>NC_083883.1:63095697-63720697 GCF_032452875.1 Bos javanicus
TTCTTTGCAACAGGTGGCCAAAGTATTAGAGTTTCAGCTTCAGCATCAGTCTTTCCAATGAATATTCAGGACTGATCTCCTTTAGGATGGACTGGTTGGATCTCCCTGCAGTCCAAGGGACTCTCAAGAGTCTTCTCCAACACCACAGTTCAAAAGCATCAATTCTTTGGCACTCAGCTTTCTTTACAGTCCAACTCTCATATCCATACATTACTATTGGAAAAACCATAGCCTTGACTAGACTGTTGGGCAGTAAGAGGAGTCATTCTCTCCTCTGTCCCTTGGTTCTGGGACCTGGGTTATCTGACTTAAGGGGGAAGAACACCACACATTGGCCATGGAACCCCACCTTGTAGGACAGCATCCCAGCCTTACAGAGGGTGGCCCCCAGCTAGCACCATAGGAAAGGGATTGCCCTGCTGAAGCTTTGGCCATGGATGAATACAACCTGCCAAGACCTTGGCGAGGTAAGGAAGAAGTGAGGGCAGAGGGGGTGTGGAAAGAAAGACCTCCACCTGTGTCCTCTAGTTCTTCCTTCTACAGTCTCCTGCTGGTCCCTCTCATTGGCTGAACTCAACCGGAAGCAGAGAGGGAGGTGGTCTGGATGGTGCAGCCCGCAGGGTCAGTCTTCTGGAGAAGAGCACAGGGCAAAGCGAGCCAGAGGGATGGGGGAAGGGAAGGGCAGCACTCAGGCTGATAGACGGTTCCCAGAATGCCTCCCCCCTTTCTATCCCTCCCATAGTCATCAACTGTGTTCCAACCTCATTACCTCACCCCTGGAATATTGGGACAATCTCTCAACACGTCTCTGAATCTCCAGTCCACCGTGCCTAATGCCTGAGGCACACGCTGAGTTCCATCACTCCTCCTTGCAGAGAAGTCTCGTGTTCCTCATTCTCTGCTCTTTACTGAAGGTGGCCAGGTGCAAGGCATTTTACAGGATAAAAGGATGATTCAGAGATTGCACTCGTTTCTAATAAGGAGGACAGGTATTAAGCTAGAAATGGATCATTTCACCATAAAAGAGATGTGGTTAAAAAGATATGTAAATTTGGGCTCTTAAACATCTTGGCATCATATTCAGGGATCTTCACAGTTTAACTCCAAGTTTTCCTTTCAGACTTGTTTTCTAAGGCATGTTCTACTTTATTCTCCCATGTGCCCAGGGTCCCAGCTCCAATGGTTGCCTAGCATACTTTGCACCAATCATAGTTCGGATTCAATGCCTTTGCTCTTGTTATTTCTTTAGCCCAGAAAGCCCCTCCTCAGCTGGCCTTTGGGATGGTCTGATCAGTCACTCACAGCGGGGTGAGTCAGAGCACCAGACTTCTAGGGCCTCCTACTTGGAGGGTGGTCCTCAGACTAGTAGCATGGCATTGCCAGGGGCCTTCTCTCAGGTGACTCTTAGGCTCACCTGAATCGAGACTCAGATTCTGCCCTTGAACCAGAGCCCCAGGTGATTCCTATGTCCTTGACAGTCTGAGAAACATCCTATGTTTTGTGAGCTACCTAAGTGGGGCTTGTAGTGTGAGCAGGGCAGCTTACCCTTCCGAGTGTTCCAGAATAAAGTGCAAGGGCTTAGTTTTTACTGTAGTTAGTTATAAACTGTTTGTGTTTCCAGCTTCCTAGCTTTTAAGTTGTAAGGATGAGGGAGGCTACTGAAATGGTTAAGAGAATGGGCTTTTACAGCATATAGCCACAGGTTCAAATCTCAGCTCTGCCACATATTAGCCTGGGGCTTTAATAGAGGCAATTAGGGGATTTCCTTGCAGTCCAGTGTTTAGGATCCCATGTTTTCACTGCGAGGGCATGGATTCAATCCCTGGTCAGGGAACTAAGATCCCACAAGCCATGTGGCTGGATAAGTAAATTAAAGGCAATTAACCTTTCTCAGCCTCAATTTTCCAAAACATAATGTATTAATGATATTACCACAGAGGTGCAAGGATCAAATGAGATAAAATATGAACATTATTTAATAAATGTTAATTGCATTTATTGTTTTGCAAACATGTGAAGAAAAGCAAAAAGCAAGAAACCTTTGGATGGGAAGGTCTGAGCCAGATAGCCAGTGATGGGAGGGGCAGGTCTTCGGTGCTGGAGCTCCAGGGCATCAGAGTGAAAAATGAGAGCAGACAAAGCCACGTCCAAGAGCAACTGAGTCAGCCTGGCTGAACAGAGGTTCTCGTACCAGAACTACATCCTTAGGCACTGTCTGAAATGTGACATACAAAGTTAGAGGTGTCTGATCAGCCAGGACTGAAAAGGAGACGTGCCCCCTCTTCCTGGATGACTCATCCCAAATAACCACAACCATGTAACATCTGACCAGGGTTCGGCCACTTGCAGTACACTCATCTCCATCATTTCTTTTAATCTGGGCTGTGACAGGGATTAGCCTGCTTGTTCAGGTCTCCCATGATGGCCCACCTCTGCTGATTCACACAGGAGAGATGATCTAGGCAGGGCGAAAGACAACTTTGAATGTGTCTCCACAGACTTTGGCATTTTGAGCAGGAAACAGAAGGACTTGAGGGCCCATGATGTGTTTTCTTCCCTCCTTCCTGTTGAAGGTTGTGACTTTGGGGGAGACAGGAGGCTGTGAGATGAGAGCAGCTGGCTCCAGGGAGGGTTCTGAAGTCTGAAATCGGTGGACTTGACACACTAGGGGGATGGCTGCTGACAGGATGGAGTGAACACCCAGGAAGTGTGGGTTTGGGCCTGGATGCTTGCCAAACCCATCTTGAAGACTTTCAAGGGGCATCAGACTGTGGAGAAAAATACCCAGAAAAAAATGGAAAGCTCAATATGATCAATGGTGTATGTAGCGACATGGAAGCAGATGGTAAATCTTCAAATGAAGATAAGAAGGAAGGGGTTGGGAATGTGACTGTAGACTCCAGACCCAACTGCTCATGGTGTAGGCCTGGAATATTGAACTTGAATGGCAATGCAAGAAGGTGAATGCACGTGCAGATTTATTTTCTCCCTTTTGTAGGTTTATGCCAAGCCGAGGACTGTCATTAATTCTGTTCCAAAGAGGCAGTTATACAGTGGGTAAGTCTTGGTCTCAGGAGTTCAAATCCTGGATCTGCCTCTTGCTCTGTGTGACTCTGGGCTGGAACTCTGACTTGCCTTAGTGGTAGTTTTCTCATCTGTGAAGTAGAATAATGAAGTCCATCTCATAAGGTTATTCAGAGAATTCAGTGAAATGATACAAGCCAAGGGTACTGTTAGATAGCAATGTCCCATTGCTATCAGGGGAGCCTCTTCTGTTCTGGTGACATAAACTAGCCCTTCCAGGTGGTCCCTCTGGACCCCCACACTAGCCTGATCAGGCACAAGAACATCCAAAGTTCTCCCAAAGCCACAGGTAGAGAAGGAGCTTCCCAGGCAGGAAATGGAAGGGAGATGATAGTCAAGTAGGAGGAAACCCACAGGCAAGTGGTGTCTTGAAGGTCCAAGAAGGATGGATTTGATGAGACAGGAGTTATCTTCAGTGTCAAGCGCTGGTGAGAGGGGAGGTGTGCCATCCAGGGAGAGCAGGAGAGTATCTCTGGACTTGGGAGGTGTGCTGTGCGGGAGGAGGGAGACCTGGAGGCGGCCCCACCTGCCATGAGAGCTTGGAGTTTGTGGACCTCTCAGTCTTGACCTTCCTAACTATTGTGATTAAGTAATTGATTCTAACTTTCTTTTAGCTCTAAATGATTCTGTGATGAAAGAATTGACTTTGAATTGGACATTGTCTCATTTCAATAAGCACTCATTGAACATCCAGGAAACTTACTGTGTTTGAGGCACCTTGGGGAACACACACGTGGTTTAGAATCTCAGTCACCCACTATAGCTTGATCTGGGCTGAATCATTCACCTTTCCCAAGCCTCAGTTTCCCCACGTGTTGCAATCGTTACTGAGCACTGGCTGCCCTGGCAAAGTACCAGGTTGTTTTCAGTGAGATTATCTAACTACTTACAACCTGGGGGAGAGTTTGTCAGTGGGGAATAGGACTTAGAGAAGTTGTATAATTTATTCAAGGTCCCATGTCTGTGAGCTCTGGAGCTGGGAGATGGGCAGAAGTCTGCCTCTCCCCACATGCTGCCTCTGCGTGGCTGCGTGCTACTTGATGGGCAGAAGACGCACCGCCTGGGCCATGTATCTGTACCATAGAGCAGACCTGGTGAATTACAGTTAGGTAGTTGTTCATCCATCTCTCCTGCAAGGTGTCAGATTCCTTTTTATATATTTATTTTTGGTTGTGCTGAGTTACTGTTGCTGCTCTCGGGCTTCCTCTAGCTCCCGAGAGCGGGGCTATTGTCTAGTTGCAGCGTGCTGTCTTCCCACTGTGGTGGCTTCTCTTGTTGCGGAGCACAGGCTTTAGGCAAGTGGGCTTCAGCAGTTGCAGCACACAGACTCAGTAGCTGTGGCTCATGGGCCCTAGAGCGTGAGGGTTTCAGTAGCTGTGGTGTGTAGGCCCAATAGTTGCAATCTTGGGCTCCGGAGCATAGGTTCAGCAGTTGTGGCACGTGGGCTAGTTGCTTTGAGTCACGTGGGATCTTCCGGAAGAGGGATTGAACCCATATCTCCTGCATTGGGAGTGGGAGTGGATTCCTAGCCACTGTACCACCAGGGAAGTCCAAGGTATAAGATTCTTAAAAGCAGGGGGTGATTCTGAATTACCTGCTTGTAGTACTAGAGCCTAGGAGAAGCATCTGGTATATAACAGGGGCACAGAAGATGTTGGATGAGTGGCTATAGCACAGGCTCTGTGGATGGATTGAAAAATATAGTCTCTGCTCTCAAAGACATAATCTAATGGTGATATGGAAATACAACTATGTAATGACAACACAATGAGATACTTGCTTTAATGGATATATGTATACAGTACACATTTTCTTCTTGTAATTGCATTTATTCATGTGAATAAATACATTTTTAAATGTGAATACATTTTTAAAATGAAAAGTTAAGGTAATTTTTATTATGGAATATTTTAAGCATGTACATATAAGGAACAATTGTGTATCTATCACCTAACTTTATAAATCTTAACATTTGCCATGTTACATGAAAACATACCAGGTTCCCAGGTGGTGGTAGTGGTAAAGAACCTGCCTGCCAATGCAGGAGACATGAGACACGGGTTCAATCCCTGGATTGGGAAGATCCCCAGGAGGAAGGCAGGGGAACCCACTCCAGTACTCTTGCCTGGAGAATCCCATGGACAGAGAAGCCTGGTAGGCTACAGTCCATGGGGTCACACAGAGTCAGACCTGACTGAAGCGACTTAGTACACACACACACACATGAAAACATACACCATAAATATACTGCAGATCAACTGAAAGAATCTATATATTCCTTCAGCTCTCATTCCCTTATTAATGTGAATTTGGGCTTAATATCCCCATATATATTCTTGTATACTATTGCTTTGTATATACATATCCATAAACAATATATAATATATTGTTTTAATATTTTATGTATGGTTTTCATTACTCTTTTGCTCAAAGTTACCATTTAAGATTCATTCATGTTGATATACTATAGCTCTAGTTCATTCACTTTAACTCATATATATTCATATCATTTTTGAATGTTTTAAAATAATAAATTAAAAGTAATACTTGCTTCATTAATTTGGATAATACAGATGCATATAAAGAAAAGTTACCCTCTCCCCAGCCTCCTCTATGTCCTGAGGTAAGCCAGGAGATTACCTGTTTGGTGGGTGTCCTTCTACAACTTTCTCTTGGTTCAGACAAGCATATATACAGTGTATATAGATGCCTTTCTTTCTCTTTTCCTTCCTTCCTTCCTTCTTTCTGTTAACAATATGGGATTATACTAAACATGTAGTAGATGTGTCTTATTCCACTTAATCTGAGATGTGTCTTATTCTTATCCTGAGATGTGTCTTATTCCATGTAATCTGTGTAGGTTTATTGGATGCAAGTCTTAAACTTGACTTTCATCCTGTGTCTGCAAAAGTGAGAGTTTAGATCAGGCCCTGTGCCTCTCACCAGAGAGATATCCTCTCTGCCCTTAAACTGGGAAAAGGAAGTCCCAAGAGGGGCAGGTGGGAAAGAGGCAGGAATGCTCTGCTAGGTCATGCAGAAGACCAGGCTTTGGGCAGGAAGGGCCTTAGCCATTATCGAGAATCATAGCTCTCCACAGACATGGGTGTGTTCAAGTTGGAGTCAGGCTAGATTACAAGAACGTTTTTCAGTAGTAACTGATAGAAGCTTTAGAATTTTTGGTTCAAAGTTATCCCTGGAGCAACATAATTTTTCAGGCAAGCCTGGGTCATCCATGGGTGAAGTTATACATCACACACATCTGAGACTATGATCTCAGCCCACCTCCCACTTCCTGTATCATCTTTGTATCAGTTAGGATGCAGGTTTTGCTGCTTTGATAAAGACCTGAAGCTGGAGCTGGCACAAATTTTCAAAATTCTTATGAGCTGGTTGTTAAGCATAGCCATCACTAAAGTTGTAATTATATAAATTTAAAAAGCAATAAACTGGAACTTCCCTGGCATTCTGAGCTGCTAAGGCAGGGGGTCTGGGTTGATCCCTGGTCAAAGAACTGGATCTCACATGCTGCAACTAAGAGTTTGCATGCCACAATGAAGGCCGAAGATACCGAGTGCTGCAACTGTGACCCAGTGCAGTTAAATAAGTAAATAATAAGTAGGGGTGCTTCAAAAAAGGCAATACACAATTCTAAAAACCAGGGCAATGAATACTCAAAACTCATCATCTCCTAATTATTTTACTACATTTTCCTATTTGCTGTGCTTTGACAGTGATGTACATCTATCACACAAGCACAGGGGTACTGCTCTGCAGTGGTGTGGTGATCCAAGCTACTTTGATCTTACTGCTCTGACATCTCAACACCTACATTCTGTCCTGGCTCCAGGGAGGCTTGTTTAAGTTCTAACATCCATCCTGTACCCTAGCCAGACAGGAAAGAGGGGGAAGAGAAGGGCAAGGTTCACTCCTTCCCTTTTCAAGTCACGGTTGTGTATTTGCATACGTCACTTTTGCTGACACCCCATTGGCCACACCTCACTGCAAAGGATCTTGGGAATATGGCCTTTATCTGGGCTTCCATGTGCCTAGCTAAAACTCTTTTTACTGTTGAAGGAGGGAAAGGATACTGGAGGGATAGCTGGTACTCTCTGTATAGCATTTCATGGATTCTTCTCATAGCCCTACACCATTAAGCATTCTATCCCACCCTTATCCTACTTCTTCTGAAGGCCTGTTACAGGGCTCAGGCTTGCCATGGTCATAACCAGTACAGACATGGCCTTCTTCAGCCAATCTCACATCCTTAGCCTCCAGGCAGTGAGAAGAGACTCAGAGGCACATGAGACAGACCCATTTCTTCCAGAGTTAGGAAAGCAACAGATGAACAGAGGCACAAGAGGCCCCCTCTATTCAGGGCTGACCTGGGATCTGAGGAGGGAGGGGATAACAAAACCAGGAAAAATGAGATAGTACCAGCCTCAAGGAGCTTCTAGTCCAGATGAAATGCTTGTACCTGGAAGATCACTAACAATACAGGCAGTAACCGCCAGGGACAAGGTAATTCCGCTCTAATTTTAAATTCTGGGCAGAGAACCAGTCTCCATGAGCAACCAACTCACTGCTGGACTAAGCTCTTGTTTTTAGCTTTTATAGTTATAATCAAATAAAACTTGCAATGAAGTTAGGTTGACATTAGTTAAAGATCTACATAATTGTTGTGCTGCCTGGTAATTAGGCAGAAATGGTAAGCAATTCACATAAATGACTGTAATTAGCATTATTTTTACATAGCCAATGTAGTTTTTAATTTTCCCTGTTACCCTGTATGGTTTATTGGTTGTCACTCTTAGCTCCAACGGTAACTAACACTTTGCAGTGTAGGTAGGCTGCCTGGCTCTCTCCAACCTCTGCCCTGGGCTCAGAATGGCTTCTGCACTTCCCCATCAAGCCCCCTTCATACTGGTAAGTGGCAAAGTTGTTACAGGCTTGGGCTCTGGAGTCAAAATGCCTTTACAACCCACTCCATGACTTAAACTTGGTGACCTTAGTGAATTGTTTGATCTTTCACGGAATCACTTAGACATCATTTCTGAGAAGGGGTCTGGGATATAATTAGTCATACATGTATGTTATTATGCACTCACTTATTCATTCATCCAATCGACAATGAATTTCAGCATCTGCTCTCAACCAGATATTGCTCTAGGTGCTGAGTACGGGTAGTGAACCAAAGCCCTGCCCCCATGGTTTGCCTGTTAGAGCAGGGAGATAGACAACCAGCACACATCACGGTTTATCAGGCGGTGGTCAGTTGCATGAGGAATCCGAGGCAGAGGAAGGTGTCCTGGTGAGGGAGGCTGCTCTTTCAGCAGAAGTGGGTCAGGATAAACTAGGCGAAAGAGCAGGAACAGAGCAACTCCCAGTTTCTGGGGCTTCCTTTTGCTCCTGCTGTTTGTTCACTGTGGGTCATCCCGGATTCTACTCCACATCTTAATCACCCCTGCAACCCAGGCTGACTGTCTTCAACCTCTGTACTGTCCCTGGTCATGAGAGCAGGTGAAAGGGGGAACGTGAAGACTCATATCTGGAAGTGACATTGGCCAGGGTAAGTTGCATGCTGTACTTGATTTCAAGGATGGCAGGAATGTGGGGCCCTACCTTGTGCCTGGAAGGAGAGGAGCCAGAAATATTGATGTGCTAAGTAACTTCATTTATCCTGGATCTGCTCTCTGTCCTATTCATGATCTGGTACTTGAACTCTATGCACTGTATCACAAGGGCTCCCTGGCCCTCTAACTCCCACTTGGATTTGGACAAAAGAGCGCACCAAGAGGAGAGCCAAGGGTGGGGAAGGGCAGGCTGGTGTTCTTGATGCTCCCTGCCCTGCCATGGCTGATCTTCTATAGCCACAGCTCCACCAGGCACTCTCACACCCCGGCTCCAGCTCTCACATGGGCTCTGGTAACATCATTACTTTGGCCACCTGATGCAAAGAGCTGACTCATTGGACAAGACCCTGATGCTGGGAAAGATTGAGGGTAGGAGGAGAAGGGGACGACAGTGGAAGAGATGGTTGGATGGCATCACCGACTCAATGAGCATGAGTTTGAGCAAGCTCCGGGAGGCCTCCCTGAGGAAATGACGTGTGATGTGAGGGAGAAAGTCAAGCAGGTATCTAGCATAAGAGGGTGGAGCAGACAGGGAAAACCAAGGGGAGGAGTGGAGGGTGATACTAGGCACATACAGGGGACAGGGAGCCAGGTTCAGAGCTGTGAGTGTGGTGGGGAAGTGAGAGGAGTCCAGGCCAGAGAGGTGGAGGCCCAGATTATGTCAGACTCTTTGATGGGATGGGAGGGATTTGTGGTTTTATTCAAAGTGCCATAGGAAACCCCTGGTGGTGGGGAGAGGTTGAGCGGGTGAGCAACAGGACCTGACTTACAGTTTTAAAGTTTCACTCTGATTTTAGGGACAAAGTGGAGATGATGTGTTAAGAGGCCAATGCTGAAGTCTCAGAGGGAGGTGTGAGATGTGGTGGCTTGGACCAAGGTGAGAGCCATGGAGGTGGTGTGCTAAGGCTTGTACACACTCGTGTCTGATTCTTTGAGAGTCCATGGAGTGTAGCCTGCCAGGCTACTCTGCTCATGGAATTTCCTGGCAAGAGTACTGGTGTGGGGTGCCATTTCCTACTGCAGAGAATCTTCCTGACCCAGAGATCAAACCCATGTCTCTTGTGTCTCCTGCATTGGCAGGTGGATTCTTTACCACTAGTGCCATCTGGAAAGCTCCATGGGGGTGGTGAGAAGGGATCAAATTAGGACCTAGGTAGAGATGACACAAGACTGGCTGATGGATTGAATGTTGGCATGAGAATAAAGGAGAACTTAAGAAAGAATCCAGGTTTTGGCCTGAGAGGAAAGAATTGAGGGGGATACATCTCTTTGGGAGAGAGGAAATCATGATCAGTTTCCATCATATTAAGTTAAAGATACCTGTTAGACCTTGAAGGGGAGCTGTTAAGTTAGTGATGAGAGGGAGAGGTCAGAGCTAGAAATAAAAATTTGATGATCACCAGTGGTACATGCATGCTAAGTCACTCAGTCATGTCTGACTCTGTGACCCCATGGAGTGTGGCTTGCCAGGCTCCTCTATCCACAGGGATTCTCCAGGCAAGAATGCTGGAGTGGATTTCCATGCCCTCCTCCAGGGGAGCTTCCTGACCCAGGGACTGAACCCACAACTCTTCCATCTCTTGCACTGGCAGGCAGGTTCTTTACCACTACACCACTTGGGAAGCCAGGGTAGGTGGTGCTTACTGCCTAGAGATGGATGAGCTCTGCTAGTGAACGAGAGCAGTGGGGAAGAGAAGAAGTCTGAAGATCCAAAGAGGATGCTCTAACATTTAAAAGTTCAGAAGATAGGGAGGCTCCAGCAGAGATTAGGAAGGTTTAGCTGAATAGGAAGAGAATTACGTGAAGCCAGCGTTCCAGGTAGGAGAAGCGGGTATTAACTACACCCAATGCTGCTGAGAGACTGCGTTAGATGAAGACACCCTTTCAGGTCTTAGCTTGACTGGCCCTCTTCTAAGAAGTCTGTTCTAACCCCTGGGGGCTCAGGAGCTTTGTGACATGCTCTTATACACCACTGCGTCTCCTCCACACTGTATTTACCTTCTGCCAAGTTCGTCTTCCCCACTGTACACAGCTTCTTGAGGGCAGGAATGGTGTCTTTACTCATTAATCACACTGAACCCAGTGCCAAGAACTTGGTAGAGTTAAATTGATAAATGTTTTGTTCAGTTGCTCAGTTGTGTCCGACTCTTTGTGACCCCATGGACTGCAGCACGCCAGGCTTCCCTGTCCTTCACTTCCTCCTGGAATTTGCTCAAACTCATGTCCATTGGGTCAGTGCATTGAAAATAGTTCACTAAAAACAACAAACAAAAACCTAGGAGTCAATCAAGGTGCAGTCCATGCTCATCCCCCTCCAGTACATTCACTGTCCAAAGCTCCAGATTTTATTCTCAAGAGTTGAAGTTTCTTACTTTTTTCACCTTGCAGGGGCCTGAAGATTTGCAAGTTTCTTTTAAGCATTTCCATTTTAGTAGTTGGGACCCCACCAATGTTCCTCCTCCTTATGATGCCAAGGGCTTCTGGGACTATTTCTCCTGGTTGAGCAACCTGGGTACCATGGGATGGAGCTGCAGAAACATGGAGACATAGATTTACAGAGTGTCTTCCTTGGTGACGACTTACTAAATCCTAAGAAAGAAACAGCCATGGGGAGGAGGAGGTGAGCGGAAGAGAGAGGGAGAGAGGTGGGGAGTAAAGGAGAGAGAGGGAGAGAGGCCCAGGACAAAGGTAGCAGCCTGGTATGTATGAAAGAGGTGGCCTTGAGGAAAGGAACTTTTTCTTCTCTGGCATCTCAGAAATGCTTTCGTGAAATTCCATTGTTTTATAGAAGGGAAGTTGAGCCTGAGAAGCAAATGGCTTATCCAAGGTTTTAGCGTTGGTGGTGTGGCAGGGCTGGCCTAGACCTGTGTGCTTGTGTCTGCCAGTTCAGCACATTTTCTTTTCTTTTTCCTTTTTACATAATTATTATTTTTTAGTTTATTTATTTTTATTGGATGCTAATTACTTTACAATATTGTAGTGGTTTTGCCATACATTGACATGAATCAGCCATGGGTGTACATGTGTTCCCCATCCTGAATCCCTCTTCCACCTCCCTCCCCATCCCATCCCTCTGGGTCATCCCAGTGCATCAGCCTTGAGCAATTTTCTCTAACATGGTGGTGACCTTAGAGTCAGGAACAGGTGTTTCCTTTTCCAGGCATATTTCTTCTACTTATTCAGTGATACCTGGAGCTGCTGTCAAAGACAAGCGTCTTGTTCCACAGGTGAAAGGAGAAAGGCTAAAATTGCAAATGATGCAGAGAGAACAGTGCCAGGGGCGCTTCTCTGCTAAGGCACAAAGGATGGGAGTTCCTTAGAGGGTCTGGGAAGGGAGTGCTCTCCTGGTGTCCGCTGGAAGGAGAGCAAAGAAAGAGAGAAGAAGGCAAGGCTAAAGGTGAGGAATTCAACCTGAAATTTGGGGACTTCCCTGGTGGTCAAGTGACTAAGACAGCACTCTCAGTGCAAGAGGTCCGGGTTTGATCCCTGATGAGGGAACTAGATCCCACATGCCGCAAGGGAGAACCCACATGCCTCAACTGTGATAAAAAAAGGTCTGGTACACTGCAAAGAAGATCGAAGACCCCACGTGCTGCAACTAAGACCAACTGCAGCCAAATAAATAAATATTTTTAAAAATTCTTAAAAAGAATTAAAAAAAAAGAAACCCTGAAATAGGGTGGGGACAGGGAGGGGAGCAAACTAGCTATCCTACTGCTGAGAATGAATAGAACCATCTCACGATGGCACAACGTGACTGAGCAGATTGAAAAGGTACAAGAAAGGGAGAGAGGCCCCATTCTCATCCAACCAGTGAGAGCGAGGTATGAATCTTGGTTCCTCTCCCATTAGGGAAACAAATGGTCTGCTGAGGAGGGTTCAGGTTTGAGGAGTCGAGTGTGACCAAGTTCGGACGAGATCTGCAACTGGATCATCCTGGGGTTTAGCAGTGGGCTTGGCCCTCAGTCCCATGAGCTGAGCGTTCTTGGGTTTGCTGGAGTTTGGAGGCTTTGCCAGACTCTGTCTCACCTAGATCTTTCTAACGGAGCTAATTTCCAAACCCAATCATTTCCATAAAGAGCCTGGCAGCCTCGCCTCCCTTCTCAGTGAAGGTTTAATAGCAGAGCACTGAAACAGGTCTCGTTGCTAAGCCTTCATTATTTCCACAACATATACTACAGGACTCCTACTAATACACCATGAAGCATTGTCCTAATTAAAACTAAACGACTCATGTCAAATTAAATGAGAGGAGTACATTGGGTTAGCCAGGACTTTGGCTTGCAATTGCGTGTTTATTTACTTGTTAATTGGCCAGGTTCAATAACCTACCTCAGTATTTTCTTCTCATCAGTTCAAATCACTGACACTTCAGACTTGGTCTGTTGGGGAGTCCTGGCCGAGGAGATGAGATGCCTGACAGTCCATCCCACTGTGCCGTCTTATAAAGCTGTTGAGCCACTGTGTGCTCAGGTTCTCCTGGAGCAAAGGGAGCATGTCTTTCATGAGCCTCCCACCTTTTGTGGACACTGCAAAGCTACTGTAAAGTGGGGTCGTATGAAGAGCTCCTACATGTGCTCCCCTATGGAAGAGCTTTGATCCAAAGGCTTCCTAGGTCCAGGAGTCCAACAGGGCTTTGAAGGCTAGTATAAGCAGGAACAGCCTCATGGGTCACTCCCCGCCCGCCCCCTCCCCCCACCCCAATTCACAGATGAGAAAACTGTGGCTCAGAGAAATTGGGTAGCTTGGCCAAGTTCACATAGCTAGCACCTCGCTGTGGTTTTGGTGTCCCTTTCAAAGGGCTTCCCTGGTGGCTCAGATGCTAAAGAATCTGCCTGCAATGCCGGAGACCCGGGTTTGATCCCCCTGGAGGAGGAAATGGCAACCCACTCCAATATTCTTGCCTGGAGAATACCATGGACAGAGGAGCCTAGTGGGCTACAGTCCATGAGGTATCCAAGAGTCAACCCGACTAAGCGATTAACACTTTCATTTTCACTCTCTTCAAAGCACACACCCACCATGGCATTCATCACATTGTGTGTCTACTGCCATTTTGCTACCTGCCTCCTATACCAACTCAAGGGCTCTTGAGCACTCAGTGGCTTCGTGGTGGGCAGATGGAGTTCATGTCATTAAATGACCATCTTATGTGTAGGTGGTCACTGTGGGAGCCCATTGCCATGAGAGCACTTCCCTGGCCTATTGTTGTTCAGCCTCTCAGTCACGTCTGACTCTTTGTGACCCCATGGACTGCAGCTTGCCAGGCCTCCCTGAATTTCCTTGTGGCCAATTTAGGAAGGTGAATTTCTAGAAGTAATGGGACAAATTTCCACATGAAAAGTTGAAGAAAGAGGAATGAAGTGGTAGAGGTGCAGAATAGGGGAATATTGTAATAGAAAGGATTCTGATTTGTAGCCAGACAGATCCAGGCTCAAGTCTTGGATGGTAAGATGGTCCCTTACCATCTCCTGGAGTTTGCCCAAGTTCATGTCCATTGTATCAGTGGACAAAAAGATATGACAACAAAAGATGAGTCCCTTGCCTGCTACCTGATGACTAAATTTCTACAACTTGGCATTTCTCTTTTTGGTTTAAGGCTCATATTTTGTGTAAAAATGATGAATGCTGGTGGGCAGTGCCTTTGCTAGGTGTTATCATTTTCACCTACTTGTGAATGAAGATACCAGGTTAGCACTTTCTCCAGAGATGCAGTCTTCTTTTACTAGGGAGGGGACGATGTCTCAGAGAAGTCCTTCAGCTCTTACGTGGCAGAGCCGGGGCTAGGACACACGCCCTTTACATCCCAGCCTAGTGTTTTCCCCTTTGTGTGATGCTCAGAGGTCCTGGGTACCTGGGCCCAGGAGAGTTGTGGGAAAATCCTTGGGCAAGAACTCCCAGCTAAGTGAGGAGGGTTTCCAGGGAAAGGGGTGCTGGGCTATTTTCACCGCATGGCACACAGGGTGTGCCTTGGGGCTTCCTCCCTCACACCAAGGTGGGTTATTATTACAGTGAGCACCCTACTCTCCTCCTGCCACTGGTGTTCAGAAAATAACTCAGGCTGTCATTAACCAGTCAGCATAATTTAGTACCAGCATGAAAAAGAGGGAAAGAAAAGGGGAACTAGGGAGAGAGTTTACCCAGGAGGGAGACAATACAGCTTCCAGATGGTTCTCCCTGAGGCTGTGTGGCCTCCAGGTTTACCTGGAGCCGCAGGCTGCAGCCAGAGTTTTGATAACTGAGGAGCCCCAGGTGTGTGAGCTGGCCCTGACCTGACCACACAATGGTCAGTGTGCCCTGATCTGCACAGACTGTTTGGAGAGATGTTAGCTACAATCCAGTGCACTTTGCACAAAGGCAAAAAGATGTGTATGGGATCCTAGAATGTTCGTTGCTATAGCAACATCTGCCTTTATTATCACCTAAATCCATTCACGGTATAAATATAGTAACTATTTGACTTCCCCACCCCCAGTCCACTTGGTAGAATATTTTTTTAAAAATTATGACAACCAAAAAAAGAAAAAATAAAACTGCAGCAAACTCCGGTATCATGGGAGTGTGTGTAGAATTGACTTTTGGAGGTGGGGAGAATATGGGGACATTTGTGGTTGGGATAAATTTTCACAAGTTGCAAGTTAGTGGAGAGGCTAGTTTCCTTGCAGCCAATTCAGAAAGGTGAATTCCTTGAAGTAAAGGGACAGATTTCCACATGGAAAGTTGAAGAAAGAGGAATGAAGTGGTAGAGGTGCACAAGAGGGGAATATTGTAATAGAAAGGATTCTGATTTGTGGTCAGACCTGGGCTCAAGTCTTGGCATCATTGCTTATCACTTGAGGAACAATGGGCTGCTTATAAGTAGGAAAACATCTGTTAAGTAGGAAAACCATATCCTGCAGCCTATTTCAGGAACTTTATCTCCTTGGACCAGCACTTGACATCAGTTCACGAGCAGACATTTATTTCCTATGCACGAGCTCAGTCCTCTGCAGGGGAAGGGGAAAGGGGGCAGACCCAGCAGGGGCAGGAAGATCTTTGTGCCTATTTGGAGATTGTCTGTGATGTTAATGATGGCCCACAGCAGACTGGGAAATGGCATGACAAGCACTGTGAGTATCCTTAGGATAAAATACTCTCCTTCTATCATATAATTAAGGTGACCTTAAAAAAAACTGTAGAGTAGTTTGGGGAAGAAGAAGAGTCTAACACCTAGCTACACGTGGATATGCTATTATTTACTGATTGAACCATTTCTCTTTTATGAGGCATTTGGTTTGTTTCAAGGTCCTTCTGTCATATGACCATGCGTGTATAAATTCCAGTCTACATCTTGGATTATTTCCTTAGGATAAATTCCTAGAAGTAGAACTGCTGCATCAAAGAAGATAGGAGTTTGTAGGGCTCTTGACATATGTTGGGGCTTCCCTGGTGGCTCAGATAGTAAACAATCTGCCTGCAGTGTGGGAGACTCAGGTTTGTTCCCTGGGTCAGGAAGATCTGCAGGAGAAGGGAATGGCTATTGCTAAGTTGCCAAGTCACTTCAGTCGTGTCTGACTCTGTGCGACCCCATAGATGGCAGCCCACCAGGCTCCTCCATCCCTGGGATTCTCCAGGCAAGAACACTGGAGTGGGTTGCCATTCCCTTCTCCAATGCATGAAAGTGAAAGTGAAGTTGCTCAGTCGTGTCCGACCCTCAGCAACCCCATGGATTGCAGCCCTCCAGGCTCCTCCGTCCATGGGATTTTCTAGGCAAGAGTACTGGAGTGGGGTGCCACTGCCTTCTCCGAAGGGAATGGCTACCTGCTCAATATTCTTGCCTGGAGAATCCCGTGGGCAGAGAAGCCTGGCGGGCTGGGCTACATGTAGTCCTTGCGATATATATATTACTTGACCTATATTACTAACCACACCTTCCTAGAAAATTTGTAACAATTTACACAGTGTACTAATTTGCTCATTTCCACATATAGGTCTGACAACCTATATGTTGTTGTTAAGTTAAAATGGGGCATTTTAACTTAAAATTTTTTTTTTTTTTGGTTCTCTTCTTACTTTCTCTTTGATTGCTCTCTGTCTAGGATGCTCTTGGAATTAATTTTTTTCCAGCTTTGTTGAGATATTATTGACATGTAACATCATGTAAGTTAAAGGTGGACACCTATATTGCATTGACACACACATATTGTTAAATGATTACCACAGTAATGTTAGTTAGCACCTCTAGAACCTCGCATAATCATCATTTGTTTCTTTTGTGGTGAGAACACTTAACATCTATTCTTTAATCACCATGCTGTGCATTAGATCCCTAGAATTTATTCATCTTATAACTGAAAGTCATGTTCTTTGTCCAACATCTCACTATTTCCCCCATACTCTAGCCCTGGCCACCACCATTCTGGTCTCTTTTTTCTGTAAGTTCAGGTTTATAGATTCCACGTATAAGTTGATATCATATAGTATGGGTCTTTCTCTTTCTGCCTATTTCACTTAGAATAATGCTTTCAGGATCCATCCATGTTGCTGCAAATGGAAGAATTTCCTTCCTTCTCATGTGTAAATAATATTCCATTATGTTTAAGTGTGTGTGTATGTATCAAAACTTCTTTATCCATTCATCTATAGATGGCCATGTAGGTTCCCATAGTTGGGCTGTTATGAATAGTGCTGTGATGAACATTGAACATGGGGGTACAAATAAACCTTTTTTAAAATTAATTTTTATTGGAGTATAGTTGTTTTACAATGTTGTGTTAATTTCTGCTGTACAGCAAAGAGAATCACCTATATGCATACATATATCCCCTCCCTTTTGGCTTTCCTTCACGTTTAGGTCGCCACTGAGTAGAGTTCCCCGTCCTACATACTAGGTTCTTGTTAGTTACCTATTTTATATACTGGAGTGTATATATGTCAATCCCAATCTCTCAGTTTATCCCACTCCCATACCCATCGTTCCCCTGATGCTGGGAAAGATTGAAGGCCAAAGGAGAAGGGTGTGGCAGAGGATGAGGCGGTTAGATAGCATCACCAACTCAATGGACATGGATCTGAACAAACTCCAGGAGATAGTGAAGGACAGGGAAGACTGGCGTGCTGACCATGGGGTCACAAAGAATTGAACATGACTGAGTGACTGAACAATAGCAACACCCACAGTGTACAAGGTTTTCCTTTTCTCTATACCTAGATAGCATATTGAAAAATAGAGATATTACTTTGCCAACAAAGGTCCATCTAGTCAAGGCTATGGTTTTTCCAGTGGTCATGTGTAGATGTGAGAGTTGGACTGTGAAGAAAACTGAGCACTGAAGAATTGATGCTTTTGAACTGTGGTGTTGGAGAAGACTCTTGAGAGTCCCTTGGACTGCAAGGAGATCCAACCAGTCCATTCTGAAGGAGCTCAGCCCTGGGATTTCTTTGGAAGGGATGATGCTGAAGCTGAAACTCCAGTACTTTGGCCACCTCATGCGAAGAGTTGACTCACTGGAAAAGACTCTGATGCTGGGAGGGATTGGGGGCAGGAGGAGAAGGGGACGACAGAGGATGAGATGGCTGGATGGCATCACTGACTCGATGGACATGAGTCTGAGTGAACTCTGGGAGTTGGTGATGGACAAGGAGGCCTGGCGTACTGCGATTCATGGGATTGCAAAGAGTCAGACACAACTGAGTGACTGAACTGAACTGAACTGATACCCCTGCCAGCACTTAGCTCTCGTCTTTTCAATAACAGCCATTCTGACAGGCGTGAGGTGACATCTCATTGTGGTTTTGATTTGGAGTTCCCTGATGATGGGTGACATTGAACATCTTTTTGTGTACCTGTTGGCTTTGTGTGTCTTCTTTGGAAAAATTGTCTATTCATGCCCTCTGCCCATTTGAAAAATAGGATTGTTTGGTCTTTTGCTATTGAGTATGATTTTCTTATATATTTGGGATATTAACCCTTTATCAGAAATATGATTTGCAAATATTTTCTCCCATTCTGTAGGTTGTCTTTTAATTTTATCGATTGCTTCTTCTGCTTTGCAGAAGCTTTTTAGTTTGACATGCATCTGTGCATGCTCAGTCGCTTCAGCCATGTCCAATTCTTTGCGACCTCATGGACTGCGGCCTGCCAGGCTCTTCTGTCCATGGGATCCTCCAGGCAAGAGTACTGGAAGGTGTTGCCCTGCCCCCTTCCAGGGCATCTTCACAACCCAGGGATCAAATCCATGTCTCTTGCATTGCAGGCAGATTCTTTACCAGCAAGCCACCCGGGGAAGCCCTTTTAGTTTGATGTAGTCCCATATATTTATTTTGGCTTTTGTTGTGTATGTTTCTGGTGTTATATCCAAAAATTGTTGCCAAGACCAATTGTAAAGGACTTTCCCCCTATGTTTTCCTTTAGGAGTTTCACAGTTTCAGGTCTTTTGTTGAAGTCATTAATTCATTTGAGTTAATTTTTGTGAATGGTGCAAGATAGGGATCCAATTTCATTCTTCTACATATAATTATTCAATTTCTCCAGCACCATTTTATTGAAAAGACTGTCCTTTCCCCACTGAGTATTTTTAGCTCTCTTGTCAAATATCAGTTGACCGTGTATGTGAAGGTTTATTTCTGGGCTCTCTTTTCTATTCCATTTGTCTTTTTGTCTATATCTATTTTTATGTCAATATACTATTCTGATTACTATATATTTATAATATAGTTTGGCATCAGGAAGTATGATGCTTCCTGTTTTGTTTTTTCTCATATTTGTTTTGGCTATTCAAGGTCTTTTGTGGTTCCAGATAAATTGTATGATTGTTTTTTCTATTTCTGTGAAAAATTCCATTGGAATTTTGATAGTGATTGCATTGAATCTGTAGATGACTTTGGGTAGACTGGAAATTTTAACTATATTAATTCTTCCAACCCATGAACATGGGATATCTTTCCATTTAATTGTCTTTTTCTATTTCTTTCACAAATGTCTTATAGGTTTCAGCATACAGATATTTTACCTCCTTGGTTAAAATTATTTCTAAGTATTTTGTTGTTTTTGAAGCTATTGCAAATGGAATTATTTTCTTTATTTCAGATATTTTGTTGTTAGTGTATAGAAACACAACTGATTCTTAGAAAATTTTAATGGGCTAAATTAAATTGTGTGTATTCTCTCTCTAGTCCGTTTTCTTTTCAGAAAGTAAGATGGGAAATATCACTTTGCTTTAGATATATTACAATTTTCTTTTCTTTTAAACATTCTTCTCATCAGCAGTAGAAAACTTGTAGATTGCTAATAAAGAACAAGAAACCTCTTCTTTTTAATGGATATTGCAAATAGCAGATGGTCATATGAGATTTTTCTCCTGAGGCTCTCCTTAGCAATGGCCCTCAGTTTGTCTCTGCAAGAGTCTTAAAATTTTACTTGGGAGAACGCGTCTTCTAGCTTGGACATGCCTCCTAAAATGAATTTTAAACAATAGTTCTTGATAGAAATTTAAGTAAAGTCATGAGTTAGTTCCTTTTTTTGTTTGTCCTTCCAATTGTCTGGATAAATTATTGAATGCCTACTAAGTGTCCTGTGTTGTACAAGATGCTGTGAAGTACAAGCAAGCCTCATTATTTATGGATTCCATATTTATGACTGCTTGCTTGCTAAAATTTACTGTAATCTTAATCAGTGGCTCTTTTATGGTCATTTGTGGACATGTGTAGCATAGGGAAAATTTGAGTTGCCCAAAAAGCACATTCCCAGGGGAGGCAGAACAAGGTGTTTCTCCATTTTATCTCTCATGCTCTAAATAAGTGTCTTTGTGTAATGTACTTAATGCCATGTTTTTTAATTTTTCTTGGTGATTTCCTTGTTTAAATACTGAAGCGCTGTCTAGGGTTCCAAAGCACAAGAAAGCTGTGATGTGCATTAGGGAGACTTTGTGTTTGTTAGGTAAGCTTTATTCAGCCATGAAATATAATGCTATTGGCGATGAGTTCAAGGAACCAACGACATATATTAAATAAGGCATCTTTAGACAGAAACGCACATAAAACAAGGTTATGTATGGATTGGTTGATGAAAATGTGACCAGAGTCTCATAAAAATCTAACCCTGTGTTTTCCCTGGGAGCAATGCTTTAGCGTTTGCTAATTCGGTATTCATAGCAACTATAGGAAACAAACCAGCAGGAATAACCAGAATTGACTGCATATCAAAGGGTGACAGTTTGCCCTGGTAGGTGAGAGGAACAAAACAGATAATGAACAACATAAACGACAAAAGTGGTGTAAATACCAAAGACAAATCGGAGTGAGATGGAGGAAGGCTTTGTGAAAGCAGTGGTCTTAAGTCTGGGCTCTGCAGAATGAAGAGAGTTTAGGTGGACCCAGGAAGCTGAGAGTAGGGTGATCAGTAGTCTTGTTTGGGGATGAGAGGTTGTAAGCCAGCTTGCTTGAATTTCAAGGTGATTTTGAGTCTGAGCCGTATGAGAAATAAAAGTAGAAAAATAGTGTGGGTGAGGTTATAGAGGGTCCTGAATGTTAGTCCGAGAGGATCTGGGTTTCTTCTTTAGACCAGTTGTTTAAAAAAGAAACAAAATAATTTTACCGAAGTACAATTTCCATACAGTAATACAATGCACCCATTAGTTTGATAGTTTGATGAACTCTGACAAATGTATACTAAAAACCACCACAATCAAGATATATATATATATATATAATATATTTTGACAACCCTAAAATGCTCTCTCATATTCCTCAATACACCTTTCACTCATAATACTAGGAAAAAATATATAGCATAAATTTGCCTCTTACAGAATTATAGATAAATGAACTACTAAGTATTCTAATGAGACTGGCTTCTTTTGCTCAGCATAATGTTTTTGAGACTTATCCATTTTGTATATAGTGCATAGTTTCTTTTAAAATGCAGAACAATTGTTCATTTTATGGATGTACAAAAATCTGCTTATCTATTTTCCTGTTACAACATTTCGGTTGTTTCAAGTTTTGAGCTATTATAGATAAAATTGCTATGGCCATTTATGTACAACTCTTTCTGTGGAAATATGTTCTCATTTTTCTTGGATAAATATCTAAGAGTAATAACTGTTGGGTCATATAAGTGTGTGTTTAACTTTTTAAGAAACTGCCAAGCTATAGTATTTCCAAAGTGGTTAAAACATTTTATATAACCCCAGCCATATATGAGAATTCCAGTTGCTCCATATCCTGACAGCTAATACAGTTAGTCTTTAAAATTTTTGCCATCTTAGTGGGTGTGGAATCTCTTCGCATTTTTAACTTAAATTTTCTTTAAGACAAATGCTATTAAACATATTTTCATGTATTTGAGATTTTATATATCATTTTGTGAAGTAACTGTTCAAATATATTACTGTTTAAAAGATTGTCTTATTGGCTGGGAGATAGTCTTTAAATATTCTGTATATTAGTCCTTTGTCACACATATGTATTATGAAATTTTTTCTTGTGTGACTTGCCTTTATTCTTTTGTAATGGTGTCTTTTGAAGAGAAATTTTTATTTTTTATTTTATTTATTATATTAATTACTTTTTGGTTGCACTGGGTCTTCAGTGCTGTACGCAGGCTTTCTCTGGTAGTGGCGAGCAGCCACTCTCTTCAGTGTGGAGCACAGGCTTATTGCAGGGGCTTCTCTTGTTGCAAAGCAATGGCTCTGGGTTCACGAGCCTAGAGCCCGTGTTCAGTAGTTGCATCATGTGGGCTCAGTAGTTACAGCCTGTGGGCCCTGGGGCGCATGGGCTTCGGTTGTGGCACACAGACTTCGTTGCTCTGAGGCACGTGGGTTCTTCCCAAACCAGGGGTCGAAACTGTGTCCCCTGCATTGGCAGGTGGATTCTTTTTTTAAAAAATTTATTTATGTATTTTAATTGGAGGCTAATTACTTTACAATATTGTAGTGGTTTTTCCATACATTGACATGAATCAGTCATGGGTGTACATGTGCTCCCCATCCTGAATCCCCCTCCGACCTCCTTCCCCATCCCATCCCTCAGGGTCATCCCAGTGCACCAGCCCTGAGCACCCTGCTTCATGCATTGAACCTGGACTGGCGATCTATTTCACGTATGATAATATACATGTTTCAATGCTATTCTCTCAAATCATCCCACCCTCACCTTTTCCCGCAGAGTCCAAAAGTCTGTTCTTTACATCTGTGTCTCTTTTGCTGTCTTGTATATAGGGTCATCGTTAGCATCTTTCTAAATTCCATATATATATTAATATACTGTATTGGTGTTTTTCTTTCTGACTTACTTCACTCTGTATAATAGGCTCCAGTTTCATCCACCTCATTAGAACTGATTAAATGCATTCTTTTTAATAGCTGAGTAATATTCCATTGTGTATATGTACCACAGCTTTCTTATCCATTCGTCTGCCAAAGGACATCCAGGTTGCTTCCATGTCCTGGCTATTATAAACAGTGCTGGCAGGAAGATTCTTACCCAGGGAAGTCCCAGAAGTTTTTATTTTTGATGAAGATCAATTTGTCTTCTTTTAAGATGGTTCATGCTGTTTTGTACCCTCTCTAAGAAATCTTTGCCTATCCCGAGGTCACAGAAATTTTCTCCTGTATATTCTAGAAATTTCATAGTTTTAGCTTTTACATATAAGTCTATGATTCATATCAAGTTAGTTTTTGGTATGGTGTGAGGGAAGGGTTGAGGTTCATGCTTTTCTCTGTGGATATCCAGCTGTTTCAGTAGCGCTTGTTGAAACAACTCTCTTTTCTCCACTGTATTCCCTTGATACTTCTGTCAAAAGTGATTATTGACCCATGTAAGTATGGATCTATTTCTAGGTCCTCAACTCAGTTTCACTGGTTTATATGATTATTTTTATACCCACACTGCGTGGTCTTGATTATTGTAGCTTTATAGTGAGTCTCGAAATCAGGTACTCTAAGTTTTCCAACCTAATCCCTTTTCAAAATTGTTTTGGATATTTTAAGTTCTTTTAGGTCCCATATAAATTTTAAAGTCAACTTGCCAATTTCCACAAGAAAGCCTGCTGGCATTTTCATCAGAATCCCAGTCTGTATCTACATATCAATTTAAGAAGAATTATTATCTTAAAAATACTGAGTCTTCTAATCTATGAATATTGTGTATCTTTCCAATTATTTAAATCTACTTTAATTTACTCAACAATGTTTTGTATTTTTCAGTGTACAGGTTTTGCATGTATTTTATTTATTTATTTTTTAAAATTTTATTTTATTTTTAAACTTTACAATATTGTATTAGTTTTGCCAAATATCGAAATGAATCCACCACAGGTATACATGTGTTCCCCATCCTGAACCCTCCTCCCTCCTCCCTCCCCATACCATCCCTCTGGGTCGTCCCAGTGTACAGGTTTTGCATGTATTTTATTTAAATTCTCCCTGAATATTTCATGCTGATTGATGTTACTGCTAATGATTTTTAAAACAATTATTTTTTCATTGATTTTCTCTATTTTTATCCATTTTTTCTATGCCATTGGTTTATGTTTTTATTATTATTTTCTTCTTAGTTTAGTTTGAATTTGCTCTTATTCTAGCTCCTTAAGAGGGATGCTTAGATAATTTATTTTACACCTTTCTTCTCCTCTAATGTAAGTGCTTAAAAATATAAATTCAATTAGCATTGTGTTTTAGTTGCATGTCATGTATTTTGATATGTTTGCATTGTCATTCAAGATATTTTAAATTTTGTTATGATTTTTGTTTGATCCGTGGATTATTCATAAGTATTTTGATTGATTTGAATACATTTTGAAATTTATTTATTAATTTTTTATTATTGATTTATTTTTTTGTGGTCAGAGAACGTTATAAGTTCTCTGAATTACATGCTGCTTGTAAATGTCAATTAGTTCAAGTTGGTTCAAGTGTTTGTCAAGTCCTCTCTTATTTTTTCTTGCCTGGAGAATCCTGTGGACGGAGGAGCCTGGTGGGCTGCTGTTCGTGGGATTGCACAGAGTCAGACACGGCTGAAGTGACTTAGCATGCATGCATGCGTTGGAGAAGGAACTGGCAACCCACTCCAGTATTCTTGCCTGAAGATTCCCAGAGAGGGAGGAGCCTGGTGGGCTGCCATCTATGGGGTGGCACAGAGTCGGACACGACTGAAGCGACTTAGCAGCATCAGCTTTTATTTTTACTGAATTTTTTTGGTCTATTTTATCAGTTACTGAAAAAGGTTTGTTGAAATCTCCACCTATAATTACTTATCTATTTTTTCCTTTCTGTTCTTCTTTTGCTTCCTGTATTACAAAACTCTGCTTTTAGGAGTTAGGATTATTATGTCTTCTTGAGAAAGTGACCCTTCTATCATTATAAAATGTGGCTCCTTATCCTTTGTTATATTCCTTGTGATGTTAACATAGGCACTCTTTCTTTTTGTTAGTTTTTGCATCATATATCTTTTAAATATCATTTTAGTTTTAACTTATCTTTGATTTTATACTTAATGTTTTCTTCTAAATGGCATATGCCCTTGGGTTATGCTTTCATATTCAGTGTGACAATATCTGCCTTTTTAAGATTTTTAAAAAATTTATTGGAGTATCAGTTCAGTAGCTCAGTCCTGTCTGACTCTTTGTGACCCCATGCACTGCAGCACTCCAGGCTTCCCTGTCCCTTACCAATTCCTGGAGCGCCCTCAAACTCATGTCCATCAAGTTGGTGATGCCATCCAAACATCTCATCCTCTGTCATCCCCTTCTCCTCCCACCTTCAATCTTTCCCAACATCAGAGTCCTTTCTAATGAGTCCATTCTTTGCATCAAGAGGCCAAAGTATTGGAGCATCAGCATCAGTCCTTCCAATGAATATTCAGGACTGATTTCCTTCAGAATTGACTGGTTTGATTACTTTGCAGTCCAAGGGACTCTCAAGAGTCTTCTCCAGCACCACAGTTCAAAAGCATCAATTCTTTGGTGCTCAGCTTTCTTTACAGTACAACTCTCACATCCATACATGACTACTGGAAAAACCATAGTTTTGACTAGACAGATCTTTGTTGGCAAAGTAATGTCTCTGCTTTTTAATATGCTGTCTAGGTTGGTCATAAGTTTTCTTCTAAGGAGCAAGCGTCTTCTAATTTCATGGCTGCAGTCACCATCTGCAGTGATATTGGAGCCCAAGAAAATCTGTCTGTCACTGTTTCCTTTGTTTCCCCATCTCTTTGCCATGAAGTGATGGGACCGGATGCCATGATCTTTGTTTTTTGAATATTGAGTTTTAAGCCAGCTCTTTCACTCTCCTCTTTCACTTTCATCAAGAGGCTTTTTAGTTCCCCTTCACTTTCTGCCATTAGGGTGGTGTCATCTGCATATCTGAGGTTATTGATATTTCTCCCAGCAATCTTAATTCCAGTTTGTGCTTCATCCAGTACAGCATTTCGCATAAGGTACTCTACATATAGGTTAAATAAGCAGGGTGACAATATACAGCCTTGACATACTCCTTTTCCTATTTGGAACCAGTCTGTTGTTCCATGTCCAGTTCTAACTGTTGCTTCCTGACCTGCATACAGGTTTCTCAAGAGGCAGGTAAGGTGGTCCAAACTCTTTAGGAATTTTACACAGTTTGTTGTGACCTATACAGTCAAAGGCTTTGGCATAATCTATAAAGCAGAAGTAGATGTTTTTCTGGAATTCTCTTGCTTTCTCTATGATCCAAGGGATGTTGGCGATTTGATCTCTGGTTCCTCTGCCTTTTCTAAATCCAGCTTGAACATCTGGAAGTTCATGGTTCACCTACTGTTGAAGCCTGGCTTGGAGAATTTTGAGCATTACTTTGCTAGCGTGTGAGAGGAGTGCAATTGTGCGGTAGTCTGAACATTCTTTGGCATTGCCCTTCTTTGGGATTGGGATGAAAACTGACCTTTTGCAGTCCTGTGATCACTGCTGAGCTTTCCAAATTTGCTGACATATTGAGTGTAGCACTTTCACAGCATCATCTTTTAGGATTTGAAGTAGCTCAACTGGAATTCCATCACCTCCACTAGCTTTGTTCATAGTGATGCTTCTTAAGGCCCACTTGACTTCCCATTCCAGGATATCTGGCTCTAGGTGAGTGGTCACGTTATTGGAGTATAGTTGATTTAAATTGCTGTGTTAGTTTCAGGTGTACAGCAAAGTGAATCAGTTATACATATGCAGATATCCACTCTTTTTTAAGATTCTTTTCATATAGATCATTGCAGAGTACTGAGTAGTTTCCTGTGCTATACAGTAGGTCTTTATTAGTTATCTATTTTGTATATAGTAGTGCTTATGTGTTAATCCCAACCTCCCAATTTATCCCTCGCCCTACTGTTACTCTCTGGTAATCATAAGTTTGGTTTCTACATCTATAACTCTATTTCTGTTTTGTAGATAAGTTCATTTGTAACCATTTTTGTTGTCTTTCTCTGTCTGACTTACTCAGTATTACATTCTCTGCATCCAGCCATAATGCTGCAAATTGCATTATTTTTTTCTTTTTTAATGACGGAGTAATATTGCATTTTATATACGTACCACATCTTCTTTATCCATTTCTCTGTAGATGGACATTTAGGTTGCTTCCATGTCCTGACTATTGTAAATAGTGCTGCAGTGACTATTGAGATGCATGTATCTTTTGGAATTATGGTTTTCTCTGAATACATGTCTGCCCTTTAACTGGAAAATTTAGATCAGATATGCAGATATTGGGCAGATCTCTCTTAATTCATGAAGCCATTCAGTGAACTTTTCACTTCATATATTTCATTTTAATCTCTAGATGATCTATGTTATCTTACTTATATATTCCATTCCTCTCTTCATTATGTTCATGTTTTCTTTTAAATACTTACACATAGTTGTAAGATTTATAATTGTGTTATGCCTTGTCTGAAAATTCCCCATCAAATATGTCATTTCTAGTTCTATGTCCATTGACTGATTTTCTTCATGGTTTTGAGTCACAATTTTCTACCTTTTTACATTTTTACTAATTATTTTCAGTGGAAACTGAGCATTATGAATTTCCTTTGTTGAGTGCTTGATTTTGTTGTATTCCTTTAAAAAGTGACGGTTTTGTTTTGGTAGGCAAAAGTTTTTGCAGTTACTTTAAGTTATTTGAAGACCAGATTGATCCTCTTGAGGTTTCTTTTAAGTTTTTTTAAGGCAGGTCTGGAGTATACATTAGAGCTCTGGTATAGTGGGCTCTATTTACCATATTACTAAGCTATGGTCCTTCTGCTGACTTTACTGAATGCCTTATGAACTAAGAGAGATCTGTCTACTCTGGCTTATGGAAACAAGTGATTTTCATATCTGTTTGAGTTCTGGGAATTTCCTGGCTTGCAGCTCTCTGCTGATTGTTCTTTCCTGTCATTATGGAGCTTGACCCTATGCATATACAGGTTAATATTCAAGCAAAGATTTGAGGGAACCCTATGCAAATTTCCAGGGACATAGCTTCATATAGCTCCCTTATTTTCAGTATTCTACTCTGCAACTTGTGGCTGCTTTCTCAAATTTTAATCTCTGTCTCCCCAATTTAGCAAGACCACTAGGCTTTGTTTGGATTCCTCCTCCTCGTGCTGCAATTTGGAATTTGCGTGCAGGTGGATAGTCAGGGTGAATATAAAACATCATATTTAAATCCCTTTTCTCAATGCAGGAGACCTGGGTTCGATCCCTGGGTTGAGAAGATCCCCTGGAGAAGGGAAAGGCTACCTACTCCAGTATTCTGGCCTGGAGAATTTGATGGACTGTATAGTCCATTGGGTAGCAAACAGTTGAACACCACTGAGCGACTTTCACTTTCACTTCACTTTCACTTCCTAAAGAGTCATTATCTTGCATTGCTTATAATCTGATATCTGAAAATAGTTGCTTAATGTGTTTTGTCTGGGTTTTAATTTATTTATTATTTTATTTATTAGTCAGGAGAACAATTCCCGTAGCAGTTACTTATTCATAGGTGGAACTGAAGTCTAGAGCAGTATTTATCAATCTGTGTTTGAGTTTGTGTAATGAGGTTATGCATGTATTGTTTATGCCTTCATATAGGTAATATGGGTCATAGATATTGTCTTAGTTGGCTTGGGCTACTGTAACAAAATGCCATGGACTGAGTGCTTAAACAGTGTAAATTTACTTTCTCAGTTGTGGGGGCTGGAAGTCCATTATCAGGGTGCCACCATGGTTGGGTTCTCTTGAGAGCGCTCTTTGTGGCTTGCAGATGACTTCCTTTTCACTATACACTCACATGTGACAGAGAGAGGGAAAGGGAGAGGGAGAGGGGGGAGAGACAACAGGGTTGTGCTCTGGTGTCTCTCTTTATAAGCACACTAATCCCATCATGGGGGCCCTATCTTCATGATCTCATCTAAACTTAATTAAACTTAATTACCTCCCAAAGACTGCATTTCCAAACACCATCACATTGGGGGTTAGAGTTTCAGCATATGAACTTGGTGGTGAAGGGTAGGGGGATGGGATGCAATTCAGTCCATAGCACACATTCCTCAGAAATACCTCTCACTTCCTCATGGTAATTTTTTTCCAACTTATGTGATATCTATTCTGCTAAGATGTGTTTTAGGATCTAAGTGACAGAACTCCCACTTTCTAGTCTATTAGGGCTGTGCAGATTGAGAATTATTGCAGACAATAGGGAGCCTTTACATTCAGGTTTTTGAGCAGGGAGTTGACATGATGAAATGGTTATTTAGGCATTGAAGTATAGAGGACTAAATGCAGGAGGGTGGCAAGAGACAGAAGGTTATTTAATGATTATTATGCGAACCAATTGATGTGTTCTCTCAAGGTTGGGGGTCAGCAGAATTTGTCACTAGTCATTTGCTTATGAGTTGTGCCCAAGCTTAACATTATCCTCGGCACTAAAGCATCGGACAGCTCTAGTGATGAAGAAATCTTCAAAGACTCAAACGCCGAAATATATTCATTCATTTATTCATCTAGCATCTGTTTTATTTAACTGTTGTGTCCAGCATTTTCTAGGAATACAAAATAAAGTATACTACTCTTACCCTTAAGCAGCTTATGAACCCCTTGGGGAAGGGGGATAAGCATATAAAGTAAAATATAATCATAATAATAATTCATTATTTGAGTATTATCTTACTCTTTTAAAGTGAATCCTCATACCTTCTTTGGTCAAAAAGATAACCAACATACTGTCTTACAGATTGTCCGTATGCTTTAAGGAAAGAAACAGGATAGTCAGTGTGGGATGGTGTTAGCCAGAGAAGACTTTCAGAGGAGGTTTTGTGTGTTTTCTTGAAAGATATGCTGAAGAAGAGGTGGAGGTTTCTTTGCACTACATAAATCTCCTGGCAACCATCACAGGAGTTCAGGCTGACCCAACTGAAGTAGAAGTTGGACTTTGGGAAATATGACTGGAGAAAAGGAGGACCCCAGATAATAGAAATCTTGAAGGCCAGTCCCAGGCATGTGGACTTGATGCAGCAATCAAAGAAAGAGATGTGGGAGGCTCCTGTGGTCATGTATGGATGTAAGAGTTGGACTGTGAAGAAGGCTGAGTGCTGAAGAACTGATGCTTTTGAACTGTGGTGTTGGAGAGACTCTTGAGAGTCCCTTGAACTGCAGGGAGGTCCAACCAGTCCATCCTAAAGGAGATCAGCCCTGGGATTTCTTTGGAAGCTCTAATGTATACTCCAGACCTGCCTGCTAAAGCTGAAACTCCAGTACTTTGGGCACCTCATGCGAAGAGTTGACTCATTGGAAAAGACTCTGATGCTGGGAGGGATTGGGGGCAGGAGGAGAAGGGGACGACAGAGGATGAGATGGCTGGATGGCATCCCTGACTCGATGGACGTGAGTCTCAGTGAACTCCAGGAGTTGGTGATGGACAGGGAGGCCTGGCATGCTGTGATTCATGGGGTCACAAAGAGTCGGACACGACTGAGCGACTGAACTGATCTGATCTGATCTGTGTGTAGCAAAGTGATGGAAGACTTTGCCCTGTGTTTTCTTTTCCCTTTTTTTTCTTTCACTTTCATGTAAGCTTAATTTTAAATTTACTTTTGACACTAAAAAGCTTTTAAAATAAGCTTTCTGCTTGTATCTTATTATTTAAACAAGCCATAAAATAGATCATCACCATAAAAACTTGTAATAAAATTTTAAGACTGTAACCATTGGGTTAATGTGTTAAAATGGTAACCAAACTCATTTTCACTCCCAGAAATAATGCTAGACACTGAGAGAGAGACAAAACATAAGCGTTTATTTATTCACTCACTCAGGTAATATCTTACGACGCTTGACAGGATATAGTCCCTGGCTTCAGTATCTTACAGTATAATGATCAGAAGGGACTGGACAAACAGCTGGTTGAAAGGAAGCAAATCTCCTTCCTTTCTTCTCCCTCAGCTATAGCAGAAGTTCATTCAAATCTCAGGGCCACTCTTCAGGGCTTTCTGATTGGTTTAGGGACACAGGAGGGGAGGATTCAGAATGGAAGTTAGGAACAGTTTGGGGGCTCTCTGAGGCTGCTGAAGCCTTTATTCTCATGTCTCAGAACTCCATGTTGACATCTTCCCAGGGAGATTTCTTGGGAGTAACAGTTTATTTTCCTAGATTGTTGAAATAGTCATTTGAGTCTTTAGTTGGGGGTCAAGTAGAAAGGGTGGAAAGAGCATGAAAGATGTCACTTTCTTATATAGTTGTGGGGATAATACCCAGCTGTGTGAGGGAGGCATAATAAATGGAAGTCAATGATTTCAGTAACAGATGGGAAGCACTTGCAGCTAAGGGATTTTAGTTTATAATAAGCACGTGCCATGCCATGTGACCACAGCTTAGAGCTGAATGCAGTCTTAGCTTGTATTAATTATAGTATCTAAGAGTCTAAAATGAAAAGTTCCCATTTTACTTTCCATTGGCCAGTTTATGTCTAGAGCGTTTTATTCCCTTTTAGGGGCTAGGTTTAAACAGAGAAACAGGCAAATGGACCTCTTAAAATATTAAGAAATTAGATGAGAAAATGAAAAGGATTGAAACCAGGTGATATCTGGAATTGTTGAAAGAGACCTCTGTGCTGATCCTGTAAAAGAAAGGATTCAAAGGATTTGAGAAGTTTCAAATATCTGAGGGGCTGTCTTATAGAACAGGAAGTAAACTGGATCTAGGGGAACCTAAGGGATGGGACTAGAAGCAACTCAAAAAAGTATCAAGGAAATTCAAGTGGGAGAGAAAAGTCAATTAGAACAGTTCCAATATGGGCCAGCTTGTCCATCATGGGTGGTAAGTTCACTGACAATGCATAAGTTTGATGTACATCTGGGAGAAGTGTTGTAGAAGCGTTCTAGTATCTGAAAGACAGTAGGATTGTTCACTACGATTCTGTACTCGGTGATGAATCCCATCACATGTCAGTGCCCTCTCAGTGGTGAGCTTATAGAGCTCAAAAGAGCTCCTAGGAACCCAGGGAACTGTGGATGAGTTGGTAAAGAGAGTGACTGCCAGACGCCCTAGTTGTGAGTCATGTTTTTGAGCTACCCTTAGAGGCAGGGTGGAGGGAGGAAGAGAAAAAATTCCAAGAGGGAAAATACCTTCTGTTGCTCTTGGCAAACATTTGAAACAGCATCATCAGCTTGATGCAGCCCTACAGCAGGGAGAATCCTCTGGTGCCCTGGTTCCTCTATCAGCCTGTGCTTCCCAAGGCAGGAGGCTGGTCTTTGACAACCTCTCTCCAGCATCTGGGGAGTAATTAGCCCCTTGGGTGGTGGGTGAAGTGAGTATAGGTTTGTTGTAACAGGAGACAGAGCTTACACTAACTCAGAAGCTGTATTTGATATTTCCTGATAGTCTCAGTTGTTCTTTCTCCATTTGACTTTTGGGGACTTTCCTGCTCTCTGGAATGTAGGGCCTTACCACCAGGACAGGTGAGTTACCTAGAGTTTGCTGTTGGCGCTCTTGCTCACTTGACATTAATGCAGCCTTTTTTTTTTTTTTTTAACTGCCTTTGGTGGTTCTCTTTTCACATGTACCTGTCTTCTGAAAAGTGAAAGTGTTAGTTGCTCAGTTGTTTCCGACTCTTTGCAATCACATGGACTGTAGCCCGCCAGGCTCCTCTGTCCATGAAATTCTCCAGGCAAGAATACTGGAGTGGATTGCCATTCCCTTCTCTAGGGGAGTTTCTGGACCCAAGGATCAAACCTGCGTCTCCTGCACTGCAGGCAAATTCTTTACTGTCTGAGCCACCAGGGAAGTCACCTGTCTTCTCTCTCCCATTAATGGTAACAGTTCTGAGGTAAAGATTGGCTTATACTTTTGTGTGTCCCCCATAGCACTTAGCTTCATGCCCTGTGTAATGAAAGTGCTTATTTAAGCATTAAGAATAAATGCCAACTTGTCAAAGTAGTCAAAGTAGATTTTCTGTAAAGGAGATGATGCTGGCTAGTTGTTATCTATCTATTTTGTGGACTCTTCATTATGAACATTAATCAGTGAATATCATATCTTTATAAAAAATCCTTCAGGTGGTTTATGTCATTTGAAAATTCTTGCTCTTGGAGTAGATATCAGAAATTTTAAGGTCTCTTCTGCCTCAGCACTGGGAATCACCTTTGAGGTCTGATTGGATCTGATTGTTACAATGAGTTTCAGGGATTCTGTTGCTGATGACTTGCATCTACTCAAAGTCAACAATACACTGCTCACCCCCTCATGATTTGGGTTGTTACTTCTATTACCACAACCAATAAAAAGTTTTTCAAGAAGCTACACGTACATATTAGTCCTTCAGTGTCCAAAAGGAAAATTAGCCTAGATATAGGGCAGCTATCAAGTGCTGACTTATGTGTGGGTTGCAGTGTGATGGCAACTTTGCTCATTACATCCCTTTGGTTCTTTCCTTTTCCTCTTCTAGTAGAGGGCAGACAGTGTGACACCCCTTGAAAGAGAGCCTTCTCAAGCAAAAGCAAGCCATCTCCAAGGGAGGTTTGCTTTTGCTGCCTGGATGAGAGTTCATGTCTGAAGGAACCAAGGAAACCATCTTTGAAAGGCTGCATATAGACCAAATAATAGAATCCCAAACCATGTTGTTGTATTTTAAAAATAACAAAACTTGGCAGGTAATGGGAGCATGCTATGATTTAATTGCTTTGGGTATTAATTTTAAAAAGATATAACAGGCTTTCAGGGAGGGATTTTCATGACTGTAGGAGTGTTTGAACATTATCTTTGTGTGTGTGTGTGTGTTGTGTGTGTGTGTGTGTGTGTGTGTGTAGCCTATAAATCACCAAGAAAACTAAAGAAGCAGAAGCATGGCAAGCTCATTTTACTGCTAGAATAAGGATTGTTGTCTGCAATAAAGTGCCCAGGGTCCTTAAGGAGCCTGTGCTGGGCAGCATTCTCGAATGTTCAGTCTTAATTTGTCCTCCCTTGATTCAGTTTGTTCATCTCTGTTGCCAAATTATTGTCCCTTCGTGCCACTCAAATTGTTTTTCCTCCTTGATACATAACAACTGTGAAACACCCTACCATTGTTTGTCTCACACTTTTAAATCATGACTGACAGCTGACTCCGGCCCTTTGATTCTGTCTTCAGTTGATCCACGTACTCACCTAGTAATTATGGTTGTTCTTTAGGAAACTCACAGGTTTTTGCAGCAAGAGCTAATAAGATAGCTGTGAAGAAATGTCCTGTTGCTCGCAGTTCTCTCTCTGAGTGGCAAGCATCCTTACCTAACTTTCTTGTGTTTTCCAGATGAGAGGAAGTAAAATAAATGTCTAACGGTGTCCCTAACGAGCTGTGACTTTGAGGAAGTCATTTCTCAGTGTCAGGATTTCTTTCTGTCCTCCTGCCCTTTCTTTCTCTCTCTCTTTCTCTCCCTATACATGTATCAGTTTTTCAAATTCTTTTCCCATTTAGGGAATTACAGAATATTGAGCAGAGCTTCCTGTGCTGTACAGTAGGACCTTGTTGTCCATTTTAAATATAGCAGTGTATATAGGTCAGTCCCAAACTCCCAGTCTATCTCCACCTTTCCCTCCCACCCCTATAACTGGGAAGTAAGTTTGTTTTCTGAATCTGTGAGTCTGTTTCTGTGTTGTAAACAAGTTAATTTGAATCTTTTTTTGCAGGAGGAGGGGATTGGATTGTCTCTAGAGGTTCCATCTGTGTTTCTGCTCCATCTTGGCTTTCTCCACCCATACTCTGTACCACAGGGCACTGGGTATGCAACAGACAAGACCTGGTTGCATTTCAAGGGAGTGAGAACTCAGCCCGAGTGAGTGAAATGGGCTTTGCCAAGCCCTGAGGAGCTGGGCCCTGAAGCACTGCAGAAATTATACCTTAACCCACAAAAACATCCCAGTGCAGTGCCCTGAGCATTTGAGAGGAAAAAAGCTATAGAAATCTAATATGGAAATGATTCTTCTCTCATTTTAATTTATAGGCTCTCTACAGGCTAAAGTGAGAGCTCATTGGTATTCAGGCTTGGGGTGTAGTTTTTCACACCCTTTTGGGTTTTGTACTGTTCAAGGCTCCTTTCAATTGGGCTACAAGAAGAAGGAACAAGCTAGGGCCAAAGCTGGCCAAAGGGCTATGGGGGGTCCCATGGGGGTGGGGGGACAGTAGCCGGGCACTGGGCACAGTGCACATGGAGCCCACTTGCCTCGCTGAGGCAGCAGAGGTATCTGAGCCATGCAGCACTCCTCAGTCTTCATCGGAACAATCCACAGACGTGGAGAAGCCAAAGGAATCTTAATAGAAGCCCAGTAATGCCTAGGGTACAGTGTGACACATGTACTGGACTGCACAATGCCAGGCCTCCCTGTCCATCACCAACTCCTGGACATATGATTAGGGAAACAAAGAATACTAAGAACCTTTAACCTGGAAAGGAGAAACATCGGGAGTAGCATTGGAACAATTTCCCAATACGTAAAGGACTGTCACATTGAAGAAGAATTAGGCTTATTTTTGTGCTTTCAGAGTACATTATTGATGAAATTAGACCCATTTGCATTCAGTTTCAAGAAAAATATTCTTAATAGTGTGTCAGAAATTGGAATAATAACATTTTACATCTTTCTGATGTTTTAAATTTATAACAATCCTACCTGATTTAACAGCACCATGAGGTAGATAGAGCTAGTATTATTATTTATATTAATATTAATCATTATTACTATCAACACCATTAATCATTTTAACCACCAATGCCTTTGTTTTTAATCAGACATGAAAACAAAAATAATACATTTATTTAAAGCCCTGAATAAGCTTTTTATTAAATTAACAAACACACACACACACACATGCACACACACACTCCCCAAACCACAAAATATGTGAGGAAACAAGTTCAGTTCAGTCACTCAGTCATGTCTGACTCTTTGCAATCCCATGGACTGCACAAAGCCAGGCCTCCCTGTCCATCACCAACTCCTGGAGTTTATTCAAACTCATGTCCATTGAGTCGGTGATGCCATCCAACCATCTCATCCTCTGTCGTCCCCTTCTCCTCCCGCCTTCAATCTTTCCCAGCATCAGGGTCTTTTCAGATGAGTCAGTTCTTCACATTTGGTGGCGAGAGTATTGGAGTTTCAGCTCTATCATTGGTCCTTCCAATGAATATTCAGGACTGATCTCCTTTAGGATGGACTGGTTGGATCTACTTGCAGTCCAAAAGACTCTCAAGAGTCTTCTCCAACAACGCAGTTCAAAATCATCAATTACTCAGCACTCAGCTTTCTTTATAGTCCAACTCTCATATCTATACATGACTACTGGAAAAACCATAGCTTTGACTAGTCAGACCTTTGTCGTCAAGGTAGTATCTCTGCTTTTTAACATGCTATCTAGGTTGGTCATAACTCTTCTTCTAAGGAGTAAGCACCTTTTAATTTCATGGCTGCAGCCACCACCTGCAGTGATTTTGGAGTCCAAAAATATAAAATCTCTCACTGTTTCCACTGTTTTCCAATCTATTTGCCATGAAGTGATGGGACCAGATGCCATGATCTTTGTTTTCCTAATGTTGAGCTTTAAGCCAACTTTTTCACTTTCCTCTTTCACTTTCATCAAGAGGCTCTTTAGTTCTTCTTTGCTTTCTGCCATAAGGGTAGTGTCATCAGCATATCTGAGGTTATTGATATTTCTCCAGGCAATCTTGATTCCAGCTTGTGCTTCATCCAGCTCAGCGTTCCTCATGATGTACTCTGCATATAAGTTAAATAAGCAGGGTGACAATATTCAGCCTTGACGTACTCCTTTCCATATTTGGAACCAGTCTGTTGTTCTATGTCCAGTTCTAACTGTTGCTTTCTGACCTGCATACAGATTTCTCAGGAGGCTGGTCAGGTGGTCTGGTATTCCCATCTCTTTTAGAATTTTGCACAGTTTGTTGTGATCCATAGAGTCAAAGGCTTTGGCACAGTCAATAAAACAGAAGTAGATGTTTTTCTGGAACTCTCTTGCTTTTTTGATGATCCAACAGATGTTGGCAATTTGACCTCCGGTTCCTCTGCCTTTTCTAAATCCAGCTTGAACACCTGCAAGTTCATGGTTCACGTATTGCTGAAGCCTGGCTTGGAGAATTTTGAGCATTACTTTACTAGCGTGTGAGATGAGTACAATTGTGCGGTAGTTTGAGCATTCTTTGGCATTGCCTTGCTTTGGGATTGGAATGAAAACTGACCTTTTCCAGTCCTGTGGCCACTGCTGAGTTGTCCAAATTTGCTGGCATATTGAGTGCAGCACTTTCACAGCATCATCTTTCAGGATTTGAAATAGCTCAACTGGAATTCCATCACCTCCACTAGCTTTGTTCGTAGTGATGCTTCCTAAGACCCACTTGACTTCCCATTCCAGGATGTCTGGCTCTAGGTGAGTGATCACACCATAGTGATTATCTGGGTCATGAAGATCTTTTTTGTACAGTTCTTCTGTGTATTCTTGTCACCTCTTCTTAATATCTTCTGCTATAGTTAGGTCTATACCATTTCTGTCCTTTATTGTGCCAGTCTTTACATGAAATGTTCCCTTGGTATCTCTAATTTTCTTGAAGAGATCTCTAATCTTTCCCATTCTATTGTTTTCCTATATTTCTTTGCAATGATCACTGAGAAAGGCTTTCTTATCTCTCCTTGCTATTCTTTGGAACTCTGTATTCAAATGGTTATATCTTTCCTTTTCTCCTTTGCCTTTCACGTCTCTTCTTTTCACAGCTGTTTGTAAGGCCTCCTTAGACAACCATTTTGCCTTTTTGCATTTCTTTTTCTTGGGGATGGTCTTGATCCCTGTCTCTTGTACAATGTCACAAACCTCTGTCCAGAGTTCATCAGGTACACTGTCTATCAGATCTAATCCCTTGAATCTATTTCTCACTTCCACTGTATAATTATAACGGATTTGATTTAGGTCATACCTGAATGGTCTAGTGGTTTTCCCTACTTTCTTCAACTGAAGTCTGAATTTGGAAATAAGGAGTTCATGGTCTGAGCCACAGTCAACTCCTGGTCTTGTTTTTGCTGACTGTATTGTGCTTCTCCATCTTTGGCTACAAAGAATATAATCAATCTGATTTTAGTATTGACCATCTGGTGATGTCCATGTGTAGAGTCTTCTCTTGTGTTGTTGGAAGAGGGTGTTTGCTATGACCAGTGAGTTCTCTTGGCAAAACTCTATTAGCTTTTACCCTGCTTCATTCTGTACTCCAAGACCAAATTTGCCTTTTATTCCAGGTGTTTCTTGACTTCCTACTTTTGCATTCCAGTCCCCTATAATGAAAAGGACATCTTTTTTGGGTGTTAGTTCCAGAAGGTCTTGTAGGTCTTCATAGAACCATTCCACTTCAGCTTCTTCAGCATTATTGGTTGGATTACTGTGATACTGAATGGTTTACCTTGGAAACGAACAGAGATTATTCTGTTGTTTTTGAGATTGCATCCAAGTACTGCATTTCAGACTCTCTTGTTAACTATGATGGCTACTCCATTTCTTCTAAGGGATTCTTGCCCACAGTAGTAGATATAATGGTTATCTGAGTTGAATTCACCTATTCCAGTCCATTTTAGTTCGGATTCCTAAAATCTCGACATTCATTCTTGCCATCTCCTGTTTGACCACTTCCAATTTGCCTTGATTCATGGACCTGACATTCCAGGTTCCTATGCAGTATTGCTCTTTACAGCATTGGACTTTACTTCCATCACCAGTCACATCCACAACTGGGTGTTGTTTTTACTTTGGCTCCATCCCTTCATTCTTTCTGGAGTTATTTTTCCACTGATCTCCAGTAGCATATTGGGCACCTACTGACCTGGGGAGTTCATCTTTCAGTGTCCTATCTTTTTGCCTTTTAATACTGTTCATGGGGTTCTAGAGGCAAGAATACTGAAGTGGTTTGCCATTCCCTTCTCCAGAGGACCATGTTTTTCCAGAACTCTCCACCATGACCCATCCATCTTGGGTGGCCCTACATGGCATGGCTCATAGTTTTGTTGAGTTAGATAAGGCTGTGGTCCACGTGATCAGATTGGTTAGTTTTCTGTGATTGTGGTTTTCATTCTGTCTGCCCTCTGATGAAGAAGGATAAGAGGCTTATGGAAGCTTCCTGATGGGAGAGACTGACTGAGGAGGAAACGGTCTTCTTGTGATTGGCAGGGCCATGCTCAGTAAATCTTGAATCCAATTTTCTGTTGATGGGGGGTGGGGGTGGGGAGCTGCTTGGCTGCGCGGTGCTGGGGTGGTGGCTGCACAGCACTGGAGAGACTTTGAGGAAATATCCCACATCCAGGGGCAAAGGAGAAGCCCCAGCAGGACCATAGGTGGGGCAAAATCGCATTTAGAATCAAACCCCATACCCGCCAGAGACGCTCAGAGGGCTCAAACAAATCTGTGCACCAGGACCCAGAGACCCCACAGAGACTGTCTCCTGAGGAGGTATGAGTCAGCAGTGGACTGCCACAGGGACAAGGGCTCTGGGTGCAGCAGACCTGGGTATGGCATAAGCCCTCTTGGAGGAGGTCACCATTAACCCCACCATAGAGCTGTCAGAACTTACACAGGGCTGGGGAAATAGACTCTTGGAGGGCACAAGCAGAACCTTGTGTGCACCAGGACCCAGGAGAAAGGAGCAGTGACCCCACAAGAGACTGACCCAGACTTGCCCGGGAGTGTCCAGGAGTCTCCGGTGGAGGCGTGGGTCGGTGGTGGCCTGCTGCAGGGCTGGGGGCACTAAGTGTAGCAGTGTCTGCATGGGGCCTTTTGAAGGAGGAAACAAGTTACCTGCTGTTAAATCTTTTACAATGGCTGGTCTGACACCATGGTTCTCTTTAAATACTTCTTGAAATTCTCTCTTGGAATATCAACTCTTGATTGCTAACTCCAGGGCCCTGTACTCATTCTCCCAAGCCTAGAATGGTCTTCTTTCTAACCTTGTCTGGGATCATCTGGAAAGGATCAGCAGGAGGATTTGGGAACCTGGGGTGCTAAATGACTAATTCAGGGTCTAATTTGTGGGGCCCCATGGAGCGGCTGAGCATATCCCAAGGTGCACAGCTGGTTTTTCAAAGTGTTGCTATTATAGGATTATTGGAAATGGCAAGTGGGCCTCAAGCATGGGGCCTCTTTTCTCGATCTTTAAGGTAAACTTAGCAGCAGTAGTCCATGGCCTTGACAGTCTTTAGACTGAGGAAGGGGGAAATGAATGGACAATGGAGAAGGATGATACTAAACTCATTTTAGAGAGAAGACAGTCCTCTTTTTTAAAAAAAGATCTCTAAGGAATAATTCCATATTTGGCCCCAGTTCCTAGCCGATCTCTGAAGTTCTTCATTTTGCTAAACCCAAATATCTCAGGCTGGCATTTAGTGAGTTCACGAGCTGATAGCACTTACAGAGCATTCCCTCTGGGGAGATGCAGGAGACCATACACGCCTGCTCCTTGACTTCACAGTGCATTCATTTTCAATTTCCCCAAAGAACTCAGAATTATAATAGTTGATGTTATGATGGAAGTGTCAAAAGTACATGAAGAGAAGTATAAAAACTGGGTCACATAAACATGCTATCATTTGCTATACAGAAACATATTTTTTAAATCATATTTTTAATATTAAGATAGAAAATAAAGACAGAAATATTGAGCATGTGAGAGACTGAACAGGAGGAGGGTTTGAGCAACAGATCAGGGTCAGCCTTCCCCTCTCAGGTTTCTTCTTTCTTTCCATCTGTTTTTGTAACTGAGAAGGACCCTGTGGGGTCTTCCCTGGACAGACCTCTCCCTCATACCCTCTGCTTTAACTCCTCTCTGAAGCACCTAGATAATATTATCTGATGCACATATCCTAAGTTGTTTTACATATGCTAAACCACCAACAAATGGAAGAAATTAACTACCTGATGACCATGAGCTTATCGACCCCAAACCTATTGGCACCTAAGGATTGATATATTAACCTCCTTGACATCCCCTGTTACGTCACCATCAACCAGTCAGAGCACCATGCATGACTGATCACACACCTGGGATTTCACTCCTTCACCTTGCCTTTAAAATGCTTTCCTGAAACCCATCAGGGAGTTCAGGTGTTTTGGGCACCAGCAGTACTGGACTTCTAGATTGTATGGGCTTAGTCACTCAGTTGAGTCCTACTCTTTGTGACCCCACGCACAGCAGCCCGCCAGGTCCTCTGTTCATAGGGATTCTTCAGGGAAGAATACTGGAGTGGGTTGCCATGCCCTCATCCAGGGCATCTCCCCCACCCAGGGATAGAACCCAGGTCTCCCATATTGCAGGCAGATTCTTTACTGTCTAGCCACCAGGGAAGCCTGGAGTTCTAGACTGGTGCCCAGCAATAAATGCTAGAATGTCCTTCACCACAAGCCAATGTCAGTAGATTGGCTTTACTGTGGGCATGTGCCCAAGCTTGGTTCTGTAACACTTTTCATTAACACAAATTGGAGTAGCCTCACTCCTTCTTTTCTTAAGTCTTCTCATATTGCTATGTTCAGAAAGCCTGTCAGTCCCAAAGCCTTCTTTTTGATTTCTCTCAGCTGGCCTAGGGGCCCACAGGCAAACAGGTTACCTTGCAGCCTGCCTCAGAAGTCCACAGGCCTGAAATGGTTTTGCAGAGAAACCTTCTCTGGACACACCAATCCTGTGGGGAGGGCTGATGATATGAAGTGGGGTAGTCTGGGAAGATTCCCTGAAGGAACTGGGTTGTCAGCAATGATCTGAAGGTGGTGTGTGTCTTGGTGTGTGAGACAAAACCTCAGAGGGAGCAGGATGGGGCCAGACTTGAGCATGAGAAGGGAGGGGCCAAAGTTGTTCTAGTGATGAATATAATAATTCACGTGTTTAGAATTTGAGTCCCTGCTTCTATCCCCAAACTTCCTTTTCTCGTTCTTCTCACTCACATTCAGAGTACACTGAGAGCTTTTATTACAGTGTTCTCAGGGAGCAGATTGATGGAGCTAGAACAAAAAGGTCCACTGGATTTCTGATGAAATCTGAACTTACTCATCATGAACAAATATCTTAAAAGCTGAAGCTTTAGATTAAAAAATATATATATATATATATGTATATATACACACATATATATTGCTTGGCTTTAAATATCAAGAGCCAAAGTCTAGAGAGCTAAAGTTTTAAAAGGCAAGATGACACAATTTATTTCCCACTCAAAAGGAGATGAAAATGTGACCAGCTGGGGGAAGGGAGGAGGATGGAAGCCACATGGTTATTGCTGGAACATAGAAGCTAGAACATAGGAGTTACTGTGAAAAATCTCAGCGCCCCTATCTCCTGGGTGAATTATGGGTACATGTGTGCTAAGTCACTTCAGCTGTGTCCGACTCTTTGTGACCCTGTGGACTGTAGCCTGCCAGGCTCCTCTGTCCATAGGATTCTCCAGGCAAGAATACTAATGTGGGTTGCCATGTTCTCCTCCAGGAAATCTTCCTGACCCAGGGAGTGAACCCATGTCTCTTAAGTCTCCTGCATTGGCAGGCAGGTTCTTTGCCACTAGCACCGCCTGGGAAAGCCTGGATTATGGAAGGGAAGGGCAATTGAATTGCTAAATGGATTGAAAGGAGCTCCAAGAGCAGTAGAGACTCGGACTCTATAAGAGATTCTAAACAGACCAGAGATTTACATATAAAAAATTAAACCATACAAGTATTTTTTTAAATGGGTGAATTCCTAATTTTGGAGTAGGGAAAACCTTTGTAACAATGACTTAAAACCAAGAAGTAATACGAAAAATTGATGTTTTGTTACATAAAAAATTCTAAAAACTTGCATATCAAAAAGTTACTATAAGAAAAATGAAAAAGAAAAATATTTGCAAATTATTTGCAAACAAAGAGTTAATATCCTTAATATATATAGACTTTCCCTTATCAACTTCCCCTCATCGGAGTGTGTAGTGTTAGTCACTCAGTCGTGTCTGACTCTTTGTGACCCCATGGACTATAGTCTGCCATGCTCCTCTATCCATGGGATTCTCCAGGCAAGAATACTGGAGTGGGTTGCCATTTCCTTCTCCAGGGGATCTGCCTGACCCAGGGATTGAACCTGGGTCTCCCGCATTGCAGTCAGATTCTTTACTGTCTGAGTCACTATAGGAAAAGCAAAATAAATGCTTGACTCTTTCCTTTTATTACCCATTTTTAAAAGAATGAGTTGATTTCCAAGTGTGATCAATAAAGTTTTTTTTTTTAAAGTATCGTAATGAAATTGTAGATGTAAATTAATGTGTTTCAATTAACTGTAATTGTTCTTATTGGTAATTGGATATCCCACCTTTGGCTAGTAGGAGCCTCTTCAAGTGGGCTTCTGCATCTACTTGACATGACTCTAGCAGTCTTTGACAACTTCCTTGATTTCTGGAAATTTTGCTAGATATTCTTCATCATAGAGGTTCTATTGTTTTGCCTTCCCACTAGCTTTTTAACAGAATATGATGTCACACTTGGGATTTTTATCAACCTGACAGATGGGATATAGTACCTCACTGTATAGTTTAAAATAAAAAAAAATTTTTTTTTAATGATGTATAGTTGATTTACAATATTATATTAGTTTCTGGTGCACAACTCAATTTGTAGAGATTATACTCTATTTGTGGTTATTATAAAATATTGGCTGTATTTCCCGTGTTATACTATGTATTCTTGTACTACATTTATTTTATACATAGAAGCTTGTACCTCTTAATCCCCTCCCCTAAATTCTCCCTCCTCACTCTCCTCTCCCCACTGGGAACCACTAGTTTGTTTCTATATCTGTAGGTCTGTTCTTTTCTCAGTATATTCACTAGTTTGTTTTGTTTTTTAGATTCCACCTGTAAATGATAACATGTAGCATTTGTCTTTCTCTGACTTATTTCATTGAACAGAATACCCTTCAAGTCCATCCATCTTGTTGCAAATGGCAAAATTTCATTCTTTTTATGACCGAGTGGTATCAGTGTAGTTTTCGTTTGCTTTGCTCTTGTTATGAATCAGGCTAATCAGCTTCTCCTGTGGTTAGGAGCCATTTGCATTTTTTCCTATAAACTCTCAGTTCTTATCTTTATTACAGTGCGGTGGGCCTCCGTTCCTAGAAAGTCTCTGCATATTATGGACATTAAACCTTTGTTTATGAATAAGTTGCAGATAGTTTTTCGTACTTTGTCATCTACCTTTGTTCTTAGAATTTTTTTTTTGCCTTGCAAATGTTTTTAAAAATTTCTTATGTAATAAAATTATCAATATTTGCTTCTGGGTTTTAAGTAACAGAAAGGTTTTTCTGATTCCAAGACTGTAGAGGAATTTACCCATAGTTTTTTCAGTTACCCATATGATTTAATTTTTACATTTATTTATTTATTTTTAATTTTTTTTTTTTTTGCTTTTTATTTGAATCAGCCATGGGTGTACATGTGTTGCTCATCAAATGTCAGAATCTATTTGAAATTTATTCTGGAATATACTATATGAGCAATGGATCTGATCTTTATCTTTTCCTCTGTGGTTATACAGTAATCTTATACTCTGTTTTCCCCACTTTGAAATGCTAAATATTCAGGTAATAAAATGTTCACATCTGGGTCATTTTCCAGGTATGCATTTTCTGTCCATGCATAACAATATCAAAACATTTTGTCATAGAAGTTTAGAGTAGGGTTGAATTCTGATGTGACTAGCCCCTTTCTACCCATGTAGCCATTGCTCTTCATTTAAGATTTTTCCTGGTGATCCTTCTTTGTTTATTCTTCCAAATGAACTTTATAATCAACTTGCTTCCAGTTGACTCAAGATAAAAAAATTATCTAAAGGTATTTTTATTGAGATTGTATTATGCTTACAAATTATCTTATAAAGAAACTGACATCTTTAGGCTGTTGAGTCATTTCATTTGTTCAAGTCTGCTTTTGTTTCTTTCTGATTGTTTTACAATTTTCCTGATACAGATTTTGGGCATTTTTTTTTAGGTTTGTATCTAGGCCTTTTATCTTATACTGCTACACTGAAATGGGTTTTTTTCTCTCTCATTAGACTTCTAATTGGGTTTCTTTTTATAAGATAATTTTAGTACCTACTACTTTACTAAGTTTTCTTATTATGTGTAGTAGTTTTTCCATAGATTCATTTCAATTTTCAAGATGATATCACATGCAAATAGTTTTTCCTCTTTCATTCCAATTCTTATTCCTCTAGATGCATTCTCTTATTTAATTGCATTAGTTCCAAAACAGGATTAAATAAAAGAGGAGACAGTGCTTGTCTTGTTTCTGAATTTAGCAGGAAAGCTTTCAGTGTTTCCTCATTCAGGTGGCACAGTGGTAAAGAACCCACCTGCCAGTGCAGGAGACACAAGAGATGTGGGTTCAATCCCTGGGTCGGGAAGATCCCCTGGAGTAGGAAATGGCAAGCCACTCCAGTATGCTTGCCTGGAAAATTCCATGGGCAGAAGAACCTGGTGGGCTACAGTCCATGGGGTTTCAAAGAATTGGACCTGACTGAGTGCATATTCACACACACACATTTGTAAAATGCTAGATTTGAAATTTTTATCTCTGGGTTTCTTTCTCTATTGTCTCAACACTGAAACAATCTAATAATCTCTTCTTTTCCCTCCATTTCCCTCCACTAAAGCTATTTTGAAGTAATATCCTTTTACTTCCTTACATAGCTAATTCCTGTAAGGCAATAAATGAGCTTATTTTACTTTTTACTTATATCCTTTCCAGGCTCCCTCTGTATTTTAATGGTTTTACCGCATGGGAATTGTCAGAACATAAAGTTCTAACATATTACCTTACATATTCTTTCATACTTTCCTTTGTAACTATAATTTGGTCTTGAAGTGAAGTGAAATGAAGTGTTAGTCACTCAGTCACGTCTGACCTTTGCAATCCCATGGATTATAGCCCGGCAGGCTCCTCTGTCCATGAAATTCTCCAGGTAAGAATACTGGAGTGGGTTGCCATTTCCTTCTCCAGGGGATCTTCCTGACCCAGGGGTCAAACCTAGATTTCCTGCATTGCAGGCAGATTCTTTACCATTTGAGCCACCAGGAAAGCCAGTAATTTGACCTTAGGTTTATCAACAAATATACACATAATGTTTTTAAAAAAATTCATTTTTGAATTGCTTGCCTATGGGCTTAGATGGTAAGCCCATTTAAGGGCTTTGTGTTGCACTTTTCCCCAGGTTTATAGCTGTTATGTGGTGTGGAGTTGGGATTATTCCTTGATACCAGAAGCAGAACTTCTTTTGTACTTGAAAAGGCCCCAGAAGTGTGCAGTTCATGGGGGCATCTGGCCTGGGGCAAGCCCAGTGGGGATTATTTTTGGCTGTAAGAGTCAACTGCTGTGGATGGAGATGATTTCCCAATTCCATCTGCAGCAAAATTTGCCTTTTGTAGGTTGAGGCCCTGGTTGAGGCTTTCTGTTTAACAAGCATGACTCTGAAGGGGTATATCCTGCCCCTTTTGTTCCTTTGGGGCTTCCCTGGTGGCCCAGACAGTAAAGAATCTGCCTGCAAAGCAGGAGACCCAGGTTCAGTCCCTGGGTTGGGAAGATCTCCTGGAGGAGGAAATGGCAACTCTCCAGTATTCTTGCCTGGGAAATCCAATGGACAGAGGGGCCTGGTGGGCTACAAACTGTGGGGTCACAAAGAGTTGGACACAACTGAGTGGCTAACACAACACTTTGTTCCTTTACATGTCAGGGATGTAGATGGAATCAGGACAGGTCAGGCGTCATATCTGCCACCTCTGAGCACACAAAGGTAGAGCCAACACGAGCAACATCTCTTTAAATCTCCTGTGTTAGAGGATGTCCCTCTGTCTGACAGTGAGATGACCATCTCATCTTCATCAGGGAAATAGTGTGTCCACAAAAGCTCAGAGAATGGGGATCAGGGATGGAGCTCTATTTCTTGAATCCTGAGAAATGCAATCACTGAGTCCAACATGTATCTTCTGCTTTTTGTGTAACATTTGTGCTATAGTATGGTGTCCTCTAATTCTGACCTTTTTTTGTAAAGCCTTTTCTAAGTGTCACTAATAACATTCTTTTAAAATCTCTCCAGGAACAGAGTGTCTCTGTGAACTATATTGCCCCCTGCGTTGTCTTCTAATAATTTTATATGTACCTGTATTCTGTCTTTGCTATCAGCCTGTAATCATTTTGAGGGTCTGAGTCCTATTTCTCACACAATTTATCTACCCAGCAGTGCCAGCACAGGACATGTTGTCAAAGTAGAGTTGAGTTGAACTTGAAACCAGGAATGAATTTTGACAGCTCAGAGCTCTGGCTTTGCAGAGCTCTGCAAATAATGTCTGTAAATTTCACGGTGGGTGGTCTTAGAAATCATGCTGAGAGCATGCTGAGAAGGACTGGGGCAGCTTTACCAGTTCAGGGCTCCAGAGTCTGCAGTGCCTGAAGTGCCCGATATTAGGAGTGAAGATTAAAAAAAGAAAGAAAGAAAAATAGACCTGAGTTTGAAGATTTCAACTTAGGTTGAAGGGTTTAAAACAGAATTATCGAGAAAGTAAACATGGCTATTTCAACAGTTTAGGGGTTTAACCAAGTTAAGTTCTGAGGCATGATCCTGACACTTTAATTTAAATGAAAATTTAACATTAATAAAGTGAGGCTGCTGCTAAGTCATGGCCGGTCAGTCATGGCCGACTCTGTGTGACTCCATAGATGGAAGCCCACCAGGCTCCCCCGTCCCTGGGATTCTCCAGGCAAGAACACTGGAGTGGGTTGCCATTTCCTTCTCCAATGCATGAAAGTGAAAAGTGAAAGTGAAGTTGCTCAGTTGTGTCCGACCCTCAGCGACCCCATGGACTGCAGCCCACCAGACTCCTCCATCCATGGGATTTTCCAGGCAAGAGTACTGGAGTGGGGTGCCATTGCCTTCTCCAAATAAAGTAAGGACACAACATCAAATAAGAACAACACTATTCTCAGCCTGTACTCTGAATGTCAACTTGACTTTTACCCCAAAAGTTCGATGAGTCCAAGGCTTTTTCAAGCTGGGTGCCTCTAACTCAGCAACTATAGTTACATTATTGTTAGTCTAGTCATAAGTGGTTTTTGGACATTGTGTCCATCAGCTTCCTGACCCAACAGGATATATACTTAAAATTGTTTTGCCAGGAGAGCGACTGGCTGTGTTTTACTCCGTGTGCTTTTTCTTCTGCCGATCTTGTGAATAAGCCTCACTGATTTTTCCCTCTTGTGGAACTCCCAACAGTTATTGTCCATACAGTCCACACACTCAAGTCACTCTGACTCTGATGCTAACTTAAGCCTGAGAAAACCCAGGTCCAGAGTGCCGTGTTCGTTTCCCAATGTTGCAGAGTGGTTTGATTGACAAAACTGTGATGAGAATCTGAGTCTTTGCTGACAGTTCGTATACTGCAACCTGCACGGCGCTGCTCACACTTCATAGAATAGCAGCACCAACAGCAATAATAATATGATACTTCATGTAATGCTTTATGCTTTGCTTCTATTCTTTTTTGAAATTAATTATTTATTTTTGTCTGGGCTGGATCTTTGTTGCTATGTGTGGGCTTTCTCTAGCTGCAGTTGGTGGGGACTAGTCTTTAGTTGTGGTACACCGGCTTCTCATTGAGGTGGCTTCTTATGTTGCAGAGCTTGGGCTCTAGAGCCCTGGTTCAGTGGTTGGGGCGCTGGCTTAGTGATTGGGGCACGTGGATTTAGTTGCCCTGTGGCATGTAGAATCTTTCCAGACTAGGGACCAAACCCAGGTCCCCTGCATTGGCAGGTAGATTTTTAACCACTGCCAAGAAAGTTCTTTTTCTATAATTTTTAAGGCTGAATAATATTGTATTGTATATATATACACCATCATTCGTACCTTGAAGGATTTTAAGCAAGGGTGTGACCTGGGCTGTGATTTAGAACAATCACTCTGGGGGTCTGGTGTGATTCTAGAATGGAATGGAGGGGACAGAGTGGAAGCAGGGAGACCAGGGAGGGGCTAGTGCAGTTGCCCAGACTAGATGGCAGTGGCCTGGCATCAGGCGTGGCAGAGGACTTGGATTCCAGAGACATTCTAGAGGTGGGATGGGTGGAATTTGATAAAGGTGATAAAATATGTGTCCTCACTTTAGAAATCCAGAGGTGGCTCGGGTCTTCATACTTAGAGCTTACGGGTTTATTTATTTATCATTCTTTTTACTTTTATCAAGATAGTACTAGCTTGATTAGAGGATTAGCCCCTAAGGTGGATAACACTATACCAATATTTGGTTCTTAGAATTGAGTTCTATTTTGGAATGGGAATACTTACAAGGATTTTCCATAGCCTGGGTTAAAATGTACCAACACTGTCGTCCTTCCTTTGTTATGACTCTGTGCTCACTGAGCAGCAGCCTCGGATGAATAATTTGGTCTTGCAGATGTGCTGCTAGCAAGAAAGAGGTGTGCTGGCTACAGAATTTAAGTACATTATTCAGGCCCCAGAAAGGACAACCTCCTGTGTGTAAATTAATAAACTGGCATTCCAGTTTTCCAGTCTCTAGATATTTTGGTTTATGTGACTTTCCCCTGGTATTGGTTAATTTCAAGGGAACTAACAAAGTTGAGTTTCTGAAACTGCCCTGCTGATGCTAAAAGGTGATGACTCTGCTGAGAAATGACTGCCTGATGAGCCTCATCTTAAGCAGCAGCCCCCTCCCTCGTGGCCATTTATGAAGATTTCTTGAACTGTGAAAGCTCCAACTAATCAGAACCTTCCAAAGAGTTCCTTAACTGATGTTTTCTGTTTGGCACATCCCATTTTATGTCAAGCTAAAATTCTTTCACAGACCGGGCTTAGTACTAACAAGGCTTGAAGACAAGGTCAGGTAGAGAACAGACTAAGAAGGCCCCCAGGCAGTCCTAGAGAGTTGAGAGACAGAGGGAATGCCTGGCTTTTTTTTTTTCAAATTAAGTTTTATTGGAGTATAGTTGCTTTACAGTGTTGTGTTAGTTTCTGCTGTACAGCAAAGTGAATCAGCTATATGTATACACATATCCCCTCTTCTTTAGATTTCCTTCCCATTTAGATTACCACAGAGCATTGAGCTGAGTTCCCTGTGCTATAGTAGATTATCATTAGTTATCTATTTTATACGTAGTAGGGATGTCTGGCTTCTAATTCAGGTTCAGGTGAGTTAAAATAAAGTCTGGAGCCAATGAGATTCTTTTTCGGGTGGCTGAGATGCATGGCTTGTAGGATCTTAGTTCTGTGACCAAGGATCAAACCCAGGCTACAGCAATGAAAGCTATGAGTTTTAACTACTGGACCACCAGAGAATTCACACCAATGAGAGTCTTATGCCATTTATTCATTCTGCAGAAATTTTATTTTTCATTGATATCTAGGCCAAATAGTAAATGGTAAATACCAATCCCTGTAATGTCAACTTTTGCCCCAATAACACTTGGTCATAAGCTACTCCCAAATTCAGAGGCTTAAAACAATAATCATTTCTTCTCAAGGAGCAGTAGGTCAGCTGGGGGAGCTTTGCTTCCAGTTGCAGTGGCCAGGCTAGCTCTGTGTCATGAATCCCTCCTGTTTCTCCTGGAAGCACTGGGCCAAGCTGGGCATGCTCTGTTCATGTCGGTGGCAGAGGGTCAGAGAGACAGCCCTGATGTGTCATGTCTGTGACATCGTATTGGCCAGAGCAAGTCACATGACTGAGCCAATGTCAAAGGCTGGAAGAGTTTCCAGCCCTCCTGTGGGAGGGGCCACAGAGGGCATGGGTCTAGGAGAGTGAAGGACAGAGGACATTAAGGCAGTCTATCCCAGGCCCAATTCAGAATTCCTGGAAACATGGTGCTATTTATGTCCCTGGGAAGGTTCTGCAGATGAGGACTTTTAAAAAGAGAATGTGTTAACAGTTTGGTTGTTCTCAGGGAAGGTTCTGCAGATGAGGACTTTTTAAAAGAGAATGTGTTAACAGTTTGGTTGTTCTCAAAAAGTTAAACATAGAATTACCATATGATCCAGCAATTTCACTCCTAGGTAGACATCCAAAAGAACTGAAAGTAAACAGAAATAGACCCAGGGATATAGAAAACAAATTTATGGTTACCAAAGGGGAAAGGGAGGGGAGGATAAATTATGAGTTTGTGGTTGACATATATACATTATTATATATAAAAGAGGTAACCAACAAGGACCTGCTATATACTCAATGTTTTGTAATACTGAGTAATCTATGAGGGAAAAGAATCTGAAAAATATGTATATGTGAATATATATATATATGTATTAATCATTCTGCTGTACATCTGAAACTAACACAACATTGTAAATCATCTATATTTCAATTAAAAAAAAAGAATTAAAAGCAGGGACTCAAGTAGATAGTTCGTACACCAATGTTCACAGCAGCCTTTTTCATAACAGCCAAAGGTAGGAACAACACAGATGTCCATCAAGAGATAAATGGATAGACAAAACGTGTTATATACATACTACGGAATGTTAGTCTTAAGAAAGAAGGATATTTTGACACCTGTTACAAATGGATGAAGCCTGAGGACATTGTGCTAAGTTAAATAAACAGTCACAAAGGACAAATATTGTAGGACTTCACTTATGTGAAGCACATAAGTGCTAAGTCACTTCAGTCATGTCCGACTCTTTGTGATGCCATGAACTGTAGCCCACCAGGCTCCTCTGTTCATAGGATTTTCCAGGCAAGAATACTGGAATGGGTTACCATTTCCTCCTCCGGGGGATCTTCCCGACCCAGGGATCGAACCCATGTCTCTTACATCTCCTGCATTGGCAGATGGGTTCTTTACCACTAGCATGACCTGGGAAGCACATAGAGTAGTTGTATTCACAGATACAGAATGTAGAATAGAGGTTACTAAGAGTTAGAGGTGGGGGGCTGCAGAGTTATTGTTTAATGGGTACAGAGTTTCAGTTGGGGAAGATAAAAAGTTCTGTAGATGGATAGTAATGATGGCTGCACAACAATACGAAGGTACTTAAAGCCACTGAATTGTAGACTTAAACATGAGAAAAAGGGTACATTTTATGTTATGTATGTTTTACCACAGTAAAAGAGAGAGAGGGAGATGTGGTTGCTGGGCTTGGTCATCAGATCTTTAGAAAGATCTGGGGGCATCAAAGATGCTGAGCTGAGGAGGTGTCTCTGGTATGAAGGCCTCTGGGTCTCGATGGGAGAGAAGAAAGCAGAAGTCTGGAATATTTGAATTTAATGTCCTAATGGAGTTTTATTTGCAGAATTAAATCCATTTGATCAGTCTAGAAGCTTGTTTTCTTTGTGTAAATTGACTCAGTATTATATACAACAAGCCATGGGAACTAGAAGGATTCAGGACCAGGGAAATAAGGATAATTTGGGGGTTGGTGAGAGTGTGGGTCTCTTCCCTCACCTTTTATTAAATGAACATAACAGAGCCAGCTGATGCAAGGGGTAAGGTATTGGACACAGCAAAGCCAGTAAAGCCCAAACAAGTGCTTTATAAAACTTGAAGAGACAGGGAGAAGGAAGGTCAAGATCTGATGGAAAGGTGCCACACCTTCCCATCGTGATGACTGGACTGTTCCTATTTTCTTTCCCCTGGGAACAAAAAGCAAATGGATGATTCAGGAATTCCTAGAGTCACCTGCTCCAATATTTGTACTTCCCTTTTTTCATTCCCCCAAAAGTTCTTTGAAGATATGCCAATGCCATTGACATCTCAGCGTGCTGAGAGATGCACGGTGGTGTTTGTCTTGTACAGGAACAACTAAGGAGGGCTCCTCTTGCACAAAGGTTTCATGCCTCTGTTGTTTTTTCCTTCCCCTCTCCCCCATGCTCAACTTCCACGGACTTGGAAAGCCATGGATTTTAAATTATCATCTTTGCATGTAATACATTTTAAGAGTGTCCACCTGGAGCGACAGGGTTGGCACACGCTGGAGAAGCAGTGGGTTGTCTGATTAGACAGGCTCTAAGGAAGTGCATGCTCTGGATGTGGGAAGAGAACATTTTCAACTCTCCCTCTGGCAACACATTTGCTCTTTGCTCAAGGATGCTGGGCCTGGGTGACTTGGGTACCACTAGGCCCTGTGAATGGACAAGCTGCCGTTTTCAGCATTCACTGGAAATGTGGAAATAAACGTTGTTTCTTTGGCCTTCGACTTCTCCTTGGGCAAATATGGAAGGCTGTGTATTACCAGAGTCCCAAGAATTGGAGGTCTGGGTTTCCTGCCAGGGTTCCTGAGGGCAACAGACTGAAGAGATTGCAGGGCAGAAGCAGGAGCAACCAAATCAAAGGCCCTAAGGTGGACATCTGACTGGGTGGCCAGGGGTCTAGGTGATTGAAAGTGAGGGGTATTTGGTGAGTTATCAGAACATCCATGAGGCTCAGGCAGTACCAACTCTTGTTTCCAGGACCCTGTACCCACCATCCAACCTCGATCAATGAAAATGAATTCCTGCTTGTGCTATTCTGGTGTTCATTAGGTTAGATCCCTGTTCCTGCCTCCTCTGATTCTAGACATCCCATAGGGGCAGGATGGAGGCCAAATCAGTTCAGTTGTCCTTGGAGTGAAGGGGTGGCTTCTTTCAGAGGTCTGTCAGGGACAATGTGGTCACAAGGACAGCAAGTGAGAACTTGAGATGCCTCCAGTGGGCTCTTGGGGAGGAACGAGAGTAACTGGGAAAGAGTCCACAGACAGGTGGTTTTGAAAAATGGATATTCCTGACTTACTGATCTTTTCTGAAGTAATCAATTTGTGTGTGACTGAATGATTCAAATTCGTAGCCTTCCCTGAAAGGGAGCAAGGTTTTTCTCAGACATCTGGGTAAGTTCAGAGTGAGACAAGTGCATGGGAAGTTATCTTGCTCATTTCCTTGCCTGCGGGCAGGATCAACCCAGACACCTGACTCAATTCTAGCTTAAAAAAAAAAAAAAAAACTTCAGTGAAAGAAATCGTTTGGCTTGTAATAATATTTATTGAGGATTTTCTATATTCTAGGCATTGTTCTAAGTACTTGACAGGCATTATCTCCTTCACTCCTCACAATTGCCCTATAAGAAAGATATTGTTGGGACTTCTCTGGCAGTCCAGTGGTTAAGACTCCATGGTCCCAATTCAGGGTGTGAGGGTTTGATCCCTGGTCAGGGAACTAAGATTCTACATGCCATGCAGTATGGCCAAAGAAAGTTTTTTAAAAATAAAAAAGAAAGGTATTGCCATTATCCATATTATGTAGAGGAGGAAACTGAGGCACAGAGGGGTTAAGCATCTGGCCTAAGCTCACATGTTATTTAGTTCGTGGCTGAGCAGGCAGTGAACCCCAGGCAGTCTGATGCCAGAGCCCCCACTGTAGTCCCCTGATGAATGGCACTTACTCCTCACCGTCTCATTTCAGGTCTCAGACTAAGTCTGCTCAGGCTTCCATAACCAAGTACTATAGCCTGGGTGGCTTAAACCACAAAAAACATTTTCTCACAGTTTTGGAGGCTAGAACTCAGAGATCAAGGTGTTGGCAGGGCTGGTTTCCTTCTCCCGAGGCCTCTCTCCTTGGATCGTAGATGGCTGTCTTCTCCCTCTGTCTTCACATGGCCTTCCCTCTGTGTGCATCCAGGTCCTACTGTCTTTTTATAAGGACACTGGTCATATTGGATTAGAGCTCACCTGCTGCTGCCAAGTTGCTTCAGTCGTGTCCGACTCTGTGCGACCCCAGAGACAGCAGCCCGCCAGGCTCCCCCGCCCCTGGGATTCTCCAGGCAAGAACACTGGAGTGGGTTGCCATTTCCTTCTCCAATGCATGAAAGTGAAAAGTGAGAGTGAAGTCACTCAGTCGTGTCCGACTCTTCGCGACCCCATGGACTGCAGCCTACCAGGCTCTTCCATCCGTGGGATTTTCCAGGTAAGGGTACTGGAGTGGGGTGCCATTGCCTTCTCCGAGAACTCACGTGATGGAGCTCTAATTGCTGCATCAATTGCTTTCAATTGCTTCTTGAAAGACCCTGTCTCCAAATACAGTCAAATCCTGAGATACTGAAGTTTATGACTTTCAGTATATGAATTTAAAATCCCCTGGAGGAGGCACGGCATTCTTGCCAGGAAAATCCTATGGAAAGATGAGCCTGGCAGGCTACAGTTTGTGGGATCTCAAAGAGTTGGACACAACTCATCACGACTCATGCACATATAATTCAGCCAGCATGTACAATTCTCACCTGTGAATTCTCACAGGGTGATGGAGAATGTAGGTCCTATTGAAGCCCACAATGATTAGATTGCCTCTTGGTCTTCTCTTCTGAATAAGGAAATAGTCCCACCTCTGCTGTTTGCTTCCCTGCTCTTCTTTTCCAGTCAGTTAATTATCTACACTGTTCTTTTGCCCATGAATTTCATGTTCTGCCTTGTAAGTGGTTGGGTCCAAACTGAAAGCATACTATGTTCATTTACATCTAATTTTTCTCTTTTCTTCTATTGGTTTGTAGATATATTACCAATTCTGGGTTGGAGGAGAAAATTTTGTGTAGCAATGGGAGAGATAAAAGGGTAAAATAAAAGAGTATGAACATTTGAAAAATAATAATTCTATCTTAACCGCTTGTGCTGGGTCCTTTTTGTCCTGTACCATATATTGAATTAATAAGCCAAAAGGTTTCTCCTGTATGTGGAAAACAATTTGAAACCCCAAGAATCCAAGAATCATATAAACAAGATGCTGAGGCTGAAGAAAGCTAAGGTCTTGCTAGAGGTCTCCAGGCTCTTATTTACAATTCAATGCAATGAGTTTCCCTGGTCCCATTCTCTACTGAGTCCTCTACCATATTTTTTCATTAATCAAATGAAATTCTTTCATTTCTTTACTCCTATAGGTCAGCTAGGTCTGAAGAAGAGTCTGCAAATTATTTCCCAGTAGGCTCCCAGTTCTGTTTGTCAGATTCATCAGAGGAAATGAGACATTAGCATGTAATATGTGTTGAAGTATTTTATCTGACAAGTCAGTTTGGGCTGTTTCTCATATATATAGGTGGGACCATGTCTGATGCTAACACTATACTGAGAACTTTGCTCTAAACTGACGTAAGATAACCACTTAGAAAGAAGTCCTTGAAGGGCTGTGGAAACATGGGTATTGGCACCCTGTCCCCATCTCTGTGGGTTATGCTGGCCTGGGTCCTTTGTTTTATTCTCTTAGAGCATTTTATGAATTAGTAAATATGATTTTTTCTCACTGATTTTGGGGTGGTTCCCTGGAGAAGGGAATGACAACCCACTCCAGTATTCTTGCCTGGAGAATCCCCTGGACAGAGGAGCCTGGTGGGTTATAGTCCATGGGATCACAAAGAACTGGACACAGTTGAGTGACTAACACAACGCTCGGGGTGGTTGTCTTTTTTGCATAGGGGAAAAGGGCAGGTCTACAGGACCTTGCCTGCCCTTAGACCCTACTTAGTCTGAGACTCCTCCAGGGTAATCCACATACTGAAGTCAGAGTTTTCAACACCTCCTTCCAAGGTAAAGCCAGAGCCCTCGAAAGATTCCACGCTATTAAAGTGTACTTGACTTGAAACTGTAACTAAACATTGAGGGTGATAAACTGCAGATAGAACAAGAAGCCAGTTAGAGAGTGCACATGCAGGAGCGAGCAAGCTGCATCTGTTGAATGGTGAACCCCAAGAGTTCAGTTACCCCAGTTCCCTCCACAGAGGGTAACCATGGAAACCTCATAACCCAGTGCATCATCAGTCTGAACAAAATACACACACACACACACACACACACACATGTCCCAGGAGGGCAATGATATGTATGAATATGTGTGCATGTGCCCATGTTTCAGTTATCGTATAATGTGGGGTGTGTTTGTGTGGTGCCTTGACAGTTTGTGTGTGCATATATCAGATGGAATTAGCATGGGCGTTCACTACCAAATGCTTTCCGGTTATGCTCTTGGGGTGATGAAGAGCGTAGGTTTGTCGTTTGGGTGCTGTACTGGGAGCTGGTTCGAGCATGTGGGAGAGGACGTGCATTTTCAGTTTAGTGGAGAGTGATGTGGTGGGATGGTTTGAGCACACCAGAGGGATGGTAACTTATTTTTCCCTTCATCAGGTTTCTATTGCACAAAAGTGTACAGGTGTGGGATATTTCACCAGCTGGGAGGTCTGATTCTCCTGGGATGGGAAAACTCAGTGTGGATCCATATTGAGCTCAGACGATCTAGTGTGGATGCAAATCCAGTTTGGGGGTATCATTTTTACAAAGAAGTGTCTGTTTTTTCACGGACTGTGCTGGTCTTCTCTTTTTTTCATGGTTCTCTTTCTGATTTAAAGCTTTCGCTTTTTCTGAGGCTTGGGCTAGCTTGCCTATGGCATGAAGTCTGTGAGAATGTGGCACTTGGGAAGAGAGTGGGGGGACAACTCGTGGAAGTCTGCTAATGAAATGTGTCATTCAGCATGCACATGATATCAAGAAGATTGCGTGTCACTTGGCAGATCTTTGACAGCAAGGCAGCTCCATCTGGATTAAGGATAATTTGGGGGAAAAGCTACATGAAGACTGGGACTTCAGACCAGCAGGCCTGGGTTTCTAGGTTATGAATGGGGATAGCACACCTTACTGTAGAGTCTGGCCCTGTGCTTGACTCTCAACTTAACAGGAGCTCTGTGCATTTGAGGGCTGTATGTCTGTGTGTTTCTCAGCTCTGTCCCTCCTCCTCTACGTAATGTATGAATGAAAGAGAATTCATTAGGAAGTCTCAGGAAGAAACCATTGTCCTCCATTCATATTTACAGCTAAAGTTTCTTAAATGGGTAGGTCTTGTTTGTCCATCAAAACATGGCTATCCAAAGAATATTTTCCTTTCTGTTTTTAAAGCAGTCACTTCCTGGATGACAGAAATCCACATTGACATTTCCCAGCAGGGGCCTCAAACACTGCCCACATTCTCCCTGACTCCTCTGCCGATCACCCATGGGCCTCTGGCAGCACCATCCCAGCCTCCCTCTGCTTTCCTCATGACCCTGCTCCTGGCAGAAAGCAGTTAGGCTGAATGGCTACAAGATATCTGCTGTCAGGTGGCTGCCTGAAGCTCTGACACCTTGAAGGGAGTTCCTGTTACCTCATGCATTCGGTTACCTTTTGAGTTTGCCTAAATGGTGTCAGAGCAGCCTTGGAGATGGGCAGAAGGGAATCACCTCTCTGGAGGTGTTCACTTTCCCCATTCCCTCTGGAGCCCATTCTCAATCCCTCTAGGACCTATTTCCATTCTGGACTGTCTCACCAAAATGCCTGGAAGGGCCCCTTGCTCTCAGCTCCCATCTCATCAGAACAGTTTGGAGAGGAGGTCTCCTTTGCCCCATGCACACCCAGGGAAGACAGGGACTCCCATGGGCTCCCACCAGGGCTTCCTCATGCCATTTCTGGGGTGCACCTTGAGTCTTTAACAAGCAGTGATTCAGAAATGCATGGTTTGAGGTGATTTACCCTTTCGTTCAACCACTAATTCTTATGTGCCCCCCAAATGGCAGCCACTGGGGGTATGGCAGTGAAAGAGGTGCTATTTTTGCCCCTTGTGAGTTCACACATCAGCTGAGGTACCAACAATACAGTGAGAAAAGATATGTGTGTGCTCAGTCACTTTAGTCGTGTCCAACTGTTTGGTACCCCATGGACTGTAGCCTGCCAGGCTCCTCTATCATGGGATTCTCCAGGCAAGAATACTGGAGTGGATTGCCATGTCTTCCTCCAGGGCATCTTCCTGATTCAGGGATTGAAGTCGCATCTCCTGGGTCTCCTGCATTGCAGGCAGATTCTTTACCACTGACCCACTGGGGAGGCCCCAACAGGGGGTCAATCCAGGGCCCTACAGGAGCTTAAAAAGGGACCGTGGAGGCTTCTTAGGGGAACTGATGTCTGATCTGCAACCTGAAAGATGAGGGGGAATTAGCTGGGTAAAGGGAGGTGATGGGATACTTTCCAGCAAGAGGGAATTGATTTTTTTTTTAAACTGCCTAACAGGTAAAACCTGATGGCAAATGGTGAGAGAGAGAGAGAGAGAACAAGCAGAGGACAAAAAGATGGAGAAACACAGGAAATAGTGGAAAAGGCAGAGATAGACACAGACAATTGGACAGTAATGGAAGGCTGGAAGATGGAGAGATGGGAGGAATAGAGAAAGGACCAGGGAATCGTGGACTTTGAGAGCTGGAAGGAACCAGAGAGAACATGTAAAATCCCTCCATTTTATAGATAAGGAAACTGAGGCACAGAAAGGCATTTACCAAGGATTTACCAGAGTTACACATGTGTTTAGTAAAAATGCTGAGTAAGAGACCTAAGATCCCAAGGCTTCTAGTAGGTTTGAGAGAGAAAGAGCTAGAGCAGGACATGATGGGGAGAGAGGGGAGTCAGAGACAGAGGGACAGGAGCTGAGGAGAGGCGCGGACAGCTGAGATTCGTGGGTGGCGCACTGTCAGGATTATGTGTGGAGGGAAAGCCGGGAAAGTTTAGATGAAATCTGAGCCAGGTTTCTTTTCCTTTTCCCATTCCCTTTTCCTCTTTTTCTCCCTCTCTTTCCCCTTCTCACCACAGCCTGCCTACAACTAGATGGCAGGGAGCTTGTTGCCATGGCTACTAAATGGCATTCAAGCAGGCTGAATTATTAAACCAGGGTCTTTGAAGCCAGGGCCCCAGTACGAAGTCCCGCTAGGGGGCGCAGGGCGCAGCGTGGGGCACAGGTCTACACCGGGGTGGGCCAAGGTGCTCCCTTGCTGGCCTGGCTCTTGGAGTATGCCTTGAGCACCCGAGCACCTCGCTGAGTACAGCAGAGGCCTGGGAGTGGGTGAGGGGCAGCTGCTGGGGTGAAGTGTTGGAGGCTGAACCCCAGCTTCCCAGCCAACTCTCCTCACCTGCTCCAGCAAAGGCACTGGACAACAGCTGCAACTCATTGGAGTGGAAGAAGAACCCAAACCAATATTGTCGTTATGTCTGAAAGGGCGCCATACTGTTCAAGTCAGTTGTTACTTGTTGCCAGAGAGGCAAGAAATAAAATGACAGGTGTATCACTGGGGTCATACTAGGCCATCTGGGATTGCATTTCTTTCTTGGATAGTTGGAGGCAATCTGTTGTGGAGCCATCCGGTTGGTAGGTGTGGCCCTCTGCCTACAAGAAGAAGGGGGCTGTCAAGGAGGGTTGTTTGTGGGCACAATGGTTGTTTGTTTTGATGGTGGAGGGGGGTGAGTATGGATGCTCTTCTCTTAGGGAGATTCCAAGCCAGGAAAACCATCAACCTTCTGGTAGCCCAGCTCTTTAAACTTTTTCATTAAAAAAAGAAACCCAAACATTGTAGTGTGACTGTTGCTGCTTGTGGGCTGATGGAAGAAGGGTCTCCGTGGCTGATAACTGTCCTGTGTCTGTGGGTACGTATGTTAGGGGGCGGTGGGGGGCATGAAGAGTCCATTTTGAGGTTAATGGAGTCATTCTCCTTCCCTCTAATAGATTCAGTAGATCCTGAGGTCAGTTTTCTAAAGTGGGAAAATCTCTCCCCATGTCCTCCCCACTCTGTCTTCTCTCTCAAGGGGAGGGCTGTTGACTCTCCAGGTCCTAGGATTCTGATCCCCCTGTGTTCAGGCCCCATGTTTTCCTGTATGAGAGAGGCTCCTGCTGATGCTCGAACTGAGAAAAAAAAATTCTTAATAAGGGAAACCAGATCTGTAAGTCTTCCCAGAAATCTGCCAGCCTCTGAAAAACTGATGGATAGCCCTGATTTTTTCCCCTGATGCTCAGCTGGAGCAGTTTTCCATGTCAGGGCTACAGGCTTGATTTTCCAAAAGCTGATTTCATAGAGACCAGACTCACTTCTTTTCAGGGTTGATGATAATTTTTAGGATTTACCTGATGCTGGGGCTGAAGTTCTGAATCCTCCCAGTAAGATCTCATGGGGGTGAAATGGACACGAGCCAAGGAGGCTGCACTTCCTCTCCCCATTCCAAGCTAAGAGGAAGGGGAGAGGAGCCTTTGGCTTTGTGACCATTTGATTCCCTTCAATGCATGTTTTCTGAGATGTGCCAGGCCTTGGGTAGGTGGGTGTGGAGCGTATAAAGGTGACTAAATAAAATCCCTGCTCTTGGCCATAGCTCACAGCTAAGTAGGAAAGGCCCAACGTCTTCATTCAACTCTGGCAACCCCCAGAGGAAGTCTTCAGAAGACTTGCCCCATCTCTCTGCACCAAGGCCAGGACTAAGGAGCTAGAGCTGCAGGAGCGAGAAGCCTCTCCTTTCTCTTTCTCTTCCTCCCCTTCTTCCTTTCTGTTTCTCTTCTCGGCCCATTCAATCCTACTGCCTCTCCTTTCTCTCTCAATGGGGCCCTCTGATTCTGAGTTTTCGGTAGTTAAGTGGGCAGCTGAGTATAGCCAAATGGCACAGCCCCTCTGGGGATCTATTTGGACTGAAGAGATGGGCTGGTGGGAACTGAGGTCTTCACCAGCAAGGGCCCTGGGAGGCATTTCTATTATCCAGGAAAAGATATGCAAAGAGCCAGAGAAATAAGAGGAGATGGAGCCCTCGGAGGGAAAGCTCTGACAAACCTAGACAGTGTGTTAAAAAGTAGAGACATTACTTTGCCAACAAAGTCCGTCTAATCAAAGCTATGGTTTTTACAGTAGTCATGTATAGATGTGAGAGTTGGACCTTAAAGAAGGCTGAGTGCCAAAGAATTGATGCTTTCGAACTGTGGTGTTAGATATGCCTCTTGAGAGCCCCCTGGACAGCAAGGAGATCAAACTAGTCAAAAGGAAATCAATCCTGAATATTCACTGGAAAGACTGAAGCCGAAGCTCCAATACTCTGGCCACCTGATGCAAAGAGCCGACTCATTGGAAGAGACCCTGATACTGGGAAAGATTGAAGGCAGGAGGAGAAGGGGACGACAGAGGACAAGATGGTTGGATGGCATCACCGACTCAATGGACATGAGTTTAAGCAAGCTCTTGGAGTTGGTGAAGGACAGAGAAATCTGGTGTGCTGCAGTCCATGGGATGGCAAAGAGTCAGACACGACTGAGCAACTGAATAACAACAACCAAATACACCTGCGAAACAGAGTCTTCCTTCGAGCACTCATTTGGCCCTGGCCACCCCCAGGGAGCCTCTATATCCCTCCAGAGGCAGCAGAGATGTTCCCCACTTGGGCTGGGGTCTCTTCCTTGGACACCATCAGGATCAAGCACTGGCCCCTCCCCACTTCCTCCTCTCTCTTAACTTGCTGCTTAAAGCCCCCGTTCACTTCTGCTTCCCTTCCCTTAGTAGGTAATCAGTAGGTAATCACACTTCCATCGCTGTTCCCAGCCCAACAAGGCAACCAGCCAGGACCCTGGAGCCAGGGTGAGGTCCACTGGCAGAACCTTGGGAGGTGCCGATGGTGTTCAGAAACAGGGACGGTATTCCACTGTTCCACTTGAGTGGAAATAGACTGTGGAAGTTTGAGGTCACTGAACTTTTCTGCAGAAACCCCGACCGCAATTTCTGGTCTCCAGGCCCTTTCTCTACACCGAGCCCCGCCCGCCATCCAGCCCCCGGCCCCGCCTGCCGGTGTGCGCGCTCCCGCTCCCTTCGGCATCTCTCTCCGCACCCTCCCGCCGCGTGGTGCTGCCCAGCCGACTGTTTGTTCCTCTGTTTGGATACAGCTCCAGTCTTCTTATCTCCTTCTGACCCCTCTTGGGGGCATGTGTGCGAGTTCTCTTTCTGATTGTCAGAAATTTCTTTTCCACTGTGTGGGCAGGAGACAGCTTGTTCCCCCCGCAACTGTCTCCCCTCTCCTTTATTTTATTCTCCGTTTCTCTCCTTTCCCTTCTCTTGCCTCCCCTCTCTCCTTTTTTTTCCCCCTGATACCTCCTTCTTCCCCTTTCAATTTCACCGTCTCTCCTGCCCCCTCTCCCCGTGCCCCTTCCCTTACCTTTGTGCCCTTTTAAAAATAATTCAGTAATGTCTCGGGAATTCTAGCACACTCTCCTCATTCAGCCGAGCGCGGGATTCTGCGTTAATTCAAGGTAAGCCCCGGTGGTTCCTGCTGCCCAGGAAATGGTCGCCTTCGCCCTGGCGCCCGCTGTCTGAGGGGCTTCGCTTCTCTCCCCGGTGTGTTGGTGTAGGGCGCCTGGCTCCGAGCCCCCAGTGCTGCTACCTGTTGGGGGTGCATGGACCGTGGAGATTTCCTAGTTTGAAACCTTCCCCTAAGCCGGTTCTTCTCCACGCGCAGCCCTTTTCTTTGTAACTTCCGTGTTAATTTCCCAGGCGTGGGAAAGCCCCCGCGCGGTGGGGTGTTTCGGGGTGTGAGTGATGTGCCCCTTGCCAGGGCGCCGGGGACTGGCACCTCGTTTGTGCCTGCGTGTTCACTCGGCCAGGCGGCAGCGAGGGAGGCTCGTGCAGCCCCGGGAGCGCAGCCAAGCTCGGAGGAAGGGGTGCCGGCCGGGGCTGCGGTGTCTCTGCCAGTTCCAGCCTCGGGGAAGTGCTGTGGGTTGCGGGGGGCGGGGGGGTACCTCTCCGGGGAGGGCTGGCTGAGGAGGGTCTGAGCTTCCAGTGAAGTTTCTTCCAGTGTGCGCCCTTGGAAGCATCCCGGGATCATCGTTGCTGGGGTGTTTCTGGAGCCTTGGGGTTGTGGATCCGTGGGAGAGTGAGTGGACCCTATCCTGGGAGAGAGCTGGGAACTGGCGCTTGCAGGAGGAAGGCGAGTTCGAAGAAGAAGCCGAGCTATTTAGAGTGACTTGCCTTTTGACTACGTTTGGGTCTCCCAGCCAGATGGTGGCTGTGTCCTTTTCCAGGGATGAGCACCCAGTTCACTGTGCCCCTTTGCTTTGTGCCCGTGCCCAGGAGAAAATGATGGGAGATGCCACCCCCTCCCCCTCCCACATTCCTCTGAGATCGAGGCTTCTGCCTCACTCTGGGCCCTGAGGTGGCAGTTTGGCCACTTGCCCAAGGAACAATTGTTCTTCTCACTGGGTCTGACTCTGTGGCTGCTCAGAGCAGGTGGTTCAGGCTGTGTAGGTGGGTGCATGACCCAGATCTGGGTGACTGTAATGATCCTCTCTCTCTACCTTTAGAGGCCATGGTGTTGGAGCACTGATTCTTTCTTATGGTGGGGGCCAAGAACCCCACGGTGTCTCAGAGACATCACAGTCAACAGATGGGCTGGAGGAGCCAAGCACTTTAGTCCAGAGGAGACTTTGAGACCTGCGCTCAGAGAAGTGTTTTCGTGAAAGGAAAGAGGTTTCTGACACTTAAATAAGAGCATCATTTTATCGCCATTGACACCAGAGAAAAGTGGTTTTCTTTACTGGGGCTGGGAGCTGGGTTAGATACTGGGGAAAACTTCCCCAGTTGACACTTCCAAAAGGAATCATTAATGGAAAATAATAGAACTTCCTTTCCTGCCAAATGTGTGGGTCTTTTGGGTTGTGCAGCCATCTCTGGAGCCTAGAAAGAGATGCCTTTTTCTTGTTTGACTCCACTCTACTATTCTCTCACATGATTTGTCTCCAGCCAGCTAAGATTTTTTTTAACCTCTTTGTAGTACTGAGTAATCATATAATTTATTGTCCAAGCTGAGACACTTTTGAGAGTAGACAGAGACATTAGTAATAATTAGACATGGACAAGAGAGACTGTCTAGACAGATAGGGATGAATGATTGCCCTGGGAGTGAGGGAGTATAGTCAGAGTGAGGGACAGTTCACGAGACAGTGTGCCATGATCTCATATCATTTGAATCTTGCACCTTCCTTCCTGGAGTGGCTCTTCCTGAGTCAAATTGCAAATGGGCTTTATTTCAGTTCCCTCTGAGAAGCTAGCACTGATTATAAATCTCTTCCCTTTGACAAACCCCTCTTTCCTCAATTCCATGAAACCCTTCACAAATCCCACTTCCAGAATGGACCTTCATGCTTTTTGCAGGAGTTACAAGGAGAGGGTGATATACATGGAACTGATTTACATGTTTCTATCTCTCTGTCTGTTTCCTTGTGATATTTACGAGCTTGGGCTCCCAGGGGGCCATCCTTCTGCCAGGACTTGTGAATGTTACGTTGATGGCAGGATGATATACAGTGACCCTCAGAGTCACACGGTTGAGTGATTGAATCGATGCTGGCATACCTCCTCAGATGTCCTGAGGCTTCTGGTGGGGTATGTATTGGATGTGAGAGAGGAGAGGGAGAGGAAAGAAACCTGTATGTGTCTGAGTTTCAAACTGCTGCTGCTGCTGCTAAGTCGCTTCAGTCGTGTCCAACTCTGTGCGACTCCATAGACGGCAGCCCACCAGGCTCCCCCGTCCCTGGGATTCTCCAGGCAAGAACACTGGAGTGGGTTGCCATTTCCTTCTCCAATGCATGAAAGTGAAAAGTGAAAATGAAGTCACTCAGTCATGTCCGACCCTTAGCGACCCCATGGACTGCAGCCTACCAGGCTCCTCCATCCATGGGAGTTTCCAGGCAAGAGTACCGGAGTGGGCTGCCATTGCCTTCTCCGAATTTCAAATAGAAGCATTCTATTGCAGGAAAGTGCCCAGCTCTTACTTCCTGGGTTGTGTGAGGAAGTGATGAGAATTCTCAGGGGATGTGTCAGTCACACCTCCAGCCCGCTAGGAGCCCGTGAGTCTGTCAGACAGTCAAATTGCTGCAGGGCTTCAGCAGTTTAGTTATCACTTATTAAGTGCTTATAATTTTCCAGATACTAGAGTGAGGAGTTTCCAGACTTTATCATAATTAATCCTTACCCAGCCCTATTAAGTGCATGCATGCTAGTTTACTTCAGTTGTGTCCGACCCTGCGCTACCCTGTGGACTGCAGCCTGCCAGGCTTCTCTGTCCATGGGATTCTCCAGGCAAGAATACTGGAGTGGGTTCTCACGCCCTCCTCCAGGGGATCTTCCCCACTGAGGGATCAAACCTGTGTTTCAGCAGGTGGGTTCTTTACCACTAACACTGCCTGGGAATCCTTATCTATCCTATTAAGTAGGTATCCCCATTTTATAGAGGTAACTGGAGCTCAGAGAAGTTAAGTAACTTGCTCAAGTTCACCCAGAAGCTAACTGACTCTCTCCATGCAATGGGCACCTTTTTGTGCTGAAGTTGATCAGAATTTGGTTCACACATGTGATACAACCTATTTAGGGCCTTGGGGGTTTCAGAGTAGGGTGGATTGGACAGTCCACTTGTCCATCCCATCTGGTTCTTGATTATATTGCCCCTGTGTTTTCTGTCTGCGTTGTCCTTTCTTTTCTTTTAAGATATAATAATAACAACAGTTTATTGTATCTTGAAGAAAAAAATGGATTTAAAAAAATGGCATTGAGATAAATGGCCAAACAGTAAAAAAAAAAAAAAAAAAATTTAGATGGACCTGCCAAGCCTTTTCCTTTGGATTAACCACATTGTCCTTTCTTGGTGTCTATGAAATTTGTGTGCCCCACTCCCTGCCCTGTCACCTGGGCCATCATTGGAAGTCCCTCCCTTCTAGAACTCACTCCAGTGTGTCGATGAATGCCTGGGGTAGAAGGATTGTCTCGTGAAAGGGCAGAGCATGTGTCAGCATATGGTACTGAGGGTCAGTCTACACCTTAGTTATTGAAGTCTGCCTCTCTCAGGATCACAGTTGACTGACTCCAGTTGTCTCAGAGACTGACCATAGCTTTGATTTGGAGAAAGCCTCCCCACCCCTTGGTTTGCCCAGAAGTAACTCTATAGACAGGGCTTCCCAGGTGACTCAGTGGTAAAGAATCTGCCTTGCAAGCAGTTGACCCAAGTTCAATCCCTGGGTTGGGAAGATCTCTGGAGAAGGAAATGGCAACCCACTCCAGTATTCTTGCCTGGGGAATCCCATGGACAGTGGAGCCTGGGATGACAGTCCATGGGACCACAAAAGAGTTGGACATGACTGAGTGACTAAAGAGCAGCAGCAACTCTATAGACTAGGAGGGGAACCTGACCATTTCCAATTGACAGTGTCTTGGTTAGTCTTGGTTAGAGATCCTTTATCGTTGAGGCAAAAATAGAGCCTTAAGATAGGTAATCTTAGAACTTTATTTCCACCTGTTCATCTTTCCTATTTATCCTGCAGCCCTGTAATCTGCCAGACAAAGAACAGCATGCCCAGAGGCCACAGGGCAATATCAGGTAGGGGTGGGGTGGATAAAGGACCATTGGCCTGGGAGACCTGACCCAACTCATTAAACCCCATTAAGGAACCTTGTGACCTTGGGTGATTCACAAGCTTCCCTGAACCTCATTTAACTTGCCTAAAAATGAAGATTGGGCAGACGCTTCCCAGGTATTTCCCTGCTCCAGCTGTTAAAGATTCCACAGTTCAGGGCAGTGTTGAGCTCCGGTTCCACAAATCCTAGGCAGAACCTCTCCTGGTTTCCCCTCCCTGGGTGAGGATGGGGGAGCCCAGAGAACGAAGGATGGAGGTAGATGGAGGGGCCACCAAAGTGTTGTCCTAGGGAGAAGCAATGACTGCCCCAGGTCTCCTCTGGGTGCCTCAGCCTAGTGCTAGTCTGGAAAAATAGCATTGTTTATTTGGCCTTTCCTCCCATCTGCCTTGTGCTATCTTGCAAACCCGAGGAATTGTATATCCTTATACCTACAATAAGTGACAGAGAATTGGAAAGAGCAGGTTCCACTATGCTAACCAACATCTACAGTGTTCCCTGAATGATGAGCTAAGCGCTGGGTGAGGGGTAGGGGTGGTAGGCAGGAGGATGGGAGAAGGTGGTCTATGAAAAAAATGAAAAAGAGACATGGTCTTTGTCCTCATGGCCTTGCAGTGTGGTAGGGAGCTGGGACTAGGCCACTCTGTAGTTGTTGTTCAGTTGCTCAGTTGTGTCTGACTCTTTGCGACCCCATGGACTGCAGCATGCCAGGCTTCCCTGTCCTTCACCATCTCCCGGAGTTTACTCAAACTTATGTCCATTGAGTTACTGATGGCATCCAACCATTTCATCCTCTGTCATTCCCTTCTCTTCCTGCCTTCAATTTTTCCCAGAATTTTTCCCTTCAATTTTTCTGCATCAAGTGGCCAGAGTATTGGAGCTTCAGCATCAGTCCTTCCAATTAATATTCCTTTAGGATTGACTGGTTTAATCTCCTTGCTGTCCAAGGGCCTCTCAAGAGTCTTCTCCAGCACTATAGTTCGAAAGCATCCATTCTTTGGCGCTCAGCCTTCTTTATGGTCCCGCTCTCACATTTGTGTATGACTACTGGAAAAACCACAACTTTGACAATAAGGACCTTTGTTGGCAAAGTGATGTTACTTTATAGTAACAAATTGTAAAGCCATTTGGAACCCAAAACCCACTACAAAGCTCTTTGTTTTAGCATAGAGTGTTATGTCACATGCTCAGTTGTGTCTGACTCTTTGCAGCCCCATGGACTGTAGCCTGCCAGGCTCCACTGCCCATGGACTCTTCCAGGCAAGAATACTGGTGTAGGGTGCCATTTCCCACTCCAGGGGAACTTCCCGGCCTAGGGATCAAGCCTGCATCTCTTGGGTCTCCTGCATTGGCAGGTGGATTCTTTATCACTAGCGCCACCTGGGAAGTACTGAGTGGTTACATGCAAATCAAAAAACTTCCTGAAAGAAGCAAAGATAAGTAGTACCTCTTTCCCTGTAACCTGGACAAGGTGTGAAGGATGTAATCCTCTTCTGAGACATGAGAATTCCAAAGGGTTCTGTTGTCTGCTGTAGATGTGTGGACTTGCAGGAATGGCAGTGAATGAGATTCTAGAACAGAATGGGCTTTACTGAGGAAAGGCCCTCCCGTCTGTGTTCATATAGTGTTACTTTAAAAGATACATCCTCGGGAATCACGGAGCCTTTATAACTACATTGACTACACCTGGAAAAAAAAAAAAAAAGAACTTTCCCCCTATAAATACTAACCTGGGATTGGGGTAAAGAGAGAGTGCTCCAGATTTTCGCCATAGGGTTAGTGGTGGCAGGAACAGCTCAATGGGCGCTGAGTGAGAGGGCATGAGCTGGGCACGGTGAGAGGAAGGCATGAAGCTGTCTTGGACATGGGGCAGGCACTGCAGCCTGTGGCAGGGCAGGGCATCCAGCCCTTTGTGGGCTTTTACGTGATTTCTAACCTGAGTAAATGTAGGGCTACATTCATGGGCACACCTCTTAATGATGGAAATATCACTGCAGTTGCAGAAACGTAACGACGCAGCTCTCTGTGTCTTTCCAGCATAAGCTATCTGCGTTGATGCCTCCTTTATGTATCTTTTGGGGTTCCCCAAATTGAATCAAATGTGTACAAGGCCTTTTGCTGGGAGAAATTGGAAAAAAAGATGAAAATGACGTAGTTTCCACTCTCAGTTAATTTCTAGCTCTAAGTACAGTTCTTTGAAGAAATTTTGATTTCTTTTACCAAGTTACATGTTACCTGGTCTTGCCCCAGTCCTTCCTGGCCACAGACCATGGCAAATCATTAACCCCTTGGGCCTCAGCTATGGTATCAATACACAGGCCCAGCAGTGCATCTTGGAGAGGAGGGGCCCGGACCCGCTGGTGGCCTGAGGCCCCATCCTATTCTAAGATCAATGCCTGTTCTGTGGTGGTGTTTTCCACCCCTTCTATCTCCCCCTCTCTTTATTCTTTGTCTCCCCTGCTTAGCTAGTCATGCAATAGATTTTTCTTTGTTTGCTCTATTTACTGAATGGAATTTTATTCTTTGTTCTTAATTTTAAAAATGGTGGAGAACATTTTATATTTCTGCCTCTCAATAGAAAGTAAATTAAATCTCTCTTGACTTATTCGGTCCTTGATTGTTGTTTTCTTGAGTGAAAAGATCCTAAATACAGACAGAGTTGCAGGCCTTCTTTAGAGAAGGGATGTGGTGACAGGTGAACACACATTATCCCCGCTTCTCTCTCTGGCGGATCTCTGACTCTGGGTTAACGAGCTGTTTGGCGCTCAAGTCTGAAAGTCCTGGGGATGTCTGCCTCTGTGCCCAGGCAAGGAAAGCCAGCCTGTCAATCTCAGGGCCTGGGCACTGGCCTAGAGTGGCCCGCAGTGTCCTCAAGGAGGGGAAGGAACCTGGACTGGGATGGGGTGGGCAAAGCTCTAGTTGTGAGCCCAGCTCTGCTCCTGAGTGGAAAAATCAGAGCCTCTCCCTGCTGCTCTTCTCCCTCCCCTGCTCCCACCCTGCTTCCTCCTGCAGGAAGGAAGTGTCCTAAGTCCTGTTCCGGGCCAGGCACTATTTGGGAACTGGGAATACAGCAGTGAACAATGCAGACCTTTCCCAGTTCTGTGAAATTTTTGCTCCACTGCAAAGAGAGAGAGACAATAAATAGACAAGTAAATTTATTTAAAAAAAATCACACTGCGATACATGTCACTCTCAAAATTAATATAGGGTGACGTGGCACTTGTTTGGGAGTGGAGTGTGTTAGTCGTTCAGTCGTATCCGACTCTTTGTGACCCTGTGGACTGTAGCCTCGAAGGCTCCTCTCTCCATGGGATGCTCCAGGCCAGAATACTGGAGTGGGTAGCCATTCCCTTCTCCAGGAGATCTTCCCAACTCAGGTCTCCGGCATTGCAGGCAGAATTTTTACCGTCTGAGCCATCAGTGAAGCCTGGCACTTGATTGGGTAGCTCTTTAGATTGGACCTCAGGGAGGCTTTGAGGAGGTGATGTTTAAGCCAAAGATCAGAATGGCAACAGACGAAATAGGATCCATATCACCAGTTCTCATAATGTGGCCATGGTGAAGAATAAGCACGATTGTATATGAAAGTGTTTTATAGACTGCATAATAAATGCCACACATTTTATATCTCATTAGGCAAAATTCCTTGAGGGTAAGCATTGTGATTAATTAACGCTTGCAATTTCAGCACCTCGCATGGTAGTGAATGAGGGTTGAAAAACATTATGTGTATAAAATAGGGAGTTCAGAAGGGATTTTGTAAGAAATAAGTTAAGATGATGTGGATCTGTACCAGGCCTTTGTTGAAAGAAGACACTCTTGCCACTACTGGGCTTTTCTGGTGATTTCTATCCACGATGTCTTGGGGAAAGCAGAGAAGGTTCCCAGGGCATCACTTGGGCACAGAGGGGTGAAGCAGGATGGGCAATACTGTGGATGCAGACTTCCTGATGAAATTCCAGATTGCTTTTCTTGCTTTTCAGCGTCTTCTTAACCCAGAGCAGAGGGTAACTTGTCTGAAATTGTGAAGAGAGGCCCACAGGCTCCCTCTCTAAGCTTCCCTTTCCATGCTTCTGAAACCTTTGTCTTCCTCCAGCCCCTCAGCATCTCTCTCTTCTCTCCAGTCCAGGACCTGGCTCATCAGCTGCCCTGGAGACCTCAGTCCATTCTGCTGCCTGATGCCTGTGACTCTGCAGCCCTGCTCCCCTTCCCTGCCACCCTTCTTAAGGGTTTAGTCAATACAGCCCACCTCCCGAATCCTGTGAGTCATGGCTTTTCAAACAGGCAGGTGTGAATCACTCAACTTGTAGCCCTTGAGATGTCTTGGGTGACAGCTGAGGGAGAGGCTGTGCCTGTCGCTGTCCCTCACCTTCCCATTGCTTTGTCATACTTCCTGCACTGAGAACCCAGAGCTCCCGTCTCGCAGTTCTTCTCTGGGGCCTGAAGACCAGTTTATGGAGTACATATGAGTGGGCATTCACTCATGTGGGAGGAGTCCTTCAGGGAGAACATCCTGTGCCCAGGTGTGGTTCCTGGACCAGCAGCATCAGCCCCATCCCAACATCCTGAATCAGAACCCAGGGCTGGATGCGTGTGATGCGTGATGAAGTCTGAGAATCACTGTTAGAGGCTTAGGTTAAGGGATGTGCCAGAAACTTGGAACATCTTACACTTCTTGAGATAGAGACATTGTTATTCCTGTATTTATAGGAGTGAACAAAGGATTCTAGAATCCAAGATCCCAGTAGGTGGTGGAGCCTGGATGAGAATCAAGCATAAGCTCCAAAGCCAGAATCACTATGAAGTTTAGATGCCTAATTAAAATGCAAATATATCTGGAGACATCTGTTACTAATCATTAGCACCTTAATGCTAATTACCGTCCTGGTCATTTATGATAGACTTCTGAGAAGAGAGCTGGAACTGCTCGATAGCCTGGGTCGAGCATCTCATGGGTGCTTTCACTGCTTTGGTAATTTCTCTCCTGGCTAGCTCTGGCGGAGTTCCTCCTCCCGTTGGGAACCAGGTGACTGATCCTTAAATGTAGGTGCTTCCTGGTCCCAGTCCTGGCCCTTTTCACTTGTTTGGGTACCCTCTCTCCTTGAGGGACTCCAGCTCCTTCCTTGCATCAGCCGTTACCCATACAATGATGACTTACAAATTTGTTTTCCGTCCCAGGATTCTCTTTTGAGTGAATTTCTCTCTGCTGGACATTTCTATTTCAACTCCTCATAGTATCTCAGACTTACCTTGTCCATAACTAAACCCATCATCATTTACCAAAATTTGTCTTCTTCTCATAGAGACTCTTTCAGCAAGTGGTACCACTGTCCATTCGGTTGCTCGTCCTAGAAATATGGACGTCATCTGTGACTCTTCTTCCTCCTAGTTGCCTTGTTCCCTCACCTACATCTTGTTAGTGAGGATGTTCTACTGACTGTTGTGTCTAAATGCCACAGAATTCTGGCCTTTATCCCTTCTTCACTGCGACTGCAGTCATCGTTTTGCCCCTGGTCTACTGTGCCTGTCTTGTTTCCATATTCCGGATTGTGGCAATAGCTACCTTTCTGCAGAGCAGATATGAGCATGTCTTTCTTCTTTTTGACATGACTCCATGGGAACTTTTTTCAGAATAAAGTATATATGGTAAGATGGGTGAAGTCTGTCATGGTCTAACCCCCTGCCTGCCTCCCCAGCCTTGTTTCCAGATATTTCCACTCACCTTCTCCTTACTCTCTGCTCCTCTGAATGACTGCAGTTACCTAGACATGCCTTCCTCTGTCGAGCCTTGATATGTTCAGTAGTGCTAGTTCAAGGTGACCTTTCCTAGCCCCTCCTCACAAGGGCCTGGCTCATTGTTGCTTATTCTACCAAAGTCAGGTACTTCTTCCAGGAAGGTTTCCTTGGTTCTCTCCACACTGTCCTGCATCTTTTTCCTCTGTAGTCTCTCAGCATCTTGTGCTGTAGCGTCATTGCCAGCCTTGTCCATAGCATGTGAAATCTTCCAGAGCAGGAATTATTTCTCTTATCTATGTCTCCTTGATGCTTTGTACTTAGCACATGCCTAATAAATTTCTTGAATGTGTAAACAAGTAGAACTAGAACTAAAATATGCTTATTCTTCACCATGGCCACATTATGAGAACTGGTGATATGGATCCTATTTCGTCTGTTGCCATTCTGATCTTTGGCTTAAACATCACCTCCTCAAAGCCTCCCTGAGGTCCAATCTAAATAAAATAGTCTAAAACAGCAACCATTTAGTATTTCTCACAATTCTCTGAGTTGGTTGGGTAGGTTGGTTTGTTCTGGGCCAGCTTGGTTGGAGTTGGATGGTGTAGGTTGGCCTCACTTACACATTTGGGTCTTTAACCCTGAGGCAGTGAGACAGCTGGAATGGCCGGAGCCTCTCTCCTCGCAATTACTGATCCTCAGAAAGGCTTGTTCACATGGTTGAGGAAGGGTTTCCAGAAGCAAGAGAGAAGGCAATCCTCAATGCACAAGTCTTTTTCAGTGCTCAGCTTTTATCACATTTGCTTCTGTTTCACTGCCTAAAGCAAGCCGCAGAATCAAGCTGAGATTCATTGTGGGTAGGTCCTCCAACAGAGCAGACACCAAGATCAGATTAAATGTGTGAAAATTTTATTGGGGAAAGCTCCTATGAAAGGTAATGGGGGAGGGAGCAGGGAAAGGCTGGAAGAGCTATCAGAGCACCTCGAAAGTCTGACCCTAAGTGATGAGTAGAGGGAAGAAGGTTGGTATCAGGGTCCCAGCCTGCTCTGCAATCTAAAGATGTTCAGTAAGTGCTGGGATGTTTTCCGGCCAGCCCAAGTCAGCCGTCAGCAGGGTCCTGTGTCTCCCAGGAGTGGGCCTGCTTTAGTATCCCTGCTCTGCTCCCTCTGTGCAAATTCAGTGATGGATTTCAGAGCCTAGCAGCTGGGGCTCTTGGTCAATTAAGCACCCTGAAGTTAGACGTCTGCCAGGCCCATTCTCATGGCTACCTACAGTGCCATTACTCAAATAATTCATCATAAGTTCTTAAATTTATGCCTCCAGGTCAGACTTCTCTTCTAAGATCTGGACCTCTTAGATCCATCAGCTTTCTTCATGTCTCCTCTTGGCTGTCTCATCGGCATCTCAAGCTTAATGTCTTCAGACTGAACTCTTGATCTCTACCACCAAGTCTGCTCCTTCAGCTTTCTGGTCTTGGTGAATGGCACCTTCATCCAGCCACAAGTCCAGGGTCCCTGTTGATGCTTGCACTTCTGCATGCCCTTAGGCAATCTATTATGAAATCCCATCAGTCTGACTGCCTGAAGATGTATTGATCTGCATCTTTTTTTACACCTGCAGCCCCCACCTAGACCAAGCCACCAGTGTCTCTCACTTAGGTGACACAACAGCCTCATAACTCAAGTCTCACTAGGCATACCTCGCTTTATGGCACTTTGCTTTATTATGCTTTGCAGATTTATTGTGTTTTTTCTTTTTTCTTTTTTCTTTCTTCTTTTTCTTTTCTTTTTTTTTTTTTTTTACAAATTGAAGGTTTGTGGCAACCTTCTGTCAAGCAAGTGTTTTGGCACCATTTTTTCAACAACATTTGCTTATTCATGTCTCTATATCACATTTTGGTAATTCTTGCAATATTTCAAACTTTTCAATTTTGTTATATTTGTTAAAGTGGCTTGTGATCAGTGATTTTTTTATAATTAATTTTATTTTTAAACTTTACAATATTGTATTAGTTTTGCCAAATATCAAAATGAATCTGCCACAGGTATACTTGTGTTCCCCATCCTGAACCCTCCTCCCTCCTCCCTCCCCATACCCTCCCTCTGGGTCGTCCCAGTGCACCAGCCCCAAGCATCCAGTATCGTGCATCAAACCTGGACTGGCGACTCGTTTCATACATGACATTATACATGTTTCAATGCTATTCTCCCAAATCTCCCCACCCTCTCCCTCTCCCACAGAGTCCATAAGACTGATCTATACATCAGTGTCTCTTTTGCTGTCTCGTACACAGGGTTATTGTTACCATCTTTCTAAATTCCATATCCCAATGTTCATCGCAGCACTGTTTATAATAGCCAGGACATGGAAGCAACCTAGATGCCCATCAGCAGATGAATGGATAAGAAAGCTGTAGTACATATACACAATGGAGTATTACTCAGCCATTAAAAAGAATACATTTGAATCAGTTCTAATGAGATGGATGAAACTGGAACCTATTATGCAGAGTGAAGTAAGCCAGAAAGAAAAACACCAATACACTATACTAACGCATATATATGATCAGTGATTTTTGATGTTACTGTCACAAAAAGATTATGCTTCACTGAGGACTCAGATGATAGCATTTTTTTTAGCAATAAAGTGTTTTTTAATTAAGGTATGTACATTGCTTTTTAGAAATAATACTACTGCATGCTTAATAGACTATAATATAGGGTAAACATACCTTTTATGTACACTGAGAAACCAAAAAATTTGCACAATTGCTTTATTGCAATGTTTGCTTTTCCTCCCTTTTCTGTTTATTTTTTTAATTGAAGTATAATGGAGTCCAGTTGATTTACAGTGTTGTATTAGTTTCAGGTATACAGCAAAGTGATTCATTTATACACACACACACACACACACACACACATACATACATATATATATACACACATATACATATGTATTCTCTTTCAGATTATTTTCTATTATTGGTTATTATAAGATGTTGAATATAATTCCCTGTGCCATACAGTAGACTCTCCTTGGTTATCTGTTTTATATATAGTAATGTGTATATGTTAGGCTTCCCCGGTGGCTCAGCAGTAAAAAATCCACCTGCAACGCAGGAGACTTGCAGGAGATGCAGTTTCGATTCCTGGGTCAGGAAGATCCCTTGGGAGGAGGAAATGGCAACCCACTCCAGTATTCTTGCCTGAAGAATCCCATGGACAGAAGAACCTGGCAGGTTACAGTCCATAAGGTCACAAAGAGTCAGACGTGACTAAGAGGTAGCACACACGCAGGTACGCAACGTGTATATGTTAATCCCAAACTCGTAACTTATCCCTCCCCTGCAGTATTTGTTTTATTGCAGTGGTCTGGAACCAAATCCATAATATCTGGCTTTTGCCCACACCCTCTCCCTGCCATGGCCACCTCCTCCCAGTCCTCCTGCTTCCCCTCTTCTCTGCCTGCCTCCAGCTCATTATGGCTGAAATGAAAGGCAGAGGTATCTCAAATGAAATGTCACAGCAGGCGTTAGTCATTGTGGCAGGCCAGCCAGGGAGTAAGCAGAGTAGAGTACGAGGTCAGGTCAGCCCGAGGAAGGTGCCTGGAAACTGGGCAGACAGCCCGAATTCGACCATGGATACAGCAGCTCTGGCCCTTATTTCTGTCCTTCTCTCCCCCTATGGGGTGGGCAAGGCTTGCTGGCATCCTCAAATTGTTGAAACTCTGCTGTCGAAACATAGAACTGCCCAGGTCACTGTGACAGGGTTTCCTTGGGTGTCAGATGGGTCGTAACCAAGTGGGTGGGGACTCAGTTCTATGGTGGAGGGCTTGGAGCACCAGCCTGGGGTCAGGCAGCTTTTACATCAGGTCCTGCCCACCCCATTCCTTCCTAAGTGGTTTTGTGCAGGTAAGTTACTTTCTCTGAATCTCAGCTTCCTTCATTGTATCTAGAAGTATACCCATCTCATAGGATTTGTGTGAAGTCTGAATCAGTATAAGTGCAATCAACACATATTAGCTGGAGATGACTGAGACTTGTTTAGAATCAAGGGGTGGTACGGTGCTGAGCTCTGTGGGGAGGGGAGAGAAGGCAGAATGGCAGGCAGAGGTCTCTATGGGCACTGCCAACATACCTGTGGCCCACCTTTTTCCTCTGCTGTCTGTCCTATGGCATCTCAGAACCTCAAGCCCATTAGACATACACTAAAAGTTGATTAAATGAGCATATAGAATATTTGAGGGAGGCAATGACTAAAGATTGTCTTGGATCCCATATCCTTTTATGGGATGGCCCACAGATTTTGATGGGGTTGTAAAGATGTGAGGATTTGGGGAATGTCAATTTATAGAAGCCCTTCAAATCATTAATACCACACACAATTCTGCGAAAAGTATAAGTTGCACCCCATTTTCTTGCTTTACTCTGCTTTTTAGGTTTTCAGAGCAAAATCCTCAAAGTCCAAATATAAAGTACCAATGAAATAATCTGCATTGTAAACTGTAGAGTTTGGAATATGCATAATGTCAGCTGTTATGTGGGAAATAGTTCCTGATATGTTTGCTATTTTGTTTGGCCTGTAAAGGTAGAGGGTGCTTGAGGTTTGCATTGCTATTAGCCTGCTATTGAAGAATTATAATTCTTATTTTCATTGATACTGAAACAATCTTCTATTTTGAGAGGTAGGAGGACCTTTGAAGGAGCCCCAACAGATGTAATTATACCCCAGACCTTACCCCAAATCCAGCACATCAAACAGTGATTAAGTCTCTAGTAGTGTGATTCATGGAGAAGGCAATGGCACCCCACTCCAGTACTCTTGCCTGGAAAATCCCACGGACGGAGGAGCCTGGTAGGCTGCAGTCCATGGGGTCGCTAAGAGTCAGACACAACTGAGTGACTTCCCTTTCACTTTTCACTTCATGCATTAGAGAAGGAAATGGCAACCCACTCCAGTGTTCTTGCCTGGAGAATCCCAGGGACGGGGGAGCCTGGTGGGCTGCCGTCTATGGGGTCACACAGAGTCGGACACGACTGAAGCGACTTAGTAGTAGTAGTAGTAGTGTGATTCATAACGTTTAGAGTCATAGAATTTGTTGAAAATTTGATGACGCCAGTGGACTTGACCTGGTGAAAATGGGTGCTCCAAATATTCCTACAGTATCAGGGACCCGAGAGCCTTAAGAAGCCTATCCTACTTGGAGTCTGAGTGGATCATGCTAGATTGAGAATGTCCTCAGAATCATGAGGCATCCTTGAGAGGACTGGGCAGAACTCAGGGGACATAGATGCCAGGTGAAGAGGCAGGCCTGGTCCCTACTTTTACGATTGAGTCTGGTGTCATGACTCACCAAGGATATTTCTGTTCTCATTGCCCTCTCTGAGGATGCCACCTGCATTGCACAGGGACAGGGGCTTCTGTCCACAGCTTTGGGCCCTGATGTCCAGAAAGTTGGCCATGGGTCATGGTGGCCCACAAGAAGCAATTCATACGGACACATCAGAGGGTGACTTTGGGGATGGGTGACATCATTCCTGGCCTCTCCCAGCATGAACTCTGTAAAAGTCTGTGGAAGGGCCTTTTCTTCCACAGCTTTTGTTCCTATTACTTTCCTTCCTAAAATGCTCTCTCCTCTCCACCCATCTTCCTTGGTATCATTTCTAGCCCTTGCCCTGGCCCCCTCACTCTTCTATGAACCGGAGTACCCTTAAGGCCCTCACAGGGCTACTGCTCTTCCCACACTCCTTGTCTTTTAGTTAACCTTTCAGCTGTAATTCCCTGGAGAAAGGAAAGGCTACCCACTTCAGTATTCTGGCCTGGAGAATTCCATGGACTGTGTAGTCCATGGGGTCGCAAAGAGTCAGACATGACTGAGCAACTTTCACTTTGCAGTTAGAAGGCAGCTTCTCACAGTTAGAGACTCAACTTCTGACTGTCTACCTAGAAGCTCAGAGTGGGAAGTTTAAGAAGAAACCAAATATGTTATTTAGGAGAGCAGCCAGGAGTGGAAGGAAGCCCCAGTGAAAGCTGAAGGAACTGTGAAGGGAAGGTCTGGTGGAAATGACTGAGACTGTGCTTTAAGATTCTCCTCCTCCAGAAATTGCTCCATTTTGCTTCTTAGTGGAGTACAACTCAAACAAACAAACAAAAACAACCAAAACAGAAAAGCACAGTGTGGTTCCTCTGAAGAGTTGTTTGTTTGTGCTCACTGCGTCCAGACTTTCACCCTATTTTCTCTCTTTTTTAAAGTAGCTTTTTATTGTGGAAAATTTCAAACATATACTAAAGTAGAGAAAATCATCTAATGAACCTCTAGGCATCCACCACTCAGTTTCAATAATTATCAACTCATAACAAATTATTTTTTCACCTCAGTCTCCCTAGTTTACCTTCCCGTTGGAGTATTTTGAACCAATTCCCAGTTATTATAATTCCATTCATAAATATTTTGATACTGGTCTCTAAAAGATAATGGATTAGAAAAATAACCATAATAGCATTACCACACTCTCCAAATTAACAATAATTTTAATTAATTGTTAATTAAAACAGTAATTAAGTAAAACTCTTAATATTTTCGATATCTAGTTGGCATTCAAATTTGTCCAATTGTAGCATTTTTTTTAAAAGCAGTTCACTTTTTTTTTAAAGAAGTTTATTTGAATCATAATCCAAATAAGGGTCACACATCATATTTTGGTGAAAGATTTCTTAAGTCATAACGGCAGGTTCCTTTACTCCACTTGGCTTTTAGCCTAATGGTTTATTTGTTGAAGAAACTTTTCATATTTTTGGTAGATTTTCCCACATTCTGGAGTTTGTTGGTTGCCCCTCCGTCATGTTGTTGAATGTTTTTTTCCCCTGTATTTCCTATAAACTGGCGTTTAGTGCCTTCTGATTCAGATTTGCTTTTTTTTTTAATTTTGTAAGATCACTTCCTAGGGGATGGTATGTATTTTATGTCTGCTTGTTTCCCTTCATGTGACATTAGCAGCCACTGAAGATTATTGCCTGGATCAGAGTTGGCAAACTTTCTCTATAAAGGGCCAGATAGAAAATATTTTAGTCTGTAGGCCACACAGTCTCTATCACAACTAGTCAACACCACCATGGTAGTGTGGAAGCAGCAGGAGTCAACACAAAAATGAATGTGCATGGGTGAGTGCCAATAAAACTTTATTTACAAAAACAAGCAGGCCAGGCATAGCCCAAGGGCCATAGTTTGCTGACCCCTGCCTGGATTGTTTATTTCCTTGGGGGTTACTCAAAGCTGATATCCTAATCCCATCATTCCTTCTTCATTTATTAGTTGGAATCACTTTTATTTTTTTCTGGTTCCACTGGGCCTTCGTTGCTTTGCCCAGGTTTGGTATAGTTGCAGAGAGTGGGAAGTACTTTTGTTGTGATGCACAGGCTTCTCATTGTGGTGGCCTCTCTTGTCGTGGAGCACAGGCTCTAGGTGCATGGGCTTTGGTAGCTGCTGTACGCAGGTTCAATCGTTGTGGCTCCCAGGCTCTAGAGCATCTAGTCATTGTGGCGCATGGGCTTCCGTTGCTTTGAGGCATGTGGAATCTTCCTGGATCAGGGATCCAACACATGTCTCCTGCCTTGGCAGGCAGATTCTTATCCACTGTACCACCAGGGAAGTCCCTTGAATCACTTTTAAAAACAGATTTTCCCCCACGCTATTTGGCTATCTTCATTCTTTTGATCCTTCCTTTTGCCCCAACCCCACCAAAATTGTCCTAAGATCATCAAGGACTGTCCTGTTGCTAAACCCATTTCTCATCTTAAGATACTTGACCTACTGGCAGCATCTGACATAACCGATCCTTCTTTCCCCTGTAAAATACTTCTCGTGGCTTTCAGGTTTCACCACCCTCTCCTGAGGGTCTTCCTTTGCCAATGGTAACTCCTTCTCAGTGGCTTTTTAATTTTCCTAATCAATCTGTGAGTCTTGGATTCTCTTGGCTCAGTCTTCGGACTTCTTCTGTTCTTTATCTATAGTCACTTCTTCAGGGTTCTAGACATAGATGACTTCTAAGTATATATGCATATAATTAACCATATATGCATATTAGATATTATATTTCATATGATATAAAATATATAGCTCTCCCTTGGTCTTCTTTCTGAACACTACATATGTCTCTTCAGTTGCTCATGAGACATTTCCATGGGGATGTCTAAAAAACAAGTCAAATCTTACATTTTCAAATATGAATGCTTAATATTCCTTATAAAACCTGCTCCTTCTTCAGTCTTTCCTTTCTCAGTTAATGAGGACTCCATCCTTCCAGAAGCCTAGATCAAAAACATCTTCGCATCACCCTTGACACCTCTTTTTCTTTCACTCTGCACACCCAACCTGTCAGCACATCATCTTGATTCCGTCTTCAAATATACCCACTTCTCACCACCTCTGCTTCTACAGAAGTCTGGTTCAAGCTGTTGTCCCCCATCTCCGAGACTGTTGCCTGCTACTGACTGGAGCAGGTGGTCATCTGCCCTACCTGAAGTACATCCCCAAGCTAGCAGCCCAAGGGACTCTTTAAAAACCAGAAATCAGGGTAACTCACTGTTCTCAGAGTTCTCCAATGGCTTCCCATCTCTAAGAGTCAAATCCAGAATCCTTAAATTAGTGACCTGCAGAAGCCTACCCGGACTGAACCTCAGCCCGACCCCTTGCCTTTCTGGCCCCATATCCTCTCACTCTTCCCATGTGTCTCCCTGCTCCAGCACACAGGCCTGTTGCTGTACCCATTATGCTAAACAGCCTCTTTGCCCCTGGTTCTTTGCCCTTGCTGTCCTTCTGCCCGGGATGCTCTCTTATACATACTTGAGTGGCTTGCCCCTCCCCACCTTCAGGTCTTTCTCAGTGAGGCCTGCTCTGATCACACTACTATTCCCTCTACCCCTCTGCACTCCAGGAAGGAAGAATGTCCAGATCTCAGCAGAGAGAAGCCGGACTGTCTTTCACTGAGACCCTGATAGGGAAGCTAGAGACCACACAGGAGTATTTCCCTGTAGTCCTTTTCCTGTCCTGACTTGCACTGCAGTGGGTCTACATGGTAGGTGAAGCTCCAAGATGATGAGGGGAGTTGTGCCTTTCCCTCTCTATCCATGCAGGATACCCTCAAAACCACCCCCTGAAAGAGACCCTTTTTCTCTTTCCTTGAACCATCAGCTCTGTGACTCTCTGGGTTGCTGGACCAGCTGGGGTGTCCCAGAGCTGGGACTGGCGTGGGGGACCCTGTTGGATTCATAGCTAAGCCTTGGGATGATTTCTTCCAGGTCTTCACTCATGAATCTGCTTCAGTGTTTTGTTCTGGAGCTCATACTGGCTCAGTCTTCCCTGGTGGCTCAGAGGGTAAAGAATCTGCCTGCAATGCAAGAAACCTGGGTTCAATCCCTGGGTCAGGAAGATTCGCTGGAGAAGGGAATGGCAATCCATTCCAGTATACTTGCCTGGGGAATCCCATGGACCGAGAAGCCTGGTGGGCTACAGTCCATGAGGTTGCAAGGAGTCGGACATGAGTGAGTGCCTGACACTTTCACTTTTCACGCTGGCCCAGAAAAAGGCTATGGTGGCCTCCTCTTTAAGCCTTTCTTCCCTTTTGTTTGTCATCCCGGGGTCAGCGCATCTTGGTGCCTCTCCATTCATTTATGTGAAAACGTCTCTCATTTTGAATATGAATCTACATCTGCCATCTGGAGACTTCTGATCCCTGCCGGGGTGGCAGTTGGATGATATCATGAGATAGTGATGCCTGCAAGGCTAATGCCCTGAAGTTTTTCCCCAGCCAGGCCATCATCCAGTTCTTGGCCTCTCTTTGTAGCATCAGAAACTCTCTGAGCCAGATGATGGAGCCCCAGTGACCACCTAGTCTAACTCTCTGTGTCTCCTCTGCAATGTGTCTGAAAAGTGGCTATACAGGCTGCTTTAGTACTTTTCAAGGTAATCCATTCTACTTTTAGATAGGGCTTCCCTGGAAATTCAGCTGATAAAGAATTTGCCTGCAATGCAGGAAACCCTGGTTTGATTCCTGGGTTGGGAAGATCCCCTGGAGAAGGGTTAGGCTACCCACTTCAGTATTCTTGGGCTTCCTTGGTGGCTCAGTTGGTAAAGAATTCGCCTGCAATGGGGGAGACCTAGGTTCAATCCCTGGGTTGGGAAGATCCCCTGGAGAAGGGAATGGCAACCTACTCCAGTCTTCTTGGCTGGGAAATCCCATGGACACAGGAGCCTGGCAGGGTATAGTCCATGGGGTGGCAAAGAGTCATACATGATTGAGTGACTAAGCACACAACACAATCATTGGAAAACACTTTAAACCTTCAATCTATTTGAGTCTCTTGTTTATTCTCTTGAAGAATACTTCCATAGTGACTTTTTCAACACTTGGTCCTTCAGCGAAGGCTGCCTGAAGATAGAATCCTTTCAGATCCCATTTACTAAGTGGCGAGGTTCTTAAAGGCAGGAATCCATCCTATTCTCTGTATTCCCTGCACTTGGCGTAATATCTGAATCTAATAGATGCTCAGTAAATGTCTAAGGCAATAATGAATGAGGAACAACTACTTATTGAGGATTTAAAATGTGGCAGACACTCCTCTAAGCCCTTTATGTGCCTCAGAACAACCTAGTATAGTAGGCAGTGCTTTTAGTACCATTTTTTTTGTTTTTTTGATGAGCAAACTAAATCTTAGAAATGCTAAGTACCTTTCTAAGGTGACGCCGTCATGAAAGGGAGTAGTGAAGATTCAAACCCAGAAGTGTGGACTCTCTAATCCACTCTCCTTTGTATATTTCATGTTTCTTTCTTTCTCTTTATTTTTTTATTTTTTATTTTTTTAAATTTTATTTTATTTTTAAACTTTACACATTGTATTAGTTTGGTAAAATATGTGCAATATAAAGTTTACCATATTAACCATTTCTAAGTGTACCATTTAGTCACATTAAGTACAGTCACAATGCTGTGCAGCTATAATCACCTTCCTCCATCTCTGTAACTTTTTCATCTTCCCAAACTAGAGCTCCAGACACATTCCTTCCTCCCCCAGCTCCTGGTGACCACCAATCTACTTTCTTTCTCTAGGGATTGGGCTACACAAGGTACCTCATACAAGTGAAATCATATACCATTTGTTCTTTTGTGACTGGCTTATTTCACTTAGCATAATTTCTTCAAAGTTCATCCATATTGCAGCCCTATACATCCATATGAAGAAATGTGTCAGGACTTCTTTCTTTTTAAAGGTCGGATGATATTCTATTGTATGTACATACCACATGTTGTTTATCCAATCATTCACTGATAGAAACTTGGATTGCTTTTGGCTATTGTGAGTAATCCAGCTGTGAAGATGGGTATCCAAATATTTGTTTGAATATCTATTTTCAGTTCCTTTGGGTATATAGCTAGGAATGAAATTGCTAGATCACATGGTAATTCTTGGGCTGCCCAGGTGACACTAGTGGAAAAGAACCCAACTGCCAGTGCAGATGTGAGAGACATGGTTTCGATCCTTGAGTTGGGAAGATTCCCTGGAGGAGGGCATGGCAACCCACTCCGGTATTCTTGCCTGGAGAATCCCCGTGGACAGAGGAGCCTGGTGGGCTACAGTCCATGGGTTCTCAAAGAATCGGACATGACTGAAGTGATTTAGCACACACACATGCATGGTAATTCTCAATTTAATTATTTTTGAGGAACTGCTATATTGTTTCTCACATGGATGCACTATTGTATATTTCCACCAGCAATGTACAAGGGTTCCTTCCAATTCTACACTTCCTTATCAATATTTGTTACTTTTTTTTTTTTTGTATAATAGCCATCCTAGTGGGTATAAAGTGGTACATCTCACTGTGATTTTGATTCACATTTCCCTAATGACTAATGATGATGAATATCTTTTCATGTGCTTATTGATCATTTGTTATCTTTGGAGAAGTGTCTAGTCATTTACTTTACCCATTTAAAAATTAAGTTCCTTGTTTGGTTGTTATGGGGGTCCTTTATATATTCTAGATACTAAACCTTATGAGATATATGATTTGCGTTTATTTTCTAAGAGTTTTATGGCTTTAAGCCTTACATTTAGGTCTTGATCCGTTTTGAGTTAATTTTTGTATATGGTATAAGGTAAAGGGTCCAAACGGAGAAGGCAATGGCAACCCACTCCAGTACTCTTGCCTGGAAAGTCCCATGGAGGGAGGAGCCTGGTGGGCTGCAGTCCATGGGGTCAAGAAGAGTCGGACACGACTGAGCGACTTCCCTTTCACTTTTCACTTTCATGCATTGGAGAAGGAAATGGCAACCCACTCCAGTGTACTTTCCTGGAGACTCCCAGGGACCGTGGAACCTGGTGGGCTGCCGTCTATGGGGTCACACAGAGTCGGACATGACTGAAGCGACTTAGCAGCAGCAGCAGTAAAGGGTCCACATTCAATTTTCAGTTGTGGACATCCCCGTTTTCCCTACACCATTTATGGAAAATACTGTCTTTTCCCCACTGAATAGTCTTGGATCCCCTGTTGAAAATAATTTGACCATGTATGGAGAATTTATTTCTGGACCCTCTAATCCGTTGCATTGATCTCTATGTCTGTCTGTATGTCAGTACCACATTGTCTCAATTCCTGTGGTTCTCAAGTAAGTTTTGAAATTAGGACATGTGAGACCACGAACTTTTTTTCTAGATCATTTGGCTATTCAAGGACTCTTGAATTTCCACATGAATTTTAGACTTCGCATTTTGGTTTATGCAAAAACGTTGAGATTTTGATAGGGACTGCATTAAATCTCTTTGGGTAGTGTTGGCATCTCAAGACTCTTAAGTCTTCTGATCCATGAACATGAGATGTCTTTTCATTTATTATTATCTTATTTAATATCTTTTAGTAATTTTTCATAGTTTTTGGTGTCTTTATTTGAAAAAAACTTTTCTCTTTATTTAAAAATTTCCCCAACCACCAAGTTTTCCTCCTAGAAAGTAACCACTGTTTTCATTTTCTCATGTGTCCTTCTATTTCCATATATATCAGTAAAATTTTGATGTATAAATTTCTCAAAACCAAATAGTAACATACATAACTTACTGTTCTGTACCTGTGTATTTCTCCACTTAAGAACTGATCTTGGAGTTTCTTCCAAATCAGGACCCTGAAATCTGTCTCTCTTTTAAAAAGCTTTATACATCCTATAATTTATTTAACTCGTCCCCTTTTGATGGATATACAGGTTTATTTCTTTTCTTTTTTTTTTGGTAATATTTTACTATTAATGCTTCAATGAATAAGCATAAGGATGTCACTTGCCCACATGCAAATATACATGAAGAAAATTTCTTTTTTTTTATTTTATTTTATTTTTAAATTTTATTTTATTTTTAAAACTTTACAATATTGTATTAGTTTTGCCAAATATCGAAATGAATCCACCACAGGTATACCCACGTTCCCCATCCTGAACCCTCCTCCCTCCTCTCTCCCCTACCCTCCCTCTGGGTCGTCCCAGTGCACCAGCCCCAAGCATCCAGTACCGTGCATCGAACCTGGACTGGTGACTCGTTTCATACATGATATTATACATGTTTCAATGCTATTTCTTAAAAGTAGAATTGTGCCAAAGAGTGAGTTTAAAATTTTGCATTGTAGTCCCAAATAGTCTCCCATGGAAGTTGTACCATTGATCCACTTACCAGCCTGCTGGCTATTTCCTTGTATCCTTGCCAGCACAGTGTGTTATCAAACAATTTTTAGCCCTGGACTATCTTAAGGGATGAAAAGTGGTATCTCCTAGTTTAAATGTGTTTTTCTCTTGTTGTGATAGTGAACAACTTTTCAAATATTATGAGCCTTTTCTATTTTCTAATTTGTGAGTTGATCGATCATATCCTTTGCACATGTTCATGTTACCTTGTAATTCATTATATATTAAGAGAAAATATCTACTTCTGTTTTACGGACTATGCCAAAGCCTTTGACTGTATGGATGACAAAGAGATGGGAATACCACACCACCTGACCTGCCTCTTGAGAAATCTGTATGCAGGTCAGGAAGCAACAGTTAGAACTGGACATGGAACAACAGACTCCAAATAGGAAAAGGAGTATGTCAAGGCTGTATATTGTCACCCTGCTTATTTAACTTATATGCAGAGTGCATCATGAGAAATCTGGGCTAGATGAAGCACAAGCTGGAATCAAGATTGCCGGGAGAAATATCAGTAACCTCAGATATGCAGATGACACCACCCTTATGGCAGAAAGCGAAGAGGAACTAAAAAGCTTCTTGATGAAAGTGAAAGAGGAGAGTGAAAAAGTTGGCTTCAAGCTCAACATTCAGAAAACTAAGATCATAGCATCTGGTCCCATCACTTCATGGCAAATAGATGGGGAAACAGTGGAAACAGTGGCTGACTTTGTTTTTTTGGGCTCCACAATTACTACAGATGGTGAGTGCAGCCATGAAATTAAAAATGCTTGCTCCTTGGAAGAAAAGTTATGACCAACCTAGACAGCATATTAAAAAGCAGAGACATTACTTTGCCAACAAAGGTCTGTCTAGTCAAAGCTATGGTTTTTCCAGTGGTCACGTATGAATGTGAGTTGGACTGTAAAGAAAGCTGAGTGCTGAAGAATTGATGCTTTTGAACTGTGTTGTTGGAGAAGACTTGAGAATCCCTTGGACTGCAAGGAGATCCAACCAGTCCCTCCTAAAGGAAATCGGTCCTGAATATTTATTGGAAGGACTGATGTTGAAGCTGAAATTCCAATATTTTGGCCACCTGATGAGAAGAACTACCTCATTTGAAAAGACCCTGATGCTGGGAAAGATTGAAGGTGGGGGGAGAAGGGAACGAACAACAGAGGACGAGATGTTTGGATGGCATCACTGACTCAATGGACATAAATTTGAGTAAACTCTGGGAGTTGGTGAAGGATAGGGAGGCCTGGCGTGCTGCAGTCCATGGGGTTGCAAAGAGTCAGACATGACTGAGCGACTGAACTGAAGTAATATATTAAGAGAATTTGTCCTTTGCAGTGTAGATGCAGAAAATATTTTCTAATTTGTAGTTTGCCTTTTGTAGTTGTTTATATTTTTATGACAGTTTTTATTTAGTTGAATGTATCAGCCTTTTTATTACTATATTTTGGTTTTATATTGCTAACAGAGGCCTTTGCAACTACAAAAATTACACATTAAAAAATTCTGGCATTTTTATGGTTTCATTTGTTACATTTATATCTTTGATTCATAGATAATCTATTTTGGCATAAGACTTGAGGGAAGGATCCTACTTAATTTTTTCCCATATGTCTACTCAGTTGTCTCAAAACCATTTATTAACTATTCATCTCTCCCTCAGTGATCTGGAATATAATATTTCTCATAGATATTTAGGTCTCTTTCTGCATTTTAAATTCTGTTCTATTGATCCATTTGTACATTCATATGCCAGAATGCATATTTTAATTAAAGCAATTTTATAATATGCCTTAATATGTGAGGACTAGTTATCTTTAATAGCATTTCTGTGTTAGAATTTTCCTGAATATTCTTGCTTACTTATTGTTCCATATGAGCTTCAGATTAAACTTATCTAGCTTTCTCCAAAACTTACTGGTGATTTTGATGGGAATATGTTTAATTTATAAATAAACTTTAGGGAGAATTCACATCTTTCGGATGTTAAATTCTTTATCCATGAATGTGTTGTGACTTTTCATTTGTTCAAGTCTTTGTTTTTTTGTCCTAAATCAGTATTTTAAATGAAATATTTCTTCATACATCTTGTGTAGTTCATATTAAATTTATTCCTCTCTCTTTAATTTTATTTTAATTTGTTTTGATGAAGATCCATCCTCTTAACTACTAGAGATCTCACTGTGCTTTTAGAAATTTAGTCACTTTAAGCTTCCCATTCTTCTGGCCTGGGGTGCTACAGTGTCCCTAAAGGAAATAATCCTCCCAGACATTGCCAGTTCTCCAAATCTGGCCTGTGATTTACTGTTTTCACTTTCTGAGTAATGGGCCTCTTTCATGTCCATTATTATCATCTTATATTTGTCTAAAAAGCCCTTTGTATATGTGATTTCACTTGATCCTTACAATGATCTTGAGATATCAACAAAGAGAATATTTATTCATGCTCATTTTGAGAGGGAAGAAGTTGCTCTCCCAGTTCACACGGGTGGGGCTGGACTGTTGTGTTCAGTTGCTCAGTCGTGTCTGGTCTATCTGTGACCTCACTGACTGCAGCACGCCAGGCTTCCTTGTCCATCACTATCTCAGAGTTTGCTCAGACTCGTGCATTGAGTCAGCAATGCCATCCAACCATATCATCCTCTGTCACCCTGTTTTCCACCTGGTCTCAATCTTTCCCAGCATCTGTGTCTTTTCCAATGAGTCGGCTCTTGGCATCAGATGGCCAAAATTTTGGAGCTTTTGCTTCAGCACCAGTCCTTCCAATGAATATTCAGGGTTGATTTCCTTTACGATTGACTGGTTTGATCTCCTAGCTGTCCAAGGGACTCTCAAGAGTCTTCTCCAGCACCACAGTTAGAAAGCATCAGTTTTTCGGCACTCAGGCTTCTTTATGGTCCAGCTCTCACATCCATATATGACTACTGGAAAATCCATAGCTTTGACTATACAGGCCGTTGTTGGAAAAGTAATGTCTCTACTTTTTAATACACTGTCCAGGTTTGTCATAGCTTTTCATCCAATGAACAGGCATCTTTTAATTTCATGGCTGCAGTCACCATCCATAGTGATTTTGAAGCCCAAGAAAATAAAATCTGTCACTGTTTCCATTTTTTCTCCATCTATTTGCCCTGAAGTGATGGGACTGGATGCCATGATACTAGTCTTTTAGATGCTGAGTTTTAAGGCAGATTTTTCACTCTCCTCTTTCACCTTCAAGAGGCTCTTCAGTTCCTCTTTACTTTTTGCCATTAGGGTAGTGTCATCTGCAAGTCTGAGGGTATTAATATTTCTCCTGGCAATCTTGATTCCAACTTGTGCTTCATCCAGCCTGGCATTCTATACATGATATACTCTGCATATAAGTTAAATAAACAGAGTGACAATATACAGCCTTGATGTGCTCCTTTCCCAATTTGGAACCAGTTTGTTGTTCCATGTCCAGTTCTAACTATTGCTTCCTGACCTGCATACAGGTTTCTCAGGAGGCAAGTCAGGTGGTCTGATATTCCCATTTCTTAGAGAATTTTCTGCAGTTTGTTGGATCCACACAAAGACTTTAGCATAGTCATTGAAGCAGAAGTTTTTCTGGAATTCCCTTGCTTTTTCTATGGTGGTCCAACAGATGTTGGCAGTTTAATCTCTAGTCCTCTGCCTTTTCTAAATCCAGCTTGTACATCTGCAAGTTCTTGGTTCACATACTGTTGAAGCCTGTCTTGAAGGATCTTGAGCATGACCTTGCTAGCATGTGAAATGAGCCCAACTGTGCAGTAGTTTGGAGCCATGCATCCCTGTCCACGTTTTTTCAGTCCCTGTCCTTGCCTGGCAGCCCCAGGCTCCTGTCCCATCTCCAGGAGCAGCCTGTCTGTCCCTCCCTCAGGGTTGCTCTCCATCCTAGTTCTCCCCCGAGCTGGCTGCTCTGGGTCTGTGCAGGGATGGGCCCCCAAGCACTTGGAGCACACCCAGCACCCAGCTGCAAGCTATGGAGTCTGAAGCCAGCCTCTGCTGCTCCTTGTTTACTGAGGCAGTAGTTGGGAATGTTTGTCCTTTCCGGAGGTCGTGCTGGCAGGTTGACAACCCAAATCGTTTCATCCTGCTGCCTTGACTTCTCAGAGAGAACAATGCAACACCCCCACCTTCCTCTCCTGTCGCTTAGATGAGGATTAAAGGCAGCCTTGCTTATTTTCCTGCTTCAGCAGGGGTTGCCTTGTGCTCTGAAGGGGGCTCCGTATTCCTTCACTCACAGGGGATCTTTTCTGGGCTCCAGGATCAGTGGGGCTGAAAGGGGCACACAGGCCACCAGCACACGTGAGACCAGGCCGCAGGGCCAAAGGGGAGGCCCTCGGCCCAGGGTACAGAGCACAGCTTCAGTGTGTTCACCTCCTGCCTCCCTTCTTTCCTTTTATCTTCCTCCACTGTTCTGAAAAGTATTCACTACTTTCTATCTGCCCACTTCCTCCAACTGCCACCAGAGCAGTTATGCTGCTGTCTTTCATGAAGACTCATTCATTCATTCAAACAAGCTTTTATTGAATGCTTGTTCAATGCTTGTTCAACAGTTGCAGTAGCTGAGGATACAGCAGCAGACAAGACAGTGACCTGAGCTCAGGGAGGTGGGAAGAGAGAAACAGTAAGCAAGTCACCAGACAGGCAAACGGATGGCTTCCCATAGCAAAGAGTGCCATGAAGAAAACCAAGCAAAGGGGTGCGAAGGAGGGAGATTTGGGGGTCTCTTCCAAATGATGAGAGTTGGGAGAAGGAGTTGTCTGAAGAGGTGTTATTTGATTTGAAACTTGAACGATAAGCCAACTATGCCAGCATCTGTAGTCAGGGAGAAGAGAGAGCAAGCACAGGGGTCCTGAGGTAGAGGTGCACGTGGCAAGTTTCAGCAACAAACACACCAAGGAAGTGGGAAAATTGTGAGCAAAGGGAGGGAGATACAGGAGGAGGGAGGAGAAGGAAGCAAGGGTCTTAGAAGCCAAGATAAGGCTTTTGGATTTTAAGTACAACAGGGAGATTTTAGAGAGTTTAAAGCAGAGGAGAGACATGGTCTGATCCATATTTTAAAGCTATTCTGGCACCAGGAGACAAATATCAAACTGCTCATAGCAACATTATTCATATTGGCTGAAGAACTAGAAGCAACCCAAATGCTCAGCAACAGTAGAATGGATAAATAATGGACTGCCATAGAACAATAAAAATAAACAAACTAGAGCTCAATACACAACACAGAGGAATCTCATAAATGAAATGCTGAGTGAGAGAAGTCCAACATGAAGTAATGCATGCAGTGTGATTCCGTTTTTATAGTGTGTATATCAGACAAAATCAAAACAACAGTTTTTACAGATTCAGGGTTAGGTGGTAAACTGTGAGGGGTTGAAGAAGTGATTACCTTAAAGCTAGGAGAAGGGTTATCTTTGGCAGGGCAGGTGGGGCAGTGACAGGGAGAGAGCACCAGGGGAGCTTTTGGGGCAGAACTAGGAATGTTTTTACTTCTTGATCTTGGAGATGATTTACTTCTTGACCTTGGGGATGATACAGCATGCATGTTCATGTGGTCACAAACCACAGAGTTATACATTTTTGTTTTTTGTGCTTTTCTGCCTATGTGTTGTATTTCACAGTAAAAATGTGCAAACACTGCAGTTTGGCTGCTGTGTGACAAATGGATTTAAGGGAGCCAAGAGTGAGAGGAGGACTAGTAAGTACTTAGCTGACTGTAGACATCCAGGTGAGTGGTGAGGGTGCTGGGACTCTGGTGGTTTCAATGGAATGGGTTAGGGCTGTGCTTGGAGGTGAGGTTCACAGGGCTTGCCAACAGATTGGGTTGTAAGCAGTAGTGATGAGGGAAACAGCGGTCTGGATGCCCTGGGTATTTGCTTTGAGCATCTGGTACTATTTCCTGAGAAATAAAACTTGGGAAGGGGGACAGGCTTGAAGGGGAGATGAAGAAATCTACACTGGTTCTGTCAAATTTGAGTTCCATATTTTGTATTTAATGGAGAAATTAAATAGGCAACAGTTTCCTAACTGGCTGGTCCACTTCCAGTCTGGCTCCCTTTATTGCATTCTTGACCTTCTGGTTCAAGCGATTTGTTTCAGGAATAAATCTGGTGATGTTGTTTCCCCAGTAGAGAATGATCTTCTGCAGATCCTTCCAATGACTATTACCCAGTAGAAAGAGGCTTAATTCTTCATTGTGACCTCAAGCCATCATGCCCAGCTGGGTTCTGCCTCTCCAACTTTGTCTTAGTGGCTCCTCCATCACCCCGGAATGGCCACATAGAAGGACCACGGACTTTTACACATGCCGTCCTCTTTGTCTTCAGCTTCTTCCCTCATCTATGCCCTCACCATCTTATGCCTACTCTTCAAGTCTCACCTTGGATATCTGTTGCCGCAAGCAGCCTTTCCACATTTCTTAGCCCCCAGGACCCAGTGGGGTGCCATCCTGTGCTCCCTCAAACCCCTCCTTCATTTAGCTCTTGCATCAGCCCTCATCCCACAGCCCGGAGTAGCTCTTCACTTCCATCTCTTTTCGTTGACTGTGAATTATCTGAGGGCAGTGGCCAGGTTCATAACTGCTTCTCTTGCAGCTGGCCACAGCTGTTAAGGCAAATGCTCAACAGACATCTCTTGATGAATGACTAATGACACACCCTCTCCCATACACGTTCTAGGTACTTGCTCTTTCTCTTTCACCTGCATATCTTCCTCTTAGACTCTCTCCCGCCAAAGGCACACTTTGTACTGCTCCTTTCACAAGCATTCTGTCTCAGGCCATAGGGCTGAGGCTCCAAGACCTTCAGGGAGAGAGGACTTGGGGTGGTTGGTGGTGTCCCCTTAAATCTTCTGAGAGTGCAGATGTTTTTCTACCTAAAGGTTTGGAAGGTCACCAAGGAGGAGGCAAAGATGTCATTGGAGCAGCTGTCAGAAAGAGATGGGAGAGCGGAAATCAGCTTCTCTGGTGTCTCCCAGGCAAAATGATCCAAAAATTGCCTCGGGGGAAACCCTGGGTCTAAGTGACTGCAAATGCTGTTTGTCCTCCCAGTCATCTTGGCAAGGCCGGTGGAGTGACATTATGTATGTCTTCCCTGCCCAGCACCCTCACGTCCATTCAGTGTGAATTCTCAAGGAGTCATTAAGTAGAGGAGTCACACATAATGTGCAGTAGAGGGTGGCCTTTGTGGGACTATGATAGGGGTGAGGTTTCTGTGCTGTTTGCCTGGGAACCTTAGTTCCTTTTTTTTGTTTTTAAAGAATCTGTTGACAGAGGTCTGAATGCCTCTGTGGTTCACACTGGTGAGGTTAGTCTAGGGATTTAGCCACATCAAAGGTCATTCTTGGACTTCACAGATGGCGCTAGTGATAAAGAACTGCCTGGCAATGCAGGAGGCATAAGAGATGCGGATTTGGTCCCTGGGTCGGGAAGATGCCTGGAGAAGGAAATGGCAACCCACTCCAGTATTCTTGCCTGGAAAACTCCATGGACAGAGGAGCTGGTGGGCTACACTCCCCAGGGTTGTAAAGGGTCAGACGCAACTGAAATGACTTAGCATGCACACATGAGGTCATTCTTACAATTTTGCCACACCTTTCCTCCTGCTCCACTGATACCTGCTGTCCCTAGATGGCCAAAGGATGGGAAACTGAATTTCATTCCTGTAAGAAAAAGGTGAGCCAACCCAGACCCCAGAATGAAAGAGAGTGGCTTGGGGCTTGCAGAACTGCCATAGTCCCAGCCAGATCCCTGTTACCTGCCTCAGCAGAGGTGCCCCAGGACAGACTGCAGCCTCAGTTGCTGGGCTCCTGGAGAGCAGCTGTCTTAAAGAGCGAGCAGCCATCTGCCATCCTGATTAATGATGGTCACCTTGGAGGACTGGTGGCTTATTTCCTTGTAGAGCCTCTTTATAAGTGCTCTGCAGACCCTGAGCTTGGGATCTCTTGTGGTTGGTGTGAGCCTGGGCAATAGAAAATACCACTGATGGCGGGCCCGAGGGATGGGAATTGCTTCATTCATCCTCACTGTTGGGCATGGCCGCGTGAGAGACAGTGGCCCAGGTGGCCTAGCCTGTGGTGTGAGTGGGCCACCGGGAAGGTCTGGAGCCTAGAGTAACCATTCAGGGTCTGTTGGCTGCAAAGGCTCCCTAGAGTACTGGCTGTGTGTGTGACTCCAGGGCCGCTGTTAGAACCTCAGCTCGTGGTCTGAGACAAGACATACATGGAAACATGGGTGAGGCTGGTCTGTCGGCAGAGTGGGGTCCTCACCAAGGGCTGAAAGAGATGTCAGAGAGGAGTTACCCTGCATCTTCTTTTTACAGGTGAACAAACTGAGGTCCAGGAAGGTCAGATAAGGTTTTCATCTCCTTGATTCTTGAGTGACCGAGCCAGGGCTGAGCCTAGATCTTCCTCCCAGCCAGGGTTCCTCCCAACACCCACCAGGTTCCATTGGACAGGAGGATTGGGGTCCTGGGGCCACCAAGTGCTACTCGGGGGGCAGGGTCACAGGAAGTAGGGGCTGCAGGGGTCACTCTACCTCCCCGTGATGGGATCCAAGGCCAGTCTCCTCCTCACATCTCTCTCTCTTTTTAAAAAATTTTAATTGAAGCATAGTTGATTTATAATGTGTTAGTTTCAGGTGTACAACAAAGTGAACCAGTTCTACATATACACATATCCATACTTTTCCAGGTTTTTTCCCATATAGGTCGTTACACAGTGTTAAGTTCCCTGTGCTATACACTTGGTCCTTACATAGCTCACATCTCTCTTTTCACTGGGTGATTAGCCATGAAAGGGTTAAGCCTGGGGCTTTGCCCAAAGTAGGGCAAGCTCTGGTAGGGTGTGTGATGGAGACTCCTGAATTGCTGAAGGGGCAGTGGGAAGACAGGAGAGCTGGGAGGTGTCATTGAAGGTCAGTGAGAGCCGTGAACGCCATCACCCAGCTCTTCCTGCCCTCCCTCTGCTCCAGCCAGCAGTCCCCTCATGCTCCTCTGTCTCCCAGGCCTGCTCTCACCTTGGGGCACCTGCACTAGCTCTTCCCTTTTGTCTGGAATGTATTTCCTCACATATCTACATAGTTCCACCCTTGACTCCCTTCAGATGTTTACTCAAAAGAAACTTTCTCTAGAAGATCTTCCTTGGTTATCCTTTCTAAACTTTAGGCTACTACATCTCCCTGCCTAATTTTTCTTCCTGACCCCTTACCATCATCTAAAATGCCCTTTGTTATCCCTAAACATTTTTTATATTATTTATATCCTCCATTGGAATACAGGTGATTGGAAGTCGGGGATCTTTGCTTTGTTGCTTTTTATGAGCCCAGACTGCCTGGAGCCCCGGGTTGAAGGGAGAGGGCCATGATGGGAGTCACCAATAACAGCCTGCCATGGGCTGCTATTTTAGTCCTGGTTCTTCCTAATGACTGCAGGTTACTTTAGTCTTTCCCTTCTTGCCGCTCTTCGGACAGGGTGCCATTTCCTCAGGATGGTTCCCCCTAGGGAGTCAGCCAGTCTGAGGTGTGGGTTTATGCCTTTACCTTCTACTGGCTTTTAATTGAAGGCTCTCGGGATCATGTTGCTTTCATGCAAAGAGCTGGATTTCTGATGGTGGGAATTCCAGGCACAGCCGTCAAGGACAGGCAAGGCCTCCCTGCCTACAGGCCTCCAACGAAGTGGCTGCTGACCCCACCTGCTGCAAGGCCATGGCTTAGATTTTCCTGAAAGCCATTCTGTGGAAGCAGGCCCTGGGCAGTACACTCTTAGAGCAGCCTGCCCTGCGCCTGGGGTATGGAGTTCATTACAGACTTGCTGAGAACAGAGCCAGGCACCCAAGACATGCTTGCTGACTGAATGTGGGCCAATCAACGAGGACCACAGCTCTTAATGGGGACTTCCCAGCATTGCCTTATAGTTAAACACAAGGAAATCTTTACCAGATTCCATTATTCAGATCCCTTCTTCCAGAACTTGAAGAATGGCCACCACCTTCATGTACATTCACCAGAGTCACGGAAATGAAGCAGCTCACAGGCTTGACTCATGGCCTGATATACTTTAGCTGTAACCTGTTTCCTCTTAGTATCGGTCTAATTATCTCTAAAGCATGTCTGTCCAGAGAGTCCAAAAGTCCTGAGAGCATCTTCCCTAGCAGAAGAGATACAAAATAAGTATTGAAAGAATAAGAGCATATCTGAATATTCTTCTTGCCCTGCCTTTCCTTTCTTCCCATCCCCAGATGGTTGTTTGGCATTTTGGCCCCTGAATCAATGTGTGGCTTGTTTTTGTAGGGTGAAGCAGACAGGTGCCTACTTAAGAAGGTCCTGCCCAAAGAGCTAGAGAGCCCTGTTCATATCCCTGTCTCCTAGCTAAAGGCCCTACAGATTCAGGGATGGGGGTCAGGTAAGATGATCCATAGCCCCCTCTGAACCTATTCTTCCTCCATCCATGATTTTGGGTCTTCAGGCCTCAGGCCTTCATTCACTTTTAGTGGGGCTCATGGTGTCTAAACTCAGTGACCGTGTCTGCTGTCCTAGGTGGTGGAGTTGGTGACAGCAAGTGGCCGCAGCCTGCTGGGTGGGGCGGGGAGTGGCTGCTTTACCACAGAGGGCTTTCCTAGGTATCGTCCTCCACGACAGTAAATATTTCCCCTTCTTGTCAAAAAACAACAAAATCCCAACCGAAGGCCTAACAGGCATTTGGCAGAGTGTTAATTATTGACGCGGTAGGACAGCAGCTCACCTCAGGGTGCAGGTCCAGAGACCACTGCTCACTTTACAGCTGGGAAGCAAAAGGTGACCCGCAGAGAGGACCTACCCAGGGCCAGGCCTGGTGGCGGACAGGGAACGGGAGCTAGGCTCTCGCCCTCACCTGCTCAGGTAACTAGCAGGTGATTCTTGGCCATTATTAAGACTTTCTGCTGGGCCACCTCTTTGGACTGGCACCATCCGGTCACTGCTACTTAAGTTGGTGGGATTGGCGTGTGGGAGGGCGATGAGCAGGGTAAACCTTCTCTAGGTGCCTGCCACCTCACTGGCTTGTGGCTCGATAGTGAGTAGTGGCACGGATAGTTGCAATAATGGACTCGGTCCCTGCCCTGGAGTCACTGGTTCCAGGGAGGGCAGATATAAACGCCAGTGGTGCCCAGCACTGAGCTATCTTCTTAGCTCAGATGGGGTGTAGGTAGACAGGATGGCCTTGCTGTGGAGATGCAGGGTTGCACTTGAGTGTACTCAGTCCCCAGGGGAAAGAGAAAACATATGTAACTTGAGGTCTGCCTAGCCTGTGGGAGGTTGGGTCACATGTAGTCCAGCCCTCATTTCACAGATTGAAGAAGACACAAGTGATCTGAGGAGTTGAGCTGGGGAGTCAGTGTGGTTTGCTCAGTGGCAGTTCTGCTTGTTATCGTCTGAATGATGGGCCTTGTTTTAAGCTGCTGGGCCCCAGGTCTAATTAGCCATAGCTGTGCTCCTGGAAGGCCTGCGTGGTGGTGGTGAGTGTGTGTATGAGTCAGATGAGTGTGTCGTTGTCTCAGAGGTTTTCGTGTCTTCCGGTGTTTATTGTACACGCTCTTCTGGGAGATACAAGTCAGATTTCCAAGAAAAGGGCTACTTTTCCTTCTCCTCTTACATGCCCTGGATGTTTAAGGCTATGCTTTCAGCTGCTGTGCTTGCCATTTGTGTATGGAGACACTGATGTTTACTTAAGACATTAGAAAGTATGGGGCATGAATCTTTTTTATCCTTTTTTTTTTTCTTTTATTGGCTGTATTGCATGGCATGTAGGATCTTAACTCCCTACCCAGGGATCAAACCCATGCCCCCTGAAGTGGAAGCATGGAGTCTTAACCACTGGGCCACTGGGAAATTCCCCGGGGCTGAGTCTTGAGGGAGCAGCAGGGAACTGTAACATCCTCTAATAGAACTGAGCCTGTGGCGAGTGCATGAGGGCACTGGGTGGGCAGGCAGTGGGCTGGGGGGACAGGACCCAGGATCCAGCCTGGAGCTCCCGGGCCCATGCCTCCCACCAGGCTCACTGGTCTTCTTCTCTACAGGGTGAGTCCAGAAAGGACCCTGAAAGTGGGCAGGGGGGGAGAACAGTTGGTGAATGTTCCCTCACAGAGTTCTGCAGATGGCAGCATCCTTAGGAGGCTCTGGGGGACCCGTGGGGAGAGCAGAGAGGTGGCAGATCTGGGCTGGCTGCTGTTACAGGCAGAGAAGGTCAGAGAGGCATCACCATGTGGCATCAGCTTGGCCCTCAGTGGAGTTGATGCCCTTTGGGTGGGGATGGAGGCACAGGTGCATCCTGAGGCTTATCCAAGGCCACGAGAGTCAACGCAATGCAGATAGGACTTGAATCTCTGATTTCCAAGGAATGGGCAGTGTTGGAGATCTCACTGTGAGCTGGGCTGGGCTGGGTTAGGAGGCAGGGGTCACTGAGAGGAATCCACAGGGAATCTGCCGTCTTATTGGGAAGATGAGATATAACAGCCCTGCACCATAGGATTCAGGGTTAAGGTGTGTCGTATGAAAACGCCAAGGCCTGGAGTTGTTTAAAGAAGGGAACGAAACCCTGGTATTAAGAGGGTTGATGATAGAAGAGAGGCCTTGAACTGAAGCCTCCCAGATGGTGAAACTGGAGAGGAGGGAAGGCGTGCCAGCTGCCAGGCGGGGGAGTGTCTTCAAGAAAAGCACAGAGTTATGGGTGACAATGAGAAGATGGGCCTGTGTAGAAAGGATGGATTCATGTGTGTGTGCATGTGCATGCCTGTGCACACGTGTGTGTGTTTGCATGTGTATTGGCATGTTGTAGATGAGGCTCCAAGATACATGTGATGGAACTGAGTTGGAAATGGATTATCCTGATATCAGGACATTTGAACTCTCGATCCCACTCTTCCTTACCAACAGCCTTGTCACCTCGAGCAAACCCCGTTCCTTCTCTGTTCTTCAGTTTCCTGGGCTGTAGTTGCCTTTCCAGACCTTATCCAGCCCTGGCTCGTAACAGCGGCGTTTTGAGTAAAGACCCTCAGCCCCCTGACTTTACTGCTTCTGAGTCCTTCCCTGAGGATGACAGGCAGGGGACCGAGAGAAAGGGGGTCTTTTATGACCCTGCACCCTGGCCAGGAGACTGCCTTCAAGTTGCCAATATTTACTGGGAGAAATTTAGTGGTGCTCTCTGGAGCCCATTGCTCTCAGGCAAACCAGATCTTGAATTAAAGCCTTAATTATCCAGGCAGCCTTCCCTGAGGCCCCATTCTCCATTTTAATTTTGGGAAACTGGTGTATGTGATATTCTTCTTCTCTTGATCTGTCACCAGTCAGGCTGCAAACACTTCCCTGGAGACCCAGCAGAGGACGTAAGTGATGGCTCCTGGGGCTTGGAGCCCTCCATTACCTGGTGCTGGGAGGGCGCAGCTCCCCTGTAGCTATTGCCCAAGGACAGGGTGTCCTGTGGCAGAAAGAAGAGATATGGGGAGCCCTGGTCTCTGGGGGCTTTTAGCACCTGCCTCTTTGCTCCCCCGCCCTCATCCCTCCCTTTATATCGAAGGTGGGGTTGGGGAGGGGGGAATCGATACGTCCTCTGGCTCAGTGTCTCTGATCTAACCTCATAATGGCCCGTAAACCTCAGCTTGCCCAGGACTGAGAGAATATGACCCAATGAGCCCGCACACCTGTCATGCACCTGCCCTGACCCTGATTCCTGGCGTGAAGGTGGCTCTTGGACAACAGCCTTGCATAGAGGCACTTGCAGCCAGCTGAGGAGGAAGCAAGGATTATCACGAAGCAGTTATCCACCGAGAAGGCACAGCGTTGCATTAAGTGGCCCAGAAGGTGTATGTGGAGAGAGATCAATGTGGACATGGCAGTGAAGTATTAGGGCTTTTTCAGTTCAGAGAGACAGAAATTCAGCTCCAGGTGGCTGACAGTAAAAAAGGCAGGTTTTAGTTCATGTAACTGGGAAGAAGAGGGGTGGATCTAGATCAGGTTCAGCTGGACCAAACAGTTCAAACAGCCTCCATTTTCCCCTTGGTCGCTCACCCTCACTTGTGTTTTCTCCTCTCCGGCTCTTTTTTCTTCCTTACATTCATTTTTATTGGAGTATAGTTGCTTTACGATGTTGTATTAGTTTCTGCTGTGCAGCAGAATGAATCGGCCATACATATGCATGTATCCCTCCTTCTGGACTTCCTTTCCATTCAGTGCACTAAGTAGAGTTCCCAGTGCTATACGGGAGTTTCTCATTAGTTTTACACACAGTAAGTACCAATAGTGTCTGTGTATCAATCCCAATTTCCCAATTCCTCCCACCCACCCCTTTCCCCCTCAGTATGCATACACTTGTTCCTCTACTTCTTTTTGAGTGAGCTTTCCAGGTGGTTCAGTGGTAAAGAATCTGCCTGCCAATGAAGGAAAACCAGGAGACGCAGATTTGATCCTTGGGTCAGGGAAGATTCCCTGGAGTAGGAAATGGCAACCCATTCCGGTATTCTTGCCTGAAAAATTCCACGCATAGAGGAGCCTGACAGGCGACAGTCCACAGGGTCGCAGAGTCGGGCACTGCTGAGCACACGCGCTCTACTACTTCTTTTTGAGTATTGACCTTCTTCCTCTGTATTACAAATAGTCTTCGAGTGGGAAGCTTGGCATTTCCGGGCCCTTTAATCTGAATGTGGCAAAAGAAAAAGTTTTTCTCTTTCAGTATCCGTAAATAAAATCTGGGGGAAGCACTCTGGCTTGGTATAGGCATGAGCGATTTTGGCTGGGCCTCCATCACATGGCCAACCCTGTGATCATGGTCAGTAGGTTCTATGATCGCCTTTCCCATCAGAATCACATGACTCAGGTGGGAGGAGAAGTGCCTCTAAAGAAGAGAGGATGCTGGCCACACAGTGGCAACAGATGCCCTCTGTTAGTGGCTTAGAGGTAATGATGGTGACTCAGCTCTGTGGTGCCCTGGGTTCAGATTGGTGGGGAAGGAGGGAAAACTGGGATTGGGTCATTTGGGCTAAAAGGAATTTCCTGGCTTGGGTCCTGAGGGGCCAGCAGTCCCACATCACAGTGTGCAAAGGGCCTGAAGACCTTGATTCTGATCCAGGTTCAAAAGCATCTGATGAGTGGGGACATTGCAGCAAGTGGTGAGAGGCGTGAGTGTGTGCAGTGCTGTGGTTCCTGTGATCAGCTGTCTGGATTGGAGCAGCACAGGGCTAAAGTGCAAGTCAGGAAATGAAGGCAGCCTTAAAAATTATACCAATCTAGCAAGGCAAGAGAGGAGGTGCCAGTCCAGAGAGCCTGTAGGCCAGTACAGGGCGTATCAGTCGTTGCTCTTACAACGGCCCTGTTCTTTGAAGCTCCTCTGATCCTCTTTGTTCTGCTGTATAGTCTAGGCAAGGTTGAGACTATAGGAGACAGGCTAAAGGGGCTGGGGGAGCTGGATGCTGATGGGCCTTGAAGAGTGGTGGAGAGGATTCAGGGAAAGTGGAGAAAGGCACAGAGTTATAATGGGCATGGAGGTAAGAGTCAGGGAGCACACACAGCTTTAGCCATCCGAACTGGGTTCCTGTCGCAAAAGATGACTCTCCACATCTCAGTCGCAACAGATGACTCTCCATGTCTCAAACCTGGAAATGATCAGAGATACTGTCCCCTCCCCTGACCTCCTTTGCCTTATATGTTCCCAGTTATTTCATCCATAACCTCCACAGTTAAGGGATTAATTAATTCTACAATGTGTATTAAGTGCCTGTATCATTTAGGCACCTATATTAATGGTGCTGAGGATACAAGAGAAAACAAAGTAAATGCAGTTTCTGTACTTTGGGAGAGAAGCAACCAAACAATAAAAATAAAACAAGTAAACAAATCAATGAATGAAATAGCTGTAAATGATGGCAAGTCCTATGAAAAAAACAAACAGGGAGCTGGAAGAGAAAAACAGCAGGGAAACTTTTTTTTAAATTGAAGTACATAGTTGATTTCCTCTTGGTGTAGGTTGCCACCACACTTGGTGGCTCAGATGGTAAAGAATCTGCTTGCAATGTGGGAGACCTGGGTTCAGTCCCTGGGTTGGGAAGACCCCCTGGAGAAGGGAATAGCAACCCAGTCCAGTATTCTTTCCTGGAGAATCCCCATGGACAGAGGGGCCTGGCTAGCTACAGTCCATGGGGTCACAAAGAGTCAGATATGACTGAGCGACTAACACACACACAATTAATTTACAATATTGTGTTAGTTTCAGGTGTACAGCAAAGTGATTTGGTTATACATATATATCTTTATTCTTTTTTTGATTCTTTTCCATTATAGGTTATTATGAGATATTGAATATAGTTCCCTGTGCCATACAGTAAATCCTTGTTTATCTGTTTTATATATGTATGCATCTGTTAATCGCATATTCTCAATTTATCCCTCTCCTCTACCTTCCCCTTTGTAACCATAAGTTCATTTTCTATGTCTGTAAGTCTGATTTGTAAATAAGTTCGTTGTATTATTCTTTAGATTTCATGTATAAGTGATATCATAGGATATTTGTCTTTGTCTGACTTGCTTCACTTAGCATGATGATGCCTAGTGCCATCCAGGAGAAGAACTCTTTTTGATGCTGAGTCAAGAAAGGATTCTTTAAGAGGTGACATTTAAGTTTGGATTCGAGGAAAGGCCAGGCATTTGAAAAGCAGGATGAGGAGAATTCCAGTTGGAGGAAGCGGCTGGAAGCATTGGAATAGCTGAAGGAGGACTGGTGTGTCTATCTCCTCACTCATGAGCAGTGTTGGGACTGAGAGGGTGGGAGGTTCATACAGTAGGGCAGGAGTGTGTTGAGTGTCAGCCGGATCCACCTCTGGGGCTAAAGGCCGACAGGAAGTGCTCAGGGTCCACGGTGTACCATGGAGCATGGCAGGTAAAGAATGGTCTTGTCCAGGACTCTCCAAGACACAGGAGAATAGACTCAGTCTTGGAGCTGTAGAACTTTGGGTTTTACTATGGAGAAGGAGTGATTTGAATTCTGTATCAGTTTTCTTCCATGGCTGTAGCAAATTGTAGAACAGGTGTTGGCTTAGAGCAGCAGAAATCTGTTCTGTTGCAACTGTGCAGGACAGAAGTAATACATCAGAATAACTGGACTGAAATCAAATGTTGAGCATGGCTGAGCTCCCTCCAGAGGCTCTAGGGGAGGAGCTGCCTCTTGTCTCTTCCAGCTTCTGGTGGCTGCTGGCATCCCTTGACTTGTAGCTGCATCCCCTCCCATCTCTGCCTGCTGGTCTCATGACCTTCTCTTCTTCTGTGTCAAATCTCTCTCTGCATCTGTCTTCTAAGGACACTTGTCATTGCATTTAGGCCTACCAGGATAATCCAGGCAAATTTCCCCATTTCAAAATCCCCAATCACATCTGCCAAGTCTCTTTTGTATTATGAGGCAACATTCACAGGTTCTGGGATATTAGAATGTGTCTATATTTAGGAGCTACTGTTTAGCCGACTCCAGATGTGATTTAAAGGAGCAGGAGGAGATAGGGAGAGTGAGGGAAGGATTTGTGCACCAATATCTGAAATATATGCTCAGCATCTGGTTGGAATCCCTGATGAGTGCTGGCAAAAATACTTGGTTACATCTCCAGCTGTGATATTTTAATTTTTCATTACATCTGAATCCTGTCATTCCCAGGATAAGATTTGACCAGCAGCAAAGAGGGATGAGAAGTTTGGGGTGGCAAGAACCCTTTCAGTTACATCAACTCTTTATGTTTTAAATAAAAAGCCTCCTGACATGGAATAAAAGGCAACAGAGCAGTGCGCACTGATGGTGTTCAAGCAAGTGGGGGTGATAAGGATGCTGGAGGGTGGAGGAACGTGGAGACTTTTGTTGGCATTTACAGGGAGGGTCGCTTTGTTGCCTTCAGTTCTGAGTTTTTATTGTTAGATTCTGAGAATTCATGGACTTAAACAATTATGTGAGATATGATTAAGTAAATAAGAGAAGAACACGGTATTTCATAGCTCTGTCAAAGAAACATTAAGGTCTCCTACCTAGACAGTCTTCCTAGAAATATTGAATTTCTTTTCATTATTTCTGAAGTTAAACAAGAATAAATTTGAATAATTAATACATTGGTCTCTCTTCACCGCCTCCTCTGCCACTTGTTAGCATCTATATCATCTGAAGGTGTTGAGAGGAAAGAAATAGATCAGAGACGTAGCAGTGCAATTTGTAGATATTGGCTAAACTGCTCTTTAGACTTGAGAGTGGAGATGATGGTTATGACTGGAGGGTGAGGGTCCTCGTCTCTAAGCCAGTGTCTGCTCCTATTAATCTTTCTTGCAGCTTGGTGAGCCCTTTGGAATAAGGCATCTTTTCTGATTGGTAAGAACAGAGTGGGGCTAAGTGCAGGCTGAGGTTGTCCCCAGGCAGGACTAGTGAGCACTGCTCTGACCCGAGGGAGAGCAGGACAGGGACTCAGACTGACCTCAGTGCCCCCATCAGAGTGGTCTCTGGGGCTTCAGTCATGCTGCCCTGGCTTCTGGACACCTGCTTGTTGTTGGCTGTGCCACTGCCCCATCACAGACCATTGCCAGCTACACATATTGTGAATTAGTGGGAGCTGTTTGGCTTCTAAAGATATAACGGCTTCCTCTGCTAATCTAGAGGGGCCTGCAGGAGATCACCTCTCTGGGGTCCTGTGAGGGGTTTTCATTTATATCCTACAAGCATTTAATATGTCTACTACTCTGTGTCAGGCTCTGAAGATACTGTAAGACACAGCACAAGCTTGGCCCCCAAGTAGCTTTTGTCTAATGGGAGAAGCCATGAAATTAAAGGACACTTACTCCTTGGAAGGAAAGTTATGACCAACCTAGACAGCATATTAGAAAGCAGAGACGTTACTTTGCCAGCAAAGGTCCATCTAGTCAAAGCTATGGCTTTTCCAGTAGTTGTATATGGATGTGAGAGTTGGACTATAAAGAAAGCTGAGCGCCGAAGAATTGATGCTTTTGAAGTGTGGTGTTGGAGAAGACTCTTGAGAGTCCCTTGGACTGCAAGGAGATCCAACCAGTCCATTCTAAAGGAGATCAGTCCTGGGTGTTCTTTGGAAGGACTGATGTTGAAGCTGAGACTCCAATACTTTGGCCACCTGATGCAAAGAGCTGACTCATTTGAAAAGACCCTGATGCTGGGAAAGATTGAGGGCAGGAGGAGAAGGGGACGACAGAGGATGAGATGGTTGGATGGCATCACTGACTCAATGGACATGAGTTTGAATAAACTCCGGGAGTTGGTGATGGACAGGGAGGCCTGGCGTGCTGCGGTTCATGGGGTTGCAAAGATTCGGACACGACTGAGCAACTGAACTGAATGGGAGAAACAGACAGGTAACCCAAATCAGAGTAGGATAAAGGTTGCTACTGATCTGAGTGTGGGGTGATCTGAGAGCACAGATCTGGTCTTGTAAGGCAAGGGTGGCTTTCTGGAGGCAGTCATGCCTACACTGAAGTCTGAGAGAGAATCAGGGTTAGCCAAGTAAAAGGTGGAGGAGAACATTCCAGATAGAGGGAATAACATATGGCCAGGCTCTGGAGAGAGCGAACATGATGTGTTTGGGGAATTACAAGCGGTTTGGCATGAATGTAGTGTTGAGTGCAGGGTGAGGGTCAGAAAAGTTGAGGGTGAATCAGGTGCCGACTCTTTGAATGGGGTGTTAGGGCAATGGACCATGAAAGGGTTTAAGCATGGGGGTGACATGATCAGACTTACACTTACTATTATTTTAGAAAAATCATTCTGACTGTAGTATGCAAAATGGCTTGAGGAACGAATAGGACTATTTAGTAGGGACACCAGTTCAGGTGCTGTTGGTCATTTGGACAAAAGACATTGGTGGGATAGACTAAGGTCTAGGCACAGTGGATGGTGAGAAAACACAAATATTTGGAATATTAATAGAGAATAAATGACAGGGCTTTGGGGTTGTAGAGGGTGAGAGAGAGGGAGGAATAGATGACATTTAGGCTTCATTTTCTGAGCAGCAAACCTAAATGATGGTCTCATTTTGCTCAGATAGGAAATGCAAGAGTGTAGCAGACTTCGAAGGAAAGATACTAGACCTGACATGCTTGTGAACTATTCAAGTAGAGATGACACTGGTCTAGAACGCAGGAGATAGAGCAGGACATAAGAAGCAGAATCAGATCCTCAGCACATGGATGGGAACTGAAGCTGAGAGACAGAGCTTCTAGGAATAGCACTGAGTTATCTATTGCCACATAAAAAAGAGAAATTTAGGAACTGAATACAACAACTATTTCATTATATCTCTCTGTTTTGTGGGTCAGGAATTTGGGCAAGGCTCAGCTAGGCAGTTCTTCTCTTCCATGTGGGGCTGACACAGGTCACGGGGTGGATTCAGCCAGCATATGGGCTGGTCTGGAGATACAGGAGGCTTCACTCACACATCTGAAACCATGGAGATGGCTGGAAGGTCAGGCTTGGTTGGAACTCTCTGGTGAGGCAGCCTCAAGGTAGCTGTACATCCTACGTGGAAGGTCAGGATCCCCGGACAGTGTATCCCATGAGAGGAATTATAAACTGTCAAGTTTCTCAAGGCCCAGGACTGGAAATTGGCAGAGTTATTTTTAATGTATTTCATTGATCAGAGCAGCCATAGAACCACTCACTGAAGTTCAAGGTATGGGCATAAACTCTGCTTCTTGATTGGAGGGCTGTCAGATTTTCAAATTTGTAGCCACCATACTGAGGAATAAAGGTGATAAAAGGCTGTAGAAGGCAAGGCTACCTTTATTTACCAGTAAGGAATTTGAAGAGATTCCCTGAATACTAAAATTGATAATTAATTGGGATGCACTAGTAACGCTATTCAGGGTTGTTAAAAATGAAATATTTCCATACATATTTGATAAAGAGTCACTTTGCTGAGCTCCTGAGTGCTAACTGCCTTGGCTGACTTGGTCTCTCTCCTGTCCACACAAATTGCACTTTTACTGTATTTGTGTATTATTCAAGTTTAGGATTTATCTCTGTATCTGACTGGTAGCTGAGTAAGAGCATAGACTTAAAAAATAATGTCTGTTGTAATTGTGCTTGCCACATGATTGTTAATATTGCTCAGTGAAAAAAAATGAGTGAAAGCAGTATCTGTGAAGGTGGAGATATGTATCTACCGTGTGCTAGTCACATAGTGAGAGAGATGATAAAATAGGGGAGTGAGATCTATAATATGTCAGATGTTGACAAGTGCTATGGAGAAAATCCAGGCAGGAGAATGGTGAGAGCCAGGGAAGAGTTGCTCTTCCAAATAGAGCTCTCAAGGAAGACCTTGATGAGGAGGTGACTTGCATGAAGATCTGAAGAAATCAACAACCTCAAATATGCAGATGATACCACTCTAATGGCAGAAAGTGAAGAGGAACTCAAGAGCCTCTTGATGAGGGTGAAAGAGGAGAGTGGAAAAGCTGGCTTAAAATTCAGCATTCCAAAAACTAAGATCATAGCATCTGGTCCCATCACTTCATGGCAAATAGAAGGGGAAAAAGTGGAAACAGGGACAGATTTTATTTTCTTGGGCTCCAAAATCACCGTGGATGGTGACTTTAGCCATGAAAATAAAAGATACTTGCTCTTTGGAAGGAAAGCTATGACAAACCTGGACAGTGTATTAAAAAGCAGACAAACCTAGGCAGCATATTACAAAGCAGAGACATTACTTTGCCAACAAAGGTCTATATAGTCAGAGCTATGGTTTTTTCAGTAGACATGTATAGATGTGAGAGTTGGACCATAGAGAAAGCTGAGCACTGAAGAATTGATGCTTTTAAACTGTGGTGCAGGAGAAAGACTCTTGAGAGTCCTTTGGACTGCAAGGAGATCAAACTAGTCAATTCTAAAGGAAATCAGTCCTGAATATTCATTGGAAGGATTGATGCTGAAGCTGAAGCTCCAATACTTTGGCCACCTGATGTGAAAAGCCAACTCATTGGAAAAGATCCTGAGGATGGGAAAAATTGAAGGCAAAAGGAGAAGGGGGCGGCAGAGGATGAGATGGTTAGATAGCATTGATAACTCAATGGATATGAGTTTGAGCAAAATCTGGGAGATAGTGAAGGACAGGGGAGCCTGACCTGCTGCAGTCCACGGGGTTGCAAAGAGTAGGACACGACTTAGCAACTGAACAATGGCAACAACAACTGGAGAAATGAATGAATGAGCTTACATGGTTTTTTGGGGAGCAGTGGGAACCTACTTTATCAAAATCCATGCCAGCTTCCTGGGGTCAGAAAAGTCACAAGTAGAGATTCCCTCCTTTAGTTTGAGTTGTCTGTACCTTACCTTGTTCTTTTAGAAGAAGATTGTGTAGCTCATGTGGAAGAGTAGGTTTTCCTTGAGGAAGAAGGGGCAGAGCAGTGAGGCCCTGGCTACCCCAGGGTGTTCTAGGAAGGAGACAGCATTATGGGCGTGGTGTGGGAGGGCAGGAGAGCTGGGTTCCTGTGGAAAAAGAAAGGGAGGAAGAGACAGAAGGAGGGTTTTGTGCATGAAGAAAACAAAACAAAAATTGAGAGAGCCAGCTCCAAGCCTAGTGAGTGGTGTTAGGAAGTAAGGTTTGGAATCTTACCACCTCTTGTCCAAGACTTCCAGAAATTTCGGCCGTGTTCCATGGTGTGAGGAGATGGAAGCAGCCAGAGTCTGCTGGGACCCTGCTTCATGAGGAGAGTTGAGCCTCGCTTGGAGGAACCCCACCAAGGAAGGCATGACTTTTTCAAATAGAACAGTTCCCAGGGGAAAGGGTCCAGTGAGTTGGTTAACCTGGGTGAGGCCCTGAGCTCATTGCCTGGGTTTGAATCCTGGCCCTACCTTGTACTAGCGGATGAAAAGATGAAAGTGAAAGTCGCTCAGTTGTGTCCGACTCTTTGCAACCCCACGGACTGTAGCCCGCCAGGCTCCTCTGACCACGGAATTCTCCAGGCCAGAATACTGAAGTGGGTAGCTGTTCCCTTCTCCAGGGGATCTTCCCAACTCAGGGATCAAACCCAGGTCTCCCATGTTGCAGGGGGATTCTTTACCGCCTGAGCCACCAGGGAAGCCCAAAAATTCTGGAGTAGGTAGCCTATCCCTTCTCCAGCGGATTGTCCCAACCCAGGAATCAAACCAGAGTCTCCTGCATTGCAGGTGGATTCGTTACCATCTGAGCTACCAGAGAAGCCCCACTAGCTGATGATATCAGATAAAATCATTATCCTTTGCATATCTGTTTTATCATCTGGAAAATGTGGAAAAATACATCACAAGTGAAGGGGAGGTTTAAATGAGACATTGTGTACCAAGTTCTTAACCCAGGGCATCCCATGGACTAAGGGCTCATTTTATTGGATTGACCTAAAAGTTTCAGATTTTTCTGTAACATCATAAGGAAAAACCCAAATGAACTTTTTGGCCAACTCATAATAATTAGAACCAAAAATCTGGAAAGACTTCCTTTAGAAGAGAGCTCTCCCCCACAATGCTTGTTTCCAGATCAGTAACTGATTGACAGTTGCCTGAGGATAGAGAGTGTTCAAGATAAATTGACAGAAGGCATTGCCAAGTGTGGGGGCATCAGAAACGAAGGTGCAGTGTCTCTGAGATGATGAGGCAAACCAACAGGGCATGGAGACCCACTTCATAAGACAATTAATTTGCATGCTACTTTTGATCAAAATTTCGTACAAGATATGCCGAGTTGGTATAAGGGATTTGTGCCCCCTTCTCTCTTCTACATTTTTATTGGCACCGTTGGGACCCCCCCCCCCATACCACATTCGCCACCTGACATGCATCTTTTTGTGCCCTTCTCTCTGTGATGCTGTCATTTTTAAAGCAGAAAGTTGTATAGATTGGGTTTTGTTTTTTGTCCATGTCTTATAAAAAGGTGATCATCATATATACACTTTTTATGCTGCTTGTTTTTCTGATTTCATAATGCCTCCCACAGCCCACTTTTCAGGAACACATTTTTTTTGATGAAACAAGGCACCTCGGGGGGACTGTTACTTAATAGTACAGTGGTGAGGGCGAGTGGGTATTTCTTGTGAATTCTTGTGAGGCTGAGCACCTCAGTTGACCCTACTCTGCTGAAATCAAAGACAGCTTTTACCTGACAATCCAGTAGCCCATGAGCAAAAGGAAGTAAAGACAGTTCTTCTCACCTTGCATTTCCAGGGCTGTCGCAGTGCCCAGCGGCAGCAGGCGTGTTGAAACTGTGTTGTGATGCTTGACTCACTGACCAGCCTGCAATTTCCCTGTGCAGGTATGCTCCTGTGGACAGACTGATCAAGAATGTCTAGGATGACTCTGAAGTGCTTGTGGTAGAGTTCTTTCTCTTTAAGTTTTATGTATTTATTTTTATTTATCTACTTTTGGCTGTGCTGGGTCTTTGTTGCTGTGCAGGCTTTTCTCCAGTTGCAGCGAGCAGAGGCTACGCTCTGGTTGTGGTGCACGGGCTTCTCGTTGCAGTGGCTTCTCTTGCTGTGGAGCTTGGGCTCTGGAGCGTGTGGGCTCAGTAGTTGTGGTTCCTGGGCTCTAGAGCACAGGCTCAGTAGTTGTGGTGCTCAGGCCGTGTTGCTGTGCTGCGTGTGGGATGTTCCTGGACCAGGGATCGAACCTATGTCTCCTGTGTTGGCAGACAGATTCCTCACCAGTGACCACCAGGGAAGCCTGACAGAGTTTACTTTTCTTTGAACTGTTGGGGAGTAGAGCATGAAGATGCAGGGATAGAGGAGGCTGGTGGGATTGTCTTCTTCCCTGACTGTTGCCTTCCAGTTGTGTGTGTGTGTCCAGGTTGATTGTTACATTGGAGACAGTGATTCCTATATCATCTGTTTGCTCTGTATCTAATCCACACCAATTCCCCTTCTAGCTGAACATGTGACTTTGTACCTGGTGCTTGGGACACAAAGATGCACAGTAGGCTCTTGGTCTGACTTGGTCCCTTAGTGGCTGGGCCCTCCCCAGAGGCCTGAGGTCCCTAGAAGACTTGCGTGCTCTGGCCTTTGCATTGCCTCCCCCAAGGCCTGGCTAGGAGAAGATATCCAGGTCCTGCAGGCCTCAGCTGTGTTTAGATTCCTCTGCAGCTTCATCTCCGAGGCTGTTCCAGGCTCCACTGATGGGCTCTGTTCCTCCCAGGGTGGCTCCTTCTGCATCCTAGGGGTTTCCTTATCCCAGGGCTGCAGGTAAGGAGAGGCTAGCGTCTCGACCCTCTGCCCTCTGTTCCTCCTTACTCCCAAGGCCTGGGTGGGATCCCTTAGAGGCTTCTCTGTCTCCAGTGGACAAATAACTGGTTGCTCAAATTGGTCCTAAATATAACCAGTACAGCAAAGAGGCTCACTAGAAGGGATGGAGAAGTTGTACTTGGGTAAGCGACTGTTTGTTTCCGATTATTTTACCGATAATTGAAGCTGCCCTCTCCCAGGCTTCCTCTTTGCTTCTTTCTCAACTGCAAATGTAATTGTTTCCATTGAGGTGGCTCCCCTCCTCCCTTCCCACCTGTTTCGGCCTTGCCCACCCACTGTTCGAAAGGTGTCTTTACTTGTTCTTGTTCCCAGATTAACTCCAAAGGCTCACAGAGCAAAAGGATGGGCTTGTCTTGGGGAGCCCTGGCTGATGGAGCTGGCGCCCACTTCTCTTTTCTTGGACTCAGAGTTCCCAGAATGGGCATGACCTCCCATTGCCATGCTTAGAAGTCCTTGGTGAGGCCCTCTGGGCACTTTTAAACATCTGAACCATTATTCCTATCTCTATATGAGAAAACTGAAGCAGACACATACTTGTGATTCTTCCCAGTGCCCCTGGTGAGCAGGGCTGGTCCCTCTGGCTCTGTTCAGGACTGTTAGCCCCCGTGGTAGGGAAACACTTCTGTTCTGGTTTCCCTGTGTGTATTTTTTCCTCGTTTGGAAATAAGGGACGCTGCCAGGCAGTCTGTGTGAGCCCAGTTAGAGTAGGCTGATAATGATAGTTCTTAGGCAGGATTGCCTATGAATTACCCAAAGGATGCCTCCCCCTGCTCTTCGGGGAACTTCAGCCCTGCCTCATCCATCACTTTCAATCTAAGGCACAGGAGAGGCTATTTAGTTTTTCCTGAATTTCAAGGCTATATTGTTTAACCCCAGACTCTGAATGACATTTGGAGTCTACATGCTTTGAATGCCCGGCCCCTGAGTGTCCTTATTGGATGGTGTGGGATGGTGGAATCTGCACCCTTCGTGTTGTGAGTCCCAGGACAGAGAGAGGGCAGCAGACAGTCATTGCACTCCTTTCCCCTGCTGTTCGTTCATGGTGAGAGGAGGAAAGGGTGGTGGGCTATGGGCCTCTGCCATGCAAGGGAGTGAGAGATTTGCTGGTAGAGGGCTCTCTGTCACAGAGTGGGAGTTCTGCCAAGTGTTAGGGGATGCAAGTAGAGGGGACTTGACATGCCTTCCAGGAGGACAGGAAAGTGCCCGCTCTAAAGACAGACTGGGAGGACATATATACACTGTTGATACTATGTATAAAATAGGTAACTAATGCTGTAGGGTGCAGAGAATACTTAATCCACTATGGTGACTTATATGGGAAGGAAGTCCAAAAGGGCAGTGCTCTATGTATATGTCTGGCAGATTCATTTTGCTGTACAGTAGAAACTAACAACACTGTAAAGCAACTATACTCCCATAAAATAAATAAATAAATTAAAAAAAAAAACCAGATTGGATTGCATCTGTCCACAGGGGGCTCTCGTGGATGATGCCATGTCATGTCTTCTCAGTGCATGACATGAGCAATCTTACATTCCTTAAATCTAGCAGGGACCAGGCTGAAGTAGCCTTTCTTTTGTTTGGAATTGGGTGAGTTTTATTAATTCCTTCTGTTTTTTGGTCAGGAGCTATTTCTTGAGACTTAGCTAAGACCTTGCAAGCATGCAGATTAATGCTAAAGGCCACACATGCAGTTTGGTTTTGCTGCAAGATGCAACAGTTGTAATGATTTCTTTTCTCATGTATAAAGGGACATTTAAAAGAGGGTTTGGTAAAATCGTGGAATTGGTCAAACAAGAGATGGCAAGAGTGAATGTCGACATTCTAGGAATCAGCAAACTAAAATGGACTGGAATGGGTGGATTTTACTCAGATGACCATTATATCTACTACTGCGGGCAGGAATCCCTCAGAAGAAATGGAGTAGCCATCATGGTCAACAAAAGAGTCCAAAATGCAGTACTTGGATGCAATCTCAAAAATGACAGGATGATCTCTGTTCATTTCCAAGGCAAATCATTGAATATCACAGTAATCCAAGCCTATGCCCCAACCAGTAACACTGAAGAAGCTGAAGTTGAACGGTTCTATGAAGACCTACAAGACCTTTTAGAACTAACACCCAACAAAGATGTCCTTTTCATTATAGGGGACTGGAATGCAAAAGTAGGAAGTCAAGAAACACCTGAAGTAACAGGCAAATTTGGCCTTGGAATACGGAATGAAGCAGGGCAAACTAATAGAGTTTTGCCGAGAAAATGCAGTGGTCATAACAAACACCCTTTTCCAACAACACAAGAGAAGACTCTACACATGGACATCACCAGATGGTCAACACCAAAATCAGATTGATTATATTCTTTGCAGCCAAAGATGGAGAAGCTCTATACAGTCAGCAAAAACAAGACCAGGAGCTGACTGTGGCTCAGATCATGAACTACTTATTGCCAAATTCAGACTGAAATTGAAGAAAGTAGGGAAAACCACTAGACCATTCAGGTATGACCTAAATCAAATCCCTTATGATTATACAGTGGAAGTGAGAAATAGATTTAAGGGCCTAGATCTGATAGATAGAGTACCTGATGAACTATGGAATGAGGTTTGTGACATGGTACAGGAGACAGGGATCAAGACCATCCCCATGGAAAAGAAATGCAAAAAAGCAAAATGGCTGTATGGGGAGGCCTTACAAACAGCTGTGAAAAGAAGTGAAAAGCAAAGGAGAAAAGGAAAGATATAAGCATCTGAATGCAGAGTTCCAAAGAATAGCAAGAAGAGATAAGAAAGCCTTCTTCAGTGATCAATGCAAAGAAATAGAGGAAAACAACAGAATGGGAAAGGCTAGAGATCTCTTCAAGAAAATTAGAGATACCAAGGGAACATTTCATGCAAAGATGGGCTCAATGAAGGACAGAAATGGTATGGACCTAACAGAAGCAGAAAATATTAAGAAGAGATGGCAAGAATACACAGAAGAACTGTACAAAAAAGATCTTCACGACCCAGATAATCACAATGGTGTGATCGCTCATCTAGAGCCAGACATCCTGGAACGTGAAGTCAAGTGGGCCTTAGAAAGCATCACTATGAACAAAGCTAGTGGAGGTGATGGAATTCCAGTTGAGCTATTCCAAATCCTGAAAGATGATGCTGTGAAAGTGTTGCACTCAATATGCCAGCAAATTTGAAAAACTCAGCAGTGGCCACAGGACTGGAAAAGGACCGTTTTCATTCCAATCCCAAAGAAAGGCAATGCCAAAGAATGCTCAAACTACCGCACAATTGCACTCATCTCACACGCTAGTAAAGTAATGCTCAAAATTCTCCAAGCCAGGCTTCAGCAATACGGGAACTGTGAACTTCCTGATGTTCAAGCTGGTTTTAGAAAAGGCAGAGGAACCAGAGATCAAATTGCCAACATCCGCTGGATCATGGAAAAAGCAAGAGAGTTCCAGAAAAACATCTATTTCTGCTTTACTGACTTTGCCAAAGCCTTTGACTGTGTGGATCACAATAAACTGTGGGAAATTCTGAAAGAGATGGGAATACCAGACCACATGACCTGCTTCTTGAGAAATTTGTATGCAGGTCAGGAAGCAACAGTTAGAACTGGACATGGAACCACAGAGTGGTTCCAAATAGGAAAAGGAGTCTGTCAAGGCTGTATATTGTCACCCTGCTTATTTAATTTATATGCAAAGTACATCATGAGAAATGCTGGACTGGAAGAAACACAAGCTGGAATCAAGATTGCTGGGAGACAATGTTCATCGCAGCACTGTTTGTAAATAGCCAGGACATGGAAGCAACCTAGATGTCCATCAGCAGATGAATGGATAAGAAAGCTGTGGTACATATACACAATGGAGTGTTACTCAGCCATTAAAAAGAATACATTTGAATCAGTTCTAATGAGGTGGATGAAACTGGAGCCTATTATACAGAGTGAAGTAAGCCAGAAGGAAAAACATAAATACAGTATACTAACGCATATATATGGAATTTAGAAAGATGGTAACAATAACCCGGTGTACGAGACAGCAAAAGAGACACTGATGTATAGAACAGTCTTATGGACTCTGTGGGAGAGGGAGAGGGTGGGAAGATTTGGGAGAATGGCATTGAAACATATAAAATATCATGTAAGAAATGAGTTGCCAGTCCAGGTTCGATGCACGATACTGGATGCTTGGGGCTAGTGCACTGGGACGACCCAGAGGGATGGTATGGGGAGGGAGGAGGGAGGAGGGTTCAGGATGGGGAACACATGTATACCTGTGGCAGATTCATTTTGATATTTGGCAAAACTAATACAATTATGTAAAGTTTAAAAATAAAATAAAATTAGAAAAAAAAAGATTGCTGGGAGAAATATCAATAACCTCAGATATGCAGATGACACCACCCTTATGGCAGAAAGTGAAGAGGAACTAAAAAGCCTCTTGATGAAAGTGAAAGTGGAGAGTGAAAAAGTTGGCTTAAAGCTCAACATTTAGAAAACGAAGATCATGGCATCCGGTCCCATCACTTCATGGGAAATAGATGGGGAAACAGTGGAAACAGTGTCAGACTTTATTTTGGGGGGCTCCAAAATCACTGCAGTCATGAAATTAAAAGACGCTTACTCCTTGGAAGGAAAGTTATGTCCAACCTAGATAGCATATTCAAAAGCAGAGACATTACTTTGCCAACAAAGGTTCGTCTAGTCAAGGCTATGGTTTTTCCTGTGGTCATGTATGGCTGTGAGAGTTGGACTGTGAAGAAGGCTGAGCGCTGAAGAACTGATGCTTTTGAACTGTGGTGTTGGAGAAGACTCTTGAGAGTCCCTTGGACTGCAAGGAGATCCAACCAATCCATTCTGAAGGAGATCAGCCCTGGGATTTCTTTGGAAGGAATGATGCTAAAGCTGAAACTCCAGTACTTTGGCCACCTGATGCGAAGAGTTGACTCATTGGAAAAGACTCTGATGCTGGGAGGGATTGGGGGCAGGAGGAGAAGGGGACGACAGAGGATGAGAGGGCTGGATGGCATCAGTGACTCGATGGATGTGAGTCTGGGTGAACTCCGGGAGCTGGTGATGGACAGGGAGGCCTGGCATGCTGCGATTTATGGGGTCAAAAAGAGTCGGACAGGACTGAGCGACTGAACTGAACTGAACTTGGTGAAATCGTGTGCAATGTGTAATCTTTTAAGAGTTTATAAAGTTGCAGAAGGGATTTATTTCAGATGTTTGAAAGAGCTTTATGATTGTGGGCTAGTGATCCAGTGAACCAAGGAACATTAAGGCTAATCCTTACATGGAGATTTCTTGGAAAAGCCTTGATATTATAGTTGTGTTTTTGAAATGAGTGTGAATGTCCTGTTTTGCAGAAAGAGTGTGGTGAGAGGAGAATCTGGCTATTGCCAAGCTGTGTGTTAGATCTGATTTATTCATAATGAGCTATCATTTTACATCAATGTAAAGCAGGCTTCTAGAGACTGTCCTCCTTCAGAAGTACACCCGGCGCACTACATCATGTCCTTGTAACATTTTCCCCCATATGTCTCTTCCTCAAATCCCAGTCTAATGCATATGCCAACAATGTTTCCTACTTATAACACTTCCTTACTTTAATCATTTTATCAGAAACTCAGGCAAGCAGTTGTGGAATCAACAGAAGTTTTGGTTGATACTGCAGTGTTTATTTGAAGGCAATTTCTGGCCGATCCTTGGAAATCACCCTGGATGTGTTGGGTTTGAGCACTGGCTCTGTTGGAATGCTTGATAAGTCCTCTGGCTTTATTGGCCTTTGTCCCTTATTTGTATAACAGAGGCTTGGCCTGACTATAGTTGATTAACGAACAATTATAATCAAATACTCACTCAACAGATGTTTGTGGAACATCAGCTATGTGCTAAATGCATGGATCTGGTCTGAGAGTGCTCAGTAGTGTCTGACTCTTTGTGACCCCATGAACTGCCACCTGCCAGGCTCCTCTGTCCATGGGATTTTCCAGGCGAGAATACTGGAATGGATTGCCATTTCCTTCTCCAGAGGATCTTCCCAACCCAGGGATTGAACCCACATCTCTGACATCACCTGCATTGGCAGGTGGATTCTTTACCACCTAGGAAGCCCAAATGCATAGGATACACAGTCAAATGATAATAATAAAGAATGCACAGCTAATTGCCCTTTGTCTGGGTGGGAGGGTGGTGGTAGTTGAAGGGGCTTTATTTGGATAGAAGATAGAGACATATAAACAAGTAAGTACAATGTCAAGGGTGTATGTAGCATGCTGAAGGGTATAGATGAGGAATGGTTTAATTCTGCCTGAGAAGGACAGCGAATGCCTCACTGCAGGAAGAGACATTTGCACTTAGCCTTGAAGTAGGACTTTATTTTTTTAAGCATCCAAGGGGAAAGCATAGTGTGGGCAAAGGCACAGAAGCTCAGACACACATAATGGATGTGGGGACTAGCAGGCAGTCACTGTGGCTAAGGGGGAGGTGATGCTGGAGAGGAAGCTGGGCGAATGGGCCATTCTAAGGAATGTGGGCTTGCACTCCCACTAAGCACCTTCTAGTTCTGCTGTTCCGCACAGCTGTGCTTACTCTTCCCTTTTGGGTAAATACCTAGAGCTTGGGTGGTGGAGGGTTTACAACTCCTCGTGGGCTTCCCTGGCTTCCTTTTTGAGATGCTTCCAAGATTAAGCTGCACAGTAGTGACATATCTCTATTCACAAATTTAGGTATGCAAGAAATGTAATTTTGGGAATTCCCTGGAGGTCCAGTGGTTAGGACTTCACCTTTCAATGCACGTACTGTGGGTTCGATTCCTGGTTGAGAAGCTAAGATCCCACATGCCTCATGACCAAAAAATTAGAACATAAACAGCAAGGGCAATACGGTTAAGAAATTCAATAAAGACTTTAAAAATGGTCGGCATAAAAAAAATCTTTCAGAAATGTAATTTTATTCATTTCCCTATAATTTTCCTTAATTTCTATAATAAATTCTCATTCTGCTAGAAAAGGAAGCTTAATCTTACTTAATTTGAAGCCCTCTCCTTTCCTTAGGGTTATAGCTAAATGTGAGTTGCATGGGGGGAGCTGGTGTAAACATTCACCCTGGTAGTTGCTGAAATAGCGACCCTGCTGATCAGTCTTGCAGCCCAATGCTGAGTGGTTTTGACTTTCCCTCTCTCAATGATAAGATCTCCTTATGTCTGGCTCTCTCCCTTGTCACATAGGAATCATAGTTGTTCTGCTGCTTCCATGACTCATTAGGCCATGGGTAGCCCCACAGGCTGTCCAAAATCCTATCTCTGCTGAAGCCTTTTGTAGAAAAAGTCTTGGCAGTTCCCCAGAAAGTTAAATATAGACTTATGACTCAGCACTTTCACTCCTAGGTATATAACCAACAGAATGCGTGTGTTTTGTGGACCCACAAAAACTTGTACATGAATGTTCATAGCTGTGTGATTCATGATAGCCGAAGAAGGAGAACAACACAAATGCCTATCAGTTAATGAATGGATAAACAAAGGGTGGCCTATCCATAGGATGAGATACTGTTCAGCCATAAAATGGAATGAAGTACTCATACGTGCTATGGCTGGCTATAAACTTGGAAAACATTCTGTTAAATGAAGGAAGCCAGACATAAAGGTCATATATGATTCCATTTTTATGAGCTGTCCAGAATAGGCAAATCCCTAGAGACAGAGAATGGATGAGTGGTAGCTAGGGGCTGGGTGCAGTGGGGTGGGGGTGGGGATTGGGAATGGGGGATTGGGGATCTCCAATTGGGTATTGGAGTGACTACTGACAGTGTAGGATTTCTTTTGGTAGGGGAATGGAAACGTTCTGGAATTAGTGGTGACGGTTGTGTAATATTGTGAACATGCTAAAAACCACTGAACTGTAACATTTTACATGGTAGGTGATTTTTTTTAAGCATGAAGACACATCATTTTATTGTTTTTAGATTTTTAAAAACCTTTTTATTTTGTATTGGGGTATAGCCAATTAACAATGTTGTGATGGTTTCAGGTGAGCAGCAAAGGGACTCAGCCATACACATACATGTATCCACTCTCCCCCAAACTCTCCTCCCATCCAGCCTGCCGCATAACATTGAGCAGAGTTCCATGAGACACATCATTTTAAATTGAGGTTATAATGAAAAAAATCCCAGAGATATTAATAACATTTTCTGATATCAGTGCATAATTGCGTGCAAAATAAATCTCTATGGCATAACATGTAGCAATTTTTAATGGATCATTGCCCTGAGCCATTTGTTTCTTAAGAAAAACCATCAGTTTCAATGAAATAGCAAAATTCTTAAAGCATCTTTTTTTTCTACGTCTTCGTCTTTAGCAAATTATCACGAGTCACTGCCTGAAGTGATAAGCTTTTTCTGTAGAGTCATCATCACTTTCCTTTTAACCACAGATCTTTCATGTGTTTCTTTCAGCCAAATAAGGTCAGGCTAAATGGTAAATGTTATGTGAATGATATCTTTATTTTGAGGATTGCAAAAAAACAGGAAAAAGAGAGTGAATTTTTCACTCTCTCTCTGGATACGCTATGTAACTATTTCTTCTCTGAGACCTTGTAGGACTCTACCTGGGTAAGGAGGCAAGGACCCCTGATGTTCTCAGATCCCATAAAGTTGTGGGGAGGCTGGTGCAAGGATCCTCGAGAGGTGAAGGACTGGGCACAGCCTTCCCCTTCCTTGGGGGCCACTGTATCTCTCCACCCTTGCTTCACCCCTGGCTCCCCCAGCGTGGGAAGCTCTGAGCTGCTTTTCTGTGTAGTTCTCTTCTGTCTGTGGTCTAGGTGCTGAATCCTGTCTGCTCCTTCCTGAGGGCTGGGCTTTGAAAACTCAAAAGCTGGAACTAACTCTTTCTTCCTCTGCGATTCTCTGTGCTCTCCTTCTAGAGGCAGTGCACACAGACTGCCTCAGCAGTGAGGGAAGGACAGGCAGTACAGGGAGACACAGAGCTTGGTTTAGAAAGTTGCTATTACCTACTTCACAGGGCAGTTTTGAAGGCTGGTTGCATGCCAGCATCTGACATTCAGTAGGCCTCAGATGAATATCACCCTACCGCATGCTGTTTAGTCTTCTACTTTGTGTGGGGCCCTGCCCCATGGGAAGGTTTCAGAGCTTCATGGGCCAGGAGATTCGGCTGCTAGATTTTCCCAGGACCCCCAGGAAGCCTCAAGGATTGTCATTAGGAGGGCCTGGCCTTGGGCAGAGGCAACATGAAAAGAGGACTTTAATGCCCATCTAGGAAGGGAAACTGGGAAACTGAGGGTAGCAAACAGTGTTAATCACTCAGTTGTGTCTGACTCTGTGACCCATGGACTGTAGCCCGCCAGGCTCTTCTCTCCATGGAATTCCCCAGGCAAGAATACTGGAGTGGGTTAGCCATTCCCTTCTCCAGGGGTCTTCCCAACCCAGGGATTGAACCTGGGTCTCCTGCATTACAGGCAGATTCTTTACCATCTGAGCCACCAGGGAAGCCCTGGGAAACTGGGAAGGAATATGAAAGAATGGATAGGAGAAATCAAAGACTCTTTTAAAAAAAAGATTTATTTGTTTATTTATTGGCTGTTCTGGGTTCTCATTGCTTTGCGTGGGCTTTCTCCAGTTGCGGTGAGCGGGGGCTGTGCTTCGTTGCATGCACAGGTTTCTCATTGCTGTGGCTTCTCTTCCTGCAGAGCACAGGTTCTAGGCAGCCGGGCTTTGGTAGTTGCAGCACATGGGCTCAGTGTTTGCAGTGCACTGGCTCAGTAGCTGTGGCGCACGGGCTTTGTTGCTCCACAGCACGTAGGATCTTCCTGGACCAGGGATCGAACCAGTGTCCCTTGTGTTGCAAGGCAGATTCTTTATCACTGGACCACCAAGAAATCCCCCCAAAGATTCTGATTGTATACTTTGTCTTCAGTTGAACCAGCCCTTGCCTGAGGCCTCCTCAGATACCACATTATGAATTTACCAGAGAGGCCAGGGGGAGACTTCAGGGGTTAACTATCTCATCGCAGGTTTGGCATCAGGCCTCTTATCGGCCCCCAAAGGCCCCATGGGCACAGTTTCCCAGTTTCCCTAGGCCCCCAGAGGCCCCATGGGCACAGTTGTGTTTCCAAGCTGAGTTGTGCTCATGGTTGACTTTTATTGCTTTCTTTGAAGCCAGGTTGCTTCAAAGCAGCCATGAACTGGAGACAAGCAGACCTGCCATCATTCCAAGTTTCACTCAGTAAGTTCCTAGAGTATATTTTGTATCTGGTCTGGTGCTGAAGGTTATGAAGAATGCTCTGAAGGCACTCAAAATCTCTTTAGGGAGACAGGAAATGGATATATGAAACTATAACAAAATGAAAACAAAACACTCCTTTGTGAATACTTGCCAGAACGTGTGTGTCAGATGTCAGTTGCTATAATTCAGGGAGAGACAGTGGTGCTAGACTGGCCTAGGAAGGAAGGAGAGAATCCATATTTGGAAGTAGTGGGAACTAAACTGAGACAGTATCTTAGGTCACTTCCCTGGAGACAGACCCTGAATTAAAGATGGGTATGCAAGTGACGGTGAGATTCCTCACAGCTGTTAGAATGGCTATCACCAAAAAGACACAAATAACAAGCGTTGACAAGGATGTGGAGAAAAGTGAACCTTTCTACACTGCTGTTGGGAATGTAAACTGGTGTAGCCTCAGGGAAAACAGTATGGAGGTTCCTCCAAAAGCTAAAAATAGAGCTACCATATGATCCAGCAATCCCACTCCTTGGTATGTATCTGCAGAAAGTGAAAACACTAATTTGAAAAGATACACACACCCCAGTGTTTATAGCAGTATTATTTACAGTCGTCAAGATAGAGAAGTAACCCAAGTGTCCATCAGCAGAGGACTGAATAGAGAAGATGTGAGACGTGCATACATATATGTGTATATATGTGTGTGTGCGTGTGTGCACACGTGCCCCATGGAATACTACTCAGCCACAGAAAAGAATGAGATTTTGCCATTTGCAACAACATGGATGGAGCTGGAGGGTGTTATGTTCAGTGAGAGAAGTCAGACAGAGAAAGACAAATACTATATGTTATCATACATGTAGAATCTAAAAACAAAAGCCAGTTAATATAACAAAAAAGATATAGGCTTGCAGATATAGAGAACAAACCAGTGGTTACCAGCGGGGAGAGGGAAGGGACGAGGGGCAAGGCAGGGGTAGAGAATGAAGAGGCACAAACTGCTGTGCCTGGACTAAACTGAGAGGTTATGCTGTACAGCACAGAGAATATATGTATGTGTGTGTGTATATGTATATATATGTATAGCCAATATTTTATAAGAACTATAAATGGATCTTTAAAAATTGTGAATCACTATGTTTTATACCTGAATGAAATATTGTAAGTCAACTGTACCTCAGTTAAACAGTTAAGTAAAATAAAATACCTTAAAAAAGGATAAAATGCTTCCAGGAGAAGCTAGTAAGGGCCCAGGGGTGGAACAAGAGGGCAGGGAAGGCAACAAGCCAGGGTGCTGTTCCAGGTGCCGTTCCAGCCTCAGCCTGGCCCCTCCGGGAGCTCTGGAGCATGAATGACATGGCTGACTCTGTCCAAGTCATTACAGCTGCTGTTTTGCCTCTTCCCTCCCGCCTCCACTTTTCTTACTCGACGGGGCTCTGATGTTCTGTGGTCCCAGCAGACACTGGCTCAGAGCCATGCTTTCTGCTGTAAGTTGATTGGATCCCCTTGGGTTGTTGGTTGCATGAGACCCAGTTATCTCAAGGGTGATGTTGTTGTTCAGTCACTAAGTCATGTCAAACTCTTTGTGACCCCATGGACTGCAGCATGCCAGGCCTCCTCATTCCTCACTATCTCCTGGAGTTCGTCCAGATTTATGTCCATTGAATCGGTGATGCCAATCCAGCCGTCTCATCCTCAGTCACCCTCTTCTCCTTTTCCCTTCAATCTTTCCTAGCATCAGGGTCTTTTCCAATGAATAGGCTGTTCGCATCAGGTGGCCAAAGTGTTGGAGCTTCCGCTTCAGCATCAGTCCTTCCAATGAATATTCAGGGTTGATTTTCTTTAGGATTGACTGGTCTGATCTCCTTGCTGTCCACACAGCAGCATGGCACGTTGCTTAAAGGCCTACTCTGTGGCACGTGCTTACCTGCTCATCTGTAATCCTCACTACAGCCATTGGAGGTACTTTTAGTTCAATTTATAAGTGAAAGGATGATAGTTTGGAGGCTGACATTCCTTAAAACTTCTTCCTCTTTGGGACTTCCACTTTCTAACCCCTGGTGGCCCAGGGGTTAAGACTCTGCGCTTCCATTGCAGGGGGACGTGAGTTCGATCCTGGTCAGGAGACTAAGATCCCACATGCCACAGAGCTTGGCAAAAAAACAAAACAACTTGGTCCTCTTTGCATTATGTGATCCTGTGTCTGTACTGAAGGAGGCACCCCTCTGCCTAACACATCCTGCTAGCTCCTTTGGGGCTACCACACAGGTGAGCCCCACCTGGGACCAGGACACCCTGACTTCTGGGGATGGATCTGCATCTTCTGCCTCCCCTGTCCCTGGAGAGTTGTCATTTGGGAGTATTGTGATAGCACCTCCTGCTTGGAGAACCTGTTGCTGCTTAGCATCGAAGCAGATTCTTAGCAGAATTTCAGATTTTGTCAAAGATCTTAGGCCTGGTATCTGATCTGAAGTGCTGCTTCAGAAACTCTGTTCTGAGTTGAATTGGCACCATCTCATCTTGCCTTTCAGACTTTCTCTTTCCCATATTGGGCTTTAAGAGTTTGCCTCTTAGTTTGTTCCAGGACCACCTGGACATTTATTTTTGTTGTGCACTGCAGACTTGAAAACTATTTCAGAAACTTGCCTCCTCAAAGGGGTATCGAATGTGCAGTTGTATAAAAATATTAAAAAATGAAGCGAAGTTTCAAGCTCTCCAGATGAACTTGATTTGGGATAATAATTATGTTGGTACTAGTTACAGGTAAAAATAACAGTCACTAGCTGACTGCTGAAAAGATAGATTGCTTTATAAGGGATGGGTAAGATATAGTATATTAGCTTTTATGTTTTAATTATTTGCAAATGCAGTAAATATGGTTCTGCTCCAGAACCACAAGAAATAGGTCAACTTATTTGTAATTTACTCTACTTCCTTTGAAAATAGTCCTTTAATTCTCATAGAGCTTTCAGAAATCCCTACCGATGCCTTTGATAGACAGCCATGTGAAGCACTTGGCAAAGAGAAAATGCATCACAGATCTGCCCGAGTAACCGAAAAGGAGATATTTATAACTAGGTGACAAATGAAAACTATTTCCACAGAGAACCTGGGGTACAAATTTTATTGTCGAAAAGATTTCTGAAAAGTTATTAAAGACATCTGAATTAGAAATAATAAAAGCTAGCTGAAAATCAAAATTAGCTAAAATAGGAATATGAGTTTGAGCAAGAAAAAGGTGTTTCAGTTGTGTGGCAGAAGCAATTCAGACATGCTTATGGGGCTTCAGTAAAAGCTGCTCTTTACAATTTACATCTGATGTTTTCCTCTTGTGTCTTGTAAAGACAGAGAAGAGCCTATGGGGGCAGAGACGGAACCAGCAATAACAGTGGCCTTGTTTTGCCCACAGTCAGAACTAATACAAGAGGCCATGGAACCAATTTTTTTTAATTTTGTAAAAAAAAAAAATAAAATTTTATATAAAATTTTTGTATTACAAAAAAGTCTGTTTTTTGGTCAGTCTCTGTTTACACTAAATTTGTTTCCAACTTTCCAAGAGGGAGAGAATCGAAATATTTTGGAGGCAACGGTGTGAATGATTATGAGCTTTAGAGTCAAATTGCTTAGTTCCACATCCATAGAGTGGATTTCATAACACCCCTGAGTGTGGATTCTTCAGGGAGTAAAGATGATGAATGTAAAGTACTCAGCACACAGTAGGTTCCTTTTCAGTGACCACAAGGGTTTGTAGTCATGCTGACTTATCAGGATTCCAACCCTATACTGAAAGAAGCATCATGAAGAGAGGTTGAATCAGATGCTGTAGAAGAGAGTGGATTCTTTTGTCTAAATGACTCCCTAGTTCAGGTTGGGACACTCCTCACTAAATTATGCAGGCCTCCAAGTACACCGGTGAATAGTTGCATGTCAACATTTCAAAGTTAGCTGGCTCCAAGATATTTCTAGCTTGGAAATTTCCACTAATTCCAGCCTTGCACAGAATGCATTGTGGGGGTTGAAAACTGGAGAAATTACCTGGCTTGCAACCAAGGCTTTTTAATGACAGCATTCTCCAGTCTCTGTTTCCCTGTCTGACTGGGCCACCGGAGAAAACTGACGCCTGTTATGTCACAAGCCTTGCTCTGACTGTCAGTCACAGTTCCTCTCGGAGGAAATGGAATTCACCACACATTAACTGAGGCATTCTGGGTTGCATAAGTCACATGAAGCTCAAAAAGCCACATCACAGAACTCTCTCTGCTAAATTTGTTGAATGGAAGTTGCCCTATGTTTCTGTTATAATACATAGGCCTCAGAGATGGGACCTTCACACCTAGAGGGACCCCTTCAGCTTGAAATATGACCTTGAAAGAGCCAAAAAATTCCAGCTTCCCAGGGCCATGCCATACCTGCCATATTGTACTGGAGACCTGTGAAGACCATGGGTCCCTTCTTTAATGCCATAAAGATGCCTGAATGCCTCATCCATCTCAGACATCATAGGATCAGTAGAAATGGCTTTGGTAGGAAATTCAATGCTGAATTGATTAAGATTTTGCCCCTGAAAGCCTGAGATAACCTAAAAGAGACCATTTTAAAGTCAGTAGAGTCTAAAATAACTGGAAATACCATGCTAAAAATTTCCCCCACTACCCAATGTATTGGGGCTCAATAATCAAAATGAATTTGGCTTTAAAATTTAAAAAGTATATTTTTTACACATCTGGGAAGTGTATATAATCTTTGCACCTGTATGTATATCAATCAGTAAAGGTGAAAAACAAAAAAATGACTGGAGTGGAGGGAAAATAATACAACATAGTTAAGACCAAACAGAAAGCTGGTCCACCCCCCACCATAAATGCCTTCACATTTAGAAAGTGGGGACTTCAAGTTTGTCTCTGATCGTATCTACAAGCCCGGATAAAAAGAGAAGTATAATTAGTCACAGGTACCACATTTTCATAAGATGAAAGAAAAATAACTGCTCTGGAAGTTTTCCAGATACCAAAGATGTAAAGACCAGTAGGGGCCAAGTGATGTAGTGGATGAATAACAATATGACGGGCATTTGTTAATTAAAAAATTATTATTTTTGGCCACATCATGTGGCATGCAGGATCTTAGTTACCCGACCAGGGATTGAACCCATGCTCCCTGTGGTGGAAGTGCAGAGCCTTAACCTCTAGGCTGCCTGGAAAGTCCCATGATGGGCATTTGTTAGTTCACTCAACAAGTACTTATAGAACATACACGACATGCTCACCATGCCAGGGGGATGGAACAATGAATGGGACTCAAGCCTTGCCCTCACAGAGCTCACAGTTGGGCTGAGTCTGAGGGGCTTGTTTCCTGTATGTCTGTCTGTGCAGACTGGAGGCACAAACGTTAAAAACAGTTCTGACAAGAGAGGTTTTATTAGGGGTCAAGTTCATGTCAGTTGCATTTGCAGCTCCTCTTGTCTGGTATTCAAGTTTGATAAAAACCTCTGTCAAGCTGAAAAGAAATTCATTTATTTGTTCCATAAATGCTTATGTGCACTTTTTTTCTGTCATACGATGAGAGACCCTGAGAACACAAAGGTAAATATTAGGTGGAGTCAAGGCTTTCTGGAACCTCCCATGAAGGTAATACACACAGGCAAATTGAGTGGATTATGGTGGGTGCTATGACAGAGGTGTGAGCTGAGATTTCTGGGGACGTCTGATTCTCCCAGGGGGAGTCAAGGAGGGGTCTACCAAGAGGAGAAGGATCCTTCAGTTGAAGGATCAGGAACAACTCAAAGAACAAAAGCAAACACTTGTGCGTATAAAATGTGTTGAGGATTAACTCCTTTTATTCCTCAGAACGGCTCTATGAAGAAGGTACAGTCATGATCCCCACCTGTTTCACAAGTAAGGAAACCCATGTAACACGGAAGCTAAGCACTGTTCTGCCCTGCAAGCAGATTTCCTTGCGGGGCAGTGACTTCAAGCCTGGAGCCCCTCATCTTTCTTGTCTCCACTGGGTGACTTCTCTTGAGTCCCCAGGAGACCCCTGGGTTTCTTGGCTTCAGGCTGTAATGGCACTGTGTACTTTTCCTTCTTTCTTAAAACTCATTACATAATTATACACTTATCTGTGCACTTATTTGTTTAATGTCTGCTTCTCCCTGTAGACCACAATCTACAGAATTACTGTGTGTACATCTTTTAACTATTTAATCTCTAGTGCAAGAATTTGGCAAACATAAAGCACTCAGCAAATACTTGTTGAGTGGGCAGAGCCAGGAAAGGGCCTGAGCTGCATGAAGAATGCATGGTCAAAACCCAAGGTGACGGGAGGTGGGAGTGAACCATGGAGATGCTAAGACTTGAGACAAACCTATAAATCACACCCATCACCTATGCCAGTGCCTCTTTTGTTGTCACTTGCTTTAAAATAGACCTCTGCTGGGATGACCCACTGAGGAAAATAAGCTGTTTACTCTGCTGGGGCAGAGATAAGAAATAGGGAAGAAGCTTGGATGGGGCCAATTTTCATTCTTGGACAGCCTTGGCCTACTGGATGTTTCCTGAGCCAGGTTAGGGCACAGAACCTGGGTGGCTCAGTGGTAAAGAAGCCACCTGCCAGTACAGGAGCCACAGGTTTGATCCCTGGGTTGGGAAGATGCCCTGCAGGAGGCAGTGGCAACCCACTCCAGTATTCTTGCCTGGACAATCCCATGGACATAGGAACCTGGCAGGTTACAGTCCATGGGGTCGCAAAGAGCAGGATGCAACTGAGCATGCATGTACAAACCTGCAGTAACAGATTTTCATATCTTTTATTTTTTTAATATTTGTTTAGCAATAGTTATTTACACTATTGTGTTAGTTTCAATTGTATAACAAAGTGATTCAGTTATATAATCATATTTTTACAGGTTATTTTCCATTATAGGTTATTACAAGATATTGAATATAGTTCCACGTGTTCCCACGTGCTCAGTAATGTCTGACTCTTTGCGACCCCATGAACTGTAGTCCGCCGGGCTCCTCTGTCTATGAGATTTTCCAGGCAAGAATACTGGAGTGGGTTGCCATTTTCTCCTCCAGGGCATCTTCCCCGATCAGGGATTGAACCTGCGTCTCTTGCATCTCGTGCATTGCAGGCAGATTCTTTACCACTTGAGCCATCAGGGAAGCCCCTATAGTTCTATGTGCTACACAGTCAATCCTTATTATTTATCTATTTTATGTATAGTGGTCAGATCAGATCAGATCAAATCAGTTGCTCAGTCACGTCCGACTCTTTGCGACCCCATGAATCGCAGCACGCCAGGCCTCCCTGTCCATCACAAACTCCTGGAGTTCCACTCAGACTCACGTCCATCGAGTCAGCGATGCCATCCAGCCATCCCATCCTCTGTCATCCCCTTCTCCTCCTGCCCCCAATCCCTCCCAACATCAGAGTCTTTTCCAATGAGTCAACTCTTTGCATGAGGTGGCCAAAGTACTGGGGTTTCAGCTTTAGCATCATTCCTTCCTAAGTGGTATGTATCTGTTAATCCCACACTGCTAATTTATCCTTCCCCCTCCCCTTTCTGCTTTGGTAACCATAAATTTGTCTTCTTTGTCTGTGGGTCTTTTTTGTAAATAAATTGATTTGTATTATTTTTTTTAGATTCCATGTTTTGATAATTTTCTTTCCTCCTTCAGTCTCTAGGAGACGGAGACAGAAAGGGCCTCATGCTGAGAGGTGGCTTTTGACATGCCTTTCTTTGCTCCCTCCTTCCCCAACCTTTTGGGAAGGTGCTTCCAGCTCCAGCTTGGGGTGGGAGGGGACAGGGAGTGGGTTCTCTCTAGCTGCTGTGGGGATGCAAGAACGGGCCGGTTTCCTGTCCTGTGACACCATGTCACTCTTGCTTTGTGTCCTGAGCGTTTCCTGCCTCCTGCTTTCTATTTCCAGGGGGAGGATGGCAGCAGAGTCTATATTTGGTGGGATGTTCTGCTTCTCTTTGGTTCATTTGACTCAGGGAGGCTGGTTGATTAGACAGCTTCTAGAGCCCGGAAACTGGCAACTGAATTTTCCTAGCCTTTGTTACTTCTGTTACCCCCAGGGGGCTGCCAGGGATGAAGTGTCTGTTTTGGGCTCAGTTCTTCCTGCCGTTTGCATGATGAGGAGCTCAGCTTCTCTCAGGAAGAACTGGCTAAAGACAGAATTGACTGTAAAGTTCTTTGCCTTGAATGTGGTCTTTAGTTCTCTGAGTCAAAGTAATTTATCTGTTCATTGAGTGGATATTTATTGAGTCACGGCTAGGTGAATAGCTCTATAACAATTACTAACATAGGAAGTCTATAGGGGTCCTGTGAAAATCATCGAAAGTGTTGCTGAGGCTGTTGAGAAGATATAGAGATTGAATATTTTAAGAGTGATCAGAATAGGCTTTATGGGAAGGTGGAGTTTGAGTTAGGCCCTTAAGGATGGATAAGACTCAGTTAGAGTCAACTTGGGCAGAGAGAGGCTATAGAATGAAATTCCAAGTGGAGGAGATTGTGTGAGCAAGGGTTAGGAGGAAGATGTATTTGGGGTCTGGCAAAAGGATCAGTACTCATGGAGCAAAGAGTTACTGTGGTGGCAGTGGTCCTGGAGAAATGAATTTAGAGATGACTACTGGGGCTAGACAGTGGGGATACTTGGGGGCTTACATGGAGAACCATTGAAGATTTTACAGCAGTGATACACTAGGATAAACCTTGGATTTTAAGAAGCTTCTTCTAAAAGAAGTATTGAGTTGGCCAAAAAGTTCATTAGGATTTTGGGGGGAAATAAAACCCAAACGAACTTTTTGACCCACCCAGTATCTTCTGGAGGATAGATGAAAGGGAGGAGAAATTGAAAGCAAGGAGACCAGTTCAATTCAGTTCAATAATACTAGCTAACATTTACACAATGCTTACAGTGTGCCAGGCATTGTTCTATAAATTTCACATATATTAAATCATTTAATCTTCACAATAATCCTCTGTGTTTGATTTTATCATCTCTGTGTCACAGGCAAGAACACTAATGTATAAGGAAGTTAAGTGACTTGTCCGAGGTCATATTGCCAGTGACTTGCAGCATCAGGATTTGAACATAGGTAGTCTGACTTCACTATTACATACTCTTAATACTGCACTATAAAATTTCCCTAGATGTATTAAACCCCAGCAAAGTGCAAGGAGCTGCTAGCATCATATAAATGTGAATAAAATACACATGATTTTGTCCTTCATCACTTGGTTAAGATGTAAATGTTTTGATAGTTCTTACGATGATTATCTTGAACTATGACTGGTGGTAATGGATAAAAGGAATAATTGACAGAACCTTGTGCTTGATGTGCTGTGAAACTTAAGAACACTTATAATTTGCAATCTTGGGCTGACCTTTTCTTTAATTTACTCATTTGTAATATGAGTATAATAACAATGACAGAGATTTTGCTTCTGGTCAAGATGAATGAAGTAAAAGGAACCACATTTAAACTACTTGAAACATTAAAATTCAGAAACAACATGTGAAACAATAGTTTGCAAGTAACTGCAAATCAAGCAGAAAAAGACAGTAATTCTTGAGGGATAGGAAACACATGAGGTGAACTCTATCATTGTCCCAGCTTATTGTCTTGAGAGAGTTTCCAGGCCACGTAGAGGGAAGGGAAACCCAGCCAAATCCCAGCCAACTCCCTGAATTTAAGAGACAAAGCTGATAGTGCAGGGAGACCAAGGCAGTTCGAATGCTCAGGACAGAGTAACAGGGAAGAGAAAGTTGCAAAGAGAGAGGACTCCAGGAGTTTGTAGAGAATCCCTTTTGAGCTTTCAACTGAGTACCTATGTTGTGTGCATGTGTGTGAGGAAACTATCCAAAGCTGAGGAAGGCTTCACCTGAAAGGATTAGAGGCAACAGTGTCTAGCAGTCACACGGGGCCAGAAATACTACCTGTTCTCAGTAGCCTGACAGGAAACCTCAAGAGTCAAGGGCATTGCTCTGGTTCTGCGTAACAAATTTTAAAAGCAGGACACAAAATGATTAAATGGTTCCCAAGAACTGCATCCTGGAACAAATCTCACAAATAGGGAAATTTCTTCAACATCCAATAAGCTAAAATTTACATCAGTCATCTAAGCAAAAATTACTAGACATGCAAATAAGCAGGAAAATACAGTGCCTAAATACGTGAACCATGAACTTCCAGATGTTCAAGCTGGTTTTAGAAAAGGCAGAGGAACCAGAGATCAAATTGCCAACATCCGCTGGATGATGGAAAAAGCAAGAGAGTTCCAGAAAAACATCTATTTCTGCTTTAATTGACTATGCCAAAGCCTTTGACTGTGTGGATCACAATTAACTGTGGAAAATTCTGAGAGAGATGGGAATACCAGACCACCTGACCTGCCTCTTGAGTTGGACTGTGAAGAAAGCTGAGTGCCAAAGAATTGATGCTTTTGAACTGTGGTGTTGGAGAAGACTCTTGAGAGTCCCTTGGACTGCAAGGAGATCCAGCCAGTCCATTCTGAAGGAGATCAGCCCTGGGATTTCTTTGGAAGGAATGATGCTAAAGCTGAAACTCCAGTACTTTGGCCACCTCATGCGAAGAGTTGACTCATTGGAAAAGACTCTGATGCTGGGAGGGACTAGGGGCAGGAGGAGAAGGGGACGACAGAGGATGAGGTGGCTGGATGGCGTCACTGACTTGATGGACGTGAGTCTGAGTGAACTCCGGGAGTTGGTGATGGACAGGGAGGCCTGGTGTGCTGCGATTCATGGGGTTGCAAAGAGTCAGACACGACTGAGCGACTGAACTGAACTGAACTGAATAAGATAAATTTATCAACTGAAATTGACCTACAACTAATTCAGATGCTGGAATTAGCAGACAAAGCCATTAAAAATAGTAATAGCTGTATTCTGTATGTTCAAAAAGTTAAGTAGAGACATGGAAGATATAAAAATCCATCTTCTTAAAATGAAAACTACAGTGTGTGAGATGGAAAATACACTGAAGAGACAAAAGGTTAAGTTAGACTTTGCAGAAGGAAAGTACTGTGAATTTAAAGTCCTAGCATTAGAAAACATCCAGAGTGAAGCACAAGAACCAGAGAGAATTTTTTTAAAAAAGAACAGGACGTTTTGTAAGCTATGAATAGCTTCAAGTGGCCTTACATGTAACTGGAGTCTACAAAGGAGTGGAGAGGCAGAAGGGACAGAAAAAAATATTTGAAGAAATAATGGGTGAAGCTTTCAAATTTGATGAAAATGATAAATTCAGAAATCTAAGAAATTCACAAACCTCAAGTACAAGGAACCTGAAGAAAACTAAACTAAGGCACATCATAATCAAATTGCTCAAAACCATTGATAGAGACAAAGTATTAAAACTACCAGAGGAAACAGACATGCTATATACCAAAGAACAAAGGTAGGAAAGACAGCAGGTCTCTTCTGGAAACAATGCAGATGGAAGCTTGTGGCGCATCTTTGAAAGAAAATAACCCTATCAACTGAGAATCTGATGTCCCCAGAGGAAGTATCTTTCAAAAATGAAGGAAAGATAGGAACTTCCCTAGTGGTCGAATGGTTGGACTTTACATTCCAGTGCAGGGGGTACAGGTTTGATTCCTGGTTAGGAACTAAGATCCCACATGCCTAGTGGCCAAAACACCAGAACATAAGAAAAAAAAAGAAAAGAAAAAAACAACAGAAGCAATTGTAACAAGTTCAATAAAGACTTTAAAAATGGTCCATATCAAAAACCTTTTAAAAAATGAAGGAAAAATAAAGACTTTTTCACACATACAAAAGCTGCAAGAATTCGTCACCAGCAGAACCACACAAGAAATGTTAAAGCGAGTTCTTCAGGCAGAAGGAGCAGGCTACCAGGTGGAATTCTGGATCTAAAGGCAGGAGTGAAGAATACCTGAAATGATACTTATGTGGATAAATATATAATATTTATTATTTAAATCTCTTAAAAAATAAAGTGTTTAAGCAACAGTAGTAATCTAGTGTGGGATTTAATATATGTAAAAATCAAAGTCACGACAACATAAAGATTGAGAGGAGAGAAATGGAGACCGTACTATTGTGTGGTTCTTATACTTTATCTGAGTGGTATCCCTTGAAGGTAGCCTGTCATAAGGTAAATATGTATATTTTGAATCTCCAAGCAACCAAAACAACAATAAAACAAAGAGTTAACACTAATAAGTTAGTAACAGAAATAGAATCATACAAGATTTTCAGTTTATTTACAAGAAGGCAGGATAAGAGGAAAAAAGAATCAAGGAACAGATGGGAAACAGAAAAATAGAAACAAGATAATAGATTTAAACACAACTATATCAATAAATACCCCAGTCAAAAGACAAAGGTTGTCAGACTAGATGAAAAGTTAGGACCTAACTACAAGAAGTCCACTGAAGATAAAGACACAGACTTGCCTCTGAGAAAATAATGGTTTCAAATCAGCGGCTTCAGCTTCCATCTTACGCTCGAAAAAGAAGAGCTAGGTAAACCCAAAGTAAGTAGATGAAAATAAGTAATAAACATTAGAGCAGAAATCAAATAACTTGAAAACAGAAAAACAGAGAAAAATTAATGAAATGAAAAGCTAGTTCTTTGAGAAAGTCAATAAAATTGATAAACCTCTAGCCAGACTGATCAGGAGAAAATGAGAAAAGATATAAATTACCAGTATCAGGAATGAGCAAGGTGACATCACTATCGATTCTACAGATATTAATAGGATAATAGGATAATATTATGAACAATTTTCTGTCAATAAATTCAACAGCCTAGATAAAATTGGCAAATTATTTGAAAGATACAAACTGTCAAAGATAATTTAAAAAGAAATAGACAAGTTGCTGTATGGCTCAGGAAACTCAAACAGGGGCTCTGTATCAACCTAGAGGGGTAGGATGGGGAGGGATATGGGAAGGAGGTTCAAAAGGGAGGGGATATATGTATACCTATGGCAGATTCATGTTGAGATTTGACAGAAAACAACAAAATTCTGTAGAGCAATTATCTCTCAGTTAAAAAATGTAAAAAAATTTAAAAACCTGTATACCCCATGAGAGAATTAAAAAAAAAAAGAAATAGATAACCTGAATAGCTGCATAGTTGTTAAAATATAATTTTTGGTTAGAAACATTTCCGTAAAGATAACTCCAGGCCCAGATAACTTCACTGGTGACTTCTACCACCCATTGAAATAAGAATTCCATGCAAACTCTTCTGGAAGATTGAAGAGGAAGGGATACTTCCCAACTCGTCTTAGGAAGCCAGTAGGACACTGATACCAAAACCAAAGACATCACAAGAGAAGAAAACTAGAGAACAATATCCTTCATGGACACAGTTGCAAAAATTCTGAACAAACTTTTAGCAAACTGAATTCAAAAAGTGGCAAGAGTCCATGACAATATGCTGAATGTCATCAGTTGTTAGAGAAAGCAAATTTAAACTGTTGGGAGGTACCACTATGTGTCGAGTGGAATGTCTAAAATTAAAAAGACTGACAATATGAAGTATTGTGAGAAGGAGGAAGACCTGGAACTCTAAGTGCTGATGGTGGAAATATAAAGTGGTACACGATGTTAGAAAGTATTTTAGCCAGTTTTTAAAAAAGCTAAACATATATCGAGAATATGATACAGCCAGTCTGCCCCTAGTTATTTGCACAAGACCATTGAAGGCTTTTGATTTACATACAAATGTTCATAGAATCTTTATTTGTAATAGTGCCAACCTGGAAACCCCAAATATTCATCTATAGGTGAAGGACAAACTGATACATCAATACAGTGGGATGAAGTGAAAATGAAAATCGCTTAGTTGTGTCCAACTCTTTGCAAACCCAAGGACTATACTGTCCATGGAATTCTCTAGGCCAAAATACTGGAGTGGGTAGCCTTTCCCATCTCCAAGGGATCTTCCCAACCCAGGGATCAAACCCAGGTCTCCCGCATTGCAGGTGGATTCTTTACCAGCTGAGCCACCAGGGAAGCCCAAGAATACTGGAGTGGGTAGCCTATTTCTTCTCCAGCAGATCTTTCCAACTCAGGAGTCAAATTAGGGTCTCCTGCATTGCAGGCAGATTCTTTACCAACTGAGCTATCAGGGAAGCCCATACAATGCAATACTACTCAGTGATAAAAAGGAAATATTGACACAAGCTACAGGATGAATTTCTAAACAATCATGCCGAGCAAGTGAAAGAAGTCAGGCAAAAATTAGTATATATAGTATGATTCCATAAAAAATTTTTAGGAAATGCACATTAATGTAGTGTTGCAAAACAGATCAGTGGTTTCCTGGAGAGAATGGAGAAGTGGGGAGGGATGAGGGAGAGATTACTAAGGAGCTCAAGGGAGCATTTTGGGATAATGGATATGTTCATTATCTTGATTTTGGTAATGGTTTCTTATTTATTCAATTCTACTTCAATAAAGCTGTTAATAATAATAACGACCATCTAAATGATTAAGAAGATGACATGTGAAAGCCCTTTATATACTATATAACACTACAGAGAATTATTAATTATACACAAGGACTTAATTAAAGATGACTATGTGATTACAAGCTTAGGAAATCAGAAGAGTGATGGGAGAAGTAGCAGAAATAAGGGAGACAGAAACAGGAACTAGTTTGCAAAAGATAGTGATTTCAAAAAGACACATGTACCCCAGTATTCATTGCAGCAGTACTTACTTCCCGGACATGGAAGCACCCTAGAAGTCCATTGACAGATGAATGGATAAAGAAGTTGTGGTACATATATACAATGGAATATTACTCAGCCAGAACATGGAATGGATTTGAGTCAGTTCTAGTGAGGTGGATGAACCTAGAGCCTGTTTGTTATACAGAGTGAAGTAAGTCAGACAGAAAAACCCATCATATATTTATGCACATATATAAAATCTAGCAAAGTGGTTCTGATGAACCTATTTGCAGGGCAGGAATAGAGATGCAGACAGAGGGAACAGACTTGTAGACAGTGAGAGGAGGGAGAGGCTGGGATGAACTGAGAGAGTAGCACTGAAACATATCCATTACCATATGCAAAACAGACAGCTAGTGGGAAGCTGCTGTGTAACACAGGGAGCCCAGCCTGCTGTTCTGTGACAACCTAGAGGGGTGGGATGGGGTGGGGGATGGAAGAGAGTCTCAAAGGTGAGGGGACACGTGTATACCTATGGCTGATTCATGTGATTGTACGGCAGAAACCAACACAACACTGTAAAGCAATTATCCTCCAATTAAAAATAAATTTTAAAAAAGACAGTGATTTCTGTTTTCCCCAACGTGACACGTAGGTGGGAACACCAGGAGCTCTTTGGACATGTAGAGCTGCAGCTGTGTAGAGGTACCTTATGTGCAGACAGGTTCAGAGGGCAAGCTGGAAGCTGGGGAGAGGAGGAGATGGCTGGAAGGGCAGCAGGGAGCAAGGGAAAAGCAGAAGTCTGGGGACACTCCCAGCAAATTCTATAGCAGTAGTTGGGGACCGGGGCTGTTGGGATGGGCAGTTAGAGTTCTGAAACGGTGACATTTGAACTGAGCCAGCCATGTGGAAATCAAAAGGAAGAGAGTTTCCAGGCTGGGGGGCCGTATCTGCAGAGGCCTGGAGATGGGCAAGGCCTTGATGTGTTCTAGGAGCTGTTTTTGGAGACTAGTCAGTCAGAAAGAAATGACTGCCTTCTCCTGTCCACCGCACACAATGGGGTGTCGTTGCAGAACTTTTCTGCTTTGAACGTGCAAGATTCTGCATCCGGTGTGGGGTCAATTCTCCTTCTCCACGCATGTGCACTGGCCCACACCTGCCTGCACATCTCCATCACTAACACTGGGACCAGACAAAGCTGCCCAGTCTCCAGTTTTCCCTCCAGGGAGGACCTCATTAAGCTCCACCTTACATCCTTAGGCATTGGATCCCAGAGGTTGGGGACTTCTGCTTTATATCCAGCATTGCCTCTCATCTTTGCAGCCATCTCTGTTTCTACTTTGCAAGTAAGATCATCTATGTACCATTTTTCTAGTTTCCGTATACATGTTAATAAATGATACTTGTTTTTCTGACTTCAGTCTCTATGACCTTCTCTAGGTATGCTGATTTGCATTCCCCTGATGATTAGTGATATTGAGCATCTAGTGTGGCTTGGGTTAATCAAGAAGGAGGAAGGCAGTAAGTATGACTTGGTTGGGCTGAAAGGCTGCAGTGAGTTTCCTTCAAGGACACCCCCAGAACTTATTTATCTCATAACTGGAAGTTTATATCTTCTGGTTGTCTTCACTCATTTTGCACACCTCCCATCCCTCTCCCACCTCCAGCAACCAACAATCTATTCTCTGTATCTATGAGTTCATTTTTTCTTTTTTTAGATTTCACATGCAGGTGAGTTCATACAGTATTTATCTTTTCCCCCCCTTAATTTTTATTGGAGTGTAGGTGCTTTGCAATGTTAGTTTCTACTGGACAGCAAAACGAATCAGCCATACACATACATACATCCTCTCCCTTTAGGCCTTGCCTCCCATTCAGGTCACCACAGCGTATCAGGTAGAGTCCCTCGTGCTGCACAGCACTTCTCATTACTTATCTCTTTCATACATAGTATCAATAGTGTACATGTGTCCATCCCAATCTCCCAATACCTCCCACCCACTCCTTTCCCCCTTGGTATCCATGTGTTTGTTCTCCACCTCTGTGTCTATATTTCTGCTTCTAAATAAGCTCATCTATACCATTTTTCTAGATTCCATATATACACATTAATAAATGATATTTGTTTTTCTAACTTCACTTTGCATCACACTCTCTAGTTCATCCATGTATCTACAAATGACCTAATTTAATTCCTTTTTATGGCTGGTAATATGCCTTTATATATATGTGTATGGACCACATCTTCTTTATCCATTCCTCTGTTGGTGGACACTTAGGTTGCTTCCATGTCCTGACCATTGTAAACAGTGCTGCTGTGAACACTGGGGTGCATGCATCTTTTTGAATTATGCTTTTCTCTGGGTAATAGAGGAATTGCTGTTTTCATTTAGCACAATGCTGTCAATTTTTATCCACGTTGTTGTATATGGCAGTATATCCTTCTTTTTTCCTGGCTGAATAATATTCCATTGTATATACCACATCTTATTTATTGATTCATGTGTAATTGTTTCCATGTCTTGGCCAGTGTAAATAACACTGCAACGAACATGAGATTGTACATATATTTTGGAAATCATGATTTCATTTCCTTGGAATAAATACCCAGAAATGGAATTGCTAGATCATGTAGTAGCTCTATTTTTAGCTTTTTGAGGAAACTGTGAACTGCTTTCCTTAGTGGAGATATCAATTTATAGTCTCAACAACAGGGTACAAGAGTTTCCTTTTCTATTCATCCTTACCAACACTTGTTATTTATTTTTTGATTATAGCCATTTTCTAGCAGATGTGAGCTGATGCCTTATTGTGGTGCTGATTTGCATTTCCCTGACGATCAGTGATTGAGCACCTTTCCCTGAACCTATTGGCCATTTGTATGTTTCCTCTGAAAAAACATCTATTCAGAGCCTTGGCCCATTTTTAAATTAGACTTATTTTTTTCCCTGTTGAGTTGTAGGAGTTCTTATATATTTTAGATATTAATCCCCTATCAGATATATGATTTGCAGATACTTTCTCCCATTTGGTACGTTGCCTTTTCATCCAGTTGGTGGTTTCTTTTGCTGTGCAGAAGCCCTTTAGTTTGACATATCCTTGCTTATTTATTTTTGCTTTTGTTGCCTCTCCTGTGAATGTTGACTCAGATGTCTCCATAAATGATGGGTTGGGGGTAGAGGGCGCAAAGGAAATAAAGGCCATAAATGGACCAATTGAAGGTGCTTAGAATTAGGAAAGTGTGTGTATGCCTTTAGAGAACCACAGCTCAGAGCATGAGCCTGACCACCATCTTAACACTAACATTTAAAATTTAAAACAGCCTAGGGGGAGATATTCTCGTTTTAGGATCATCAGTCTGATTTTATTACAGAACTGTAGTTGGGAAATGAATTTTCATTTTAGGAAGTTTTTAGAATGTATCTGAGGAAGGAGCTGGCAAATGCTCACTAAACCCATTTCCTCTTCCTCCTGGGCACACAGCTTGAGTGCAGTTATGTGTGGCCATGAGACTGAGCTCTGGCCAGTGGAATATGAGCAGAAGGGCTGTGTGGCACCTTCAGGCCTGGCTGATGAGACCCCTGTGTCATCAGCCAAGCTCTTTCTTGTCTTTGCCTGCTGGCTGCGTGCCAGCGCTCCAATGGAGAGCGGCTCTATCTGGTGGAACCTTCTACAATGAAGAAATGTCCTAACTCTCTGCTATCCAGTATGGCAGCCATGTGCTCACTGAGCATTTGAAATGTAGCTTGTGTGACTGAGGAACTGAATGTTTTTTTTTTATTTACTTTTAATTAATTTAAATAGCCACAGAGGGCTGCGGCTACCATACTGGATAGCACAGCATTAGATAGATGGAAGGAATCTGGCCCCTGAATAACTGGGTGGAGCAGAATTCCAGCCTGTTTGCATTGCCTGGTAAAGTGTATGAGAAATAGTTACTGTGTTAAGGTGCTGAGATACAGTGTCTTTTCCATAAAGTGAGGGATACCTAGGCTCATTCAGCTACTAAAAGTTCGTATAGTATCCATCTTCAGCTGGGCAACAATGTGGATGCACAAACTCAATATCTAATATCAAACCCAGTTATCTGTGTCATTTTTTTTTAAAGTATTTATTTATTTATGGCTGTGCTGAGTCTTTGTCGCTGAGCGGGTTTTTCCTCCGGCTGCAGTGTATGGTCTTTTCACTGTGGTGGTTTCTCTTGTTGCAGAGCACAGGCTTCGGAAGTTGCAGCACGTGGGCCCAGCAGTTGTGGCTCCCAGGCTCTAGAGCACAGGCTCTGCAGTTGTGGTGCCCAGGCCTAGCTGCTCCCTGGCCTGTGGGAGCTACCTGGATCAGGGATTGAACCCTTGTCTTTTCCATTGGCAGGCAGATCCTTTACCAGAAGCCCTCTAGTGTCATTCTTAAATGAACAATCCAATCTCCTTTCACCTCCCTTGAGCTCCTAGTCTTGCCCCGTCCTATTTTATTGGGGGATAAATGGAGCCCAGGAGGCAAATACTACCTTCTTTTGCTGCACAGGGTAGCAGAGACTGCTCTACCCTAGCTCACCACATGGCCTCAGGCAGGTCGCACTGCTTCTCTGGTTATTGGCTTCCTCACTCATAAAACTGTGATTTCTGAGTCCCCCTCTTTTTTCCCCTAAAACACTTCTTTTCAATATTTGCTCTCACATGGATGGATAAACAAAATTTGGTCCATACAAACAGCAGCCTAGTATTATTCAGCCTTGAAAGGAAAGGAAATTCTGACTCACTCTACCATGTGTATAGACCCTAAAGAGTTGGGCTGCATGAAACAAGAGCTGCAGACTGTCAAATCCTGTGTGATTCCAGTTATGAGGTACCCTAGTTGTCAAATCCATATAACAGAAAGTAGACTAGAGGTTCCCAGGGTTAGGCAAGGGAATTACCATTTATGTCTGGGCTTTCAGTTTGAGATGTTAGAAAAGTCTGGAAATAGATAGTGTGGTGGTTGCAAAGCACTAAACGTACTTGATACCAGTGATTTTTTTAAAGCCACAATTAAAAATAAACACACACAAAAAAGAAAAAAAAAAGAAAAATATCTGCTCTCTTTCTGTCCTCTCTGTTTCTCCTCCTTTGATAGCGTTCTCACTCCCAGAGCTAGTTCCTACCCCCACCCTGCCCACCCCAGGCCTTTCCACATTCTGTTCTATGTCCCTGTTTCAGCCTTAGCACTTAGCACTCTTACTTGCTTCATCTGCTTATTTTTTTTCCTCTGTATGAATTGTGTCCATGCCTGAGATCACCTGTGCCTCACACCTCACTCATCTTCAGCTTCTCCAGCCCAGCTTCTGCCTAAACTTCTTCACTGAGGTGGCTTTGGGGAATATCACTGTAATTATGCTCTGTTCAGCTTCAAAAGGATGGTCTCTGGGGACCTGATGAGTCTCTTTTGTCTGGGCACTTAATCCTGTCATGTGGCTCTTCCTCCCCACCTATACATTCCAGACTCTCACCTCCTACACTCCCTGGGTGTCAGGAGAATTAAAAGTTTGTAAATTGCCTTGAGTTCCTTGGGAATAACTAGCAAGTGTAAAGAATAAAAATCATTTCATATAAAGCTGTTGAAAAATAGGCAGTGAATTGATTCAGTCTCCCCTACTGGGCTATGATTATGAATGTCTTAGATGAAATATCACATTTTGGCAAGACGGGTGATGGCTGTGTTAGGCTGCTAATTGTAGTATGAAGCTTAATTTGCACTCTGCTTCTCATTCCACTGGGCTGGGCAGTAGGGGTGGCAAGAATGGGACTATTCAGGGAGGCTTTATAAGCCTGTCCTTTAGTCGGTGATGGGAAAATAATTGTTGCAGCGTTGTACAGTCAAAGTTTGGTTACTTGATGCTGTTAGCTCCTGGCTATTCTGTTACTCAATAACACCATCATTTCCCCTGTCTCCTATGGCGAAACTACATCCATCCTTTATTCAACTACCTCTTCCTCTTGTTTCTCTTACTTGTATCTTTCTTCCTCCTTGTCTCTATTCCTGTCTTTTTCTCTTGTTCCTTCCCTCCCTCTGTCTCTTCCTTTCTTATTGAAAATTCTTTAATAATTTTGATCGTCTATAATAATGAAGAGACTGGAGAGAAGGTGGTAAATGAAATAAACAAGGTTCCTTGTAATTGCAGCTATGGTGGTTGACAAACAATGAAACAAGGAAGCCTAACAAAGAGAGTCATTCATCCATTCAACAAATAATCATGGAAGAGTTTACTGTGAGCCAGGCAGTGTTCTAGGCTGGGATACATTGGTGAACAACTTACAGTAGGGCTGTGATGGGCAAAGCAGGGGACTTTGTCTTATCTAAGCATTTAGGAGGGACTGCGAAGGTTGAGAAGAAATCAGGTTGGCAAAAGGGGTTGGGGAAGTGGTTCAGCTAGCTGCTGGAGGGAGCAGCTTGTGAGAAGGACAGAAAGAAACTTACTCAGTGTGGCTCCTGCATGTGGCATGTCCAGAGTGGCAAAAATGTCCCGAGAGTCCTGAGAGCCAGGTGGAGGCTGATCCCTAAGGGCCATCTAAGCCACGGTAGTGAGTTTGAACTTCTAGGGCATCTGAGGATGCTGAAGTGCATAAGGACAGTTTGAATCAGAGCTGTCCAATTGAACTTTCTTTGATGATGGATATCCTGCTCTGGATGTCCAGTAGCATCAATGTCCACCATATTAACAACTGCATACTGGAAATGTGACTAGTGTGACCTCAAAACTGGGTTTTGATTTTTATTTTATTTCCATTTAAGTAGCCATGTGTGGCTTGAGGCCACCATATTGACAGTACACACCTGGATTGTCGGCTCATTATATCCAGACATCTAGTGGATTCTCTTCTGCCTAAAACCCCCGGGTGGGCCCTTCTGTTTCTCTCAAGGCTCCCCAGCCACTGAGGCCTGTTGTACCAGTCTAATCTCCTAGCGAACTGGGTAACCATTTTCTACCAGTTTCTACTTGTGTCCCCCTTCCTCTTCAATGAGTCTTTACTTCAGTGAGTCAGGGTGGGGGCTGCTCTTGCTTTCGATTTTCACCCCACCGCAGGCCACATAGCCTGTATTCACTGAATAGATTTTGTTTCCACGGGCTCTTGTTTTTCTTCATGAGCTGATGGATAGAAAGCTCTAAGGATGCAGATACCAGCTGTGTCCTTTCTCCCAGAGTGTGCACAGAAGGCATCTACCTGTGAACTGTACAGCCATTGGGACCCCTTTCTGGGGAGCCCCCAGACTCTCTCACTTGCAGGGCTGCGAGTGCACTGGGGTGCAGGGGTTCTCTGCTTCCTCAGGGAAAGGCGAGGCGTCACCTCCTGGCACCTTGTCTCTACGCTGGAGACCTGTCAGGCTGCTCTTCTGAAAGCCTTGTGGTGACAGGGAGCTTGCTTTCCATTCCTGCATTCACTCTTGACAGTCAAATCACTTTCCCACTGAGATTTACAGTTTTAAAATGATTGGGAAAAAGTCTTATTTCCATGCTTATGTTTTCGGCTCAGCTTGAGGCATAAAAGGAAATGTTCTTATGGTAATTGCTTTCAATCAGTCTGGGGATAATCAATGATCTGCCACTTTTCTAGCCTCCCTCTACCCTCAGAGCCAGAGATGGTAGCGCGCCTGCCCTGAGGGAGAGCCGTTCCTGAGCACGGGTCTCTGTGCGGCAGCAGGAGGCCCTCATGACACGGTGGCCGGGGCTCATCTCCTCTCTCTGGGAGTGCAGATGGTGTCACCCCCTTTTCAGAGTACACAGAGACTGGAGACATGGCGATTTTAGTGAGGGAACAGATATTTTGCCCTGACAGAGTCTTGATTCCCACTTGGGGGATTTATTTTCATAGAGTAACAGACTCTCAAATATCATTTCATCAGTGCTTGCATTTTCTGTGTCCCCTCAGGTTGTTCCCTGCAGTGACAGGGACCTCAGTACCACATGAGGCTGCCCTCCCATCTGTAGGTGCTTCTGACGCTGGGAACAGATTTCACTGAGCTTAAGTCTGCCCCTTTGTAGCTTTCACGCCTGGATCCTGACCTTCCCCAAGGGACTCTATAAACCCAGCCGGATCATCCCTCCTTCACGTGAATGCCCCCGGATGCTTGGTGACAGCCTGAGTCTTTCCTCTCGGTGGGCTCCCTGTTCTTTGGAGGACTAGGTATCAAGCCCCTGGTGATCTTGGCTGACAATCTTTAGTTTCTCCTCAAAGCTAAAACTTCACAGTCCACTGCTGACCTCAGCACAGCGCGTGGGGTAGATGCTCTCCTCCGTTAACACAGCCTGGGAGACTATAGAGCTCCAAAGCAGTCCATCCCTGTTATTTACAGTAGCTGTGTTATATAGAGTGATGGAATTAGTGAATACTGGAGCCTTGTTCCTAAGGGAAATACAGGGTTAGGGTTGCCCCGAGCTTCTGGTCATGATGTTTTCATCAACCAGTCAATGCATAACCTTGTTTTATGTGCATTTCTTTTTAAAGACACCTTATTTAATATATGTTTTTAATTCATCAGCATTGAAATCACACCCAACAGTGCTAAAAACTGATGCTTGAATAAAGTTTATCTACCAAACATATTTCATGTGACAGACTTCTTGTGCTTAGGGACACCAGATAACACTTCAGCATTAGGCTTGGGGGGCCATTTAAACAGTGAAGTTACCAACAGCAAGCATGAAAATGCGAAAATCATGGTTCTATGGAGACAGTGAAAAGGACTTGTTTTCGGAATGAGCTGAAATGAGAAGGCAGAGCATCACCTTGTTTGACTTTGGCTGGAAAGTGTGCATGGGGTGGCTCAATTTTTTTTGCCACCCTTACATGTCTGTGGATGATTGCCAGAGCGCCTCGAGTATTGATTTGGGGATTACAGATAAATTTTAGTCAGTAGGTGAATCTGTGTGTGTGTGTGTAGTCTGTGAATAAGGATTGATTGTATCAAAAGCATGAGGAAAAAGTCGAAAAAAGGAGGTTAAGCTTTATGCAGAGACGTGGAGGGTGAGTGCCTGGGTATGACATCCTGGGCAAGTGTGTATTGCTGGAAGGTGTAGGTCTGAAGTGTTGGTCCTGACCACAGAGTGAGAGAGTCTTACTTTTTGTCCTGTGTCCTTGGGTGGACTCAGCTTGGGGAGCACATGTCTGTCATTTGCATCAGCACCGTCTGGCCCAGAGTGAGTACTTGGTGACTGTTCGCTCTGAGGGCTATGGGGATGTTGTTGATGCTGGTTCAGAGCAGAGGGAGGGAATGAAACGAGACGAGGGATGCACACAGGACCTGAGGAGTGCTTACAGTGAGTACACGAAGCCTAATTCAAAACATATATGAAGAGGTAGTGGAAGGACCTGCTGGAGGAAACGGAAGTGGCTGAGCCACAGAAAGATGATCTTGGGCGAGGCAGACTCTGTGTATTGGGAAGGGGGGCCGGGGAGAGGCAGAGGTGTGTTGTTTTCCATTTCCTTCCTTGGGAGGACTTTCTTTCTTGAAAACATGACTCCCCTCCACATAAAGGATGGCTGCTCTTCATGACAGATCCCTGAGACAGCTGGGCTCTTATGCCCACTGTTCAGATGAGCAAGGGGCCTGAGAAGGGGATTAAGCCATCTTCCCAAGGGAGCAGGGTCCGTGGTTGGAACCTGGGCTCCCACCCTCGTTGACCTGACCATAGGGAGTGGCTTCAGCTGCATTCCATGACGGACAGATGAGAGGACATCATTTTACATATCTATTTTTAATGAGAAGTTAGGAAAGTGGAGGCAGTTGAGAGAGCTTATAAAAGGAGACATGCTCTTCATGCTGTTTGATGGTATCAGTTTGGTTTAGTTCGATGGACACTGGCTGAGCCTCTGTGTGCCCTTTCTGCTAGAAAGGATGGAATCACAGGCTGGACAGAGACAGAATCTGGTCAGGTGCAGCTGCCCATCAGTAGGGGAGTGGGCTTCATCTATGAGTCAGGGAAGGACTTCCAGGATTGTTAGCATGGGCTCACAGTGCTTGCTGAAATTCATACCCTTTTGTGTAATAAGAGACAGAACCTGGGGCCTGCTATAGAGGCAATTCTCTTCTGTTAGGTTGTCAGCTCAGTGCTTTGCCCTGTGGCTACACCTCTGAGAGTCCTAGGTGCCGGGGATTTCGGTGAAAGATACAATGAGCGACAGCAAATGCCAGTCTAGCAGGGAAAGTAAGTCAGATGGACATTTAGCTGTAGAGTTACAATGTTTTCCCACCATCATGTGATTACAAAAGAAGGAAAAACTACTCCCTACTGGAAGGGCTGCTGGAGACAATTTGACATGTTATTTGACCCCCAAATTGCCCCTGCCTTATCGTCCCATCTCTGTGCTTCCCACCCAGTTGCTCAAGCCAAACATCTAGAAGATTCATCACTGATTCTTCTCTTTTCCTCATCCCCCACATCCAGCCTACCTCCAGTTTGCTTAGCATCTATCTCTAGCATAGAACTTGAGTCTATCCATTGCTCTCTTTGTTTATTGTCACCACCCAAGCTCTGGGCACAACCCACTGCTGCTGAGGCTGTTGCAAGAGCTTCCTAGCTGGTTTAAAAATCTACCCAACCTCCCCTCCTTTCAGTAGTTTTTGCAGCAGCCAGAGTAATTTTTCCAAAGTATAATTCAAGATCTTGCCACTCTTATTCTCAAAAGCCTTTGTAACATCCTGTATTAGTCAGTGAAACAACTTTAGGTATTTCACAGGGAATAGAAATAAAGGATTTCGTTACATAGAAACAAATAGAGGATGGGAGGCAACCCAGAGCAGGAAGCCACTGCCACCTCTAGGCTGGAGAGACCCAAGCCGAGAAGCCAGAAGCTACTCAACCATGATGGCCACCAACCTCCCCTGCCCCCATGATGGAAGCTGGGACCTCAGAGGAAGGGGCTGTCTGGTGGGAAGCTACAATGACAAAAGAGACATTGCCATAAATGTCAGCTAGTGCTAAGAAGGCAATGGCACCCCACTCCAGTACTCTTGCCTGGAAAATCCCATGGACGGAGGAGCCTGGTAGGCTGCAGTCCATGGGTCGCTAAGAGTTGGACATGACTGAGCGACTTCACTTTCACTTTTCACTTTCATGCATTGGAGAAGGAAATGGCAACCCACTCCAGTGTTCTTGCCTGGAGAATCCCAGGGACAGGGGATCTCAGCCCTGGTGGGCTGCCGTCTATGGGGTCGCACAGAGTTGGACACGACTGAAGCGACTCAGCAGCAGCAGCAGTGCTAAGAAGGAGAGAGAGAAATACTCTGGCTTCTCCCTATTTTCTGGTCTCTCACTAGGGTCTCCCAATGGCTGAACTCTGCCAAAAGCCCATTGTCAGGGAGCCTGGGAAATGCTGAAGGGTGGAAGCAAATCGACAGCGAACAGACCAAGTCTGGTGCCCCCCACTCTCTGCCATTGTCTGTGGGGACCCAAACCATCTGCCTCTGGTTTCCTGTCCACCCTTGCCTTGTGCCAGCCTGCCCTTCCTCCAAGCAGGCGTGCTTCTCCAGTCTCCTTTCTAGTCCTGCAGCTCCCCAGGCTCATCCTTCCCTACCTCTTTGGACAGTGCCCTCTCTTTCTGGAATATGCATCCCTTGGCAATCCTCCGGGCTGGCTCCTTCTTTATATCCTCAGTCTTAACTCAAATGGCACCTTCCCAGAGGGGCCTTCCTGACCACCCACTCTGTATAAACTGGCTCCCCTCACCTTACTCATGGCTATTCTATAATATCACCCTGATATGTCACCCTGATATGGCATTTGTTTTCAGCAAAATTGTTTTATTTGTTTGTTGCTTATTACTGTCTCCCCTTGCTTCATTCAGGTCTCTGCTCAAATGTTGCCTCTACAGAGAGGCTTCCATGACCACCCAAGATAAGGAGTGCCCCTCACCCTTCTTGATTTATTTCACTAAACAATTTTATTATTATTATTATTTTATAGATCTAGTCATTACTTGGTGTGTGTGTGCATGCACACACACACATTTATTTTCCCCACTAGACTATAAACTACATGAAAGCATCTTGTTTACCTTGTTCTCTTGAAAGGAAAGCTCCAGAGAGGCAGGGGTTTTGTGCGCCCCATTCAGCAGACCAAACAGCTGTGACCATCCGCAGTACTTAGAATGATGCCAGACATAGTACACACTTGGCCTATCTGTGGCATGAATAAATCAATAGTGTTGAAATCGAGTAGAATCTCCATAAGCAGTGACGGGAGAGAAGAAAGGACATTCTCAAATAGTACTAATAATGAAAAAAAGGCCAGACTGTGATATGTAGTAAATAGGAGTTATGTGAAGAGAGGCAGGTTGAGGCTATGCTAATAAGTTTATTCAGTTAGGTAATAAGGAACCATGGTAAATTTTTGAGCAGGATCATGCCATATTCAGAACTGCACTTTGAAGGATGCATAGAAAGTATCCAAAGAGTTCCTGCATTTTAATGCCAGTGAAAATTTTGTAGCTATCCTAGTCACAACTGGTTTAGACAGAGGGATGCCATTAGCAAAGTGAACTTAAGAGGAATTCATTTATTCATCAAGGGTTGATGAATAAATGATTGAATCATTGATGAATAAATGATTGAATCATTGAATAATTCAATAATAGTTGAATAATTGAATCATTTATTCATCTAGGATTGGAGTGCCTCATAAGAACCAAGTTCTGCTAGTGTAAGGGAAGACACATTTAAATGCAAAACAGGATGTTAATGTAAATGTGAAACCAGGGTCCCTCCCCTTGGGCTCACTGTCTAATAAGGGAGATAAACCTGTAGACAGATGACTGCATTGCAGTGTGATCTGTGCTAACTGAGCTCTTAGTGCAAAGCAGGGAGCCCTTCCTGGGGTGTCACAAAGGTTGCTTACATCCAAGGCCCTGCTCGGAAGGTGAAGGGAAATGAAAGTGGACGGACAGCATGCGATCCAAAGGGCTAGAAGAGCAAGGCTGCTTGAGAACAGGAGGCAGTGGCCCTGTGGGCAGAGTTTATGGTGATGGTGAGGATCAGCAGGGGACTGTGGACGTGGTGAGCGGTGAGAGGTTGGAATGATGGGGTGGGGGCCAAGTGATTGAAGGTGCTTCTACGCCATGTAAGGAGGTTGAAGAGGAAGACTATTTCCTATCACTCTCTGATTTCTGCTCTTAGGAGAAAGTCTCTGTGCCCCTGACACACCTGATTTTCACACATTTGTTCCTTCTTTCCAAAAAGATATTTAATAACTTTCTGTTATATGCCACATACTATTGTATGCATTGAAGATATAGAGGTAAATAAGCTAAAGAGGCTGTCTAGCAGGAAAGACGCATGCATATATATATATATATATATATATATATACACATACACATATTAAGTATGCATATTTATTTTTGCCATCATTCTTAATTTTATGAAAACATATTTGTGTGTGTATATATATTTTGACTATATATTTTTTGGACAAGTTAATGAATAGTTCTATGAAAAATCAAAACTCATAAGGAACTATAGTGTGCTTCGAGAGGGTTTCTGTTTAGCTTGGGAAGTCCTGGAAGGTCTTTTAGTGCTGTGGGAAGTGACACGTGAGAAAGGTCGGAAGTGAGGAGCAAGCCATGTGAATATAATAGGGAAGAGTGTTTTCGGCTGAAGGAATGGCAGGTGCAAAGGTCCTGAGGCAGGAGACGTTCCAGGAAGGACAAGGAGGACAGGAAAGCTGGAGTACAGTGTGTGAAGGCAGAGGGGCAGGAATGGAGGGGGAAGTCAGGAGCAATCATTGGTGGGCTTCTAAGCAGAAGACAAAGTGATAGCTTTTATTCTAAATGTGATGAGGAGTCAGTGGAGGATTTTGAGCTGGGGCCCAATGCAACGTGACTTATATTGTATTAGAATCGCATCGACTGCTTCTGAGAAGGGGGCTCTAATGGGGCAGGTGAAGCCGAGGGACAGGTTGGGAGACAGTTGCTATGGTACAGGTGAGAGATGATGGTGGCTTGGGACATCTGCACAGCAGTGCTGTTGGTGAGAAATGGTCGGATTTCATATATTGTGCGCATGGAGTCAATATAATTTGCTGATGGAGTGAATGTGGGGTGTTAGGAAAGTGGAGAAGTCAAGTAGTTGCCAATGTTTTATTGTTTTCTGGCACACCCCACGGCATGTAAGATCTTAGTTCCCTGACCAGGGATTGAACCCATGCCCCCTGGAGTGGACTCAGGGAGAATTAATCACTAGACCACCAGGGAAGTCACTCTCCATGTTTGTGACTTGAGCAACTGGGTGATGTGGTGGTGCTATTTACTGAGATGGGAGACACTGACAGAAACACTGAGCAGGGGGCAGAGAGCAGGGAAATGAAGAATTTTCATTTGGAGAAGCCTGTCAGACCCCCAAGTGGAGATACCATGTGGGCAGCTGGATGCAGGAGCCAGGAGTTCAGGGGTGAGGTCAAAGGTGGAGACCTGAAGTCAAAGGTGGAGATAGACATAGGGGAGTGTCTGAATATAGATGGCAATTAAATGCCGTTTCAGTGAGTCCTGATCACCTTTGCAGGACCAGAGTCAGTGCCGCCTCTTCCATGAAGCCTTCCTTGACTGCCCCAGGCATTTCCTTTGCCTTCCTGTCATTTCCTCTAAGTTGGAGCCCTTCATTTGGGTTGCTTGGGGAAGCTATGGCCCCGAGATCTCTTGGGCCTTCATGGGGCCTTGACTAAGTAGGTGGGCCCGCTATCCACAGGATGAAGTGCTCACCTTCTACGTGGAGAGGCAGGTGGACCATGTCTCCCAAGGCGCTACAGGGTTGGTGTTTTGGGTCCACCAGAAAAGGTGCATTCTTGTCTCAGTGCCTAGACCCTCAGGGTGCTCAGCACACATTAGGATGGATTCACAACCTCATCAGGAAAGCCAAAGACAGAAGGATACATATAATATGATTGTATTTATTGGACTGGCCAAAAAGTTTATTTGAGTATGTCTATAACATCTTATGGAAAAATCCAGACAAACTTTTTGGCCAACCCAATATATGAGTTTCCTTTGGCATGATGAAAAAGTTCTGGAACTAGATAGTGGTGATGGTTGCATGACATTATAAATGTACTGAATGCAAATGAATTGTAAACTTTAGAATGGTGAATTTTTTATTATGTGTATTTTACTACAATGATAAAAAATCAAGAAATGTTGTCAGGAATGACAGTTTCTATAGGCTTCTCATTCTAGTCTCTCTTTTGCAGTCACCTCTCCCTCTGCCCCCTTCCTCCGCTGGCTCCTTCTCCTCGGGGCAGGGCTAGAGGCCAAGAGCAAGGCATGGGGATGAAGAGTTTGGAAGTTTGCGGCTGGGAGCTAGCACTGACCTGCTTCCAAAGGCAGTTTGTCCCTTTGTAGGGAGAAGTGGAGGGAGTCAGGGTTGGGATAGCAGAGCAGGGTGGATTTATTCCCACCTGACCCAGGTCTGGGATGCACATGGGGTGGGACAAGGGCTGGTTGCAGGGTGAGAGCTGGCTAAACTTAGGAATCACCATGGAGACGGAGACTGAGGAGACCCTGGAGACTGCCTCTCAGAAGCTGAGTCCCAGGTGAATCAAGCTGTCCCTGGTATTCCGAAATGCCCCACAGGCCACAGGTTGGGGCTGGGGGCCAAGGCAGGTGGCCCGGGATGTGAGCTGTATCCTGGAGGAGGAGGTGCAATAAATTGCTGGCTTGTGGAATATCAGGCACTGGCTGAACTATTTGTGCAGACTGGGTCTGACTCCTGGGTGCAACAGAAAATTGCTGAATTTATCAGAAAGTACCATAGCCCAGGAATCTGCTCAGCTATTCATATTTCTGTGTGTGTGTGTGTGTGTGTGTGTGTGTCTCGTGGAGGGATAGATATCTCCTGGACCAGGGGCTGCGTAAATGATGAAGAGCCTCTTATTGGCCTCTTGTTGACCCTGGGAGAATAAGCAGAGAATATTATTCTGAAGAGAATTATGTGGCAAATCAGCAGAGAAAGTGTAAAACACAGGCAGTCTGGTCCTTCCAAAATATAATCTCAGAGATTTTCATGTGGCATTAAAGCCTTTTAGGGTTTCATCCAATCTTATTGCTCATGTTTCTCCAACTGAAATCTTTTTCCCGATACATGACTAGACCACACTGACTCCAACCTCCTTGCCTTTGTGTAGAAGAGTCCCTTTGGCCAAAACCTAGCCATTCTTCAAGAACAGCACAAACCTCACCTCCTCCATGAAGCCTTCCTGGTTTCCTTCAGGCCACAGGGATCTGTCTGTCCTTTTCAGAATTCTTCAAAGGTTTGAAGTTGCTTTCACTATGTGGTTGAATCAGCTCTTCCCAAGAGAGCTATTTCAGAGATGTCACCACTGTTCGCAGGCACAGTGTAGATGTCTTACCAACATCTGGTGAGTGGAAATTTATGCAATCCTAAAGATCAAGCAATCAGTGTTTAAAAAGAAGAAGAAGGGGAAAAAAAGCGGGGCAGGTAGAAATGTGTGTGATCAATGATTAATGAGGCCCCCAAAGAGAGTGCTTCAGGAACAAGACAGAGCAATATGGTCATTGGCAGCAAATCTGTAATTGTGGCTGTTGGGGAGAGGGTTGGCTGCCCTTAATTAATGGGTAGCTGGAAAAAGAAAAGACAGCGGCAAGAGAGGCTGAGATGGGAAGCAGGCTGAGAAGGCTTAGCGTGAAGATGTGTGATGCTGACAATTTTGAAATGTTACATTTAGCAATGAATAATGGATAACTGATCTAGTGGAAAATGCAGGGCAGGCTCTTTAGGAAGGTAAGAACGGGGTCTGTGAAGTGATAAGGAAGTTAACTGCGGGTAGCTATGTTGGAAGATAGAATGTCAGTTTGTTTACCCATCTCGATGTTGTCTGTGGCTGTGAATGGACTTGCTGGAGCTTTAAACAGCCCTTGGTGTTGTTTACATGTTCCACCCACTTTCATGCTGAAGGATGGTGCATCAGTTAAACACAGGCTGTGGGGGTAGGCTGCCTGGGCTTAAATCGTGGCTTGCTTACTTACCACTTATAGTACTGCAGGAATGCTGCTGAACCTCTCTGTGCCTCAGTTTTTCTCATCTGTAAATTGGGTTAATAACAGTACATTCCTTATGGTGCTGTGAGGATTAAATGAGGTGTAATTTATGTAACGCATTCTGGAGTGCCTAGTGTGTTGCAGAACCCAATATACTATTAGTTATTATTACCATCAATTGTCAGTGTCTTCAAGAATTTGAGGATGAGACTGATGGAAAAGCTGGTGTTCTTTCCTGATGGAGGCAGTGAGAAGTTGTGGACCAATGTGTAGTCACTCAGCCTCAAAGGCTTTGAAAGCCCTGATACTTCAAATATTTGCAAAAATGGTTGCAACATTCAAGAAGCGAATACCAAGAACCTCTTATTGGGCTTGCAGGTTGAAGGGACTGGTGCTGTTTGTGTGACTGTCCATCACCTTGTGTTGCCAGTAGGCCTGTGCCTGGGGATGGGAAAGTGAAAGTGAAGTTGCTCAGTCGTGTCTGACTCTTTGTGACCCCATGGACACATGTAGCCTACCAGGCTCCTCAGTCCATGGGATTTTCCAGGCAGGAATACTGGAGTGGGTTGCCATTTCCTTCTCCAGGGGATCTTCCCCACCCAGGGATCAAACCCGGGTCTCCAGCATTGTAGGCAGACACTTTACCATGTGGGGACGTGAGAAAAGGTGGATATTGGCTGCTGGTATCCAGACAGGACCCTAAGGGACGCCATGACGATGTGGTGCGGTGGGTTCTCTGGGCCACAGACAGTTGTCTCAGCTGATCGCAGATCCCTGACCGGTGCAGGGTGTGCTGGGTGTTTAGTGGGAGAGTGGGATATCCTCCAGGGACCCCAGACCTGGATTTATATCAGGCTTTGCTTCTCACCGGAGAAGGCGATGGCACCCCACTCCAGTACTCTTGCCTGGAAAATCCCATGGACGGAGGAGCCTGGTAGGCAGCAGTCCATGGGGTCGTGAAAAGTCGGACACGACTGAGCCACTTCACTCTCACTTTTCACTTCCATGCACTGGAGAAGGAGATGGAAACCCACTCCAGTGCTCTTGCCTGGAGAATCCCAGGGATGGCAGAGCCTGGTGAGCTGCTGTCTGTGGGGTCGCACAGAGTCGGACACGACTGAAGCGACTTAGTAGTAGTAGTAGTAGTTGCTTCTTACCTCTTATGTGACTTTAGAAAGCTACTTAACTTCTTTTTGTCTCGGAACATGGGAGGAATATCTAAGATAATGTAGATAGAGAGTCTGGCACATAGTAAGGCTGCGAAGTGTTAATTCCCTTTTCCTTATTTTCATCATCTGTAAAATGTGGATTAAAAAAATCACCTGAAGTGTTTATCGTAATTATAGATAGTAGTTATTCATTCATTCAACGATTTTCTTTTAGTATTCACTCTGTGTCAGATGCTACCTTAAGGGCTTAGGGTGTATCAGCAAATAAAATAGCAAAGATACTGGCCCTTTTGTGGTTTACATTTTAGCAAGGGAAGATAGACACTAAACTAGCAGAAGCGAATAGAGTTTCTAGTTTGTAAAAAGACGTTAAGTGCTGCAGAGAAAAAAGAACTTAAGTAGGATCTGGGGCCTTGGGAGTGCTGGGGTCGGGGGGCGGTGTGTGTATTAAACAAGACGGCCAAACCAGACCTCGTTGACACGGTGGTATTTGCGCAGAGACTTGAAGAAGGTGAGGGACTTGGTCATGATGGCATTTAGGGAAGAGCATTCCATGCAGAAGAGACAGTACATGTCTTCAAATGCTGTGAGACTGTGCCTAGAGTGTTCCAAGAATAGCAAGAAGGCCAGTGTGGCTAGAACAGAGTAAAGGGAGAAGAGAAGGAGATGAAGTCAGGGAGTAACAGGGAAACCAGGCCGTGTAGGGCTGACGCTGGGGAGACTTTGGCTTTTACTCTAACTGAAATGAAGATGTACTGCAGGGTGCTGAGCAGAGAGGAGTGGTGAGATCTGCCTGTTTAAGAGAATTACACTGCACACTGGCTACTCTGTCCACAGTTGACTGTAGAGAGGCAAGGATGGAAACGAAGAGACCAGTTAGAAGGTTACTGCTGTGTCCAGGTGAGAGATGCTGGTAGCGTGAATTAAGATGGTACCAGTGGTTGGTGAGAAGGAACTGGGTCTTCTTATATTCTGGAAGGTAGAGTCATTAAGTGTCACTGATGACCGTATGTGAAGAATAAGAAAAAGGCAGGAGTTAAGGATAGTCTGAGTAACTGGGAAGATGGAACTGTCATCAGTTCAGAAGAATGTGGAACAGGTTTTGATGGGAAAAATTAGAGTTCACCATTGATCATGTTGAATTTGAGCTGTATATTGAAAATATCCAAATGGGAAAGTCACATTAACAGTTGGCTACATTCATTAGAAGTTTGAGAGACTGATAGGGGCTGAGAGATAAATTTGGGAGTTGACAACACAGAGGTGGAATTAATTAAAGACACGAGGCTGGATGAGGTCACCGAGGGAGTGAGTGTAGACACACAAGAGAAGAGGATCAAGGGCCAAGTCTTAGGGCCTCCAGCTTGAAAAGTTAAGTGAAAGTAGAAGAACCAACAGAGGAAGCTGAAAGGAAGTTGGGAGAAGCAAAACCAAGAGAGTGTGCTGTAATGGGAGTCAAGTGAAGAAAGTGTATCAGGAGGAAGGAGCCTGTGGTGGGTCAAGTATGTTAATTATCTTTTGTGGCTCACTCCAAAACCTAGTAGCTTAAAACAGTGTTTATTTTCTCACAAAGCTTCTGGGGGTCAGGAATCTGGGAGTGGCTAAGCTGAGTGGTTTTGACTCAGGATCTCTTGCAGGGTTGCCGTCAAGCCGTTAGCTGGGGCTGAAGTCATCTCAAGGCTCAACTGGGGCTGGAGAATTCTGTGCCAGCCTCACTCTTACAGTTCTTTGGCAGTCCTCAGTTCCTCACTGGCTTTTGGCTGAACAACTCATTTTCTCACCATGTGGGTTTTTCCATAAGCTGTCTGAGTGGCTTCACGACGTGGCAGCAGCTTCTCCCAGAGCAACTGATCCAAGAGAAAGACGGCATGAAAGGGACCTCCCAAGACGGTAGTCACAGTCTTTTATAACCTAATTTTGGAGTTGTCATACCATCACCTCTGGACGCTCTTGGTCTCACAGCCCAAACCTGGCTCAGTGTGTAGGAGGTTATACAAGGGAGAGAGTACCAGGAAGTGGGGATATCTTAGAAGCTGACTACTAGATCAAGTTGAGAATACTTAACCAGAGAGTGAAAAACTGATGATGGGAAGAGAAAGACAAGGACTTCCTGGTGGCCCAGTGGTTGAGAATCTGCCTTCCAATGCAGGGGATGTGGGTTTGATCCCTGGTTGGGGGACTAAGATCCTACACGCTGCAGGACAACTAAGCCTGCACACCGAGAAGGCAATGGCACCCCACTCCACTACTCTTGCCTGGAATATCCCATGGACAGAGGAGCCTGGTAGGCTACAGTCCCTGGGGTCGCGAAGAGTCAGACACGTCTGAGCGAATTCACTCTCATTTCACTGCGCCACAACTAGAGAGAAGCCTGCTTGCTGCAATGGAAGATCCCGTGTACTGCAGCTAGGACCCGACACAGCTGAAAATAAATAAATACATTTTTTCAAAAGAGAAGAGAAAGAGAATTACTGGAGTATTGTCCTTGAGTAGGAAAGATATGCGCTGTGTCAAGGGGGAGTGGACCTCAGCTAGACGCATGCTGGGATCAGGAAAACAAACCATGTGGTGGGGGTAGATACAATTACAGGAGTTTGCGGTGTTGTCTTCTGATCATTTCTTTTTCCTCAGTGAAGTGGGGAAGCAAGGTTATCAGCTGGGCTGGCTATGATATATTTTAAAAATCCTGGTTTTGATCCTTTGATGACTTTGATGATGGTGGGTAACTATGGCTGCTGTTAGACCCCTCCGTCATGATTCCTTTCACTTTTAGTTAAAAGGTAGACTTATAGTCTTGTAACTTGTCCAGATGTGGGGCATCTGCAAAGTCATGGTACCCTTTTTGAATTAACATAGAAAGAAAGATCTGTTTAACTCCATGCTAAAAACATAAAATCACCTGTGCTGTGCTCAGTCATGTCCGACTCTCTGTGACCCCATGGACTGTAGCCCGCCAAGCTCCTCTGTCCATGGGGTTCTCCAGGCAACGATACTGGAGTGGGTTGCCATGTCCTCCTCCAGGGGATCTTCCCAACCCAGGTCTCCTGCATTGCAGGCAGATTCTTAACCGTCTGAGCCACCAGGGAAGCCCTAAAATCACCCACCCTATTTTTACATAGATAAGAGCTACCAGACCATAAGAGTTTAAGGGAAAAAAAATTATAGGAAAAAATCTTAATGTTCTTTCCATTAATGGAAGTTCTTTTCATTAATTATTTTTTCTTCTTGGAATTGGAAGAAGACTGGAGTTTCTTTATTTCAAGAGTAGAACATATCTGGTCAGAACAATCAAGGTGCCTGGTTGCAGGGTCTTTGTAGTTGACATGAAAAATCACTGGCTTGGACTTTTAGGGCTTTCAGAGCCGTGAAGATAGAAGGCTCTGCCTCCAGATGAGGGAATTATAGAGCATAGAGGAAAAGCACAGGGACCTGTTGGCATTCTCAGAATGTCTCTGGAAGAAGCAGAAGCATCAGCTTCACCCCAGCGCCCCCCACCCCTGCAAGCTTCCAGCAGGCTTTATGTTATTAAATCCTATCCTCTTTTAGGTCTCACTAGAATAAATAGTGATTAGGACTCTGTCTTGGACCCCTAAGCAGCCCAGACTGCCAGTTGGGTCAGGCTACTTGGTCTCCTCTTGACCACTAGGAAAGGGGAGGACAGTGAGAGAAGTTTTTGAATGGGCCACACCTGTGATGCTTAGACTCCAGCTTTAAGACCTAGCATCCCTCCCTCTCCTTCTTCCTCATCCTCTATTCCCCTTGCCTGGCTCATTAGTCCTGGGACCTCCAGGTTCAGGCCTGAGCATGAGGTCAGCCCTTGCTCCTCTTGTGCAGTAGGCAGTTCCTATGGTTGCTCTCCTGGTTCCCAGAAAGCCCTCGCCCCATTGGTTGGGATGGAAAGTAACCTTGGAGATCCTGAATGCTCTCCTAGCAACCATACCAGACCTGGTGGCCACCTCAATTTTGCAGAGACAGATTCTTCTGTAAGAGGAACAAATCAATGAGCCGCCCTGAGGCTAATGTGCTAATGCCACCTTATCAAGCTGGCACGTAGCTCAGAGAAGTTGCCTCTTCCTCTCATCCCTGCTCTGGCACTCAATTTTCCATTGTAGCATCAGCCCCAGGCTTCTGGAAGGCTCCGCAGACCACAGGATTCCTGTAGTGGGTTGATTTTTTCTCCCTTTAGAATCTGCCTGCAATGCAGGAGACCTGAGTTTGATCCCTGGGATGGGAAGATAACCTGAAGAAGAGAATGGCAACCCATTCCAGTATTCTTGCCTGGAGAATCCCATGGACAGAGGATCCTGGCAAGCTAGTCCATGGAGCTGGACACGACTGAATGATTAATACACACACACACACACACAAACACACACACACAGTGTATATATGTCAATCACACTTTCCAAATGCATCCCACCCCCTCCTACCCGCTCCTAGCCCCTCCACCCCCAGTATCCATATGTCTGTTTTTTATATCTATGTCTTTATTTCTCTCTTGCAAATAAGCGCAAATGCATCATTTTTCTGGAGTCCACATATAAGCAATACTATACGATACTTGTTTTTCTCTTTCTAACTTACTTCATGCTGTATGACAGTCTCTAGATTTCTCATGCAGTTTTCACCATATGAGGAACAGCTATTCTTCTTCTCCCTATTTTCTAAAAAATAGGACAAAGATGTGCTAAAACTTTAAATTAGATGATAATACCAACAAACAACTTTTTCCTCCATAGGCTTTATAGCTTAGAAAGTGCTTTCTCACTTTATCCTATTTAATCCTCATAATAAATCTATTGGAGGCTAGGACAATTAACTCCGTTTTACAGATGAGAAAACTGAGGCCCAGAGACGCTGCTGACTTGCTCAATGACATTAAGCTGGTAAATGACGATCCTAGGAATAGAGCAGAGAGAAGAAGGGCCAGAAGAGGGTGATTCAAAGCAAAGGTTAACTCTGGAGGAAACCCTCCTGGCAGCTGGAGCCAGCAGCTTGGAGAGTGCTTGCTCTCCATGGACCTTGCTGAAGGAGACTGAGGTTCCTGGGGCCACCAACACCTCTCTGCCTCCTGCACACCTAACCTGGATCCTGTGTCAGCTTTCCATTCTGTCTCATTTTCAGGAAAATGCCTTAGCTGCACTGCTGGGCCTACTCTAGTATGTTTCCAAGAGGTTTCACTTCACCTCACAAAACCAGGCACCTCTTTGAAATCTTTAGCCCATCCCTAAAAATCAGCCCTTCAGCTTGGTCAAAGGGCAAAAAAAACAATGGAAAAGTCAACTAAAAACTCCCTTCCCCTCTTCTAGGTTCTACTGTGCACTTCAGAAATGCTGTCTACCAAGAGGACATAAATATTAAGAGATTCTCCTCTGCAGATTCTAGGTGAACCTTGATTCTTCAGCGAGTCTCCTCATCCCCCAAATCCCTGAAAGATTTGTCCTCCTGTTGTGACCTTTCTGCCCCTCTTCTGAAGTTGTTGGTGCTAACTGTTCCTGAAATAACCTGAATCAAAAATAATGGCTTTCAGGAAAGTTACAATTAGCTTTTCACTGGGAAGAAAGCTCAAAGAGGTGCTTTTTGTTTGTTTTTATTTAAAAAAAGAAAAGAGGTGGAAAAAGAAAAAAGAAGCAACTGAAAAATCTTGTGGCCTTCTGAGTCTGTTGAGAAAACACTGAACTATGTCAGGGGAGAACTGTTCCAACAGGAGACACATTGATTTTTGGCTTCTTTTCATTGTTTTTATTGCTGATTACATCCTCTTTTTCTAGATTGTCAGTGTTGAGTAGAGGTGAATGAATTATTTTTCCTCACAGTTCATTGATTTCTGTGTTGACACACATTGATTTCAGCTCAGAATAAGGAAGAAAGAGAGTCCTAATAGAGCTGTCTTAAGTTGGAAGAGTTGCCTTGGGGGCAGAGATATCTGTGTCAATAGAGGTGTTCAAACATAGGCTGAGTGACTGTGCAGGGAATATTTGGATCTGACTCAAGCAATGACTGGGAGGGTAGCTTGGGTAATCCTTAATGTCCGCTATGTCTATCTCATGTTCAACGTTATGAGATGACTTAATCTCTTTCAGTTCAGTTCAGTTCAGTCGCTCAGTCCTGTCCGACTCTTTGCAACCCCATGAATCACAGCGCGCCAGGCCTCCCTGTCCATCACCAACTCCCAGAGTTCACCCAGACTCACGTCCATCAAGTCAGTGATGCCATCCAGCCATCTCATCCTCTGTCGTCCCCTTCTCCTCCTGCCCCCAATCCCTCCCAGCATCAGAGTCTTTTCCAATGAGTCAACTCTTCGCATGAGGTGGCCAAAGTACTGGAGTTTCAGCTTTAGCATCATTCCTTCCAAAGAAATCCCAGGGCTGAGCTCCTTCAGAATGGACTGGTTGGATCTCCTTGCAGTCCAAGGGACTCTCAAGAGTCTTCTCCAATACCACAGTTCAAAAGCATCGATTCTTCGGCGCTCAGCTTTCTTCACAGTCCAACTCTCACATCAATACGTGACTGCAGGAAAAACCATAGCCTTGACTAGATGGACCTTTGTTGGCAAAGTAATGTCTCTGCTTTTCTTTTTTTTTTTAATCTCCAAAATATTTAATTACAAACAGCTCATGCAGTTCAATATAAAAAAACAAAAAAAACAATCAAAAAATGGGTTTAAGACCTAAGTAGACATTTCTCCAGAAGACATACAGTTGGTCAAATGGCACATGAAAAGATTCTCAACATTGCTAACCATCAGACAAATGCAAATCAAAACCACAATGAAATATCACCTCACTCTGGTCAGAATGGCCATCATCAAAAAATCTACTAATAATAAATGCTGGGGAGGATGTGGAGAAAAGAGAACTCTCCTGCATAGTTGATGGGAACCCTCTTGCACAGTGTTTATGGAGAACAGCATGGAGATTTCATAAAAAAAAACAACAACAACAACTAGGAATAAAACTTCCACATGACCCAGAAATCCCACTACTGGGCACACAGCATGAGAAAACCATAATTCAAAAAGACACATGTACCTTGCATGTGTTCAACTTTCATTGCAACACTGTTTACAACAGCCAGGACATGAAAACAACCCAGATGTCCATCGACAGATGAATGGATAAAGAAGCTTTGGTACATATTTATGATGGAATATTACTCAACCATAAAAAGGAACGCTTCCGAGTCAGTCCTGATGAGGTAGATGAACCTAGAGACTTATACAGAGTAAGAAAGAGAAAAACAAATATCGTATATTAACACCCATATATGGACTAGAAGAATGGTACTGATGAACTTATTTGCAGGGCACCCCACTCCAGTACTCTTGCCTGGAAAATCCCACGGACGGAGGAGCCTGATGGGCTGCAGTCCATGGGGTCACGAAGAGTTGGACACGACTGGGCGACTTCACTTTCCCTTTTCACTTTCATGCATTGGAGAAGGAAATGGCAACCCACTCCAGTATTCTTGCCTGGAGAATCCCAGGGATGGGGGAGCTTGGTGGGCTTCTGTCTGTGGGGTCGCACAGAGTCAGACATGACTGAAATGATGCAGCAGCAGAGTTCTGAAGACTGGGAATTCCAAGACGAGGGTGCCAGCATGGTTCGGTTCTGGTGAGGGCCCACATTCTGTTTCAGAGCCCGTGCCCTCTCGGCCATGTTCTCATGTTCTTAGGCGCAGTGTAAGGCTCTGCTTTTCAATATGCTGTCTAGGTTGGTCATAACTTTTCTTCCAAGGAGTAAGTGTCTTTTAATTTCATGGCTGCAGTCACCATCTGTAGTGATTTTGGAGCCCCCCAAAATAAAGTCTGACACTGTTTCTACTGTTTCCCCATCTATTTCCCATGAAGTGATGGGACCGGATGCCATGATCTTCGTTTTCTGAATGTTGAGCTTTAAGCCAACTTTTTCACTCTCCTCTTTCACCTTCATCAAGAGGCTTTTTAGTTCCTCTTCACTTTCTGCCATAAGGGTGGTGTCATCTGCATATCTGAGGTTATTGATATTTCTCCCAGCAATCTTGATTCCAGCAAGATAATAATCCATAATAATAATAATTCCATAATAATTCCATAATCTCTTTAGCTAGAGCCTATATCTTAACCAGGACAATATTTCCAATATGGTGGTATGCTGGAGGGTTTTTTTGGTGATGGATTTATCATTAAAAGCAGGAAAAATTATAAAACAACAATATACCATTCCATGCCTATTAGAACGGCCAAAATTCAGAATATGACAGCACCAAATGTTGGCAAGGATGGGAAGCAGTAAGAGCTCTCATTCATTGCTAGTGGAATACAAAGTGGTGCAGCCACTTTGGACGATAGTTTGGCTGTTTCTTGCAAAAATAAATGTACTATTGCTATATGATCAGGCTATCATGTTCATTGATATTTATGCAAAAGAGTTGGAAACTTCTGTTCATAAAGAAACCTGCACACAGACGTTTCTAGCAGCCTTAGTCATAATTGCCAAAACTCAGAAGCAAGATGTCCTACATCTTGGACATGATGGATGAACTGCAACATCAGACAATGGGATATTACTCAGTACTAGAAAGAAATGAACTATCAAGCCATAAAAAGGCATGGAGGAAGCTTCAGGGCATGTTGCTAAGTGAAAGAAGTCAATCTGAACAGACAACATACTGTAGGGCTCCACCTGTATGATGTTCTGGGAATGGCGAAACCATGGCAACTGTAAAAGGAGATTTGTGGTTGCCAGGGGTCAAAAGGGCGTGGGGGTGGGGTGAAGAGGCAGAGCACAGGGCAATGAAAATACTCTTTATGATACCTGTCATTGTACATTTGCTCAAACCTATGTAATCTCCTGGCTTTGATAATGATGTGTCAGTGGAGGATCATCAGTAGTGACAAGTGTACCATTCTGGTGGGGTGTGGACAGTAGGGGAGGCTTTGCATGTGTAAGGGCAAGAGGTAAGTGCGAACTCTATGTGCCTTACTCTCAGCTTTGCTTTGAACCTAAAACTGCTCTAAAAAATTAAAGTCTTTTTTTAAAAAAATGAAAAAAAAGGTAAAAATAGAATTAGCACATCAAATCATGATTTTATGGATATCATTGCCTAGGATGAAGCTAAGACAGTCAATGCCATGGAAACCCACTCTAAGATTGCACGAATTACAGGTGGGGTCCTAAGACATGACCTTGAACATTTAAAACCTTCATTGCTGAATTTCGACACTGACTGTTGCAAAGCTTGAATAGTTTAGACAATCCAGGTAAATGATTTGAAATCATATCTACAGTATTTCCATGCTGTATCTCAGTGCTCTTTTCAAGGATACATTGTGAAGCAGATTTGAATTTGCATGGCCACAAAACTCAGAAATAGATATGATTTTCATTATTTCCAGAACCTTATTTGATTTCTGAATCCCCAGCCACTGTAATGGTGAACAACTTGGTATTTTCAAATTCATGTTTTATCTTGGTTCTAGCCAGAGATTTCCTAGTTAACGCACAATTTATCATTCTTTTGATTAAATATATCGTGAACTAATATTCTGTCTCCTATCCTTTCTTCCCTGGTGCTTTCATGGCCTGACATTGGCGTGGGGTATGTGGCCTGTGAGGGTGGCCGCAGACTGGCTGTGACTGGAGTGTAGATATCCTCTGCTGGGTGGGCATGGGTGTGACTGCATCAGCTGCTGGACCCTCTGTGTGCCCCACCATGCCTCTAGTCGCCAGTCTCTTCCTTGCCTGAACCCTGAGGCCCCTTCAGGACAGTGGCTAGATCCCCTCAACCCTCTCCATGGGCAGGAATGTGTGCTGAAGATAGGAAATCTGCAGAGAGTCTCCTGCACCACTTGGAGGACACAGGAACTTTAGGGGTGGCTCAGACAGTCAAGAATCTGCCGGCAATGCAGGAGATGCAGATTTGATCCCTGGGTCAAGAAGTTCCCCTGGAAAAGGAAATGGCTACCCACTCCAGTATTCTTGCCTGGAAAATTCCATGGGCAGTGGAGCCTGGCAGGCTACAGTCCATAGGGTCACAAAGAGTTGGACACAACTCAAGCGACTTAGCATGTACGTGGCTATCCCAGGCCCTCCCTCTGCCTCACCCCAGCCCAGCCCTGCCTCCAATTTCCCTTGTGACATGTTAAGCGTCTGATGGTTAGGGCCCTTTGAGTGACCGTCTCTGCCCAGGGTTCTGGAGAGGAAGCAGGCACACTTACTGTATTATTGCTGTAGCAGCTTCCAATATGCTCTTTCCCTGCTCCCTAGAGTCTGTTCTCAACACCAGCCAAGTAGGATAGTGTCCTGCTGCTGCTGTTGCCAAGTCGCTTCAGTCGTGTCCAACTCTGTGTGACCCCATAGATGGCAGCCCACCAGGCCGCACCGTCCCTGGGATTCTCCAGGCAAGAACACTGGACTGGGTTGCCATTTCCTCCTCCAATGCATGAAAGTGAAAAGTGAAAGTGAAGTCGCCCAGTCGTGTCCGACTCTTAGCGACCCCATGGACTGCAGCCTACCAGGCTCCTCCATCCATGGGATTTTCCAGGCAAGAGTACTGGAGTGGGGTGCCATTGTCCTAGCTCTGCTTAAAACCCTCCAATGGATTCCCATTTCACTCAGAGCCAAAGGTACAGCCCTTCCACATTACTTCTCTGAGTTTATCTCTTGCTATTCCTGTTCTAGCCACACTGGTCTCCTTCCTGCTCTTAGAATGTTCTAGGCCTGCTCCCTCAGTGAGGCCTTAGCACTACGTCTCTGTCTCTCTGGAGATCTCAATTGCTCACTTTTCCCCATTCCTTCAAGTTTGCTCAAATGTCACCTCCCCCATGAGTTCTACCCTGACCGGGCTATTTAAATTACAACCCACCCCAGCTCCCCCAACCCCACGCCACACTTGGCCAACTCTTTTGTTATAATGCACAGTTCTCAGCTTAAATAAATACCATCCTCCAAGCAGCCTCCCTGATTCCCCAGTGCTCTCTATGGACTCCCAAAGTAGGTGTTTTTTGTTTTTGTTTTTTTTTCATTTGAGCACTTAGCACAGTGTCATGTCAGAATCTGTTCATCAGCCTGTTTTGAGCCCTGATGCCTAGCCCAATGCTTGGCACATAATAGGTGCTCATTATACATGTGTGGAATAAATAAATGATTGGATGAATGAGTGAATCAGTTCATTAAAAAGAAAAAAAGATTGTTGCAATTAGCTAGAAGGCTTGTAAAGCCTTCAGTATGGTGCCTGGCTCAAAAAGAGGTAATTTATAATTTATATGATAAGGGAAGGCTTCTTGCCACAGAGCTTCCGTATTGTCTGTCATTCAGCTAGTCTCAGTGAAAATGGCACTGCTTTTTATACAGGAGAAATCAGACCAAAATGTTGGAAAAGTGTGTGTTGGATGGAAGGGGCAGTCCTATGTTTCTCCAGCATCGTCTTACAGGTGACTTGCAGAGACCCTCTTCTTGCCTCATCTCCTGTTATCACTGCAGCAGCCCAGCTTCAAGGCATCTTGAAATGTGCTAATGTATTTAAGTGATTTTCATTTTACCTCGAAGAGCCTCCTTTGCTAGGGGATCTCAAGTTTAAGGTAGAAAAAAGAGGTAGAAGAAAGGCAGGGTAGCCTATCTTGGAGCGTATGTATGATGACTAGATGGTCCAGCTTTCTGATGCTTCCCAATTTTGTACAATTGTATTTTTTCTAATATGGGTAACTATATGAGATGTTTCTTATATGTCATTTTTAAAGTCAGAAAAAAATTTTTTTCAGACCACTTTTAATTTTTGAATTGAGAAGTAAGGTCGCCATAATCATGGTGAATTCTTTTGGACAAGATTATGGTGAAGACAGTCAGGAATTTGACAACAGCCAGAGGACAGTGAAGAGCCATGGCAGCTGGAGGATGCGAGTATAATGTGGCAAGGGAGAGACCAGGGGCCAGGAAAGGAGGGGAAAGATCCCAAGATGCATTTTGTCCATCCCAACCCCCCACTCCCTCCCCAGCACATTTCATCCCAAGCAGAGCTGTCACTTGATTTTTGTCAAGCGAAGACAGGATTGTAGGTGATAACTCATTCCCTCTTTTCCACATCTCTGGGCTGCCCCAGACCTGCTCTGTGATGATCCTGCATGGTGCTGCCTGGGGAGGCCTGGGACACTTGTGCCAAGAGTTTGCTCTGCTGCATGCAATACTGTGTTTGTTTAGAAGGTGCCGCTGTCCATAGCTCTGCCTCTTTACCACAGTCCTGTGTAAAGACACAAAGCCAGGGCTTCCCTGTGGTCCAGTGGTTAAGCATCCGCCTACCAGTGCAGAAGACATGGGTTCAATCCCTGGTCTGGGAACTAAGATCCCACATGCTGTGGTGCAACTAACCCCATGTGCCTCAGCTACTGAAGCCTGGGCACCTAGAGCCCCTGCTCTGCAACAAGAGAAACCACTGCAATGAGAAGCCCCCACTCGCCTCAACTAGAGGAAAACCTGTGCACGGCAAAGAAGACCAAGCGCCCCTTATACAGTACTGAGCATAAAATAAAAATTCAATAAATATTAACCATTATATTTATTGATGGTAATAATGATAACAGTGTCTGCTAGGACCACTAAATCTTTTTATGCTACACTTAATTGCAGAAAGTCCTTTTCCATGTAATTCAGTTCCCTTCCCCACCTAAATTGAATTTAACTTTTACTCAATTGAATTTAACTTTATTCAGTTCAAATCATTTCCCCATTATACCAGTGATTCTTTTTTTTTTTTTTTAAGTTTCACTGTGGAGAGTCATGAGATGGAAGGTGAGGGGAGGGCTACCTGCCTGGATAGTTCTCTGAAACCTTTGTGATAGATGTAGCATCTTTTCATGAAAATCCCAGAAGCAGCCAAAGAAGCAAGAAGAAGTGAAGGTGTTAGTTGCTCAGTCCGACTCTTTGCAACCCCATGGACTGTAGCCCTCCAGGTTCCTCTGTTCAGGGAATTCTCCAGGCAAGACCACTGGAGTGAACCAGTGATTCTTAGAATTAGTATCCCATTATCAAGAATTTTATGTAAGACTGAGGTCCCAATGTCTTACGTGTAAAAGATAAACGACAACCAAAAAAATCATGTTGAGGAGCGTGAGGGGATGTCTCCCTGTTGTGGCCAAAGCGACTCACTGGCTTTTCAGGCTTATAGAATAGTTATGTCTTGTCATGGTGTGGGTGGCTATGGGGGCTTCTAGTCAGTGAGCTTTGGGATGAAGTGACAGAAAATCTAACTCGAATGTATGGGCTGCAGCTGTAAGGAACCGTGATGTCTCGAACTGCTAGAGTCTAGTGGTGGATGGCTGGGCAGGCTGACGGGACGTGGTGACACCATTCTTGAGGCCTGCCCTCCTCCATGTGGCAGCTTGGTCTTCAGGTTGGCAATGAGGCGGTGGTGGTGGCGGTTCCACAGTTCACATCTGTGTAGGACACCGTCCAGAGACAGTTCCTTTAAAAGCTTTCCTTAAAATCTGGAAGAATTCTCCCCACAGCCCCAGGAAGCTTGACCTCTTCCTTTCCTGGCCTTAAGTCAGTCATGTGCCCTTCCCTTAACTACACCGTCCATGGGATTCTCCAGGCCAGAATACTGGAGTGGGTAGCCTTTCCCTTTTCCAGGGGATCTTCCCAACCCAGGAATTGAACCCAGGTCTCCTGCATTGCAGGCAGATTCTTTACCAGCTGATCCACAAGGGAAGCTCCTTCTCTTAATTAATCACCAGCAAAGGGTTAGGATTACCTTGACTGATGCGGTCTAACTAGAACCCACAGGTTGAGCAGAAAGTGCATGAGGGCAGGGGCATGGAAGGTCCTGAATGAAATAACCGTACGCCCACTGCAGTTTTTCTTTTTCAGCTTGTTGTAGGCGTGCAGGCGTTGTCAACGTGGTTGTATTTTGTTGTCTAATGCCACACAAGTGCTCCATGTCTTAGTCTACAACTCCACCAGTCTGAGCTGCACACATTGAACTGACAACATTGTGTGCTGTGTGTGTGTGTGTGTACTGAGCATAAAATCCTTCAGGTCATTTTATCTCTGGAAATGCAAGTTTTGTTGGTTTAAAAAACAGGTTAATTATAGTATCATTATTAGTAATTATGTGGTAAAATACACAATAGATGGCCAGAAAGAAAAAGGCATAAATGAGCAGTGAGAGAGAGCAGAGATGAGGGTGGGATGAAGAAGAGAGTTAGAACAGCTCTCAGAGGCCAGGTACGCTGGAAAGGCATCCGTTCATCCTTTTATTTCCATGGGGACCTGAGCACCCAGCTCAGAAGCCATGACTTTCCACTTGCTGGCCTGCTTCGCTCTAACTTCCCACGTGTCTTATCACAGCCGAGAGGGTGTCCAGACAAAGGCTGGCTTCTGAGACAGGCCTGACAGTGGGGTCTGACCCCCAGGAGGGGCCACTGGCAGACAGGTGGGGCAGAGTTCAGTATCTGGAAGGGACGGCCACCACCACAGGGGCTCACATCTGGCCAGAATGCAAGGCCTTGAGGCCTTAAGGTTGTCCTACTTTCTGTGGCCGCACCTGGAAGCCTGAAATGCAGACTGGGGGGCTCTGCACTTGTTTCTCTCGGCTGGTGGTGGCTCCGACTGGCTCTCTCCAGGCAAACCAGATTCCCTGCTTAGAGCTGCAGAGGAAGGGGCTACTCGTGGGCTAGTGCCTCTGAGAAGCTGCACTGGAACTGGAATCCTGCTCAGAAAGGAGGTGCCATTTATGCCGACTCCAACCCCTTTACTGCGGCAGTAACTTATTCCTCTTTAACAGACAGCTTCCAGGCAAACCAATTCAAGTCATCTTGGTCTGTGTGGGCAGGAGGGCTATTATCAGGCACTAGGTGGAGATCCCAGTGCTCCTGAAATTGACACTTGACAAGCACTTGATGGAAACAGAGGTGCTGGGGGAGTTTGTGCAGCACTCTGCGTTCAGCTGTCGGAGCCCGACGACGCTGCAGCGGTTTGGACAAATGTCTTTCAGGGAATAGGTGTGGTCTCCTGGAAGTCGGCCCCCAAGCCCTTCTGTATCCCAAGCCAGACAACTGTGGCACCTTAACTCTCTTTCCATAAAGCTGTCATCATAACTGATTCCTTCCAGATCCTGAGAATGTTATTCTGTCCTTAGGTTTCTACTTGCTCTAAGATCTTCAGAAAAAGTAGGCCTTCCTTTTTAGCTTTGCCTGTCTTGTCTGTTTATGTCTGAGTGCTTTAGGGAAGTAGAAGGAATAGCAGAAGTAACAAATCCTGGAAAAGTCACAAATTCTCAAGGAATTTCAAGATACTCTTGTAGAAGTAATTTTTGGTTAAAAAAAAACACAGAATTTTTTTTTTTTTTTAACGCTGGGCTAACTCCTTAGGTTTCTTCCTGGATTCTTTTTGTGGTACCATAAAGAATTACCCGTGCCTTTATCATTCCCTGACACGTGGTAGGTGCTCAACAAATGTTTGTTGAATGAATCCATGGACATTTCTGCGTGGAAATTAAGCCTCCCCTCCCATGTTAAAGCGTTTCCCTTCCCCTCTCTGAGCCAGGCAGGTCCTGTGGAGATTGTAAGAAGTTCTTAAAGCAGAACAGCAAAGGCAAATATTCAAGCAGATTGGAAAGTTACAAGCAAAAGCCCCTTAAGCCCACTCCTGCCCACTCAAATGTAGTGGTAAGGATCTCTGCAGAAGCCAATACTTTAAGAGGACTAATTTACCACAATAGCAAAATTATAGTATGGGAAATTGCAGAATATCTTCCTTCCCCTCTACTTCCCCTTCCTCCTCTTTTCCCTCCCCCACTCCTTTCTTTTATAAAAACGTATTGAATGTTTTTAGGGCTGGGTGCTGGGGATACAACGGTGGATAAAGCTGCTGTGGTCTCTGCCTCATTGTTCAGTCTCTAAGTCCTGTCTGACTCTTCGTGACCCCATGGACTGCAGCACGCCAGGCTTCCCTGTCCTTCACTATCTCCCGGAGTTTGCTCAAACTCACGTGCTTTGAGTCCGTGATGCCATCCAACCATCTCACCTTTTGTCGCCCCCTTCTCCTGCCCTCAATCATTCCCAGCATCCAGGGTCTTTTCCAGTGAGTCGGCTCTTCAGATCAGATGGCCAAAATACTGGAGCTTCAGCTTCAGCAATAGTCCTTCCAATGAATATTCAGAGTTGATTTCCTTTAGGATTGACCGGTCTGATCTCCTTGCTGTCCAAGGGACTCTCAAGAATCTTCTCCAGCACCACAGTTCGAAACTATCAATTCTTTGGCTCTCAGCCTTCTTAATGGTCCAACTCTCACATCCGTACATGACTACTGGAAAAATCATAGCTTTGACTATACGGACCTTTATCAGCAAAGTAATGTCTCTGCTTTTTAGTACTCTGTCTAGATTCATCATAGCTTTTATTTCAAGGAGCAAGAGTCTTTTAATTTCATGAAAAGACCAGTCACCATCTGCAGTGATTTTGTAGTCCAAGAAAATAAAATCTGTCATTGTTTCCATTGTTTCCCCATCTATTTGCCATGAAGTGATAGAACCAGATGCCATGATTTTTGTTTTTTGAATGTTAAGTTTTAAGCCACCTTTTTCACTCTCCTCTTTCACGTTCATCAAGAGGCTCTTTGGTTCCTCTTCACTTTCTGCCATAAAGGTGTTGTCATCTGCATATCTGAGGTTATTCATATTTCTCCCCAAAATCTTGATTCCAGCTTGTGCTTCATCCAGCCTGGCATTTCACATGATGTACTCTGCATATAAGTTAAATAAGCAGAGTGACAATATACAGCCTTGACGTACTCCTTTCCCAATTTGGAACCAGTTTGTTGTTCCATGTCTGGTTCTAACCATTGCTTCTTGATCTGCATACAGATTTCTCTGGAGGCAGGTAAGGTGTTCTGATATTCCCATCTCTTTAAGAATTTTCTGCAGTTTCTTGTGATCCACACAGTCAAAGGCTTTAGCGTAGTCAGTGAAGCAGAAGTAGATGTTTTTCTGAATTCTCTTGCTTTTTCGATGATCCAGCAGATGTTGGCAATTTGATCTCTGGTTCCTCTGCCTTTTCTAAATCCAACTTGTACATCTGAAGGTTCTTGGCTCATATACTGCTGAAGCCTAGCTTGAAGAATTTTGAACATAATCTTTCTAGCATGTGAAATGAGTGCAATTATACGATAGTTTGAACATTCTTTGGCATTGCCTTTCTTTGAGATTGGAATGAAAACTGACCTTTTCCAGTCCTGTGGCCACTGCTGAGTTTCCCAAATTTGCTGGCATACGGTCTCTCTCTTCATGTAGCTTAAAGGCCAATGTGTGTGTATGTGCGTGTGTGTGTGTGTGTGTTTATATGTGTTTTGAAGGGGGGTAGTCTGTAGTGTGAGCCTGCTGCATAATTGATTAAGGCCAACACCAACACTTTGCGTTGCTGAGGTCTTGTTTCCCAAGTCCTCAGGATCCTTTGGTGAATTGAGTATCACACCACTTAGCCTTTTTCTTTTGTGTAAAATATATCTGTTTCTCTCTGTGCATACTATGATGTGGCTAATTTATAGTATTTGATTAATAACTCACTGGATTGGCCAATATTCAATTTGATTCACTTTTGTGGTTATATCATAATATAGATAGCAGTTGTGTGACGCAGATGATCTCTATAGGTTTCTCCTTCCTATCCTTGACATGCAGGTAGATTGCATTTCTGCTCTCCTTTGATTAAGCAGGGCCAGGAGACAGTTCTGGCTAATGGAAGAGGGGGGAAATGCTATACATCACTTCCAGATCTGGCCTCTAGACCTTTTGTAAGAATCCCCAAGTGCTTTTTCTTTTTCTTTGTCTCCTGGCTGGAGAGAAAAAGTCTAGTGGAGGATGATGAGGCTCTAGGCTCAGTTGTTAGCTGCCTATTTTTGTTAATAAAGTTTTATTGAAGCAATCACATTCATTTGTCTATGTGTTATCTATGGCTACGTTTATACTACAAAGGCTGTGGTGAGGAGTTGCAGCTGAAACTCACGCCCTGCTAAGCCTAAAATATTTACTTTCCAGCCCTTAAAAAACAATGCCATCCTTAGGGGATGACAGGGCCCATGAATGAGATCAGTCTGGGTCCTGGAATGACGGGGTGCAGGGTCTTTCCCATTTTCTAGGCCAACTTGCATTATTTGACTATGACATGAGAGAGAAATAAACCTTTTTTTAAAAAATTATTTTTCCAGTTTTATTGAGATACAATTGACATACAGCAGTGTATAAGTTCAAGGTAGTTACTTATATACATAATGAAATGACCACCACCATCAGCCTTGTTAACATTCATCATCTCAAATAGATCAAAAAAAAGAAAAATGAAAAAAATTTTCCCATGTGATGAGACATCTTAGGTTCAACTCTCCACAACCTTCACATGTAGCATATAGTCATATTAACAACTGTCATCATGCTGTATTTGGCTTCCTGGGTGGCTCAGATCTGCCTGCAATGAGGGAGGCCAGAATTGATTTCCGAATTGGGAAGATCCCCTGGAGAAAGGAATGACTACCCAGTCCAGTATCCTTACATGAAGAATTCCATGGACAGAGGAGCCTGGTGGGCTGCAGTCCTTGGATGGCAAAGAGTCAGACACGACTGAGTGAATAACCCTTGCACTAGCACTTGGGTTAAACCATCGATATTTGCGTTTTTTTTTTTTTTACTAGCATTATTTACCTAATAAAATATGTCATTTATATAATAAAAACAAGAGCTAACATTTATTGGGCATTTTTATTAGGTACTGTTCTATGTGTTTCTACTATTCTATGTGCTTCTGTTCTCAAAACAACCCTATGAAGAATCTGCTCTTAGTGATGTTTTAAAATGAGGAAATGAAAGACTCTGTCATTTGTCCAGGGATTCATTTGGTCAGAGGGGAGCTGGAATTCATACCTAGGCTGCTTGGCTTCAGCATTATGGCTCCAAGCCTCTCTTTTTTCCTTCATATTTACATAATTCACATCTCCAAGTTTTTTCTGAGAGTCTATCTTATTTGAGTTTCACCACAGACTTCTGAAAGACAGGTTATATTATTATTGACAATATAATTACAGAATATATTTATTAGTAAATATTGTATTAAATAGTAGAAATTATATAATTATTATCATTGTTCAGGAGAGGAAACTGACCTAAAGAAGTGACTTACTAAAGCTTGCTTAACTAGCAAATGGCAGAACTATATCCTGAGCCCTGAGCTGCTGACACCAGTTTGAAGTTATGTGTCTTCCTTGGGTCTTGGTTTCCATTCAAAATACACCAACCTGTCAAATGCTCTTGGACATTAGCCCATCCTTGAACGGTCAGCATAACAACATGGACATATGGAGAGGGATGTGGGATGGGCAAAAACGGATGTCAGTCTAGGGGAGGATGGAGTTTTGCAGGAGTGGGGGTGGGTCAAGGAGCTCATCCTGGATGTTTTTTGGTACCTTCAGTTCATGATGCAGACTGAACATGAGTGAAAGGGACACTGTCCCACCTACGGGCCTTTAACATCCTAATTCATCCAAGATATTACTTCTTATCCACTTGGCACAATCTCTCAGGACATTTCCTGCCTTTAGGACAGTGTTACTCAAGACTTGATTCCTGGGAGTGGTGGAGATGAGGTGGTGCTTATTAAAACTGCAGATTCCTGAACCCACCTAAGATCTATTGCATGAGAATCTCTGGAGGAAGGTCCCAGGAAGCTGCATTTTAAAATCAGCAATGTAGATGCTTCTGATGGACACTAAAGCTTGAGACTCACAACCCTGGGAGGTTACCCCAAGTGAACAATCCAGCTTTTACTCCTCCTTTGTGGTCAGGTAGCAAGCTAGCTCAGATAAGAATCCCTAGATGAATATTTATCACCGTACCAGGAATGTTCCTCTCTGAGTAGGTGGGTGAGGATGAGGAGTAGGGTCATTCCCTGCCTTTTGTTTTGCTGGACAGGAAACCCACTAAGTATGTCAATTCTCTTCTCTAGAGCATCATTTTTAGAAAAGAACTCAGAATGGTATCTCAGTTGTGTAGTAGCTTTTTAAAAAGTGTTTTCCTCTTGTGAGTTCTCATTCCTTATGGTTGGATGGGGACCCTTCTGCCCTCTCCCTGCCCAGGGCAGACAAAGGTGCAGGGCTCGGGTATCTCAGGTCCAGCTGAGGGACATTTGTGAGCCTCCCAGTCACCTTTTACTGCCCGTCAGCTCCACTTCTGTTCGCTGTCTCCCAGCCTGTGCTGCTTGGTGGGGCATCCAGGGCTGACTTCTTCCTCCTTGCTCAACTCAAAACTTTCAGGGTTTGAAGGCAGTACGTTCATAAGAGCATTGTGACTTTGTTGACTTCTTGATGTATCCGTTTCTCAGAAGGTGACTGGAAGATGTTCACGTTCTGGAAGAATCAGAAAGTGAGGGGTGGGAGTGGAATGGGTATGAACCCAATGAGAGGACGACGCATGTCTTCAACATGGTGGACTCACCTGTTGGGTCTGAGAGGCAAGGACATGCCAAGGGGATGCATGGGCCATTATTACTAAAGCAATCAAAGATAGATGGATAAAATTAAAACTCTTTTAAAAAGTATATGTATACATATATTTTAATATACATTATTTTTGCCATACCACTCAGTATGTGGCATCTTATTTCTCCGATCAAAGATTGAACTTTTGCCCCCTGCATTGGAAGTGTGGAGTCTTAACCACAGAACCAACAGGGAAGCCCCTAAAATTAAAACTCTTGATGGTCCAAAGAGTTTGTTCCTTTTGGGAGGAAGATCTTGACTTTGGCTCTGAGGGGAGAGAGGAGAGAAGGTTTCAGAGGCGGGCAGGTGTGTGGAGCACTGGCTTGAGCATCTTCATCAGTGCAAGGTGCTTGGGAGTAAGAGTGGAAAGGAGAGCCCTTACTCTGCTTCCCTATGTGGCCTGACAAACAAAGGGAGACAAATAAGTTTAATGGGGCTGCTGGATTACAAATGTGCCTAAACCTTCTTCCTCCTCAGGATCACCATAATTTAAGATCCTGTACCTGGCATACCTTCCTGGGTCGGGAAGATCCCCTGGAGAAGGAAATGGCAGCCCACTCCAGTATTCTTGCCTGGAGAATCCCATGGACAAAGGAGCCTGGCAGGCTACAATCCACGGGATCGCAAGAGTTGGACACAACTTTGCGACTAAACCACCACCACCACCACCTTGCATATTAGTCAAACAAACCAACAAAGAAAAAGAAGAGAAGTAAGTGGAAGGCAAGTTTAGAGGAGTAAGATAGGTGTCCTCGGGGCTTTCATGAGCTCATTCTTGAGCCATTATCGCAGAGCAGCAGGGCCTGTTTTCCTTCCTCTAGAGACTGGGGGTGGGCGCACAGGACAGAAACTTTGCCCTCAGGAAGCTTCTCACTTGATGTGTCCACCCTCCATTCTGTTGCTGCGATTCATGGGGTCACAAAGAGTCGGACACGACTGAACGACTGATCTGATCTGATCCTCTCTTTATTTCTGCTGCTCTATAGAACTTGTGGACACAGACTAAGTGGCCATGATGGTGTCCAAAGGTCCAGTTGAAAGGGCAAAGTTTACAAAAGTTCATCAATAAAGTTTTATCAGAACCCAGTCACACACATTCATTTACATATTGTCTGGTTGCTTCAGGCTACAACCGCAGAATTTGAGTATTTGCAAGAAAGATTACATGGCCTGCAGGGTCTGAAATAATTACTATCTGGTCCTTTTACAGAAAATGTACCTGTCCCTCTAGATCTAGAGGCCTCACACTGGTTTTAAGTGCTTGGCCTCGAAATGACGTACATCCTCCACTCACAACTCACAGGTCAGCAAGCTCACATGAACCTCAGGGGGCCAGGGTGTATATCCTACCATGTGCCCGGGATGGGGATAACCAGACTATATGACTAACAGTTATCAGTGACCGCCATGTGACCCCGTGGACCCCCACCAGGCTCCTCTGTCCACAGAATTCTCCAGGCAAGAATACTGGAGTGGGTTGCCATTCTCTTCTCCAGAGAATCTTCCCGACCCAGAGATTGAACCCAGGTCTCCTGCATTGCAGGCAGATTCTTTTCTGTTTGAGCCATGAGGGAAGCCCTCATCAGTGACCACCACAACAGTCTCCTACGTGTTGAACTTAGTCCTAGGGTCTGGATATAGAAAGATAAATCCAGACAAGATCTCTGATCTCCAGGTATTCAAAGAATGCCAGAATTTGGGGGCTGGGAGAAAAGCTAAGTATAGAGAGATTCAAATGTCCTTCCCTGGAAGATGCAGACTCCGTCTCGTCTAAATTTCCTGAGATGAAAGATGTTTTCTCAGCTCGATGATAGCCAGACCTGGGGACTGGCCAGCTTGGCAGGCAGTGGGGGCGACAGATTCCCATGATGAACATTTATATCAATAATAGAAGGGTTGTTTAACAGGAATTCTTAAAGGAAAGATGAGATAATTTCATGTTTTGATATTCGTAAAATTGATTCTGTTGAAGCAGGAGTGCTGTGGTGCATATTATTGCTGCTGTAATTTTGGCAAAAGATGTGACTCAACTTGGCAGAGTGTCTGAGAAGGGGGAATCCAGTGAGGAGGGAGAGGGTGGGCCAGGAATCAGAGACAAGGAGCCAGGTCCTTGGTGGGAACTGGGAGGGTGGTCCGGGAGCCTCTGCCAAGCGGGGACATGAGGAAGGTTCTCTCGGCTGCAGAGAACCCGAGGCTGCTTGGGTTTCTGGTGGTGCTAAATCCTGTGGAGAGAGAGGGAGCAGCCGGGGAGGGGTGTGTGCATGTGTGTGGTGGGGGAGAGACATTTAAACATTGTAGGAATGAAGGATAAATTTAAAATCCATCAAGCAGAGTTGAGACAGGATGACAACGTGAGGAACATGAATCACTCTTTCTAGGGACCCACCCAACTGTGTGCAGGATTGGAAATGGATTTTCCCCTTCATTTCTCCTCTCCTGCAAGCTTATCTGGGACCCTTTATCTCCCCCACCTTTGCCCTCTTGATCCAGCTTGGTGGCTGCATACCTAAGGCTGGTCAGTGCATCCCCAGGGCCTCCTCCCCTGTATCTCTGAGCCGTTGGGTGTGGAGCTGTGCCAGCTGGGATGACCAGTCCATGTGCTTGAAAGGCAGGAGACAAATAAGGAAGATACGTCTGGCCCACTCCTCAGGGAGATCAGGGTCTATTTGACACTCATACCAGGCTTGATCAGCTATGCACTAAAATCATCTTGCCTTTTTTTTTTGAGGGGGAGGGTGCACCTTGAGGCATGTGGGATCTTAGTTCCCCAACCAGGAATAGAACTCCCCCCACCCCCTTCCCTGCGCAGTGGAAGCACAGAGTCTTAACCACTGGACTACCAGGGAAATCCCCATCCTGCCTTTTCTACCTGCTTCCTTAATGTAATGAGGAGGGGGTTGAGGGGGCATTTATGGATTTTGCTTCATGGGTTAGAGGCAGTGTGATCAATATAGTGGGAAAAACTGTGAGTTAAATTTAAAACCTGAGCCCTTTCCCAGCTCTTTTATTTCTAGTATGACTAGTCTGAGCAAGACTCTTTATCTCTCTGGATCTCACCTGTAAAATGATACGGCTCGACACTTAAGATTCCTGCCCATTTTAATATTCTAAGTTTTTATGATTTGTGATTTGGTATGCAGTCCAGACTGTGGAAGGCGGAGCAGGGTCTGGGAAGATGCCTCCCCTGGGGGCCCAGCCTAGCCCTCAGTTCATCATAGGTGCTCACTAAGCCCTGGATTAGTGATGTGGATACCTGGGCTCCTCCCAGTATGTAGACCAAACGGCACTTTTTGGAGCCACGGGGGCGTGTTTGTGCCAGCTGTGTCACTAGGGGCGTGGTTTGGAACGTGGATGGAGAAGAGGCTGGGAATCACGGGTGTTGGGCTCTTGGCTGGGAGGGAAATAGGAGGTAGAGGTCTGGAAAAGATGGTAAGTTTAGGTTCTCTCAATTCAGGACTGTCCCCCAGACCTCACACTTGCTATGGGAACTCTTTCTAAGTCCTTCAGTTCAGTTCAGTTCAGTTGCTCAGTCGTGTCCGACTCTTTGCGACCCCGTGAATCGCAGCACGCCAGGCCTCCCTGTCCATCACAAACTCCTGGAGTTCACTCAGACTCACGTCCATCGAGTCAGTGATGCCATCCAGCCATCTCATCCTCTGTCGTCCCCTTCTCCTCCTGCCCCCAATCCCTCCCAGCATCAGAGTCTTTTCCAATGAGTCAACTCTTTGCATGAGGTGGCCAAAGTACTGGAGTATCAGCTTCAGCATCATTCCTTCCAAAGAAATCCCAGGGCTGAGCTCCTTCAGAATGGACTGGTTGGATCTCCTTGCAGTCCAAGGGACTCTCAAGAGTCTTCTCCAACACCACAGTTCAAAAGCATCAATTCTTCGGCGCTCAGCCTTCTTCACACTCCAACTCTCACATCCATACATGACCACAGGAAAAACCATAGCCTTGACTAGATGGACCTTTGTTAGCAAAGTAATGTCTCTGCTCTTGAATATGCTATCTAGGTTGGTCATAACTTTCCTTCCAAGGAGTAAGCGTCTTTTAATTTCATAGCTGCAGTCACCATCTGCAGTGATTTTGGAGCCCAAAAAAATAAAGTCTGACACTGTTTCCACTGTTTCCCCATCTATTTCCCATGAAGTGATGGGACTGGATGCCATGATCTTCGTTTTCTGAATGTTGAGCTTTAAGCCAACTTTTTCACTCTCCTCTTTCACTTTCATCAAGAAGCTTTTTAGTTCCTCTTCACTTTCTGCCATAAGGGTGGTGTCATCTGCATATCTGAGGTTATTGATATTTCTCCTGGCAATCTTGATTCCAGCTTGTGTTTCTTCCAGCCCAGCATTTCTCATGATGTACTCTGCATATAAGTTAAATAAGCAGGGTGACAATATACAACCTTGACATACTCCTTTTCCTATTTGGAACCAGTCTGTTGTTCCATGTCCAGTTCTAACTGTTGCTTCCTGACCTGCATCCTCTCTGTGCATGCTCTCCCTTTTGCTGGTAATCTTCTCCTTTTCCTCACCCGGCAAACCCCGCTTACACCCAGCCTGAGGGTCACTTCCTCCACAAAGCCCACAAGTGGGCTGAGGGGACCCGCACATGAGCTCACATAGCTATCAGGCCCACCTCAATCACAGCACATCAGGCTGTGTGGTCAAATTCATGTTCATCATGTTCCTCCAAGGAGGAGGATGTGGACTAAATCCAGCTCATCTTGGCATGCCCAGTGCCAGACTCGTGGTTAAGGCTTCAGTCAGAGTTGATTGAATGAGTGTATCTCATAGGGGCAAATCCGGCTACCTCTTCCTTGGTATGGAAGAGGAAAACCAGCCTCAAGGGAGCCAGCCAGGGTACCTGATTCCACACATGCTCCTCAGACCCTGCTGGAATGAGCATAAGAAAGTGAGGAAGGAACTGTGTGTGGGACCCAGTTTTCATCAATAACTTGCACCACCAGAGAGAGTATGAGAGTTAGGGGAGCAGGTGGTGGGTGGGTTCGCCAGAAAAGCTGGGTCCCTGGGGAGAGGGGTAAGGAGATTCTTTCACCACGGACAGGCTGGGATGGCCAGCTAGCTGTCAAGGTGGGGCTGAGAAGGACAGCCTTTGGCATCCTTCTCTCAGCACCCTGAGACATTGATCACAGTTGCCTATAATTATGGCTTTAACTTCTGCTGTCTGTGCCAGATTGAAGTTCATGGGGCAAAAATCAAACCTGCTTCTCCTGACCCTGAACACCCAGCACTTGGCACACAGCGAGGTCCATAGTGGATGCTCCCAAGTTCAGCCATCATTTATTGCCAGCACCTGGCACACAGCCTGCTCCAGGATGGGTGCTCCAGAGTGCCACAATCATTTATTGAGAGCCAGCTGTGTGCCAGTTTCTGGGCCAGGCCAGAAGCCTTGCCCCAGAGGACAACGTCATTAATCTCTTTCTCTTCTCTATCTCCCCCGTGCCCACCCCTCCCCTCCCTGCCCTCCCACCCCTTATCTCTCTCCCACCTCCCCGCGCAGAGCAATGTTCTGTGATGGTGCCCGAGATGCGTGGACTGAGCCCCGGCCACAGGCTGCCCGAGCCCGCCCTCTGCCCGGCCGCGGGCGGGAGCCCTGAGCCCAGCGCTGCGAGCCGCCGCTGCCGCCACGTCCTGGCCCTGCCCGAGGAGGAGGCATGGCGGCCCCAGCAGTGCGCCTTGCTCGAGGCCGACGCCTCCGACGAGGCGGGCATGCTGCCGGCCTCCCCGCGCGCCGCCGGCGGCTTCGACAACTTCTTCCCGGTGCAGGAGGGCGAGGGCCCGGGCTGGGAGGGCGGCTCCAGCCCCTTCCTGCCGGTGAGCCCCGAGGTGATGAAGCGGCGGCGCGGGGGTCTCATCGAGCAGCGGGACATCATCAAGGCCCACGAGGCGCACAAGATGCAGAGCACCCCGCAGGCGCGGCGCAAGGAGTGGGAGTGAGTACCGGCGGTGGCAGGGTGGAAGAGGGGCGCATGGGGCCAGGGAGGAGCCGAGGGCATGTGGGGTCACGTGGGAAAAGATGATGGGCCCAGCGGAGCAGATGGAGCTATCTCTGCTGCGGCCAAAAGAGAGGCTTGACCTTCCGAGCTAGGCCTCCGAGGTCAGACCCGATCCATCTCACTAACCAGCCACAGGCTCCTGGAACCTCACGGAGGTCTAAGGACGTCCCGAGAGCTGCTCCCCACTCTTCCCACTCCCACTCCCCCTCCCAAGCGCATTTAGTTTACCAAGAGCCTGGGCATCAGGACCTGGGGTCTGATTCACATCCCAAGCTTTCCTGAAAAGAGGAGCTCTGTAAACCATGGAGAATCTATCAAAATGTGAAGCACCTATCTCGTTTTTCCCTCCAGAATTGCTGCTAACCCTCCTCTTTCTGGTATATTATTGAGTGAACGATTTTATTTGAGGGCAAGTGTTCACTGGATAGAAGGGATTGACCAAGATTCCAACCTCTCCCTCCTTCCCACACCGCCTTTGTTTCTTTTTGTGTAGAGTCAAAGGATTTATGTTCTGTCTTGGGCCATGTTTACCCTGACTGATGCTTATTGAGAACTGGGATTTTATTCCTTGGAGTCATAAATTAAAGGAAGATAGTATTGCATTTAATTCTCAGTGGCACCAGATTTACCTCCCACCCAGGGACTTTGATTTGTCCTTCTGATGCCAGTGTTTATTCTACCTGTTTATTAATACATGTCCTGAGGTTTGTATGTCTTTATCTCCTCTTGCCTTGGACTGAGTTAGTAGATGTTAGACTAGGTGTTTTTTTGATAGTGCTGGTCATGGTGGAATTTTCCTCCCTGGTTTTGATGGACATCCTGGATGGTGCAAATTGGGGCAGATGGAGGTGATCCCTGGTGTTGTTTTCCTATAGATGTTAATGTTCGTTAGCTCATTCATTCGGTGACATGTGCCAGGCTCCTGGGGTCCAGAGAGGAAGTGGGTACCCAGCACTTAACAAACCTTCTCTCCTGTTGATCACTTACCAGTGTGTTAGCCTTTAAAACCTCACATAGCCCTCTAAGTGCCAGCGACATTCTAAGCACCTTACCTGTGTTAACTCATGTGACTCCTCATCCTTACTATGAGGTAGTACAATTATTGTCCACATTTAACTGACAAGGCACAGGGAAGTTAAGTGATTCTCCACAGATAATTATTACGGCATTGTAACTGTGGTTTGAGGTTCATTAGTGATTTGTACCCTGGAAGTCTGGTTTTAGAATACATGCCTCTAACTTCAAAGGCACAGTGCCTTTTATTTTAGGTCTCATGGTACTTAACTGCTGATCTCAACCAGCCATTGAGGTGTCATGGCAAGAGCACTGGCCTAGGGGTTGAGAGACTTGGGTCTGATTCCCAGGGTGGCCTTATAGGTGGTGAGTCATCTCATCGTGGCTTTGAAAATTGAGTAGGAGGAAGTAGATGACCATTTGAATATGGTCCAACTCTGCTAGTTGGTATTTTTTCATAATCAGAAGTGCTATACTTTTATGCACCTCCGTCGTGTCGTCTTAGGGGGATGCTGAACAGCTTGAGGGCAGAGACTTGTCTTGCACGTTCTACATGTCACTCAATGCCTGCCGTATGACCTAACTCAAGAATTCCTACAATACTCACTGAAAAAGTCACTTCGCCACGGCTGTGAATATGTGAATAAGTCTTAGGTTTGGTAGTTGGAGGATGGAGTGGCAGGGGGAATCAGGAGAGATTGTGCTTTCATCAGGGCAAACCCATTAAAAGGTGAAATAGGGCAGCACACCAATAGCTTAGGGACATATTAGCCTTTAAGAGTAATGGTAGAGGAGGAGCTCACCAAAGAGGTCAGAAAGAGTGGCCAGGGTGGTAGGCAAAAAGCCAGAGGATACAGGGACAAAGAAGTGGAAAGAAGAGTGTTTTCAGAAGGAAGGTGTCTTCATCTGTGCAAGATTTTCTTTTTTTAAAAATTAATTTATTTTAGTTTATTAATATAAATTAATTTATTTTAATTGGAGGCTAATTACTTTACAATATTGTATTGGTTTTGCCATATATCAACATGAATCCTCCACGGGTGTACACGTGTTCCCCATCCTGAATACCCCTCCCACCTCCCTCCCCATATCATCCCTCTGGGTCATCCCAGTGCACCAGCCCCAAGCATCCTGTATCCTGCATCGAGCCTGGACTGGCGATTCGTTTCACATATGATATTATACATGTTTCAATGCCATTCTCCCAAATCATCCAAGATTTTCTAAAAGGTCAAATAAAATGAGGATGGAGAAGAATCATGGGTTTTGGCAATACAGAGGTGGCCTTCATGGAAACAGTTTCAGGAGGATGATGGGGACAGGACCCAGTTGGAGTGTGTCGCAGAGACAGTGGGAGGTGATAGAGACAGTGGCATGGCCCCAGACTCCCTGCTCCCCAACACTCAACAGCCATCACTGCAGTCTGCTGGGAGATCTCCATGATTAATACCACTAAGCCTTTGTCCTCACCACAAACTCCCTCCCTGAAAGGCCCTGTGCATGCCTTAGTCTGACCCACTTCCTGTTCCTTCCCCACTTCCCAAACCCTGATATCACGCTGGCTAGGACTCATGTTCCATCATCAACAGGAGCCTTCTCTGGACATTCCCTTTGCCTCCTGTTCTGATTGGACCCTGCCTCTCCCCCAAGAATGCTACTCGATCTGCAGCTGTGTCATGTGGTGGCTGCCTTCCCTCCCATACTGCTTGGTACTCTTGAGGCTGTAGGTGGGATAGGTGTCTCCCTGCTTGCCATTGTTGCTTCCAGACTATTATTCCTCACTCCTGTACTAAAATGCCAGTTTGGAGCTCATGGCATCAGACACCACCACCTGCTACTCCTTCCCTGTGCATCTATCTGCAGACTCCTAGGCCCGCTCCTTCATCCCAGGAAGGTTTTAGCTCTTGCTTACTGCCTCTCTCCCCATCTTTTCTCCTGACAGAGTTCTTGGTTAGTAGATGACCCTTCTTGTACCCTGGCCTCTTGGTTCCTTAACCTCTTCTACTTGATGGTTTAACTAGACAACTGTCGCCTGGCCTCATTTCCTTGGTCAGTGTGGACCACGTCGTAACTGCACTGCTCCATGATCTCAATTTCAAGCGTCCTACTGCTGGACTCCCCTCTCTCTTCTGTCCGGTTCCCTCCCTCTGGTGCTCTAGTCCCCAGATTCTTTAATCTCACTGGCATCCACAGACATTTGATCCTATGATTTGGTCACTGCCCCTTCCCCAACCATATCCTCACTTCCCAACTTATCAAATTAAATTCCATTGTAAGCACCAAAAGTACTCTCCAGAGAAAAATAGTGACATTGCACTTGAGGTCGCTTACCTTCTCAAGACTTTCTCCTGCCAGCTTCCAAGGTAGAGCCAATCAGCAGCCAAGGGAAAGGACGCTGGATGCCTCCCAAGCCGGTCAGTAGCCTACTTCATGCTTCACCATCGTTATGATCACTTCCTTGTTTTCACTCTCGACTTCCTTTACACTCTGGTGTTCCATTATATGGGTCTGGCAAAACCCCAACCCTGCTTAAAGCTTGCTTGCCATCTCTTCTTCACCTGCACTTGGACAGTCAAACATTACTATAGCGTAACTCATAGCCTTGCTCAGTGGTTTTTCTGTAAATTGTGACCCCCTCACCAAGTCCACCCTTAGTCCTGCCCAGAAATCTCACTCGGTTCGGTTCAGTCTATTAGTTGTGTCCGACTTTTTGCAACCCCATGGGCTACAGCACACCAGGCTTCCCTGTCTGTCACCAACTCCTGGAGCTTGCTCAAACTCATGCCCATAGAGTCGCTGATGCCATCCAACTGTCTCATCCTCTGTCACTCTCTTCTCCTTCTGCCTTCAATCTTTCCCAGCATCAGGGTCTTTTCCAGTGAGTTAGTTCTTCGCATCAGGTGGCCACAGTATTGGAGCTTCAGCATCAGTCCTTCCAGTGAATATTCAGGACTGATTTCCTTTATGAAATCTCATTACTTTTCCTTTTTTATCTACCCTCATACTCTTTTGGAGACGATTTCACACACTCTTTCCTTTATACTCAAACCCCAACATCTCCTTATAAGCCAGCTTATTCTTAGCTCATGACCACAATTACTTCCCACTTCACAGGAAAAATAGCAGCAATCAAAGAGGCTGGCATGAGCTCCGGTCCACAGTGACACACTCTGCATCTAGGCCCCTGTCCAGGCCGTCCCTCTTGTTTCTGTGGACTCACCCCTGTCACGCTCCACGTGGGGGTTCGGTGCCCGCGTTGAGCATGATGAGCCTCTTTGTCGGTACGCTCTGCCTCTCATTTTTCTCCTACAGTTAGTTCCCTCTGGAACCCATTCCAATCAGGCTTTTGTCCCAAACAAAGCTCTTACCATGCTTGTGTGGTCCTCCACTTTGCTCCTATATTCTTCCCTATCTCAGTCAATGGAACCTACACTCTTTCTGTGGCTGAGACCAGAAATGTCGGAATCATCTAGATTTCTCTCACACTGAGACCCGAAGCTTGCCAGTCCCTGGTGACTTCCCCTGGAAATCCTCCACTTTGCTAAATCCAGTGGACAATTCTCCATGTCCATCTTATTTGATGACAGTGGCAGCAGAAGCAGCATTTGACCATTGCCATTCTCTCTGCACCCTTTTCTCTTTCCGCCTTGGCCAGTTGCTCCTTAGTCTCTTTGACTAGTTTCCTCTTCCTTTTCCCAGTCTCTAAACAGTGAAGGGCCCAGGGCTCCATCCCCCTTCCCAACACTATTCCCTAGTGATCTCTTCCAGCCCCCACGCTTAGTTACCATAATACACTGGTGAATCCCAAATGTCTATCTGCAGCCAGGACTCCTCCTCTGAATTTTTAAAATTTATTTTTAATTATTTTTACCTTTAAAAATATTTATTTATTTGGCTGCGCCAGGTCTCAGTTGTGACACACAGGATCTTTTGTTGTGGCTTGTGGGATCTAGTTCCGCAACCAGGGATCAAACCCAGGCCCTCTGCATTGGGAGTGCGGAGTCCTAACCATTGTACCAACAGGGAAGTCCTCCTTCCCTGATTTTAAATGCTACCCACTTAGCATCTTCTCATGTGTCTGTAAGCATCTCAAGGCCAGGACGTCCAATGGCAAAATATCTACTTTCCCCCAAGCCTGCTTCTCCTGTGTTCTTCCCTATCTCAATGGAACCTACACTCTTTCTGGGGCTGAGACCAGAAATGTCGGAGTCATCTAGATTTCTCTCACACTGAGACCCGATGCTTGCCAATCCCTGGTGACTTGCCCTGGAAAATGTAGCAGGCCACATTTCTGTCTCCCACTGTCTCTCTGGTCCAGCATTAATTTATTAGTTAAATTAATTTAATAAAATTGAAATTTTATTTTAATTTTTTTATTCCATAAATACTTACGTGGTACTTACTAGCTACCCAGCACTGTTCTAAACACTTTATTCATTTAAACCTTTTAACTGAATAAGGCTGGTACTGTTAATAGCCCCTGATTTGCTGTTGAGCCACAGAAAGTTTGAGTAACTTTCCCAGGACGATTACTGCAACCACCTCTTAACTAGCCTCCCTGCTGGAGCCTAGTGGACTAGGTGACTCCTGCTGGAGTCACCCCCACTGCAGTGAAGGGTCCTTTTTGTTCTTTAAAAAAATGATTTACAAAGGAGTTGGAAAGATAGTGCGTAGAGTTTCCATGAAGAGTCATTGGTCCTCTGCTCAGAACCTTCTCGTGGCTTCTCAGCCCACAGAGCAAACCCCAGTCCTTAGCACAGTCTGCCTGGCTCTGCCCAACCTCCCTCCTAGACCTTGACCTTGACCTCTCCCCAACAAAGACACACGGGCATCTTTGGCTTCATCTCTGAATCTGTCCTCCCTTCATCTGCTCCAGCTGTGTTGTCTCAGGCCTTTCCTTGACCCTACTTCACTGCAAGGTGCTCTCCCTGGCTGTTCCCTCTGCCTGGAGTACTCTTTCCCTGCAGATCTGATCGATTCAGCCCCCACTCCGCTGAGCACTCTGCTCCGAGAGCCCTTCCTGACCCCTATTTATAGAGTTGCCTCCCCAGAGTCACCCTATCTCTTTATTATGCTTTAGTTTTCATCATAGCCTTTACTATTGTTTTCCCAACACACACATTATGCACATAAGTGCACATACAAACACATAGAGACACATGCACACACACACACACACACACACACACACACGTATTTGTGTATGTCTGTCTCCCTGCACTGAAAAGTAAGCTTCTTGAAAGTGGGGACTCTGTTTATTTTCAGAGTATAGAATAATGTCCCCTGTGTAGTTGGCTCATAATAACTGTTTGTTGAATGAATGATGAGAGAAATGCACCGAAAGGAATCGATACCTCTTCCAATCAGCTAGCTTCCAGGGAGAGAGGCAGCTGGGTTCTCTGGGTCAGCAGTGCGGTTGTGCAGGTTGTTGACTGTACAAGGCCCTCCAGCTGAACCATCAGCAGAGGAAGTGGGGAGTCTGTTCCCTGCCCTCCCCCAGGGCTGCTCAGGACCCTGTGTCCATGGTGCACCTTGGAGAGATGGAGCCTTCTCTTCTCTCTTCTGGCTTGTCCTGACTTATATTTCACAGATAGGCTCCTGCTGGCACCAGGACAGGGCAGCCTGGTCTGTGTGCAGGGCATAGATTTGCTGTGGTAGGAGATCAGGAAGGATTCTCTGTCAGTGGCCCTGCCAGCTTTCTGCTCCTCCCCCAGCTCCAGCCCCTTCCTAGGCCCTGGCCACCGCCCGCACAGCCGACAGCCCACACCACACACACCGCCAGCTTTTACCAGTCCTGCCTTCTTGGCACTGACTCTGGACTCAGGTGATGCACACACCTGACTAGAAACCAACCTGGGCAGTTTCCAGCATGCATTTTTGGTCTTGCCTGGGGGAGCCAAATGCTGGGAGGGGACGTTGGAAGGGTAGGAGGAGACTTCAAGGAAAAGATATCCGTTTTCCTGAGGACAGACTGTAGGTGATTTGGATGAAGCAGATTTTCTTGTGTAGAATTTTATTTCTCAAAGAACCTATTAAAAAATTTCTTTGGGCCCAGTGTACAGGTTATGAGACCTTTCGGTTAACACTGTTTTATAGCTCTAGCAAGTGGGCGTGAAACCATGTGTTACTAATGCCTTAATATAGTTCCCTCTAGCTTCCAAGATGTTTTCATACATACTATCTCATCTGACCCTCACTATGACCCTATGAATGAGCTACTGTTATTCCTGATTTACAGAAGGGAAAAACGAGCCGCAAAGTCAGAGGTGGTGTTAGGTCAAAGAATCCAAGTCTTCATAGCCACTGCCCCTAGTGATGGAGCACTGGCTACACGCTGTGTGTGTTATTTATTCCAATGGAAATCATAGGTACTATTATAAAGAGTGGAAACATTTCATATGGGACTATTATTGCATATGGAGGTGGAAGAAAGGAAACTGTGTGTAAGTTTCAAGTCTGCGTAGGTTGCTGCAACTTATTCTATGAAGACAGAAGAGGTATTTCCGTAATCATAGTCTTATTGCAGTATATTGCAATTGCCTGTTTACATGCCTGTCTCCCCCACCAGATTGTATATAGCAGGGATGTCTGTCTGATGCCCATCGTGTCTCCATTACTTAGCACAGTGCCTGGCATGTAATAGACTCTTAATAGACATTTGCAAAATGACAAAAAGAGAAGTGATTTGCACACTGGGAAAGTCCATTTGATGAGGTTATGTTAGTTGTCCGGATCCTGCAGCTAATGAGGTGTCACACCATGCCCTCTGACTTCAACGAAGCCCATCTTGTTCCATGGACGCATTCCACTTGCTTTAGTGTCTCCTGCAGTGACAACAAGCACAGGCAAGTGCCAGGAACCCCGTTCAAACTACAGTAACTCCCCTACATATGGATCTTCAAATTGCAACAGGTTGCAAATTGCAACCTGTGGTCCATCAACATCAGGCGTGAGTGAAACTGCAGCTTGCCCTCCGTCTCCTATTGCTGACGGTCCTCCAGCCCTGCCATCTGCTGCCTCCTCTCCCTCCTCCAGTCAGTAACTCTTCCTGCCTGAGGCCAGCCCCTCTATGCCAGCTGTGACGCTGTACTACTGTACTTTTCAAGGTACTATAGTATAAGATTAAAATATTTTATATTTGTGTGTTTTTTACATCTTATTTGTGTGAAAAGTATTATACACCTGTTACAGTACAGCACTGTAGAGCTGATGTGTTCGTTGGATACCTGGGCTACCTTTGTTGGAGTTAGGAACAAAGTGGACTCACAAATGTGCTGTTGGCATGGAGCGCATTCATATGTAGGGGGCTTACTGTAGGGTTGATCCTTGCGATGCAACTTGTTAACTGTGGGACCTGGGGCCGGTGGCAACCTCTCTGCATTTTGTAGAGTGCGGGAGAGTCATAGTATTTAATTTGCCGATCTGTTGTAAATTTTGGCCGTATTTATTCTATTACATATACTGGTGTAGGTCCTTGAAATGTTGGTGAGCCCCAGGGCTATTTTGGGCGTCACATCTGCCTACACAGCCTCCTTGAATGACCTCAACCAGGTCCATGTGTATAGCCATGACTCCTGAATATAGATTCCCTAAGACTCTTGCAGCCAAATGGTAGCCTGACACCTCCATACTGTGGTCTAACTGGCATCAAGAACTGACATGGCTGAAACAGAACCCCCGACCCTCTCCTGACCCCACAGCCCCTCAGCCCTCCCATTTCTGTAGATGGCACCACATCTGTGCAGTGGCTCAAGCCAAAGACTCTCATGATCCTTTTTTTCTTCTTCTTCCCCTTTCTCTTGCTTCCAATCAACTGGAGAGCCCTGACACCTCCCAAACATATTCCAAGCCTGACACTCTCCCATCCCCACGGCCGCCAGTCTCTTCTGCATCGCTGTCACTCCAGCCACTGAAGCGGCCTCCCCATCGGCCTTTCCCCCGTCTCTGCTTCCCAGTGATCTGGAATGTGTCTGTTCACACCGCAGACGGGGACACTGATAAAAGGTGTAACCCACACGGCGTTCTGTGCCATGACTTCCCTTTGTAGTCAGAGTACAGTCTGAGCTCCTTTCTTTGGCTCGCCGAGCCCCACACCGCCTGGTTTTGGGGTGCCTTCTGGCCCCCTCCCTCTGACTCTCTTCCTTCCTCTCTGTAGTCTCACTTACCTCTCACTTTCAGGCCAGGCCTGGGCCTGCTTATCTCTCTGTCCTGGCTCCTCCCTCTGCCTGGAAAGTTCTTTCTCTAGAACTTAACATTATCGGTACATTCTTGTCATCTTGACATTAGCTAAAATGACACCTCCTCAGAGAGGCTGACCTTCACCACACGGTCTAGACTAGACATCTGGTAACTCTGGATCACATCACCCTACGTGGTTCGCTGCCTCCCCGACAGTGCCATGCAGCGGTGTCCCCTGCACAGTCGCAGTGCTGGGCGCAGTGCCCGACACCCAGGCTCTCAATGAATATATGAGTGAATGGATGAATGGATGACTGCTCCATGTGCAGTCGATGTGGTTATAATTATGATCTCGATGCTCACCTGGCCTCTCACAACCCCCAGACATGTGGGGTCTAGTCCAGGAACCTTGCGGAGCCAGGGGCTCTGGGTCTAGAGCGGGGTCAGCCCCTGGGGTGTGGAGCCTCATGGGCTGTGAAAACCCAGGTGGGTTAAGCTGCAGATCATTTGGGAACCATCCTCCTTCACACCTTCTTCCTTTGATCACACTGAACCGTGTGTTATCGGATATTGGGAAAAATATTCTAGCTTTCAAAGCTTCATTCTCCTCCTTTGTTAGGTTGTGGATGAGGACAGTGACCTTTTTTGAGTTGTTATGAAGAGCATGTAAAGTACTTAGTCCCATGCTTGGCTGTTTCCCTCCTAACGTCGGGTTCCTCGCCTTCCAGAGCCTTGTCTTGCCATCCCTGTCTATAGCAGGGCATAGAAGTTTGCTGAAGTCTGGGGCGCAGAAGGTGCAGTCAGGGTTGGGATCAACCACATATGTCAGTGGATCCCAGCAGTTCTCAGGTGGTGAATAAACAGTGTCCAGTACATGGTAAAGAGTCAGTGCACACCAGCCATTTTATTGTCATTGTTGTGGTCATTACCATCTGCTCCAGCTGCCTCATTTACAGATGAGGAAACCGAGGTCCTGAGGGCTGGGTGGCTGCCAGTGCTTTCCATCAGCCGTTCTTCAGATGGACTGTGGACTGTGGTGAGTGAAAAGGCTTGGAGAACCCAGCCCTATAAATCCCAGCCACGGCCCTGCAGCTGTGCTATCCTGGGAGGCGGGGCTGGGCATCCAGATTGGGAGAAACGGTAACTCAGACACACCACCAGCATTCTCACCAGCTTTCACACTGCACTCAACATTCGTGATGAATTCTGTTAAAAAAAAAAAAATAGACGTCTCAACCTTGAAGCTTTCCGGCTGAATTTTTAAAGTCACGGGGCCAATTTTTTTCTGAACTCTTACAGAACCATGGAGAAACCAGTCAGGCTAACTAGGGACATCCTTCCACATGCTGCCACTTGCTGGCAAAATTCAGGCTCCTCAGGGTTAGTTCTTAGAATGCTAGAGTCTGTAGGACGCCATTGCCAGAAGGGCACAGGGGCAGCATTTTGTTGAGTTGAATAGAGGTGCTTTGTTGAATGATCTGATACGGTTTAAATCCGTGTGCTTTGAGGAGGGGCAGTAAGGTCACTGCCACCCCCAGCCCTCCCTATGGCCTCAGACAGGGCGGCATCCTGCGTTTAGAGGTCCAGCTTGGCCCCGAAGGCACCCGAGCATGCAGCTATGCCGAGTCCCACCCCCTCACTCAAAACGAAGCATTGCAGGCTCTTAGGGTGGTAGTATATATAACAGGCTTTCAGAAACCAGAACATATGCCAATGGAACACAGAAACCATGAGCCTTCAACACACTGCCTATCATTAGCCAAAAGCACGTTTGGAAACCATGAGCCAAGAAGGGACCTGCAAACATCTGCCCTGCCTTCTTGGAATGCTGAGCATTCCGCCTCCCCCAAGGAACTGACACAGTTCTGGAGACTCCTAGAGACTGGCTTTATGGTGGCCCTTTGGGGGAACTTCAGCACATATCCTTGATTTTTTTTTTTTTAACCTGTCCCCTCCAGGGATTAAAAAAATAAAATAGTTTCTTTCTAGGTCTGTTCTCTAGTGACTTCCCATCCCCTGCATTTTTTTTTTTTTTGTTCTTCAGACCTTCCAGCAGTTCTGTGAAAGCATCCCTCGGAGGGCAGGCTGTGGGGAACGTGAGCAGTGTGGTCCCCTTGCAGGTGCCCAGCCCCTCCCGCCGTGTCTGGTGACTCCCCCCCCCACCCCACCCCATAACCTGTCTGCTCCTTCTCTGAGCCACCAGCTTCCCCAAGGGACAGCAGTTTGTCACCTTTTCTAGGGCATGGAGCCAGGAGCCAGCACTCGGTGGAGTCAAGTGACCCTCTGTTGTCCTGGTCGTCCTCTCAAGGAAAAGCCAGGGAGGAGGAGGCAGGGGAGGAGAGTGTGTGGCCCTGTAGCCCAGCGCTCAGTCCTGATGCGCCCCAGGTGTTGAGTCCATGACTGGTGTCCCTTGATGGCACCATCAGGGTCTTGTCCCTTTTGAGGGGCAAGTGAACCAGTCTCTCCTCCGCACCACCCAGCCAGCCAGCGTGGTCCTTGCCTGGTTACCTTCAGAAGAGGTTCAGCCTCCTGGACATGTCAAGAGACAAAGGGATTCAATCCCGACCCTTTTTTTTTTTTTGTGAAGAAAATGGGGAAAAGGGTGCCCTCTAGTGTCAGCTGCACAATTTATCACGCTTTTCCCTTCTCAAGGTAATTTTTACTGTTTTATGGTGCCCTCTAGTGGTCATTTCTGTGTAGTGCGGCCATGGTCTGTCACTTGGAAGCTTTTTACAGAGTGCTACGGAAATAATCTGGAGCAGCCTAGGGGTCAGCCATCATATCACAGGTAAGGACAACCAGGCAAGAAGATGGAGAGCCTGGCAGAGCTGGGGGAGCACGCAGGGATAACGGCTTCGGTTCTGTCAAGGCCTCCCATCTCCCTTACTGCCCTGCACTGCGCTTCACTGACCTGGATGCATGGCTGCAAATGAGTCAGGGGTGACGGAGGGTGGCAGGGGCGTGGCTCATAATTGACAAGCAACTGGAAACTGCCATGGAGAGGGGCTGGGTGGACAAACTGTAGTTCTAAGGAAATTGCACCTAAGGAATACTATGCAGTATTAAAGAGACATTGTGGTATTCTTTCTAGAAACCGTCAAGGAAAGATATCCAAAATAGAGTGTTAATTTTTAAAAAGCAAAATTAAAAGCAATATGCAGACCTGTATGTTATATGATTACACTGTCATGACAGAAGGAAAGGGAGGGACAAATGTTCCTCAGCAGTGACACATGGAAAACGGGAAATGCTCAGTGCTGAAGACCTCACACACATGCACACGCACGTGCACACGTGCACACACACACAGAGCACTTACGATTGCAGATACTGTGATAAGCAAGACAGTTAAAAACCTTAAACGCCTTAAATGAGAAATTATGTGAGGCGTTGAGACAGCAGTTGTTCAGCCACTCAGTCGTGTCTACCTCTGCGACCCTGTGGACTGCAGCACACCAGGCTTCCCTGTCCTTCACCATCTCCTGGAGACTCGTGTCCATTCTTGATTGCAGCTTAAGCTTTATTCAGCTCGATGCTTCACATGATATGCTCTGCAAAGAAGTGAAATAAGCAGGGTGACAATATACAGCCTTGACATCCTCCTTTCCCAACTTTGAACTAGTCTGTTGTTCCCTGTCCAGTTCAGACTGTTGTTTAATGAGAAGGAAGCGCGTCGCCCTCGGCCCTGTGGCCAGTCCATTGTGGCCTTCGGCCTCTGTGCTGTTTTCGGGGCCGTGCCTCCTCCCAGCACAGGATGCCCCTCAAAAGGCCGGCTCCCCTACCCCACCTTGTTTCTCTTGGTCGTTGGCCCCTCTCACCGCCTCACTCTTCCTCTTTTGTTCTCCAGTGCCCAAGGTGGAGGAGGAATGAACAAACAGAGTGGGGCCCTCTTTTGTTTCTCTTCCTCACTCCACCTCTTACCTGTGCAGACCCGCTGCACACTGTATGCGCCTCGCTGTTTGCTCATCACCTGCTGATCTCAGTGATGGGAGAGCTGTGTCTCTCCCCACATTTATAAAGAGTACAGGGAGGAGTTGGGTAAACTCTCTTTCTTAGAGTCCTTAGGGTACAGAAATAACATACAGAAATACTTGGCACGCTCTTTGGTGTGGGGTAGGACGGCCAGACGTACTTGGCATGCGTGTGCTGAGGTCAAGTCCGTCTTCACCCCTTCTCCCCCTCATCTCAGTGCTCCCTGGCCGCCATCCATTGTAGTGACTCTCTGCCCCTTATTTCTGTGCTGAAGCTGTGAACATTTGTCCCTTCCTTTCCTTCTGTGGTGACAATGTAATCATATAACATACGGGTCTGCATTTTGCTTTTAATTTTGCGTTTTAAAAATTAACACTCTATTTTGCATATCTTTCCTTGGCAGTTTCTAGAAAGAATACACAAAGTCTCTTTAATGAAAGAATACCACAAAGTCTCTTTAACGCTGCACAGTATTCCTTAGGTGCGGTTTCCTTAGAACTAGTTTGTTCACCCAGCCCCCTCTCCTGGCAGTTTCCAGGCGCTTGTCAGTTCCGAGCCACGCTCCCGCCGCCCTCCGTGATGGGGCCGCTGTAACATGCGCTTTCCTTCCTGTAGGAGATGGTCGGTGGGTGGAGGAGGCTTTCCCACACTGTGCCCTCGCCTCTTGAGGACTAGCGCTTCTCCCCAAACCCCTCCTCTCATCTCAGCTGCAAATTGAAATGTGAACTTTCTCGGTCTGTGTCATCTCTCTGGCCCCAGCGGAGAGGCGCAATGAATTAATAATACGCCAGCAGGAAACAGAGAGATGGGCTCCTTAGCCATCAGTCTGTGTGCCCAGCCTCTCCGCTCACTAATTAGCATGCTGACAGCCTTGGTTTCATCTAGAGCCAGGGTCAAGCTTCGGAGACGTTTGTGCCTCAGCATGGGCTCTCCGGCGCAGAGTGGGGAGCCCAGGTGCCTTCCTGGGTGGAGTGGGTGCCTTCTTGCAGGAGTCTGGCTGAATTCAGAAGTTCCTCCTGGGAACCCTGTGTACCTCCTGGGGATGGGATGGAAACGGGCCTGGGGATGGAGGCAGGGATGGCTGTTCTTGTCCAGGTGGTGCTGGCTGGTGTGTGCTGGTCCAGGTGACCGGTTTGTGACCTTGGTTCTGCTGCAGGCAGGTGACACTTGCTGAGCTGTGCTGGAGGTAGCTGTCTCAGGGAGTAGCCTTGTCTTCAAACTACAGGCTCCCTTTAGGGCGAGGTGGTCCAGGAAGATTGCCTCAACATAAATACTGTTCTAACTCCACAGTTGTGTCTCACCACTCTCCTAGGAGGTTAGTGTTTAGGATTAGGATGTGTAACCTTCAATCTGGCCCTGGCACAGTCCCAGGCTTGTATAAGGTTGCTAAGGAAATGCTTCTGTACAGGAGACTGTCACCAAGAAGCTGTGTAACCCTGGCTAATCCTCTTTACCTCTCTGGGCTCTGTTTGTAACATGGGTTAGAAACAGCCCTTGCTTGCTGTCTGAGGCAGTGTGGCCAGATTACTCAGAGTGTAGATTGTAGATCCTGTTTTCAATCCAGACTCTCACACCTGGAAGCTGGGTGGCTTTGGGTAAGTCACTTCACCTCTCTGGGTCTCTGTTCCCACCTCCCTTTATTATATAGAGCTAGTCTTAGTGTCGGAGAAGGCAATGGCACCCCACTCCAGTACTCTTGCCTGGAAAATCCCATGGATGGAAGAGCCTGGTAGGCTGCAGTCCATGGGGTCGCTAAGAGTCGGACACGACTGAGTGACTTCACGTTCACTTTTCACTTTCACACATTGGAGAAGGAAATGGCGACCCACTCCAGTGTTCTTGCCTGGAGAATCCCAGGGATGAGGGAGCCTGGTGGGCTGCCGTCTATGGGGTCGCACAGAGTCGGACACGACTGAAGCGACTTGCAGCAGCAGCAGCAGCAGCAGCAGTCTTAGTGTGGTATTGATGTAAACTCCAATCTGATGAAAATAATTTTCCCCCCATGTTTGTATGCTGTTTGACAGACGGACTCGAGATGAAATCTCTGAGGCCACCTGGCTGAGACTCAGCCCTGTTCCCTCCCGCTCCTCTCCGCTCCCTGTCTTCCCAAGTAAGCTGTGGAGCCGCTTGGGGGCCACGTGACCAAGACAGAGTCACATCCTCTGGGCTGGGCTGCAGGCCTCGCCTCCTCCTGCCCTTGGTCCTGGTGTGGCTGAGGTCCAGGCTCTCCAAGCCCATCCTGCATCCCCTGGTGCCCAGGACACCTGCCCTTCCTCCCACATCGCTCTTGGGCCGCCCACGTTGCTGCAGGGGTGGCAGAGGCTGCGCACTGCAGACCGGGTTCCCAGAAACAGACTTGGAGACAAGGATTAATGTGCAGGATGTTTATGCCAGGGTGGGAGGGTGCTCTTGGGATCAACACCTGGGGAAAGGAAGGGAAGGAAGCAGGATTGGGCAGAGAGAGAAGCTGGGCTGTGATGCATCTCAACAAAGGCCTTAGATGACGTCATGGGGTGGTGGTGGAGGACTCTAGAGTTTGAAGGGTCTTCCAGAGTTATCCTGAGCTGCGGCGAAGAAGCCAGGCCTTTCTCTTCCCTCTTCGGCAGACCCTAGATGCAGACCAGCCCCTGGAAGGTGTCATGACGTAGGTCCAGGTCAACAGCACAGCTAAAGCAGTCCCTGAGGGGGCTGACATTGTGCGCCATGTGCCAACAGCATCTGAGCAGCTGGAGGAAAGGACCCGCAGTCCTGATGGGAGACAGACGCGTCACAGCATCCACTAGACTGCTGTAAGGCCTCCTGCGCCCTCAGAGGGAGGGCGTCGTATCCCACCAGCCACACAGCGCAGACTTGCCTTGGAGCCTCTGTTCTGGGAACAGAGCCTCTTGCCTCTGTTCTGGGAACATGGGGGCTGGCCAGGACCTTCCAGAACACCAGCCAGGACCTGATCTCTCCAGGGCGCTTGTCTGTTGTGGGGGCTGGCCTCTCTGTTCTGACCTGTCCCCATACCCATGGATGTGGTTGGAGCCTCTTGGTGGAGGGTCTGGCCAGGATGACCTGCCCAGCGTCCAGGCTGGGCCCTGCCGTCTCTCAGGGTCCTCTTGGAAGCTTCTGGCCGCAGAGCTCGGTGGGAGCTGGCAGTCCTTGAGATCAGGTAGACCTGGGCCTGTCACCCAGCAGCCTGGCATGTCCCTTCATCTTCCCGGGATTCAGGACAGTGGCGTCTCAGGGTTGTTTCTGTCGTTTTCTGTGTGTTTACCGTTACCAACAAGCTGAATATTTTCTCATGCCCTTGTGCTGTGCTAAATCTCATTTGCACGAATGTTTATTATCAGTCTCGGGCTTGTCAGTTTGGGCTGCTGTAACAGGGCACCATAGCCTGGGTGGCTTTTAAACAACGGAAATTTATTTCTCATAGGTTTGGAGGCTGGAAGTCTGGGATCAAGGTTACCCACTCCGGTATTCTGGCCTGGAGAATTCCATGGACAGAGGAGCCTGGAAGGCTACAGACCATGGGGTTGCAAAGAGTCGGACACAACTGAGCGACTAAATAGCAACAACAACAGAGAGCTCAGGGACTAAGACTGTCACAGAGGAAGAAGGCCACTGACACTTTTCTTTAGCTTCAGCCATCATTAGATCTGGAGCTGTGGTGACTTTTCAAGGTTATGGACTTCAAGTATCCCAGGAAAGCTATGGAACTCTTCTCACCCAGAAACACACACTCATATACACACACCAGCCTGAACACTTTTGCCTGCAAATTATTACAAGTGATTTATTTTACATACATAAAAGAGAAAAATGATACCCCAAAGGAATATGCCTCTTCCTCAGTTTTTCATGTAGAAATTAATGACCATTTGCTAAAAAAAAAAAAAAAGATTCAAACTGTACAAGTAAAACAAAAGGTTAACTATGCTTAAAATTAAATTTGAATAGAAGACTATTATTGTTGGCCTTGAATAAGGAACCGAAATTGTACAGAGGTACATCATGTTTGCTAGCCTTGGTTTTGATCATAACATACTCAGAATCTCAGAGATATGTCATTCCATCATTTTGAAGAAATCATGACTCCTTTTTAAAATTGAAGTGTATTTGATTCCTTCCCTGATAGCTCAGTTGGTAAAGAATCCGCCTGCAGTGCAGGAAACCCTGGTTCAATTCCTGGGCCAGGAAGATGCCCTGGAGAAGGGATAGGCTACCCACTCCAGTATTCTTGGGCTTCGCTGGTGGCTCAGCTGGTAAAGAATCCATCTGCAATGCGGAGACCTGGGTTGGGAAGATCCCTGGAGAAGGGAAAGACTACCCACTCCAGTGTTCTGACCTGGAGAATTTCATGGACTATATAGTCCTTGGGGTCACAAAGAGTTGGACACGCCTGAGCGACTTTCACTTCAATTGTGTTAGTTTCAGGTATATAGCAAAGTGATTGTAATATATATATTATTTTTCAATTTATTTACCATAATAGGTTCATTACTAGATATTGAATATAGTCCCCTGTGCTGCCCAGTGATTTCTTGTTGTCTGTCTCTTTTATATATAGTAGTGCATATCTTTGGAGAAGGCAATGGCACCCCACTCCAGTACTCTTGCCTGGAAAATCCCATGGACGGGGAGCCTGGTAGGCTGTAGTCCATGGGGTCGCTAAGAGTCAGACATGACTGAGAGACTTCGATTTCGCTTTTCACTTTCATGCATTCGAGAAGGAAATGGCAACCCACTCCAGTGTTCTTGCCTGGAGACTCCCAGGGACAGGGGAGCCTGGTGGGCTGCTGTCTATGGGGTCGCACAGAGTTGGACACGACTGAAGTGACTTAGCAGCAGCAGCAGCAGGAGCAGCAGTGCATATCTTTTAATCCCATACTCCTAATTTATCTTCTCCCCCATCTTCCCTTTGGTAACCATATGTTTGTCTTCTGTCTGTGAGTTTGTTTCTGTTTTGTAAATAGATTCATTTGCATTATTTTTAGGTATAAGTGATATATGATATTTGTCTTTCTCTGTCTTACTTCAGTTAGTATGATATTCTCTAGGTCCATCCATGGTGTTGAAAATGGCAATATTTCATGCTTTTTAATGAAGTACAGGTAACATCTGGGCTTGCAGTTGGCATCTGAAGTCCAAGGAGGGGGTGATGGGACCCTCTATCAGTAGCAAGTTGGTCAGAAGCATAGGTAACAAGCTGGGTGTCTGATTGGTGTCTGAAGTTGGGGAGTAGGGTACAGTCTTGTAGAACGAGACCCTTATCCTGTAGAATCTTAGGCTGTCTCTGGGTGGATAGTGTCAGAATTGAGTTGAATTGTAGGGGATCCCCACTCTATAGAATTGGGAAACAGGAACCTAAAACTCTACCCTGACCTGGAGCTTAGCCTCCCTCTGGTGTCAGGGGAAAGGACCAGCCCCCTTGGAGGATACCCCGCCCTGTCACCGACCCTCACATCCCCTCTCTGTCCTGTGCTCACCTCCTTTGTGACTTCCCTTGCTACTTTTTCTCAGCTTAAGAACCTGAGGTCTCTCCCAACAAGGCTCGTCTCAGCCTGATCCTGGAGAAACCATATTTGCAGTCCCCCAATCCTGCTTTGAACTGTGGTGTTGGAGAAGACTCTTTAGAGTCCCTTGGACTGCAAGGAGATCAAACCAGTCCATCCTAAAGGAAATCAGTCCTGAGTGTTCATTGGAAGGACTGATGTTGAAGCTGAAACTCCAATACTTTGGCCACCTGATGTGAAGAGCTGACTCATTTGAAAAGACCCTGATGCTGGGAAAGATTGAAGGCGGGAGGAGAAGGGGATGACAGAGGATGAGATGGTTGGATGGCATCACTGACTCAATGGACATGAGTTTGGGTAAACTCCGGGAGTTGGTGATGGACAGGGAGGCCTGGAGTGCTGCAGTCCATGGGGTCACAAAGAGTCACGACTGAGAGACTGAACTGAACTGAACTGAATCCTGCTTATCTGGGCTTTTTAACATTCTCTCAATTTTTCATTGCCTTTAAAATCTTCAACCGTTTAAAAAACATAATGATGTAGTTTTTTTTTTTCTCTCATTAAAAAGGACATGATCATTGCAAAACAACTGGGAACACCTGGGTATAAAGAAGAATATAAAAATCACTCATAATCCAATCACTCCAATCTAAACACTGCCAGCATTTTGATGTGTTTTTCCCTCTGGTCTTTTTGGAAACATTTTAGATACATACAAATGTGTTTTTAATTTCTTTTTTTTCTCCCTAAATTGAGCTCCTGCAGAATATAGCTTTCTATCTTGTTTCTTTCACTTTTCATTATATTGTGAGTAATATAATAATACCATTAAGTATTATTTGAGAATTAGATTTGTAATGGCTAATGGCTGAAGTTCAGGGAAAGACTTTGGGGCTTTTTATGCTGATGTTAAGATAGAGACTCATAGAAACTTAGTTCCTGTCTTCCTGCTTATTCTTCCTCCCTAAAGAGTTCTTGACCAAGAGAAGTGCAAATAAGGAGAGCAGCAGCCAACTGTGAAATAAGAAACTATTTCAATTGTATCTCAGCACAGCGAGCAGCAGCTCTTGGATGTTTCTGGGCTCATTGGTCTAAGTGAAGTTTCCTAACCCCATCCCTGGAATCTTAGATGATCTTGGTGGGCCTGTGGAGCTGACTTTGGCTTAACTTACTTACCTGGCTCTATGTGGCTTTGGGCAGATGACTTAACCTCTCTGGGTATTTCCTCATCTGTAAAAGGGCCAATAGCACCCCTTAGAGTTTTGTACAGTTTAAGTGGGGTGAACACATAACATGTTTGCTACAATACTTGGCAAATAATGATCAATAAATGTTAGTTTTACCCTTTTCTTATCATGGGGTATTTATGTGCTTAAATTTTTTTTTTCACTGTTGTAAATGAATCAGTTTATCAATATGCAGCAAATATTCACTGAGATCTTCCTAGGTGCCAAGGATTCTTCTAAATGTTGGGAAGGGCACGGGTAACCATGACTAGACAGAGGTCATCTCATGGAGTTTAAACTTTAGTGGAGGGAAAAGACAAACAAGGTAAGTGCAGGTGGTAATAAGGGTTATAAATAAAATAAGATAATGTACTGAATTAAAGGGTGGCAACTTTGGGTAGGGTGGTCAGGGAGGACCTTCCTGAATAGGTGACCTGAGTGACAGGGAAAGATGTGGAAAGGGCAAGTCAGAAGGCTCTGAAAAGGGAATGAGCTTGGGAAGTTCAATCAAAATTCAGAAGCAGTGAGTGAGCAAAGAGGGCTTGAGGAGGGGTCCGGGAGGTAGACAGGGGCCACCTCATCATGGAGCGCTTTGGGGGACAGAGCAAGGAGTATCGACTTTATTGCACAGTGTGAGGGATCCCCCACTGGAGGGTTTCGTGAGGGGGAGAGACACACGTTCAGTGGTGTGAGCTGGACCTGGCCCATGTGGGCTTATGCCCATTCCTTCCAAACTAATTGTTTGGTGACATCAACGCATTTGGTGATTTAAATGGCCATGGTGAGAGGATTTACACCACAGAAATTTGGAGCAAATGCTGTGAATCAGGGCTTTCATCTTTCAGGGAGCCTGTTGTTAACAAGTACCAGTACACCACTGGAATGGACTGACACAGGCTTTTAAAAACATTTCTTGAGCTTCTGTGTGGAGAATGAATTATATGCAGGTGATACTGCAATGAACATTCTTGAATACATCATTTTGACTGTAGTTCTGGGTATTTCCTTAGGAGAAATTACTAGAAGTGAAATTACTGCATAAAATTACCTAATTGCCCCATACGGAAGGTTTCACCAATTTATTCTTCCACCAGCATTGAGAGTCACGTTTTCTGTACCCTTACTTAGGCTGATCATTAGCAAGAAAAGAAGGGGGAAAAAGAGAAAAATTAAATTTGTTAGATAAAATATCGTGTCCTACTTGATAATTAATGATTGGATACTTATTGCCCATTTGTTCATCTTCTTTATTGAATTATTTATTCATGTTCTAGTCTCCTTTAAAAAAATTGGCTGTTTGCATTTTTCTTATTGACTTGTCAGAACTCTATACATGAAAAGTTTTAATTTTCTGACATTATGTTACAAATATTTTTCCTTAGTTTATGTATTCCTTTAATTTTTTAATATATTGAAGTTTTACATTTCTGTGGAATAAGACATATTGTTTCTTCAGCCAGAGAAATATTCATTTATGTTTTACTTATATTTTAAAAATACATCTTTAATCCATCTGGAATTTACTAAGTTCTTAGGTAATGTTCAATTTCATTTTATTGTAAATGGTTAACCAACCTTCCCAGTGATAGGTATTTTTGAAATATATTCCCCTACCATATTTTTATTTGGACTATTTTTAGAGCAGTTTAAGGTTCAGAACCAAATAAAGGGAAAGGTACAGAGCTTTCCTATACACACCCTGCTCCACGTCTGTATAGCCTCCCCAGTTATCAGTTATCATCAGTTCAGTTCAGTCAGTCATGTCTGACTCTTCATGACCCCATGGACTGCAGCACACCAGGCTTCCCTGCCCATCACCAACTCCCGGAGCTTACTCAAACTCATGTCCATCTAGTCAGTGATGCCATCCAACCATCTCATCTTCTATCATCTCCTTCTCTTCCTGCCTTCAGTCTTTTCCAGCATCAGGGTCTTTTCCAGTGAGTCAGTTCTTCTCATCAGGTGGCCAAAGTGTTGGAGCTTCAGCTTCAGCATCAGTCCTTCCAATGAATATTCGGGACTGATTTCCTTTAGGCTTGACTGATTTGATCTCCTTGCAGTTATCATCATCCCCCACCAAATTTGTTACACTTGATGAACGTAACTGACACATCACAGTCACCCCAAATCCATAGTTTACCGTAGCGTTCACTCTTCATGCTCTTGATATTGTACATTCTATTTGTTTGGACAAGTGTATAATGATGTATCCATCATTAATAATATCATGCAGAAAATTTTTCACTGCTCTAAAAATCCCCTGTGCTCTGCCTATTTATCCCTCCCTAGTCTCCATTCTAACATATTTTAATGGTTAATACTGTATCATATTGGGGCTTTCCTAGTGGATCAATGGTAAAGAACCCATCTGCCAATGCAGGAGACGCAAGTTTGATTCCTGAGTTGGGAAGATCCCCTGGAGAAAGAAAAGGCAATCCACTCCAGTATCCTTGCCTGGGAAATCCCACGGACAGAGGAGCTTGGTGGCTTCAGTCGCAAAAAACTTGGACACAACTCAACGACTAAATAACAACAACTGTATCATGTTATCAATACCAATGCACTGATTATTATCATTAATTTATGATATTTCCAGTTTTCCAGTAGTACAGATGACACTGTGATGAGCATCTTTCTTTTTTTTTTTAATTTTTATTGGAGTATATTTACTTTACAACGTTGTGTTCGTTTCTGCTCTACAGCGAAGTGAATCAGTTATATGTATACATATATCCCCTCTTTTTGGATTTTCTTCCCATTTAGGTCATCACAGAATACTGAGTAGATTTCCCTGTGCTATGCAGTAGGTTTTTGATAAATTTTTGATATTTCTTTGGTTAGGGTCTCCCATATGCTAACCTGGAAATAAAGAATTAATAAGCATCATTAGTTTATTCGGGAGTGATCCAGGAGCCATCAGTAGGAGAAGTGAGAAAGGGAAAGGGAGAAAGTCAATACAGGCTGTGTCATGGGCAGTTAAGGGCTCAATTCCAAGTGACCTTTGGGGGTCTGTCTTGAACTCATCTCCTAGTTGTTCCCACTGAGAGTGAAGAATCCTCAAGTTCTGCCCAAGATTGGTTAAGGATTGCTCCCAGAGGTGTTAACTCCTTGGAACTTCCAGCCAGCCTCATGTGTGACCTGGTACACTTTCTTACCCAGCAAAGATTCCAGGCAGAGAGTTGCCAGCCCAGCACTATTTATTGAGTAAATCTTTCTCCACTGATTTTTAATGTTACTTATATCATCATCTACAACCTCAGGTATAGTGTAGTCTGTTTCTGTCTCTGCTTAATTACATTGGTCTATTATTTCCTCACTATCATGTGGTTTTGATTTTTAGCTTTATAATATATTAGAATATCTGCTAAAGTAAATTCCCCTGTAGTATACTTTAGAATCACTTTGCCATAATATTAAACATTTACAATTTTGCTGGGAATTATGAAAATCTTCAGTTGATTCGGAAAGCAAGAACATTTATACTTTTTTCCATCATGGAACATGATGTTTTTTTCAAGGTTTCGCTTACATTTTGCAGTAAAATATAATTTCCTTCCTTTATACAGATTATGTTTCTACATATCTTGTTAAAGTTTTTTGAAGATATAGTTTTTATTGCTATTATGAACAAGATACTTGTTTTCTAACACGTTATTGCTGGCATGCAGGCAAGCTATAATTTTTTGTGTACATTGACGTTAACCATTTATATTGGTGTCCCATTGAAATCTGGACTCCTATAATGTTCTGCCAGATCTGGCTGTCTGCCCCTCCAGCTTTATCTCTACACCTTCTCTGTTCTTCCTGTCCTCTGGGCCCTCTGGCTTTTTCTTACCTCCTCCAACATCCTGACCTTTTTGTCTCACCACACAGTCTGCTCCTTTTATCTAGAACTTCTCATTCTGTTCATTATGCAGCTGATTGCTTTTTATCCTTCAGATCTGAGCCCATACATCCTCTCTTCCCAGAGGACTTTCCTGACCACTCTCTCAATCTGGAATTACTTGTTTGCAAGAACCCTGGCCATTTACTCATCAAGCTGTTTCCACTGATTAAGACAGTATCTGTCACATGGTTGTTCTTTAGTTGCTAAGTCGTGTCTGAATCTTTTGCAACCTTATGGACTGAGGCTGGCCAGCCTTCTCCATCCATGGGACTTCCCAGGCAAGAGTACTAGAATGGGTTACCATTTCCTTCTCCAGGGGAATCTTCTCCTCCCAGGGATCGAACCCACGTTTCCTGCATTGACAGGAGGATTCTTTACCGCTGAACCGTCAGCGAAGCCCCCTGTCACATTATAGGCTCTAGTATATATTATTGGAATGAGCCAGTGCATCTGGCTACCTTTCTGAGCTCTCAAATTAATATAATACAGTTGAAGAAGTTCTTTTACTTGGATTGTCCTGGATTGGTTTATTCTATTCAAATGATATTTCTGAGGTTGAGGTATCTTGAGTCCAAAGAGCTCAGTGGTTGATAACAAAATATTATGAAATAAAATGCAGCTAAACATTTGTTACCCATTAAAACATCAACCACTAAGAACTCTCACTAATGCATGATTCAAATGGGACTGTCAGGACCTCCGTGAGCGCTTACCGACAGCGTCTCTGACTGGCTGTTCTAAAGTCCAGACTTCCCCATCACGTTGTGCCTGTGGAGCTCAGAAGACCACAGGCTTTCCTTCTCACCATATGGCTGATGTGTGTCCAACAGTTCAATATTCTCTTTTAAAAAAAAATTCTGCATTTGCTCTCAGTCCCATCTCTTCATCTTCCTGCACTTTCCATCTAACAGGTCATTTCTACCAGTGTAAATACATGTTATGTAATCTCCCATTAAAAAAGAAAAAAAGTGTCTCTCTGGGATGTCGTGCCCCCCTTTATCTTTTGTCCTGTTTCTCTGCTCTCCTTTACAGTAAAACTGCTTGAAAGAGATGTCAATAGTTGTCTCCACTTTTTCATCTGTTATTCCCTCCTTGGCTGACTCTAATAGGCTTCTGTCTGCTAAAGCCACTCTTGTAAAGTGGTATCCTTGTTACTGAGTCCCAGGGTTCCTCCTCTGCTTTTCTTTTACTTTGACTTCTCAAGAGTATTCAGTACCGCGGATGACTCTCACTATCGCAACATTTACTTCTCTTGGCTTTTGTGACAGCCTGCTCTTGTCTCCTGCCTTACTCTGTGATTGTTCCTTATAGTGCCTGTTACTGGCTCTTCATCTGTGCCGTGTGCCTAATGTAGGTGTGCCTCAGACCTGGATGTTGACCCTTTTATCCTCGCTGTCTTTACTCACTCCCTAGGATCTCATCCATTCTTGCAGACTTCCAGAAATCTGTATGTGGATGACTTCCAGCCTTCATCTCTCCTCTGAGCTCCTGAGGCTTAATCCAGCTGCATCCTTTGCACCTTCTCTCAGGGGTCTAGTGGCGTCTTCAGTTTCACATACCCAAACCAGAACTTTCCACGTACCCTCTTTTCCACGTCTCTCCCTCCCCCATGTCTTCTCTGCTCCACAAGTGACGCCGCCATCTACGATGTAAGGCCTGTGGTGGGAGTGACAGCTACTTCCCCGAGGGCACTGTTCCTAGGACTGGCCTCTCTCCCATCTGACCCTCCTCATTTTGTGGTACGTGTCCCAGAACCCAGTGTCTTCAGGCAGTTCTCCTTCCTTTCCACTCCCACTTCCTGTTCCTTCTTGGGAATTTTGGTCTCGTAATGACCCTAGAAGCAGAGGACTGAAGGCTACCGTGCATAATGGTATTCTGTATTCTCCAAGTTATATCCATGTAGGAGAAGGTTGGCTTCCTGGTTTTCTGGGTAGTAGAGCTCCTGCCTCCCTATGATGTGAAGCGGGAATTACAGATGAGGGATGGTGCATTGATGGAAATTCTTTCAGGCTAGTAGGTTTTTTTCTGTTCCAATTCCATTATCAGGTTGTTGTTTTTTTTAATGTTATTTGTTTTTGTACATTTTCCCCTTTATCATTATGGGTATTTTGGTGCAGAGTGGGAAAGTCTAAATCAAAGACTATTAGTCAGATGGGGTTGTAAGTTAGAAATTCCCAGAGAAAGACAAATATAAATAATTATGAGAAACTTCTTGATGCCCAGCAGAATGACAAAATTCAGAAAAGTGGCTAATACCCATGTCGGCACTCATGAGGGGAGTGGGAACTTTCATGGACTGCTGGTGAAAGGATAGCTGGTACAATGATTCTGGGAGGTAATTTGGTAGAATCTTGTGAAATGACATGTGTATGACCTATGAACCAGAAGTCCCACTCAGATACATAGATCCTAGAGAAGTGCTTTGCATAGATCCAAAAGGCCATGTCCAAAGATTTCATTGTCATATTGCTTGTAGTATTATGGCATTAATGGCAACTTAGGGAAAAGATAAGTCAAGTGCAGTGGAAGCAGCTCTGGCTATGTAGTAGGGAAGCAAGAGCCTATATACTGCAACACAGATGAGGTTTTCCAACAGTATTGAGGGAGAAAATGAGAAACAATGAAATTCCTTACATAGGTATGTTGAAAAATCCCTCCCTCCTAATATCTCATATTTTGTAAGATAAATACTTAAGATTATACGCTAAGTGTGTCTGAGAGATATTTATGCTGGAGGAGGGGTTTGAAGGTGGGAGTTAAGGATGAAGATGTAAAATCCCTGGTGCCTCCTCAGTCATTTCAGGGAGAGGGAAGGACAGCATGCAGGAAATTAGAAAGTTCAGATTTAAAACATTTCTCCCGTGAATTTCAGAAGGCTAGATTTACATTTCCTAAGTAGTCTTTTTGTTGTTGTTGATTTGTGTGTGTGTGTGTGTGTGTGTGTGTGTGAACCACCTTTAAAACCCAAGTCCATGACCAGCATGAGTGGGCCAGGCCTTTGTTGATGGGGGGTAGGGGTGGACTTTTGCCCTTTTCTGTCCCCAAATTGTTCTCAGCTACAGATGATGTGAAACCACTATGCACAGTCAGTCCCTCTGTGTTTAGAGGGTGAGCCTAGTGGACTGGGTCTACACCCCACCTGGTGTCCCCAGCTCCTGGTGGGTCTACACCCCACCTGGTGTCCCCAGCTCCCGGTGGGTCTACACCCCACCTGGTGTCCCCAGCTCCCAGTGGGTCTACACCCCTCCTGGTGTCCCCAGCGCCCAGAGGGTCTACACCCTCGCCTGGTGCCCGCAGCGCCCAGTGGGTCTACGCTCTCACCTGGTGTCCCCACACCCCAGTGCAGTGATGGGCAAGGAGCGAGCTCTCAGCACTTGCCAGCTACTTTCAACTGTATCACTTCATTGGTGACTTTTCTGGTGTATATGCTTGCCTTGGCAGGAGGCTTATGCAGGTGTTTCTCCACCAAAACGGCAGGTCTCACCCACAGAGACAGCTTTGTCTGTCTCCCAAGAGAATAGCATGTCATCTGGTCATAGATATATATCCTCAAAATGATGGCCAAGTCCACCCCCACGAGGAGACAGCATCTTTTCTATTCAGAGAACACCCTTGTGGAGCTCTGTTCAAGTTCACCCAATCTCACAAATGCACGTTGAATGCCTACTAAGTGCAACGGGGTTGAAGATTTGGGGGCAATTCCAATGAGATGACCAGAATGCTCTAGAATGAGTGGGAACTAGAGTGTGGTACATGGATTACAATCCTTTATGCGGTAATAGAAATAATAGGGAATAATAAGGACTTACATTTATAGAATGCTTTATACCTTTCAAAAGTATTTTCCTGTCAATTATCTCAGCATGGTTTGGCGACCATAGTCTCAGGCAGTCCTTGTGATCAGGTAGATATTTGCTTTGGAAAATGGTCTCCAGCACTGGGCTACATACCTTTTGGGGTTGCATGGGTGTGCGGGGGACAGAGGTGATTGTCATATGCTTCCACAGAAGGAGATGAAGGAGCCAAGACTGAAAACTTTCCTGTCCCTAGCCGTGAAACTAACTCTGCTCATCGATTCCCCAGGGGTGTCCTGAAATTCTTCAAAGGAGTTAATAGTCACTCACTTGAATTTTTACAACACACACATATGCTGTGTGGCATAATGCTTCTATTCAGGATGGATCAGAGGAGGTGGACTGGAAGTTGTATGTGGTCAAAGAAGCTGTCAATCAGTCAAAGAACAATGGGTACCTGAAACTCCCCCAAATTTGGGGGAGTGATTGGTCTGTGTTCACACCTGCGGGCTTGGCAGAGGCAAAAGGGGGTGGTGGTACTGAAAAAGTTGACATAACTTGTTGGATGACTGGGTGACTCCACACTCTGAACCCAAGATGTTCTGACTGGGGCCCCAGCTGGTAAGATGCCCAGGTCTTCCCAGAGCCTAGAAAAGCAGGCTTCCTAGCCCCCAGGGAGCATGTCAAGTCTGCGATGCAGAGTGGGTGGTGAGGGCTCAGTTTACCAATATTATTTTCAGTTGACAAAGTGAAATGATTCAGTGCTTCTAGCATTTATTTATTGATCCCAGGCAAGTATTAAGAACAACACTTGGGTGGCTGCTTGGTTTAACACAATGGCATTGGTCAATCTTTTCATTCCCTACCCAAGTTGGCAGTGCCAGGCTTGCTCTATTGTAGCATCTGGTTAATACAGACACATGGATCACCCTGTGTTCTCGGAACTTCAAGTGCGTCATATTAGCTGGGGAGGAACTCATTGACGACACGGCCTCAGAGGAATGTGTCGAGGGCCGCCTCTGCTTCCTTCCCCTGCCTTGCTGGTTTGCCGGGGAAGTGAGATTTGTGGGCAGCTGCAACTGAGTGTGTTTGGGCTGGAGGCAAACTATTGTGTGTTCTTAGCTTGATTCTACGCAGTACAGTAGGAAAGGGGCCAGAGAGCGTAGCTGGCAGCAGGGGCGCCTCCATTTGGGGAACATGAGGCAACTGGGAGAAGTGATGGAAGAAGGAGGATAGGGGAGTTAGGGAAGCCCTTATGCCCCACGTCTGGCAGCTTGGACACTGAAGTGGCCACAACTATGCCTCACAGGTTATGTAGTCGGTGCACTCACAGCATTTTAAAGCCCGCATGGACCTTGGACTCTGGCAGATGCTGTAATTGGCTGTAAGAATAGCAGCTCAGCTTTCTACTTGACTGGGGGATGTGGGAGTGGGGATTAGGTTGTGAAGGGCAGAGGCCTGTGTTACTCCGCATTTTGTTCTGGTATCTTCTCTCCCCAGTAGTCTGTCTTCTCACGTCCTCTGTTGTGAGCAGGCTGGCTGCCCATCACCCAGATGGCAGGGCCCCCAGAGGCCTCTTGCAGCTTCCGAATGTCCTGTTTCTTGAAGATCCTAGCAAGAGTTTGAAGACATGATTATGTCCTAGTTCTCAGTCTTCAGATAGACTCAAACCCCTTCATTCTCGGTCCTTCAGCATGCTTCTATTCTCTTGCCTTCTTCCATTCCCAGCCTGTGCTGAATGGGGGGTGGATCCCGGGTTCAGTTAATACGGTTTCCCACCACATGAGAGCAAGTGTCTCAGCACTGCTGTGCCCAGCTGTCCCATCCACTGGCCACTTCCTCTGCAGAACAGCTGTTTCTACAGACCTGCTCTGTCCCGGGAGCACCCTCTTCAGCCTGTCCCGCCTGGTTCAGGGTGACCTTTCTTCTTTCCCTCAGCCCAGAGTGGGCAAAGCAGGATACTTATAAACCAAGGAGGAGAAAAACACAGAAGAGCCCACCACGTGCAAAAGGGCCACATGCCAAGGGGCAGCCTAACGTGACGGGAAACACAGCAGACTTGCGTTTGAGTGTTGCGTCTGGCTTAGCAAACTGTTTTAGTCTACATGAATCATTTTGCTTTCTAAGATCTAACGGACTTCCCTGGTGGTCCAATGGTAAAGAATCTACCTGCCAATGCAGGGGACATGGGTTCGATCCCTGGTCCAGAAACTCAGATCCCACATGTCTTGGGGCGACTAAGCCCGTGTGCTGCAACTCCTGAAGCTGGCGTACCCTCATGCTCAACGACAAGAGAAGCCACTGCAGCGAGAAGCCTGTGCATTGCAGGTAGAGAGTAGCCCCCACCTGCCCCAGTAGAGAAATCCAGCACAAAGCAACAAAGACCCAGTGCAGCCAAAGATAAATAAGTGAAAGTGAAAGTTGTTCAGGCATCTGACTCTTTACAACCCCAGGGACTATACAGTCCATGGAATTCTCCAGGCCAGAATACTGGCATGGGTAGCCTTTCTGACTCTTTGCAACCCCAGGGACTATACAGTCCATGGAATTCTCCAGGCCAGAATACTGGAGTTGGTAGCCTTTCCCTTCTCCAGGGGGATCTTCCCAACCCAGGGATTGAACCTAGGTCTCCTGTATTGCAGGCAGATTCTTTACCTTCTGAGCCACAGGGGAAGCCCCAAAGATAAATAACTTTTTAAACAAAAGACAGCTTCTTTTGCTGCAAAACATCTCTACTTTCTCTTTATCACGGAACTAATACGTAAAGTGTGCAAAAGCTCTTGGTGAAAAACTAAATACTAGACGGAAGACCGGACAGGCCTGGACTGGCTCAGGCTTCTCAACTGTTCCGTCATCACTATCATCCTGGTGTTTGTCCCCATGGTCCTTGACCTCACACTTCAAAGTTTGTCTCCTCCCTGGATTTTCCCAGTTGATGGGAAAATGTGCTTCTCTTGTTTCTTCATAGTCGTGGAAGATGACTATGAAAATGGCTTTGACACATTTTGAATCCTGCTGCTTTGATCTACAGTCCACTGCCGAGAAAAAGTAAGTACAAGGCGTGTTGCAGTTTCAAAAGGAAGCAGACAGCCTGTTGTAGGCAGGACCACTGCTCTTATCATCTCTCTACAAGCTCATGAAGACAGCAGCTTCTGAGACGGGGTGTCCTGTCACCACTGTGCCAGCAAGATTCTTCCTCCTTCAGTGGATGTGAGAAAACTGAGGTTTTGTGAGCAGACAGAGCTCGCTGCAGCGGTAAGTGGTGAAGCCAGGATTCGATCTCAGGTCTGTCAAACACCAGGATCCACCCTCTTCCCATTGCAGCACCTTGCGCTTGACTATGTGCGTGATCTCAACATGGCAGCTCTCACGCTGCACTAAGCAGGACTTAGCACTTGGACGAATCTGCAGAATAAAGCTGGCTTCACAGCACATTGGTGGGAGAGGGAACGTTGACTGAAGATTTTGTGGGGCCGGATGAGGAAGATGTTGTACACTGCACACAGCTTCGGAAGACTTTCTTGAATTCCTCGAATTCTTTTTAGCATCTCTGTTCTCCTTGATGCCTTTCCCTCAGCTCCATTGCAGGGCTGGCTCATCTGTCTTCTCTCACTCTTTTTCCTTTGGCCCCTGGGTACCCGCTCCATTGTTCCAAGTAGCTTGGTGCCCACCGAGCAGCATGCACAGGGCAGCCAAGCAGAATCTCTGCAGAGTTGGGCTGACTCGCTTTGATCACAGTCCAGAGAGCGTTTGCAGTAATTTCCTGCCATGTCCCCAAGTGGCTTGTCAGAGTATTCACCGAACAGAGCTGGTGTCTGCCAAGGGTAGGGTAGGACTACGCTTTTAAAATTAGCATTTTGCTCTCTATTTTTTTCATATGGGAGAGCATGAAGGAGAGCAAGTTAAAAGAGAAGGCTTGGATCTCCCTTGTGGTCCAGTGATAAAGAATCTGTCTGCTAATCATGCAGGGGACATGGGTTCACTCTCTAGTCGGGGAACTAAGATCCCACAAGCCGTGGGGCAGCTAAGCCTGTGCATTGCAGCTGCTGAGCCTTTGCTCTAAAGCCCTTGAGCTGCAACTCCTGGAGCCCAGGTGCCTAGAGCCTGTGTTCTGCAACAAGAGAAGCCACCACAATGAGAAGCCCACATACTGCCACGAAGAGTAGCCCTACTCTTCTAGTAGAGTAGTTCAGGTTGCTCTGCGACTAGAGAAAGCCTGCTTGCAGCAATGAAGACCCAGTGAAGCCAAAAATAAATAAGAACGTAATTAGAGAGGGATGGCCAGTGGGGAAAGAGAGGAGGAGATTACAGTGAGACAGTGAAAGGTGGAATTATAGGGCTTGGGGATTGCCTGGAGAGACAGGGAAGGAAAAGGGAAAGACTAACTTAGGATCTTGGCTACAGCAACAGGGCAGAATAAGATGGAGACATCTGGAAGAGAAACAGATTTGAGATGGGTTGGGGGAGAAGAGTTTAGGGAAGGTAATATATTTCCTGAACATAGGGCTGCCTTGCTATCTTCTTGAGGCACCGTCTCCTAGGGCCCCACCTGTTTGGCCCTAGCACGTGTGGTCCTGGCTTTAGCCTTGGGTCATCTTCTGGAGTGCTCAGCTCTGATGGGAGAGATGGAAGGAGTGGGGCCCAGAGCCTGGAAGGCAGTTCCCCAGTTCACCACCTTGAAGTCCACTCTGCTTGGTTCCGCTGGAATTGCTCCCACCTTTAAGACTTCCCTGGTGGCTTAGACAGTGAAGAACCTGCCTGCAATGCTTGAGATCCAGGTTTGATCCCTAGGGTGGAAGATCCCCTGGAGATGGGAATGGCTACCCACTCCAGTACTCTTGCCTGGAGAATTCTGTGGACAGAGGAGCCTGGTGGGCTACAGTCCATGAGGTTGCAAAGAGTCAGACACGACTGAGCCACTTTCACTTTCTAGGGTCTCCTCTTTCATTTTTTCCTGCCATTGTTCCTCTGTCCTCTCTCTGTAAATTTGTACCCATGGCCTTTGATCTTTTAGAATTTTCTCATCCCTCTGGTTCACTGATGACAGCTTGTTTTCCAGTCCTAGTTATATAGATATATTCTTAAACAAAACAAAATGGAGGGAAAGGAAAGGAGACATGTACTTAGATTGTTCTCTTGATCAGTTCTCCTATAATTATATGTTTTTGTGTCCCATTCCCCTTCGGACTTTGAATTCCTTGAGAGCAGAAAAACTGGCTTATTCATCTCTTTGTTCTCAGTGCTAACCAAGTCTTCTTTTACATGCCCTGGGGAACTTCATGTTTGAGGAATTGTATGTTTACTTCTTTTGTAAACTTAAAAGATAAAAATACAGCACATCATCTTCCAGCTCAATATTTTTTTCCTTGCCTCTTCTGTGTTTAGCATGGATTTAATCAAATGCAAGGAAAATATGAACACAGCAGAAGACCTGAAGCCTTGAAGCTATTTCCCCTGCTCCAGACTCTAGACTTCAGGGCTAGAGAGGATGAAGGATTCATGGTGGGGATAAAGGGTGGATAGAGAAGATGAAGGATGGCAGCAGGGATGAAGGATCGGTGGAGGGCATGAGGCGTGGGAGTGGTTCTCTGGGCTGGAGCAAGTGCCTAGTGTGGCTGGCTGAGTGGTTGATGAGCTTTTTCCAGCCCACCCACATGTATGCATTGCCTACTTGCCCTGTGCTTGGCATACACCAGGGGTGTGACGTGTAACAGCTGATGCACCACACAGGAGCCATGCCCTCAAGAAGCAGAGGGACATAAGCCTAAGACACAGTCAGTAGTTGGAGAACATTCCAAGTTAGAGAGTTAAAAATTGCAGCATTTGACAAATCTGGTCCCAGACTTACCTCACTTGCTAAATTGGTGGTTCACGCTGCCAGGATCATTCAGCTTCCAAAAAGCCAGCCATCATAATGGGGAAAGCATCTTTGCATCTTTGTATGTGGCTCCTGAGTTGGTTCAAAGAAAATCAGCAGCAGCCCTACTCTGGGGAGCTGATTGCTCTCTGAGCCTGACACACTCAACATTCATAGACGAGGAGGAGCATTAAGGATGCAGCTGAGTCTTCTTCCTGCAATGATGGTCACTAAGTCATCTTGGAGCCCACCCAGCAGTTGGTTCTCAAGGTAAAATAGCATCATTTTTCTGGACTGGCTCCTTATCTTGCTTACTAACAGGGCTGAGCTCAGAGTCTGGGGCAACCTTATTTACCTTGTTAGACTGGTGTTCTTTGGAGAGACTTCCAGACTAGAAGAGGGATGTGACTAGGGCTGCTGGCCTGTGAGCCTGTCTGGGGTCTCTCAGCATCTGTGAGTTCACCACACAGGTGCTAACCTGGCCACAGCTTAGATTTTGCCTCTGCCTATAATAGAGGATGAAATGAATCTCAGCCAAAGGGCGCAGGCGTGCATGGTGCCAAGTGTTGCATCCTGAGCACCTCAGAATATGGTGGGCCTAATGGATAAAGCTATCACAGATGCTCTTATTAATACAGCAGACCGCTGTTTCATTACAGGGGCTGTGGCTCCCCAGCACCCGTTGCTTGGAGTTACAGGTATCAGCTTCTTCTTGTTCCTGGCATTCGGTGGCTAATGCACTTTGTGAAGATTCAGAGGCATTTAATAAGATGATTGAATGCCATGCTGAATTAATGTTTACAGCCTCTTGGCTTGGCCTCTCTAACTCTTGAAGTACTTGGGGCTGAAAACTGAGAATCTGTCTTGATCCCACACTCTCTCTGCTTACCCCATCATTCTTTTACAGTATGTTCCCTCGGAGACTCTTGCCCCCTGCCATGTGATTGCAGAGTGGATTCTAACTGATGGGAGAGATATGAAATGTATTGTTTGTGTCACTAATGGGCTTGCGGCTCCTCCTTGAACCTTGTGTTATTTCCAGATACCATGTTTGGCATAAATGGCATCTGGTTTGCTTTTTCTCTCCAAACACACCATTCTTAACAGTGTTCTTTCTTTCTTTCAACAGTGTTCTTTAGATCCATACTTGTTCGAGTTTTTCTTACTCCCAGAAGAATCTGGGCCATTGAGTTTTAGGCTCATGATGTCATCCTGTGTCATGATGTCATCCTGTGTCGTAGGGTGATCTGGTTAGATTCTACTCCCAAGGCACTTAAGTTCTTCCCAAAAGTTATGCCTCATTTTACCAGCAGACACCAGGCAGAAAAGGCCTGGTAGAGCACTCAGGGTTCAAATATCCCGAATATCCAACCTTCTCTTAGGAGTCATTAACTGAGTAAAAGAACATTTGATTGCTATTCCAGTTTAGAGTTTTTTTCCTATCAAAATAGAACTCTATTAAAAAGCTAAATCTGTATATACCTAGTGTAGTGTATTAGTCTTTTTACTGATGCCATAACAAATTACCATGAATTTAGCAGCTTAAAAACCCCTCAGATTTATTACCTTCCAGTTCTGTGTGGACAGAGCTAGTGTTGGTCTATCCAGGCTAAAATCAGAGTGTCAGCAGAATGTTGCCTTCTGGAGTTTCTAGAGAAGTGTGTGTTTCCTGCTCATTCTGGTTGTTGGCAAGAGTCTTTTCTTAGCAGTTACAGGATCTCAGACTCCAGTCTCTTGCTATCTGTAACCTGAGTGCTGTCTCCTTCTTGAGGCTGCTGCCTTTTCTGGTTTGTGACCTTCTTCCTCCATCTTCCAAGCCAGTGGGCTGAATCTTTCTCATATCACATCTCTCTGATCCATGTTTTTTCTTTTTTCCTTCCTCTGCTGCTTTCAAGAGATTGTGTAATTAAATTAAATGAGACCATGATAATCTAGGTTAATCTTTCCATTTTAGGGTCAACTGATTAGCAACCTTAATTCCATCTGCAGCCTTCATTCTCTTACATGTTCTGGGGATTAGGATGTGGACATCTTTGGGGGGCGGGTATTTTTCTGCTTGCATGCTAAGTCACTTCAGTTGTGTTTGACTCTTTGTAACCCTATGGTCCAGAGCCTGCCAGGGTCCTCTGCCCATGGGATTCTTCAGGCGAGAATACTGGAGTGGGTTGCCATGCCCTCCTCCAGGGGATCTTCCCTACCCAGGATCAAACCCGCATCTCTTACATCTCCTGCATTGGCAGGTGGGTTCTTTACCACTAGCACCACCTGAGAAGCCCACTATTCTGCTTACCCCATATGTAGTTTCTTCACAAAGCCCATTATGCCTACAGTTCTAGAGACTGCAGCCAGGAGGAGAGGAACTAACATCTATTGAGCACCTACAGTATGCCAAGCACCATGCTTGACATGCACATGCATTCTGTGCATTAATTAGGTCAGGACCATGCACCCCACTCCAGTACTCTTGCCTGAAAAATCCCATGGATGGAGGAGCCTAGTGGGCTGCAGTCCGTGGGGTCGCTAGAGTAGGACACGACAGAGCGACTTCACTTTCACTTTTCACTTTCGTGCATTGGAGAAGGAAATGGCATCCCACTCCAGTGTTCTTGCCTGGAGAATCCCAGGGACGGGGGAGCCTGGTGGGCTGCCGTCCATGGGGTCGCACAGAGTCGGACACGACTGAAGTGACTTAGCAGCAGCAGCAGCATCCTCATTTGGGGCTTCCCAGGTGGTGCTAGTGGTAAAGAACCCACCTGCCAATGAGGAGACATAAGAGACATGGGTTCAATCCCTGGGTTGGAAAGATCCCCTGGAGAAGGGAATGGCAACCCATTCCAGTATTCTTTCCTGGAAATTCTTTGGACAGAGGAGCCTGGCGGGCTACAGTCCATGGGGTTGCAAAGAGTTGCACATGACTGAAGCGACTTAGCATGCACACATCCTCATTTGGGGATGAGTTAACTGAGTTTTGGGGGAATTATGCAACTTGCCCAAGATCTAAAATCTAGTAAATGACAGAGCTAGGATTTGAGCCCTAAAAGGTAAAACTCCAAAGTCTGAATACTGTCTTTCTATCATTACATACTGTTCTTTTCCTGGGATCTCAACCAAGAGCTTTAGAATTAGGCTTGTTTAAATATAAATGTTTCCTCTAGATCCATTAAAATCTGTTGAGGTCTGAGCTTGAGGTAGAGTGTAGATTACTCATTCTCTCTGACTCCTGTCTCTGATAAGCAGCGGGAACCAATTTTATATCACTTGGGCCTGGGACAAGAAAGACGACTGAGGAAGTGAGGAACCTCCCTCTCAGAGCCTTTGGTTGGGCCAAGCTCAAAATCTTTAAAGGGTGGCTTAAAGTGGAACCAGGAATTTTGTTCCTGTAGTGTCCTACCCTGAGGGTTGGGAAGCTGGTTGAAGTCCTTCCTCTGTTCTGCTCATCTCAGATGCCTGGGGCCCTGCAGCAGGCTGGCCCCTGCTCTGAGTGGCTGTGAGTGGCTGTGCCCCCTGCATCAGAACTAGAGGAGCTCTGTAGGAATTGCAGGGACAAAGACACAGGGTGGGGCAGGAGAGCATGCCAGGTTTGGTGTGAAACCCCAGGTAGTGTGATCATTAATTTCCTGTGGATGCAGCTGCTTTGGATCTGGGTTGACTGTTGATGCAGTGGCCTTTGGAAGCTCACAGTTCAAGCCAGAGACACTTGGTTTGTGCCTCAATTAGAAAGATTCCCAGAGACACGCAGTCCCATTCCTGAGATGCCTGCCAGAGTAACGACTTGGGAAGGCTGAAGCTATTTTCAGTCTCATATACACACACATATGTACACTCACGTACACACTTTAAATAATGTGATCAGCTTATGTCCTGCTTCAGTATTCTGTCTTTTTCTTCCAATTTTGGTACTTCTCTGACAGACTGGCAGGGCACCATGATTCTGTCTTTGCACATTGATTAAAGCAACTCTGACAGATAAGGATTGCAAGTTGCTAACTTGCTTCTGAGTTCTGACTGATGAGGAATTTCTAATGTCTATCCTAATGTCTTCTCCCTCTTAGCTTCTGCACTGAGAGTCTGAAGCATTGTGACGAAGTAGTGTTGGCATCTTTCTGTTTGCGCAACCCAGGAGGGTGGGAGGAGCCTGGGAGGAGGAGACACCTGGGCCTCTTTCTGTTGATGACCAACTCCTTCCCACAGACCACCTGTATATGAAGGTGCTGGGCTGTGGGCTCCTTTGCTTCATTCTAGAAAATACTGGTTGAACATCTACTTTGGATATTCAAAGACAAACAGTGACACACCTCTCCCTCAGTTAAAAAGGCAAATACAATAGAGTGTTATAAATCTGTAACACTATAGAGACAGAGAAGACACTATATGAGACAGAGAAGTATAGGGTGTTATGGAGATGCATAGGAAAGTGCCCAGCCCAATCTTGGCAGTGGATGGGCAGGACACACTCCCCTAAGGAATCGACATACAAGCGAGACCTAAAAGCAAGCCAGAACTCCTTTCTTCAGGGTCAGAGGAGTGTGTGTGTGTGTGTGTGTGTGTGTGTGTGTGTGTGTGTGTGTGTATGTGTGTGTGTGTGTGTGTGTGTGTAGGTAGGAGGTTCAAGAAGAAGTAAAGAAGAGTTCTAGGCAGAATAATGTCACAGGCAAAGGTCCAGAGGCCAGAGAGAATTAGGCAAATGAGAGAATTGGAAGCTGAGATGTTGAGTGGGATTCAGAGGTGGATTATGGATGGAAAGTGGAGAGAGATTAGATTAGGGGAACTGAAAAACTATGACGATCTGTAGACCAAGTAAAGAAATTTGTGTTTTAACCTCAGGGAGATGGAGAGCTGCTGCCCTGTGAAGGAAGAGTAGTTTCAAACAAATTTGGCTTTAAAGAAGACTATTTTGGCTGCAGTGTGGAGAGTTGCTTGGAGGAACCGGCATCAGAATCAAGGAGACTCATTACAGTAGTTTTAAGTGAAGAAAGCAGTAGTCTGACTTAAATGTTGGGATGGAGGAAGTGGATGAATTTGAGAAATATTTAGGAATTGCAAAGGCTAGGACTTGGTCTCGATGGCTGATTAAGTTGGGTGCAGGGAGAGGAAGTGGTGACAAGAATTTAACCAGATTTCTGTCTCAACCGGACGGACAGTACAGCCGTTCACTACTAAGTGGACTGGAAAGGCAGAGCAAATGTGCGCATCTGGGGTGGAGATAAGTGCAGCACGGACATGTTGAATGTGAGGGGCTGTAGGATGGCCAAGATGGAGTTTCAGTCGGTGTTGACTCACCAGGCCTGGTTGGTTATTGAAATATGAAATATTTCTGTGCTGCCAATAAAGAGCCACCACCCCGAGCAGCCCCTCATCCCTGTTCTCCTTCCACAACCTTGCTCACCAGTCACTTGGACCTTCTATCTATTTCTATCGATAGATTTCTATCGATCCACAGACCAATAATGTGAATCATGTGCAGCATGGCAGAAGGTCTCCTCTTCTGACTGGTTAGTGCTCTCGCTAGGGCTGTTCAATATTTTGCACATCTCTCTTTGGAGATGGCTAATGTCTTTCAGGCAGTTGATTGTAAAAGATCAACTTTTTGAGGAAAGAGAGGTCATGGCCAGGAGTACAGTTGACCCCTTCATGTCTGTGGGTTTTGCATTCTTGGATTCAACCAACTGCAGATTGAAAATATTAAAAAGAATTTTTTCCAGAACATTCCAAAAAGCAAAATTTGACTTTGCCTTGCTGGCAGCTATTACATGACATTTACATTGTATTTACAAGTATTTACATAGCATTTACATGGTATTAGGTATTATAAGTAGTCTAGAAATGAGTTAAAGTATACAGGTAGATGTGTGTAAGTTATTTGCAAATACTCTGCCATTTGATATAAGGGACTTGAGCATCCATGGCTTTTGGTAGCCACAGTAGGTTCCTGGAGGTCCTGGAACCTATGCCTCTCATATTCCAAGGGATGACTACTCATTTGAGATCATCAATCTTAAGGTTGAAGCCTTGAAATGGATAAGAGTCTTTAATAAGAGTACGGAGTAAGAAGAGTGACATCCTAGGGCTAAGGAATTTGGACTTGACCCTACAGGAAGTGAGGAACCAATAAAGTTTTTTAAGTAGAGGCATGATCCAACTAGTGTAACCCCCAGGGCAAAGACGAGAGCCACAGTCTGACAAGGACTTCTCTGGCAAACTCATCAAGGAGCTTATGCTCACACTGGGGTAGGGAAGATCAAGACTTCCCCTTTAAAGGGAAGAGGCTCACCATGTGTGATGATGAAGTAGCAAGTGAGCAGCCCCGTCCCACAGTGGGTAGTTCTGTCTTACAACAGATCCTGGAGCCCCTAGTCTGAAGGCCCCTCCTCCACCTGATGATTAAGGTTGGCTGAGTGCTTAGGCAGTCCATTTGCCTTTGTTGAAATCCTCAATAGTAGAGACAGTGCTTCAGAAATAAATGATTTCTAAATTCCCTTTCAAAGCCTAGATTCTTGAATAAGTGGAAAGGGTTCTTCATAAGAATAAGAACCTTTGTACTTTGCAGTTTACAAAACCCTTTGAGTTATGTTGTTAACTGAGCCGATGAGGGTTGTGAAAGAACTCACAGAAGTATTAACAAGGGAAGAAAAAAGTTTTTATTCACTTTCCAAGAGAGGAAAGGGAACAGAGGCCTAGAGTGGCTGAGGGCTGAGGTCTGAAACTTCTTATTGAGTTTAAAGGACAAGGTACAAGAGAAAGGGGGGTGAGTTCATATTTATTCTGGTCCTCAGTTGAAACTGGGCTGGCTGTGCTTCTCTAGGATGTAGTTTTCCTGAGAATCTGTGACTTCCTGCCTTCAGTAATCTTCCAGTTCTTGAGGTTTCAAAGAGACTTGATAGTGGCCCTTGACAGTTGCTATTCTATTTGGAATGGTGTTAGATGGGTTTGCGTATATTACCTCATTTTATCATTTCATCAGGTAATTTAGAGGATCTTGCAGAGATCAGGAACTGAGAGTCAGAGACATTTGAGGTTAATAAATTATGGAGCCAACCTTAAATCTGGGTGTTTAGATCCAAGGGCTGGTTCTTTCACACTTCTCCAGTGGTTTGCAAACTGTGTTCCTTGGGGCCCTGCAGGGACTGTGTTGGGTTGCACATGTTGGGAAGCACCCAGGAAGCAGTGCTCAATTCCCAGACTATCTCAGCCAGGCTGTCAGGCAGTTGTCAACCTTTGAGATCAGCCTTCTTTGGAAGCTTTCCCCCAGGGAAGCATTTCCCAGTGGGGAGAACCTTCAAGACTTCTCAAGGCCGGTCTATCAGTCATCCTCCAAGTTGGTGGTGTGTGTGTGTGTATGCCAAGTCGTTTCAGTCTTGTCCGACTCTTTGTGAGCCTATGGACTGTAGCCCACCAGTTTTCTCTGTCCATGAGACTCTCCAGGCAAGAATACTGGAGTGGGTTGCCAGGCCCTCCTCCAGGGGATCTTCCCAATCCAGGGATTGAACATGCGTCTCTTAGGCAGGTTCTTTAGCACTAGCACCACCTGGGAAGCCCAAGGTTGGTGATGGTCCTTTTTCCCCCAAACGAGACGTAGCACGCCTCTGGCTCTGTTCTGACCTTAGGCCTTCAGCCTTTGCTCCGGTCTGTCCCCTCAGGACCTACCCTCCTATCCTCTGTAGCTCCAGCTCTTCTTATCAGGATGTCTGTTTGCTTTCTGTCCCTCCACCCCCTCCTAGAGATTCCTGGCACTCCAGACACTGGAGGAGTGAATATAAAAATGTACCAGCTTGGATTCTTTCCTGGACATGCATTGTTCCTGACTCTGTGACCATCGGCAGGGCAGTTTTAGTGTCTTCAAATCTTGCTGGGCTTTTGTTTGGACACTTAGTGCCAGTGTTTTCCTAAAACCACTGCATCTCACGCGTTTCAATTTACCAACTCCCTTGTCCTTGAAAATTGTACCTGCATTCGGACCATCCTTTTCTGTTGACTTTTTTTTTTTTTAATAAGTCAACAGAAAGGCTGCAGTTTGTCTTGACGCACCAGTAGGTATGAGTTAAGAGACTGAAGAGAAAAGACCCAGAGGCAAAGACAAATCATTTTGCTTCCTGATTATACAGCGAGAGTAAGAATTAATATTTCTGTGATTTCCATTTCTGAGAACTGCCTTAGAATTTAGTGGCAACTTTCTGACTCATAATTTGTGAAACAAAGGCCTAAGCCTTTTTCTTCTGCTCAAATACTTATTGAGCACCTGTCATATGGATGTAAAACTTAGTGCTAGATTCTGTGGTGGATACAAAGATTTTAAGAAATGATTTCTGCCTTCAAGGGAGTTATTGGTCCTAGCATGGACTTAAATAATACAAGAAAGAGGCAGGGAGGGAGGGATGAAATAAATACTGAGGGTGATCTGAAAAATGGAAGTAATCACATGATTTCAAGATTCCAAGGGAGAACACTGATGTTCTGACGGGTGGCCCACTGTGTCCCATTCTAGAAGCATGGGGGTTGATGGCAGAGTTCTGCTGGGTCCAAGAGCAGGGAAGTCCAGCAAAAGAGCAGTGACCTTGATAAATCAACTCCCAAGTGGTGTGGTCGATGGTGGGGAGTTCTGGACTCAAGTGAAATGCTTGTGCAGAGAAAAACTCAAAATATTTCAGCTCTGCGTTTTTGAAGAATTGGTCATGAGTAGCTCTTGACTTCTTAGCCCTAGACCAGACTGGAACTGTTGGAGACATGACCCTGGAATAGCTTGTCCCCCAGATCTCCCTCTGAGAGAGCACAGGCTCTGGAGTCAGAGGCCCAGGTTCAAGTCCCTGCCCCCTTTTCCTACTCTGCTGTGTTGGTTGCTTAACTTGCCTTGGCTTCAGTTCCCTTATGGTACAAAGGAGAAAGAAAGAATGCCTGCCTTGCTGGCTTGTTGGGAAGATGGGGGACAGCACAGGGAAAGTGCTTGGTATATAGCAGGCCCTCAAATTAATAGTAGTGGGTTGGCCAGGAAGTTCATTCAGGTTTGTCCGTAAGATGGTACAGAGATCACTGTGATCCAATGGTTTCAGAGTGGTATGGAGGCCACAGAGTGTGGTGGCCTACACGGGTGTCACACCTCCTCTCATCAGTGTCTCACCTATGCATGATGGAAGGAGGGTCTAGTGATCAGGCTCCTCCTCTGAGCCTCTAAACCTTCTTTCTGTGTTAGTCCTGTTTATACGCTGATAAAGCGGGAGTGCAAAAATCACATTCAGAGTTGGAGAGGATTTTTCGATACAACTTAAAATAAGGGTATTGAACAGGAGAGGCAGCTGAGGCCTGGAAGAGGTGAAATGACACCCACAAAGGCAAAGTTAAGAAGGTAGCCCTTGCCTCTGATAGAGTGCTCCTCCTCTATGCTGCTGCTGCTGCTAAGTCGCTTCAGTCATGTCCGACTCTGTGTGACCCCATAGACGGCAGCCCACCAGGCTCCCCCGTCCCTGGGATTCTCCAGGCAAGAACACTGGAGTGGGTTGCCATTGCCTTCTCCAATGCATGAAAGTGAAAAGTGAAAGTGAAGTCGCTCAGTCGTGTCCGACACTTAGTGACCCCATGGACTGCAGCCTACCAGGCTCCTCTGTCCATGGGATTTTACCGGCAAGAGTACTGGAGTGGGTTGCTATTGCCTTCTCCGCCTCTTCTATATAGCTGCTTTAAAAACTGGTGGCAGCTCGGAGGCCTGGGAGGTTAGTTCATGCGTCATGAACTAATGATCCCTTTGGCTGGACCACCCACACGTGTCAGATTTATCATCGACAGATGCTGTTTTAGTCAGCATCATTCAAAGACTTGTACCATAAAGGTAGCATCAAGTGGGTGTGGAGAAGTGCTGGCTTTCCCTCTGTTTTTCCTGCTTAGCTTCCTCTTTATTTTTGGTTTCTGAAGTGTTTCCCGCTCTGACCTGACATTTACTCTCTCGATATTTGCAGTAAGTCCCCAACATATCAACAAGTTCCCTTCTTAGAGCATGTTTGTATGTCCAATTTGTAAGCTCATCAAAATTAGCCTAGGTACCCAACTAACGAAATTGGTTATATTATAGTACTGCACTGTAATAGGCTTACAATACTTTTCACACAAATAATACATAAAAAAATTTCACAAAAAAGTAAAGAAAGCATTTAAAATCTTACATTACAGGACCTTGAAAAGTACAATAGTACAGCACAACAGCTGGGTACAGGGGCTGGCATCAAGTGAACAGGCAGGAAGAATTACTGGCTGGAGGAGGGAGAGGAGGTAGGAGACGGTCGAGCTGAAGGGTCGCTAGCAATAGGAGACGGGGGCAAGCTGCAATTTCACTCATGCGTGATGTTGATGGTGCAAGTTCTGGTTCCCTGCTGGAACCAGATGACCATTGGCTTCTTTAAAAGTTTGCAACTTGAGGGTTTGTAGGTAGGGGACTTTAGTGTATGCCATATGAATAAGGCTTTCTGAGTGCTATGGGGGATACAAAGAAATATAAACAAAATTTGAGAGTCTTAGAGAAAATATGAACAGTTGAAAAGTTGGATAAATGATGTGAGAGAAAATAAAACTGAGCAAAACTGCAACACACTGTATGATTAAGTGTCAAGTGAAAAATCTCTGTGATTCCAATGCTAATTTATGGGTTGGTGCCTGTTGATGACAACATTTTCATCAGCTTTCTGTGATATGAGGAAAACAAGGCAAGTAGTGATTATTTTATAGGGCTCAGTTTACATAAGATAACATATTATTGCACTTCACTTTTTTGCACTTTGCAGGTCCTGCTTTGTTTACGAGTTGAAGGTTTATGACAATCTTGCATTGAGCAAGTCTATGGGTACCATTTTTTTCCAACAACATTTTCTCACTTTGTGTCATTGGGTCCCATTTTGGTAGAAATTCTTGTCATCTTTCAAATCTTACACGAACAGAAAGATTATGACTTGCTAAGGCTCAGGGGATGGTTGGTATTTTTTAGAAATAAATTATTTTAAAAATTAAACTATGTACATTGCTTTTTTAGACATAATGCTATTGTACACTTTATAGACTATAGTATAGTGTAAGTGTAACTGCTATATGCATTGGGAGACCAACAAATTTGGGTGACTTGCTTTACTGCAGTATTTTTTTGTATCATTTTGTTATGATGGAACCCATGATATCTCTGAGGTAAACCTGCATTTGTTTTACAGGATTTTCTGAGATTATATGCTTCTGAAATTTTAGTATTAAAATGCTCTTTGTTTTATAAAATGATGGGGTATAAATAGCAGTAGTTTTTTTTTTTTTTTAAAGCCCATACTTAGAAAAATAAAAAGTTGGCTACTTAGCATGTTTCTTTTTAAAATATTGCTCATCCTTGAAATGCAAAAGGAAATGAATCTTTGGTGTGCACACATGTCTAGAGTCCAGGGGAGAACAGTTACTGAGTACTAGTGTCCAGGGGGCTTCCCTGGTGGCTCAGAGGTTAAAGCGTCTGCCTCCAATGCGGGAGACCCGGGTTCGATCCCTGGGTTGGGAAGTTCCCCTGGAGAAGGAAATGGCACCCCACTCAAGTATCCTTGCCTGGAGAATCCCATGGACGGAGAAGCCTGGTAGGCTACAGTCCACGGGGTCGCAAAGAGTCGGACACGACTGAGCGACTTCACTATAGAGTGTCCAGGGGAAGCTCCCAGGACAAGGACAAATATCAATTTTGTTTGACAAAGGATTTGATAAACTGGAAGGGTGTGGGCAATCTTCCCTTGAGGGAGTAATGTGAGAAGAACTCTAGATATAACACTGGAGAGTTCCATTGGGGTTGTAGGAAGGAGTTGGGAGGCCTTGTCTACTTACCTGCTGTGTCCACAAAAAGTTTACCCAGCTGTTACTACAATAACAACAGGTCTGTAACTCTCTTGAATTAACCAGTCACTGAATCAATGACCCAGTCTCGCTGGTGTTCTGGCTCTGGCCCATCCTCTTGAACGCTGATTGTTCACCTTGCCTTAACACTCACATATGGCCAGCAGTCGCTCATTTCCAGTTCTGACCTCTTGCTTCCATCCCTGAGCACGGTTCGGACTCATGAGATGGGCTGAACTTGTTCATTCTGGCCTTGTCCAGAAATGTACACCCTGGGCTGTGTCCTCGAGGGCAGCACCCTTACTGAGTTAGCCCCAGCTCCTGAGGAGGGCCCAGTGAGCAGGGGCATGTAAGATGCATTGCCGGGCAGACTAAGAGAACAGGAAACATCTCAGTAGGACCCATGGCTAAGTGAAGAGGGAGGAACCAGTGGCTGAAGCCTGGGGATCTGGGGCTGGGATGCTCACCATTGATTAAAATAGGAAGAGAGCCTGATTAGAGGAGGAAAAAGAATTTGGTTCCAAAGTCGCTGAGCCCAAGACTGAGAAGGGAGATAAAGGGAGTCTGGAGGAGGAGGACCAGGTCCATTCGGAGCCAGAAGGATTCATGATGGAGAGCTTCTGGAGGGAGAGGGCACCACTGCTGCAGGTCCAGAGAACATGGAGGAGGAAAGAACTGGAAAGAGTGTAGCCCCCTGTGAAGGCTGCAAAGAGTGCAGGAAGGGCTGGGTGGACTGCAGTGGGCTGGGGAGCCCATAGGCAACAACGCAAGAGGCACCACTGAGAGAGCATTCACCCGGGTCTTGGCAAGGAGCCACCCTTCCCATCCTTGGCAAGGGCTGAAAATCATCCCTCACTGTAGGGGAGCATGAGGGTGAGGGAGAGGCATGCTTGCCTCCGTGTCATCTGAGGTATTCCTTTGACACAAGCCCCCACCCACTTGGCTTGCGTCTTCACGCCTTTCCCTTTCCTCCTCAGGGGAAGGCGGCCCTTGCTTCCGAGAACTGAGTGGCTGTAGGGTACAGAGAGGGTAGTGGCTAAGGGGACCATCCTTCTTTAGGTCTCTGTCCCGGGCTGCTAAGCAGGGCATCTATTTGAGCTTATTTATGTGCTTGGAGTTGAGAACCCATGATTTGCTTGTTCCACCAGCTTCCCACGCTCCCGGGAAGGTGCTAAGCAGCAGAAACTCAGATGCCCCCTCCCCCTGAGCTCTTTCACTCTCTCTCTCTCTCTTTCTCTGTCTCTGGTGCTCCTCAACTCCAACCAGAGCTAATATTTACCTGCTGCATTAGCTCTGGGGCTGTGGGATGTGACAGCTGGAGGTGGAGAAGACTTTTTTTCTCTCTTCCTCCTCCACCTGTCTTTCTCTAGAGGTTTGAAAAGGGGGAAAAATGTAATTGCAATCTTCAGGACTGCCTGGTTGATAATTCAGAGATCGCTGGGGAGTGTCAGGGGTCTTGTATTAGCTTCTCTACCAAAAGGCAAGGAGGGAAGATGCCCTAAAGATTGGGTCATCTGCTGGGCAGCCTGGGAAGGGGAGTAGCTGCCAGCCAATGGATATTTTATTTTATTTTATTTTTTACAGGTGAGGTATTCCAGGGTTGGGAACTACAGGGCCTTCGTGACAGAATCTGAGGCATTACTGTGATGGTCTCAATTGGTGCTGGCTGACGTGGACCACCTTTATGAGGAGACTGAGCAGATTTCCCATGGCTAGGTACCGGACTATTCCCTTCCCCTGGGGACTCTGCCAGGTACTGACTCAGCCTGAGTATTCACCTGCTCACCTATCAGGACTCGAACATATATAATACGTTGAACAAATGTCTGAGAGCAGGAATAGGAGGAATGTCTCAACTCAACGTGGTTTGTGTATGACAGAAAGATGAGTAACTGGTGATGTTCTAAGACCGTGATACATTCCTGCCATGGAAAGGAGGTTCCCCAGGGATGCTGGAGGAAGGGACGTGGAGGGGAGATGGAGTAGGGATGAAAAGAGGACTCTCTTAATTGGGAGTGGGAGGGTGGGGATGTCACCGCTGTAGATTCTGGGCGTGGTATGGGTCCACCTGGTGTCTCCCCGCAGTGGATCAGCACTCCTCCTCCTCTCAACTCCTCTAGCTGCCTTTTCCTGCCTCTCTAGCCGTTCACCAGAAAGCCTGTTTCTATTCTTCAGTCTGTTCTTTTGAGCTGTGTTTAATGATTTTCACTCACCCCAATTTGTCATCTCGTTGCCATGGTAGCTGGCTAGGGGTCTCCAGTGGCTGGGGGTGTCTTGCTGGCAGGGCATGGAGGCAGAAGACACAGGTGATCCTGGGATGGCAGTTCTGCAGCTCCTGGTGCTACAAAGCCCCCTTTGGGTCTGCTCTGCCCCCATCTCCCTGCAGGTCCCACAACCTTTGCTTGAGAGAAGCAAAGAGAAAGAGAAGCAAGAGAAGCAAAAGCAAGAGAAGGAAACAGTAGTTGCAGATTTCTTTTGTTCTGGCAAGGCATGGGCTGTCTCTTTCAGGGTAGAGCTACAGAAGAGCTGAGATGGGATGGCTGCTTAGGGGAAGAGCCCCAAGGAAACACATCTCCAAACACATGGTTCTACTGTCCCACCCACAAGTAGGAAGAGAAACGAAGGCAGTAGAGAGGGAGCTGAATTCAGCCTGTGGAAACCACTTCCAGGAAACGTGCATCATTTGATGTGCTGTGGGCTCTTGGCCTCTAGCTGGGAATCTCAGAGCCCAGGAATATGCAAGTTTTTAATATAGGCTCTTGACTTCCCTGTTGAGGTTCCTGTATTTTTGGTGCATTGCATCACTACATGTTAGCCTTTTCATCGTTCACTGGGATTTCCTATCACATCATGGCTGGTGTACACAGATACATTTAAAATCATTTATTTACCCCTCTATCTATGCATTTATCCACCTGATCATCCATCTCTCCAACAAATATGGGAGAAATAATTATTGAATACCTATTACAACTATGTACTGTTCCAACTATGTGGATATAGTAGTAAACAAGATTGACAGTTTCTGTTCTCAAGTAATTTACATTCTTCTAATACAGATCAACAACAAATAAAAGAAAACAGCAGATGGTAAAAAGTGGAAGATTAACATAGAGTGATGTCATAGAGGCTCTCTGGGTGGATGGTCCCAGAAGGCCTCTAAGAAGATAACATGTAAGCTGAGATTGTAGCACCAGGAAGTAGTCACCATGGGAGACTGAGGAAAGAGCATTGCCAGCATGGAATGACTGCCTTGATGCCCTGGGGCAGTGCAAGCCCACGTGCTTAGAAATATCAAAAAACCTCACTGTGAATGGAATGAGTGAGGGAGAGGGAGGTATGAGGAAAGGTCAGGTCAGAGAGTCGTCTCAGACACCTTACGGGGCCCACATCAGAGCCTCTTGGCCTCACTCATTTCTGGGACCTTTGGCTGCTTTTTCTACCCCAGATGCCACCGTAGTGGTTGGCCGACTCTCTGCATTTAAATTCGGTGCCCTTCACCACATGCTATGTACCTCCTACTTCTTACCCTGGAATTTCTCTGTTGATGCTGACCTGTGAGATATTCAGGATTCTCTTGGGCAACTGCAAGTTGAAGAAAGAAATTAACTCACTGGATGATTAACTTTTGACCAGTAGGATACCCAGCAGATGAATTTTTCTCTGATGGACTCTCCCAAGATGCAGTTCCTTGGGCTTTTAGCACTGGCACCCCACTCCAGTACTCTTGCCTGGAAAATCCCATGGACGGAGAAGTCTAGTAGGCTGCAGTCCATGGGGTTGCTAAGAGTCGTGTCACTTTCCCTTTTCCCTTTCATGCATTGGAGAAGGAAATGGCAACCCACTCCAGTGTTCTTGCCTGGAGAATCCCAGGGACGGGGGAGCCTGGTGGGCTGCCGTCCATGGGGTCGAACAGAGTTGGACACGACTGAAGCGACTTAGCAGCAGCAGCAGCAGCAGCTTGGTAATACAGCCTCGTATTGACTGCCTGGGTGTCTTCCCTCCATGTTGCATCACTCCTACTTCATGTGATTGCATGTAAACCCTTGTCTCAGGTTCTGCTTTCTAAACTGAACTGAGACAGACGGGCAGGCGTTAGCTGATGGAGGGCTTTGCAGGACATGGTAAGGAGTTGTATTTCATTCTGAGAATTAGGAGAAGTAGTTAAAGAATATTGAACAGGGTAATGATGATCTGGTGTATTAAAAAGATGACTCTGATGTAGTTAGGAGAATCAATTGAAAGGAGGTAGGAGTGGAAGCAAGCTGAGCAGTGGGGAAGCTGTTGTCATAGTTCAGGTAAGAGATGGACGATGACCCAAACGAGTGGGGGCTGTGGAGGACATGGGCGTGTGTGTCTGTGACAAGGGTGATCATAAGGCAAGGCTGCACTAAGATGTGTGCTGGGTTGTGGGTCAGATCACTCTCAGTAATGGACTCACCTCTACACAGCAGCCTTTATGCTTGGCATTCACATATGTGGTTCAGCAAGATGACAAATTACATCCTCCTGTGGACATTCATCTATGTTGAGTGTAGTGAGTTTCACCCTTGGGGCACACTGCTCTGGAGAACTGAAGACCTTTACAGTTTCCTCAGTTCAGTCGCTCTCTGATGTCTGACTCTTTGGGACCTCATGGACTTGCAGCACGCCAGGCCTCCCTGTCCATCACCAACTCCCAGAGTTTACTCAAACTCATGTCCTTTGAGTCAGTGATGCCATCCAACCATCTCATCCTCTGTCATCCCCTTCTTCTCCCACCTTCAGTCTTTCCAGCATCAGTCTTTTCAAATGAGTCAGTTCTTCGCATCAGGTGGCCAAAGTGTTGGAGTTTCAGCTTCAACATCAGTCCTTTCAATGAACACCCAGGACTGATCTCCTTTAGGATGGACTGGTTGGATCTCCTTGCAGTCCAAGGGACTCTAAAGAGTCTTCTCCAACACCATAGTTCAAAAGCATCAATTCTTCAGTGCTCAGCTTTCTTTATAGTCCAACTCTCACATCCATACATGACTACTGGAAAAAGCACAGCTTTGACTAGATAGACCTTTGTTGGCAAAGTAATGTCTCTGCTTTTTAATATTCTGTCTAGGTTGGTCATAACATTTCTTCCAAGGAGCAAGCATCTTTTAATTTTAACAGTCACCTCAGGATGGCATTATTCAAATTGCTCCTTGCTCAGGGGGAAGGTCTTTGGATTTTCTACTCTTGAATCAGAGTAGTCCTTCACTTACATTTGTTTCTTTTATTTATGCTTCGAGTGGTTATTTCTTTTACAGAAAGGGATCCATGGCTAAAAAAATGTAAGGAAATACTTCTATTGATGAGTAGTAATTTAGCAAAATAAGACCAGACTGAGTCTTGGATGCTGAGAGCCCTAGGCTTCGATTCCAGCTTGACCAGTTCCTAGTTATATGTCCTCAGTTGAAGTTTCTTACCTGCAATATGGAGATTAATAACACCAACTGCCTGGAGTTGTTGTGGGGGTTGAATGGTTTTGGTGTGTAACCTGCCTGACCCATGCTTATTCTCTCCCCTCTCTGCATTTATAATCAATTAGTCCTGTGGAGGGTGCAGTTCAGTGGGGTTAAGGTGAGATGGGTTCAGCCTTGGCCCTCATCTAGCAGATCTCTCTCTAGGGTTTAGTCTGGAGGTTCTGCAGTTTGTGTCATTAAGGAGGTAATGTGTGTGTATGTGTGTGTGTGTGTGTGTGTGTGTGTTACTCAGTCATGTCTGACTCTCTATGACCCCATGGACTGTAGCCTTCCAGGCTCCTCTGTCCATGGAATTCTGCAGGCAAGAATACTGGAGTGGGTTGTCATTCCCTTCTCCAGGAGATCTTCCCAACCCAGGGATTGAACCTGCTCCTCCCACATTGCAGGCAGATTCTTTACCATCTGAGCCACAAGGGAAGCCCCAAGGGAAGTAGGTAATAGATCCTTACAAAACATTCCTTTAGTGATATTCAGGAGGCTAGAATCCAGCCCTTTCTTCTGAGAGGCACCAGGCAGCATCCATCTATGAATTACTGTGATGGTGCCCCTGTGAGATAATTTGAGACAAGTGTTGTTCAATCCATTTTAGAGATGGAAGATTGTAATACTTCAGGCAGTTGTGGCTTCTCACTTTGCAATCAGACTGTAAGGCATTTACCCCTCTGTGTTCTCGTCTTCCCTTGTTCAATCAAAAATAACCCTGGCGCTTATAGGATAAATCACCTGTCACTAACAGTGGCTGATATGAACAACTCATATGAATATTAGACCCTTCTTAGATAAAATAATGTAGCTTTTTTGAAATTACAAGAGGACTTTATGTTTATTTTAGAAAGTATGGGAGAGCATAGAGAAGAAAATTTAAGTTATCTATAATCTCATCATGTACAATTTATTATACTCAGTGGGGATTATAGTGCCTGCATATTGCTTTTATAACCTGCTTTCCTGACTAATAATATACTGTGAGTAGTTTCCTATGTCATTATATATTATTTTACCATATGATTTATTTTAGCCTATGGTTTTTAATGATTGTCAAATACTTCATTATATGACTGTATTATAATGTGTTAACCAGTTTCTTATTGTCCTTATTTTAGGTTGTAGTTTCTTATATTCAAATTAACAATCCAATGGGCAATTTTACAAATGCCTATTTTCATGCAAGTTCAGTGATCTCATAAAGATAAATTCTTAAAATTGCAATTATTGGGGGCATTTTTTGTTCAGTCACTTAGTCGTGTCTGACTTCGTGACCCCCATGGACTGCAGCATGCCAGCCTTCCCTATCCTTTACTATCTCCCAGAGTTTGCTCAAACCAGTGAGTGGCAATGCATATATTTATGATGCTAGAGAAATATTGTCCAGTCTCCCCCAGGAGAGTTTGTACTAATTATACCCCTGTCAGGAGTGCATAAGATTGCCCAGATCTTTGCCATCAGTCTGTATTTTAATTAAGAATATCTCCTGAACTTCTCTTAAACATTTATTTGAATTATAATATATTTCAAATATTTAGTATAGAAAGCAGTTAAAAAACATCCATGTATTTAATCAGTCAATCCTAAAGAAAATCAACTCTGAACATTCACTGGGAGGACTGATGCTTAAGCTGAAGCTCCAATACTTTGCCTACTTGGTGCAAAGAGCTGACTCATTGGAAAAGACCCTGATGCTGGGAAAGATTGAGGCAGGAAGAGAAGGGGGTGACATAGGATGCGTTGGTTGGATGGCATCACCAACTCAATGAACATGAGTTTGAGGAAACTCTGGGAAATAATGAAGGACAGGGAAGTCTGGCATGCTGCAGTCTGTGGGGTTGCAAAGAGTCAGACACAACTTCGTGACTGAACAACAGAAATATATTTAACATGAAGATTAAATAGATAATGATATTTGCCATATTTTCTTCTTCTTTCTTCCATTTTTAAAGAAATAAAATGTTACAGATGCATGTATGTACCCTTATCCTTATCCCTCACTCCAGAAGTCAATTTTCTGAGTTGATATTTCCTTACCATGTGCATTTGCAATTTTACTGCTGGTGTGTGTATTCATAAAATATGCATGTGAATTTCTGTGAGTTTTAAAGTTTTATATAAATGATGTATGGAATCTGCCCTTTTGCAGCAAAGTGAACATTTATTTTTAGGATTTACTAGTGTTATTACACACACACTTAGTTCATTTTTTAACTTTCTGCTCACCACTGCACTGTATAAATAAATCACAGGTGGTTAATTTACTCCCCTTCTGAGGGGAGTTAGGTTGCTCCAATGCTTTTGCTGTTACAAGCAATGTGAAAATGATCAACCTTGTCCATGTTTCCTTGGGCAGAGGTGAGATTTTTCTCTAAGGTTGGTGCCTAACAGTGGAATTACTGAGGTTTGGAATGCAGATGTCCAACTTTATTAGGTGTTACCACATTGCTTTCCAGAGTGACTGTGTCATTTACTTTCCCACCATATGCAGAGTTCCCGTTTCTGTATATTGCCCACAACACCTGAGATGATGAGAATTATTAAAATTTGATGAATCTGGGTGTAAAATGAAATTGAATTATTCCATTAATTGCATCCCCCACCCCCAATGAAATTGAGCTTTTCATGTATGTTTATTAGCCATTTGAGTTTCTTCTTAGGTGAATTGTAGGTTCATATCCTTTTCCCATATTTCTATCACATAGTTTGTGTTTGCTTCTTATGATTTGTGAGAGTTCTTACAGATAGATATGATTTGTGGGTTGTAAATATCTTCTCCATCACATGGCTTGTCTTTTTCATGTTGTTTATGGTGTTTTTTGTCATACAGAGTTGTTAATATTAGTGTGGTCAAAGATATCTGCTTTGTTCTTTGTGATTTTTGTTCATTTTGTCATTTAAAAAATTCCTTCCACGTATTTAGGTTAAAAAGAAGTCATTTGTACTTTTTTAAAAACTAAAATTTTTAGTTTTTGCTTATCACATTTGGCTCTTTTACTTCACCTAGAGTCAATTTTCATGTATAGAGGTAAGTTCTAATTTTGTCTTTTATTCCTCCCCCTGCCCCATGGTTTGTCCTTTGTCCCATTAGTCACCATTTAGCGGCTAGTTCATTTGTTTGCACTGTTTCTGAGCATCTTATTTTTTTCCACTGGCCTAACGGTATATGCATTTTATCTCTGTCTCACTAATCTAGTTTTTATAGCTTGTAGTTTTGATATTTTAGGGTAAATCCTTCCCATTGCGTTGCTGTTGTTCAGTTGCCCAGTTGTGTCCGACTGTTTGTGACCCCATGGACTGCAGCACACCAGGCCTCGCTGTCCTTCACCATCTCCTGGAGTTTGCCCAAGTTCCCTCCCATACCCCTGCCAAATCGTCTTGGATATTGATCTTTATTCATTAATAAAACTTTTAGGATAAGATTGTTGTATTTCATTTTAAAAATGGGATTTTGACTGAAACTGAATTTATAGTTTTATTTGAGGGACAGTTGGAATCTTTAAGCTATTTTTCCAACCCTGAACATGATGTTTCTTCCTATGCTTAGATCTTCCTTAAAGTCCCTCAAAGGATTTAAAGGTTTTTTTACATTTTTTACTGCACATCTGTTACTTGCTTAACAGTTTTGATGATATTGCATGATGCCTTTTTATTATTGTATCTTCTGGTTCTTTGTTGTAGTTTTACCGGAACTGGTATTTTTGTATACCTGTTTCATATCCAGCATGCTCACAGAACTCTCTTATTACTTTGAATGATTTCCCCCCATTGCAGTCATATTTTTTATGTAGGCGGTATCAATTATGAATAATGACAGCTTTGTTTTTTCCTTTAAAATCCATATGCCATTTCTTTCTTTTTCTTTACTTATTACACTGACTAGTACTTTAAGTACAACAGTGAATAGAAATATTTTTAGTGGGTGTCCTAGTCACATACCTCACTTCAAATATATGGCTTGGCTTCAAGTCTGTACGCCTTCAAGTCTGAACAATACCTCACCTCTGGTCACCCTTCCCAACTTACACGGCACTATTGACTAGTGATATGGCTTTGTCTTGCGTCTGTGTGGTCACAAGTTATACTCTCTCTCTTATCTGTCATCTGTCTATCTATCTTTAGATTTGGCCTCATATTTAGCAGTATCTTTTGCTTATCATGTCATTTTCTTGCATGGCAGTCTTTTCTTCTGTTTAAATTTCCTTCTTGAGGAATATTGTGTAGTACTTATTTCATCTGAACTTGAGTGGTAAAATCTTCATTGCTCTGAGAAAGACTTTATTTAAATCTCAGTTTTGAGTAACAATTTACTGAGTATTTTTTGAACTTGAAGGTATTATTCCATCATTTTCTAGCCCCTAGTATTATAGCTGATTGTTGTTCAATCGCTCAGTCGTGTCCGACTCTTTGTGATCCCATAATAGCAGTATGCCAAGCTTCCCTGTCGTTCACTATCTCCCAGAGTTTGCTCAAACTCATGTCCGTTGAGTTGGTGATGCCATCCAGCCGTCTCATCCTCTGGCACCCTCTTCTCTTCCTGCTTCAATGTTTCCCAACATCAGGATCTTTTCCAATGGATCAGCTCTTTGCATCAGGTGGCCAAAGTATTGGAGTTTGAGCTTTAGCCTCAGTCCTTCCAGTGAATATTCAGGGTTGATTTTCTTTAGGATTGACTGGTCTGATCTCCTTGCTGTCCAATGGACTCTCAAGAGTCTTCTGCAGCACCAGTTAGAAAGCATCAATTCTTCGGCATTCAGCCTTCTTTACGATTCAACTTTCACATCTGCACACGAGTACTGGAAAAACCATAGCTTTGACTATACAGACCTGTAACCTATTAATAATATTGTTTCTTTAGGTAATCTTTTTTTTTTCTCAGGATGCTTTTAAGATTTTTCTCTTCATAATTTTATAACTTTTGATATTTCACTAAAATGTGTATAAGGTTGGATTTATTTTTGTTCATTCTGCTTAGAACTTACTGAAATACTTGACTCTAAGGATTTATATCTTTCACTAATACTGTAAAATTTAATCTTTAGCTCTTCAAATACTGTCTTTCCCCCATTATCTCTTTCTAGAACTCCCATTAGATATATTTTCGATCTTTTTCATCTGTTCTCCCTTTCTGTTAACTTTAATCATATTTCCCAAGTGTTTATCTCTCTGTGCTGTATACCTAGGAGTTTTCTTAGCTATCTGCTGCTGCTGCTGCTAAGTCGCTTCAGTTGTGTCTGACTCTGTGCGACCCCAGAGACGGCAGCCCATCAGGCTCCCCCGTCCCTGGGATTCTCCAGGCAAGAACACTGGAGTGGGTTGCCATTTCCTTCTCCAATGCATGAAAGTGAAAAGTGAAAGTGAAGTCGCTCAGTCATGTCCGACTCTTCGAGACCCCATGGACTGTAGCCTTCCAGGCTCCTCCGTCCATGGGATTTTCCAGGCAAGAGTACTGGAGTGGGGTGCCATCGCCTTCTCCTTAGCTGTCTACATGTCCATTAATACTTTTCTTAGTGTGTCTAACCTAATAGTTAACTTGTCTACTATATTTAATTTCAAAGATTAGATTTTTCATTACAAGAAATTGTATTTACCAGTTAAAACTTTTTTCATTGTATTCTGTTATTGTCTTTCTCTATGTACCTTTTCTGTTGTTTCAAGCTCTAGTGTGCTAATTCTCTTATTATATCAACTAACTTTCCCTTATAGTAGATTGTTTCCTTGTGTGATTAAAAGTTTTTGATTGCAAGCTCATGTCTAATGATGCTTGTTTTTCCTATGCAAATGCAGTAGAGTCAGAGTTGTAGAGGAGTCTTATAGAATGGTTTTGTTTAGTTCTCTTGTTTAACCCAGGAAGGTTATTGGGACTAGTTTTTACTTTAACTTAAGGATTCCTGAACCCTCCTGAACATGTGGTATGAATTCACCTTATAAATCCGTGTACTATATACAGTCTTGGGTTTTGCTTTCTCAGGTTTTGCTTTTCTCACGCAGAGATAAAAGCTTCCGCATCATCTCCTTTTGCTGCAGAGTGGATTTTTATGCAGTGTATTGTTTAACTGAGAGTACAGTCCTTCAAGTGTTCCAGCTTAATGCAGAATCTTAGCGTCAACTTCTATTCACATGTGCTCTTAACACTTTATCTCTTGCTCTTGAATGGGCATTAAAGCCCACCTATTGTTTCCCAGGACTAATCGTTGTCTGTGGGGTAGCTGCAGTCTTGGTGTATATGCTTAGTCCTACGTTTTTCATTTCCCCCTTGGAATTTCCTTTTATATTTTGCAAGTTCAGCAATATATGTTTTAAAATAAATTTGAAAATGTATTTCTGTACTTTATCGAGTTTTCCAAACATTTTTAGCAAGAGGCTTTTTTTATTCTGCTATTTCACTAGTACTGGATCCTTGAATGACTTTTACAAAGAGAATTCTCTAAAATAGGAAAGCATAAGCTATTTCCTGGGGGCATACACAGCATCCTCCAAGACTTGTAAGTGTGATGTTCCTAACGGAGAAGTTACTCAATGCTGGACTTCTCTTCAGAAGAAGATTTGAGGAAGGAAGTGGGGGAGGAACAGCAATGCATTTAATGAACAGTTACTTTCTGCCCCCTCGGATAGATGGTACCTGAGTGTTTAGCTAATAGCAGTTCACTTAGAAAAGCAGTCATTGATAAGTCCTGGTAAGCAGCGTCTAAAAATATCTTGCCTGAAGTGATTGAGTCTTTTTAGGAAATAAAAGATCAGAGTCTGGAAGCAAGGAGATGGGTCTCCAGTTCTACTGAAGGTAAATTCTAAAAGCCAAGTGGGAGCCACAGAAGGTGTTGGTGAAAGGAGAGATTGAAGGACTCAAGCTCTCCTCTAAATTTAAACATTAGAAGAGGAAGCAAACAGAAGGAGAAGCAGGGGTGAGGGTGTAAAGGATTGAGTTGAAAGCATGAGTGTAGGAGTTTTCACTGAAGACAAAGCCAATTTGTGGGGGAAACCTATTCTCCATGGGGCCTGATAACTGCGTTTCTTAGCATCTGAAGTATGAGGAGGAACGCCACTTGTCTGAGATCCGGTTGCTAAGCCTTAAGCAGATGATATTGGATTGTGATCACTGTTTCCTCCACCCCGAGTTCTCCCTTCAGTCTCTGCTAGGAATATGTCTCGTTCATATTGAGGTGTGGAACCCCTGTAGGGCTATGAGGCCATTAGAAAACCAGACATGCAGCTCTGAGTTCACTCCAGCAGCCAAAGGCTGTGTCTTGTCAGAGATGAGGGAGAAAAGTGAAAGAGAGTGTTGGTGTGGCAAGAGCATCCTATTGCGTTCCTAGTTACAGTGCTGGGGAATCACGTGATCTTGAGAACCTCAATTATTCTACACCCGTGGTCTCAAGCAGTTTTGTCACCCCCCCACCCCCACCAAGAGACATTTGGGAATTGGAAACATTTTTGCTTGTCACAACTAGGAGGTGCATAGGGCCACTAGTGGTAAGGAGCCAGCAATGCCACTAAACATCCTACAATGCACAGAACCGCCTCCCGTGACAAAGAATTATCTGACTCAAAAATGTCATTAGTACCGAGGTTGAGAAACCCCACTCTTACATGTCTTTTCTCATCTGTAAAAAGGAGAGGCTGGAAGAGGAGGTTGATCATATGTGTGGCTAGATTAGGGAAGCTCTGTTCAACTTACTCATCTAACTCAGACCACTTCTACCCACATCACGTCCATAGAAGCATGAATCAAATGAAGTGGGTTAAAAACATTGCCCCTTTCTTACCAAAGAATGCAATTGTGGACTCAGAATGCTCTGAGCTTTGCAAGCTCACTGTGACCACTGTGTTTGCCTCTGCCCAATGCAACATTCATCTTGTCATGTTGTGCTTGCAAGTTGCCCTTGTCCCTGTGAAGTGAGACTCGAAGACTTGTCTTCTTTGAGCTGAACCAGTTGTCTCCAAAACAGGTTTATCACTTCTAGCTATTCCCAAGCAACCTGCCCAACCTGACACAGATTGTGAGAAGTCCATGAGCTGGTTGTATCCATTTAGCTTTGCATACAGTGACCATTCATTCGTGCATTCAGTGAACATGTATTTAGTACCCTCCATGTGTAGTGGCCATGCATTTGTGGTGTGAAGAATGAAAGGATGTGTAAATGAAGCCCCTGTAGTGCAGTGGGGGAGAAGAGATCCATACACCACAGTACGTGAGGTAGGAGGACAAAGTGCCTCTTTCCCAGAGAAGAAAGAGATCATGTTTGTGTCATGATCACAAAATGCTACACAGAGGACGTATGGTATGAGTTGGGTTTTGAAGTCTAGTTTTTTGACAGCAAGATAAAGGAGCAAGGGGACAGAAGGGAGGAAGAAAGTGGGAAATTATATGCAGGAGGATTTGCATTTGTGGAAGTAGTGTATTTATATATTTGTAGACTGGTGAGAGTCCTGCTTCATTGCAGCAGGCAGTGAGAGCAGCACAGTCAAAGGAGATATTGCTGGGAACATGGATGGAGTGGGGTGGGCCATTTGTTCAGTCCTGGTCTTTGAAACAAGGACTTACATGAGGTGATGTTTAAGTTTGCTTTCAACCCTAAGATGATAAGATCTCATGATTTCATAGTTTTATTTGATAAGCACTAGAAAACTCATCTATTCATTCAATAAATAAATATAATGATATATTTTTAGCAGACATGGTGCTTGGCATGGGGAGGGTACAGCGTTGTTCATACGCTTGGATTTTGCTGCAAATCTGGAAGAAGATGGGTTGGGAAGCTCTTCCCAGCTTCCAAGGAGGGGGCATACAGGTCTAAACTTGAGAGATAGTTGTGCAAATAGAGAGGAAACCTGTGAAAGGGGAACAGGAAAAAAAGAGTGACAGGATTTGGGGAAAGGTTGGTGAAGGATGTGGGCAAGAGGAAGAATCATCTTTCATTCCAAAGTTTCATGCCTGAGTTAGAGGGCAAGTGTGGTGCTGCAATCAGAATGAGAGACCCAGAGAGGAGCTGGTTTAGAGGGAAAAACACTATTGAGTGGGTTTTTAAACCAGTTGATTGACGGCCCTGTCAGGCCATCCAGGTGGAGGAGCCTTAGAGCAGTTGTGAATGTGGTATCAGACTTTTAAAAGAACACACCAAAGGAAAAGATGGGGGAGTCTTCCAGATATTAACTGTGGCTGAAGCCTTCTAGATGGATGATATTACCCAGAAAGAGGGTCTACATAGAGAAGAGGGTGGGAAACAGGCTCTGAGGGATGCATGCCTTTAGAATAAAGAAGAAAGAATAAAAAGTGAAGAAGATGAAGGGGCAGCAAGGGAAGTGGCAGGAGAACAGTAGATTGGAGATGCTCCCAAGAGGCAGGGGAAGCAGGGAAATGGGGAAGCCAGTTCCTACTGAGCCCCGGATACAGCAGAATATGTACACACCCTGGTAGCCTCCAGGGAAACAGACTCTGGTTCTAACCATCCCCCCCCCCGCCACCCCTGAATGTATTTAGCAGTAGAAGTGTTGAGCCACCTGATCATTTTATCACTTCTTGGGCCCTCAGCCAGAAGGGGAGTGGGGAGAGTGGGAGGAGGAGGCTCTCCAGTGAGTCATCCGTCCTGGGTGTGGAGTTGTGGGGAAGAGGTTTGCTGCGAGGGAAAGCTGCTTGATTTGTTTTGGGGTAGGTCCCAGTGTGGCAACAACGGGACTTCAGAAGCTACAGCCTTTGGCCCGAGAGGTATCCCCTCATCGGGAAGACGTTTGGGGAGTGTCTGTGATGGATTTTGTCCAGGCCTGTTCCCCAGGGCCTGCATGGCTATGTGGGTTTCTGTAGCTCATGCAAGATCTACGTTTTTCCTCCAGGAAAAGAAACTTTTTTATTTCTGGTGGAGAAGGCTCTGTGCTCACTGCCTGACCCTCAATGACTCGACAGTGACCCTGAGCTCTTCCACTACAGGCCCTTGAAACCATTTTTGCCCAGCCTCACCATTCAGGCCACACTCGCTCCTTCCCACGTGGCTTTCACAGTGGGGGAAGGGGTGGGATGTGTCCTCTGGCATCAGGCAGGTCCAGCTCCAATTTTGGCTCCATTGCATACTCACTGTGCAATCTTAGTTTAGGGTGTAAACTTAAAAAATATTCACAACCTAAAAGTTGAGAGTTATCTTTTATTCTGCAGGTATTTTTCGTACTTCAAGCCTGGGAGGCAGCATCTCAAGTAGCCCTGAGAGAACTGCTCTGAGGAGGCAAGGTGAGGCGAACCAGGTTATACAGAAGTTTTGCAACAAAGGGCAGGTAGTCTGAACACCCAAAGATTATTGTTAATTAAAGGAAAACCAGATATCTCAAGTTAAGGAGTTTAGTGCTTGTCTATGTATGGGGAGATGCAAGAGTCTGGGCTCCCTCATTCTTTTGATACGCACCTCAGCTATCTGGGGCCGGTATTCTATTTTCACATCCTGAGTTTCCCTCAGGGCTCACTGTAGGGAGTGGCTGCAGTCTGATGGCTGTGAGATGGCAGATATCCTTTCCTTCCTGAGTTCCCTCAGGGCTCACCAGCTACAGTCACTGATGAATTGACATACTGTGCTTACTCTGAGAAATGCAGTATTTCCTGCAGTATCAGTAAACAAGGATGTCACCATCATCAGTGATTCCAGCCCTCCAGGGCAGCCAGGAAGGAGAATATCTGCATGATCTGGCAGTCATCAGGCTGTAGCTACTCCCTACGGGGAGAACTGAAGAACTCAGGATGTGAAAAATCACAGGATACTGGCCCCAGATAGCTGAGATGAATATGAAAGGATTTCATATTCATCTGAATATGATTTCAGTGAGCCCAGTCTCTTGCATCTTCCCATTCATAGGAAAGCACTAAATTCCTTAACTTGAGATACCTGGTTTTCTTTAAATCCCAATAATCTCTTGATATTCAGGCTACTTACCCTTTGTTATAAACTTCTATATATCCTGACTCTTCCCCCTGGGAGCAGTTCTCTCAGGGTTACTTGAGATCATGCCTCCCAGGCTTCAGTCCAAAAAATTTCCATCGAATGAACCATAGCTCTCAACTTTAAGGCAGTAACTATTTTTTTTAAGTTGACAACTGATATGGTAGGAAATATTCCATTTCTCAAGGGACATTGTTTCTCTGATCTCATCTGAAAAACTGTTGAAGCCCCCAAGGAGTCTTATGCAGATCAAATGATGTAGCACATACACAGTGTTAGACCTTCCACAAATGGTAGGGATTGTTACTGCTTTGAAGCTTTTTCTTTCATTCTTCTGCTTCGTTCTCTTTGTTAAATTGTTTTCAGAATTTCTTTCCCTCTCTTCCAATATTTACCACTTAAAAAAAGCAATTAATTTGAAGAAAATTATAACCTAACACCCCTTAGCCAGCTCCTGTCTGACTCCCTAGGCAAATGAAGGGCCTTGAATGCTTTGATTGTTCTGGTATAATACCCTTTTGGAAGTAGGCAACTGTCTTTTGGCATCACTTTATAATGCCTGATGTCTGTCCTTGCAAATATCACAATACTATCACTCACTGTAATATGACACTCTAGGTTTACAAAGCATTTTCACATGCATCATCTCAACAAACTCAACATCATTTTGGGAGCAGGGTCTTTCACCCCAGAGAGCTAGTGACTGTCTTCAGTTTTTAGGGGTGTGTATGTGTGTGTGTGTGTGTGAGCTCAAAGGATTGCTTCTTTTCTTTTAACACAAAAAGCTAAAGTTTCCAAGCAGGTGGGGTGTGGGTTAAACACTGTTCTAAATGGCAGGCCTGCTGTTCATGGGGAGGGAAAGTGGCCTGAAAGTTTAAAAATAACCTGAACATTATAGACTCCTGTGAATTCTACAGCCCGGAGCACTGCGAGTCTGTGGGTGTCTTACCTGCTGGAGTGCAGGCAGGAAAACAACAAGTTGAGAGGCATGAGGATTTAAATGTGCTGAATCCTTTAGTGGCACGCGTTGGCAGCAGAAGTATTCATAGAAAAGAAATTAAAGCCATACTGAATGATCAGGATCGATATTCCTGAATGGTCAGAATGGCACTACCCTTGAATTTCCTGAATGCAGAGCACTGACTAATACTTGGGTCTGCAGTGCAGCGGACCCTTCTCTGTGGCTGGACAACATCTCCTCTCCTTCCTCCCTTCCCTCCTGTTGACTTAAAGAGTATTCATAACCTAAAAGTTGAGAGTTTTGTTTTATTTGGTGGGAATTTTTAGGACTTCAAGCCTGGGAGACAGCATCTCAAGTGGCAAGGTGAGGGGATCCAGGTTATATAGAAGTTTTGCAACAAAGGGCAGGTAGTCTGAACATCCAAAGATTATTATTAATTAAAGGAAAACCAGATATCGCAAGTTAAGGAGTTTAGTTCTTTTCTATGTATGGGAAGATGCAAGAGTCTGGGCTCCCTCCAGTCATTCTTTTGATATGCACCTCAGCTGTGTGGCCAGTATTCTTTTTTTACATCCTGAGTTTTCCTCAGGGATCACCGTAGGGAGTAGCTGCAGTCTGATGGCTACTAGATGGCAGATATTCTTTCCTTCTTGAGTTCCCTCAGGGCTCACCAGCTCACCTTGCATGGCGGCTGCAATTTCTGGTGTCTGTGCCATCCTTTGTTTACTGATATGGTAGGAAATATTCTATTTCTCACTCCCTTAGTGACCCCTCCAGAGTTAGACTGAAAATTTTTCCAGATTACTACCTGGATTGACCTGCCAAGGAGCTCAGAGGTTGGGGCATTTGGGGTAGATTTGGCCATTCATCAGATAATAAGTAGGTAGATGGAAAATTATGTTCATCATGAGTAAACTGTGTACAGTAATGTACACTCTGGATTTTGAGAAGTTTTGAAGAATTTCAATAGTGTTTGAAAGAGGGCTCAGTTCTTGCATGGCTTATGTCTGAAGATGTAACAATGCAGAACCAAGGCAGGTCAGTCTAATAATAGCAGCATGGCTTGAAGTACAATGCACTTGACAATCCGTTGTCACAGCTGGTCTGTTGATAGTCTCCTTAGATTCATATGGGTGGGTACTACTGCTGTCGGTTCTGTACCTGGGGGTAATAAGCCCAACCAGGACTGGGGGATAAGTCTGTCTTGTCTTACACAAACATGACTTGCTTATTCTGGGGTCCTTCAGCACCTGCTGTAGTGTCTGCACATTTTCTTGCCTCAGAATTGTAGGATCATCATGAAAGTAAGTGACTACCCCATTTCTATTAATGATATCATGAGAGGCTATACAGTGTGGTGGTTAAGATAATGGATTTTGGAGTCAAACAGACTTAGGATTGACTTTCTGTGATGTCATTCACCAACTATCTGATCTTAAGGGAAATTATTTCTTCTCTTTCAGTTTTGCTTTTCTTATGTGTAAAATGCAGATTATAACAGTACCCACCACATAGAATTATTCTGAGAAATAAAGAAAGTAAAGGACTTGGGACAGTGCCTTGCACATAATAAGTATTAGTATTATTACTAATTAGTATTTTTCTTTTTTAATAATCTATAATTTAAATTTTTTTTAATTATGCAAGTATACATTTAAATTATGCAAGGATACATTTTCAAGAGGAATGGAAAATACAGAACAAGGTTACGTATAGTTCCAATCTATATTGCAGTTATTTTTTAAGTAGATAAATTAAGATTTTTAGTTGGAGTTTCAATATCAAACTCTCAGAAATTAATATACAGAGAAGTAGAGGGATATAGTAGACCTGAAGAGCACCATGAACCAATTCAACACAATTAAGATTATACAATTTTCAGACAACAATAGGATACAAATTCTATTCAAGTTCCCTTAGGCTATAAGCTAGGAGACACTGGAACATATTCAGGGACATAAAACAAAGTGCAAATATTTCATGGCCTAAAAGTATTGAAGTCACACAGAGTTTGTTCTCTTATCACTGTGGAATTGTGTTAGAAATCAATATCAAAAGATATTTGAAAATAACCCACATATTTTCAAGTGCAATGTGACATTTACCGAGACAGATCTTTGATTTAGCATTGAAAGCCTCAATAGTTAGAAGACTGAAAAAAACAGAGAGTGATTGCAGAGAAGAAAGCATTTAAATGATACATTAATATCAAAATGAGAAATTAATATCTAAAGATACTTTAAAAATCCCATGTATTTGGTAATTAAACATCTTTTGTATGATTCTTTTTAAATGATGGGTGTATCTAAGAAGCCCTAACATGGAAAATTAGAAAATATTTGTAATAGAATAAAAATGAAAAGAGAATTTACCAGAATTTGTTGCATGCAGTTGAAGCTGCTCAGTGCAGTTGAATACAATGTGGAGTCTTGAATAAGGTATGAAAATAAATAATGGACGCTAGCATAGATTTTTGTGAAATTTGAACAAAATCTGTACTTTAGTTAATAGTTCTGAATCCCGTGTTAATTTCCTGTGTTTCTTTACAATGTTGTATTTCTTTATATTCTCAGAATTGGATTAGAAGTTTCAAGCCTCATTCAAAAAATTCTTTTTAAAATATAAATTTATTTATTTTAATTGGAGGCTAATTACTTTACAATATTGTATTGGTTTTGCCATACGTCAACATGAATCCACCACGGGTGTACACATGTTCCCCTTCCTGAACCCCCTTCCCACCTCCCTCCCTGTACCATCCCTCTGGGTCATCCCAGTGCACTAGCCCCAAGCATCCTGTATCATGCATCGAACCTAGACTGGTGATTTGTTTCATATTTGAAATTATACATGTTTCAATGCCATTCTCCCAAATCATCCCACCCTCTCCCTCTCCCACAGAGTCCAAAAGACTGTTCTATACATCTGTGTCTCTTTTGCTGTCTCACATACAGGGTTATCATTACCATCTTTCTAAATTCCATATATATAAAAAAATCACTAAGATAATAAATTTTCTAGACTTTTAGCAGTAGTACTGGATGCCAAAATACATGGAACTATATCAAAGTTTTGAGTGAATGTAAATTAGAAACCTAACAATCTAGCATTCTATTCCTACTAAGTCAAACAAGAGGAATAAAAATGTATAAATTTTTTAACTAGGCAAAAATTCATAATTTTTCTAAAATATATTACATTATACATATTATATATATATGTATACAAAAGCTTTCTACTATGCTTGATAAAGGCTTGAGAAAGAACAACAACAAAAAAAGAGATGGAGAAATTGGAAAACATAAACTAAATGAAAAGAGGGCACTGAATATGAAATAGAAAGTGAAATAAACTTGATAAAAGTAAAACAGCATTGTATAGTCTAGTTGTTTTTAAACATGACTGCTCATTAGAAACACTTCCGGAGTTTGGAGAAAAAAAGCAATACCTGGGCATTTGTATTTTTCAAAAAAAATTCCAAGACAATTCTGATATGCATCTGGATTTTAAAAAGTGATTACAGGTTTTTCTATTAAGTGGTAATTTTAGTGATATAGAATTCTATTATTTTCTGTTGGCCAATTGTGACACAATGGTTTTAAGTGAATAATTGTTACATATCACAATAGTAAAAGATATTTATCAGTTTTCACAATCAGTAGACAAAAATAAAAGATAATTGCAATTGCAAGCCATAATGGAAACATGATTAACCTAACAATATAAAATAATTACATATAATTTGGAGGGTTAAGTAGAGTGATGTGGCAAGTAGAAGTGCATACATGTACATGTTTTCATCTGCCCAGCCAATCTATGTCTTTTGGTTGCTGCATTTAATCCATTTTACACTTAAGGTAATTATTAATATGTATGATTCTATTACCATTTTCTTAATTGTTTTGGGTTTAATTTGTGTAGGTCTTTTCCTTCTCTTGTGTTTCCTGCCTAGAGAAGTTCCTTTACCATTTGTTGTAAAGCTGGTTTGGTGGTGCTAAATTCTTTTAACTTTTGCTTGTCTGGAAAGCTTTTGATTCTCTGTCAAATCTGCCTGAGGGTCTTGCTGGGTGGAGTATTCTTGGTTGTAGGTTCTTCCATTCCATCACTTGAACTATATCATGCCATTCCCTTCTAACTTGTAGAGTTTCTGTTGAGAAATCAGCTGATAACCTTATGGGAGTTCCTTTGTATATTATCTGTCATTTTTCCCTTGTTGCTTTTTAATATTTTATCTTTGTCTTTAATTTTTGTCATTTTGATTACTATATGTCTTGATGTGTTCCTCCTTGGTTTCTCCTGCCTGTGACTCTCTGTGCTTCCTGAACTTGGTTGACTATTTCCTTTCCCATGTTAGGGAAATTTTCAGCTATTATCTCTTCAAATGTTTTCTTGGGTCTTTTCTCTCTTCTCCTTCTGGGACACCTATAATGCAAATGTTGGTGCATTTAACATCCCAGAGATCTCTCAGACTGTCTTCATTTTTTTGTTTTCCAATCCTTTTTTCTATATTCTGTTCTGCGGCAGTGATTTCCACCATTCTGCCCTCCAGGTCACTTGTCTGTTCTTCTGTCTCCGTTCTTCTATTGATTCCTTCTAGTCTGTTCATCTCTGTTTGTTCTTTAGTTCTTCTAGGTCTTCAGTAAACATTTCTTGATCTTCTGCATTCTGTTACTCTGAATTCTTTTTTGGAAGGTTGCCTATCTCCACTTCATTTAGTTGTTTTTTGGGGGTTTCATCTTGTCCCTTCATTGGGACATAACTTTCTGCTTTCTCATTCTGATAAGCTTTCTATAATGTGGTTTTCATTTTAGCTGCTGCAAAATTGTGGTTCTTCTTACTTCTGTCTGCCTTTTGGTGGATGAGGCTGAGGCTTGTGTAAGCTTCTTGTTGGGGGGGATTGGCTATGGGAAAAACTAGGTCTTGCTCTGGTGGGCAGGGCTTGCTCAGTAAAGCTGTAGTCCAATTATGTACTGATGGGTGGGGTTGCATTCCTTCCCCACTAGTTGTTTGGCCTGAGGTGACCCAGCCCTGGGGTCAGTGGGCTCTAAGGTAGGGTTAATGGTGACATCCAGGGGGACTTAAGCTGAGGAGACCTTCCAGGACTGCTGTTGCCAGTGCCCCCGTCCCCGTGGTGAGCCACTGTCAACCCACACCTACCCAGATGACCCTCCAACACTAGCAGGTGGATATGGTTCTGTCTCCTGTGAGGTCACTGCTCCTTTACCCTGGGTCTTGGTGCATGCATAATTTTGTTTGTGCCTTCCAACAGTGGAATTGATTTCCCTCAGTCCTGTGGGTATCTTGTAATCAAATCCCACTGGCCTTCCCAGTCAGGTTCCCTGGGGATTCCTAGTCCTTTTGCTGTATCCCCAGGATTGGAAGCCTGATGTGAGGCTTAGAACCTTCACAACAAGAGAAGGATTTCTTTGGTATTATTGTTCTCCAGTGTGTGGTATTATTGTTCTCTCCCGTGGCTATGGGATTTGATTTGATTGTGTTTGTGCCCCTCGTACTGCCTCACTATAGCTTCTTCTTTGTCTTTGGACACGGGGTATGCTTTTTTGGTGGGTTCCAGCATCTCCTGTCAATGGCTGTTCAACAACTAGTTGTGATTTTGGTGCTCTCGCAGGAGGAGATGAGCACATGTCCTTCTACTCCGCTATCTTGAATGGGAAGCCCATTAATTAGTACTTTTCTTTGTAATTATTCTTTGTTTGCTTGATGCATGTCCATTTTTGTAATAGTTCTGGAATCTGCAATATGAAATTATGACTTACTGGAAAATATAGATTATTGTAACAAAGGGAAAACAGCATGCATGATAGGAAGCTTTGGATGATTATATTAATACATTGACCACTTTATATCTGGCAGAATTTCTTTGAAGAATGTGATTGAATGGTGGGGGATTATGTGAAGAAAAAAAAAAACACAAAAAGTCTTTAATGGAAAGGGCTGTGTAGTATGTCTATGTGTGTGTCCAAAGGACAGGCTTATTAAGGGTATTGCTGCTGCTGCTGCTGCTACTGCTAAGTTGCTTCAGTCATATCCGACTCTGTGCAATGTATTAGAGAGAAGTATTTCATAAATTCTCTCTTTTGATTGAGAATTACATTTCCACCTTTCCCATTTTTAAATGACATATTATGAGTATTTAGAAAACTTCAAAAAAGCTTATAATTCTTCACCTTTGATTGTACTGTGTTAAGCCTGTTTGAAAGTTCTCAACAGCATAGGAAGATTCCTTGTGTATGTCTGGACACGGCCTGGCAGAACTTGAGATCAGATTAGAAGCCAGTGCATGTATCTGCATACGATCAAAAGTGGTATATCTCTTTCACATGCAGTTCTTCATAAGGGAAAGAGGTATGGTGATGACATTTGCCTTTTTTGGTAGAGAGAAGAGATAGAACCGATTAAGACTGTAGTTGATTTTTTTTGAAGCAGAATTTTATTCTTTGTTTTATGTTCTGTGAAAAGGGAACTGAAAATATTCTCTGTGTAGAGATCTGGATGTCTCTTTTTAAATAACTGATATCCCAAATCTTAATTCAATTATGTTTTTAAAGAGCAGGAGCTGTTCCTCATAGGGGAATGAACCCTATAATTTATGATGGATAAAATGAGGGTGAGGTTGTTATTGTGCTAGAAAAGCTCCCCTGAATTAGAGTCACCTGATCTCCTACATGAGTGCTAAGCATGCTTTCTTATTAAGGCGAGAACGAACACTCAACCCAGAAGGAACAACTGGAAATACTTAACAACAGACTCAGTGGCAGAATGTATTAGGAGAAGGGCAGTCCCTCAGACAGGGACCAGCTACCTGGTTGATGCCAAAGCTCTTTTTCACCAAAAAGAGTTGCAGGAGATTCAATCATTCATTCTTTGACTATGTATTTAGTAAAGGCCTGCTAAAGTAAAGGCTTCCCAGGTGGTGCTAGTGGTAAAGAACTCACCTGCCAATGCAGGAGATGTAAGAGGTGTGGGTTCGATCCCTGGATTGGGAAGATCCCCTGGAGGAGGGCATGGCAACCCACTCCAGTATTCTTGCCTGGAGCATCCCTTGGACAGAGGAGCCTGGCGGGCTACAGTCCATAGGATTGTAAAGAGGCGGACACGACTCAATCGACTTAGCAGACACACGTGCATGGAGAATGATGCAGGCACGCCAGGGAATAAAGAAGGGGAAGATATGTCTTCTGCATTTAAGAAGCTTATACCACAGTGGAGGAGACACAGCATACCTAACTGTAAAATTAAATAGAAATGTACTGGTGAACTTATATCCATGGCAACAATGACAGTGAGTAAACACGTTACTATCCATGAGTGATACAAAAGTTTTATGAGTTTGCAGGAGGTAGAGATCATAGATTGAATTGGAGAGGTGGCAGAAGGCTCCCTAGAGTTGGAGAGGTTATGGAAGGCTTCATGGAAAAGGCAGAATTGAACTGAACCACACATCTGGAGAAGGAAATGGCAACTCACTCCAGTATTCTTGCCTGGAGAATCCCATGGACAGAGGAGCCTGGTAGGCTGCAGTCCATGGATCCCAAGAATTGGACACGACTTAGTGACTAAACCACCACAGGACACCTAGGAGTCAGAGAAGCAGAAAAGAAGACTGTGCTTGGGTCAGTCTGAAGCAGGTGCTGTGAGCAAGAGTTTTAAAGTTTTATAACTATGTTAATACTCTGGAACATGGAGATGGTGTTGGCAAGGTATGGATTCAGATTGTCTTGACTTGTCAGGCTAAGGAGTTTGGCCCTGTTTTAGGTAGTGAGGACCTATGGCTGCAGTCAAGTGACTGACAGGGAGAATCATGTCACCTGGTAGAAGGTGTAATTTTTGGATGGGGAACTTGCTTTGAAGGAATTATAATGGGTTCACTTTTAAATGCATTGAGATGACGATGGATAGCCCAGTGCTCATGGAGATACCCATTGCTTAATTGTGTATTTGCATATGGAAATGAGGTGAAAGGTACGGGACAGAGGCTGGATGGGGAAATAGAGGGGTAGCTGAAACTGGGGGTAAGGATGTGACCCCAAAGGGAGAGGAGTCAGAGGGAGAAGGTCAGGAGGTTGAGGTCAGATCCATGAGGGGCTCCCCTGATAAAGGGAGAGGAGGAAGAGGAGGAAGAGGAGGAAGAGGACCAGGTGGTGAGGTGGGACGAGTGGAAACTGAGATGCTAAGTGAGGGACAAGAGGCGGTCAGTGGTGCCAGACTCTAGTGTGGTCAAGGAGGAGGAGGGGAGAACAAGGACCACATGAGGTCAGTGGGGTCTTTGTACCGTTTCCGGGGGCTTGGAAGGGGACAGAGCCAGCCTGGTCTGCCTAGATGCACATTTCAAAGCTGGCCTCAAGTCCATATCATATGGGAATGCCTTATTCACTCTGATTATTTTATACCAGGTGGGTGTAAGCAGCTGCTCAGCGGAGGAGAGAGTGGGAGAGAAAGGGTGTGGTGATGGACAGGTGGTGGCTTAATCTGTGATGATTCCAACCCAGAGTCCTGTGAGAGGCAAGCCTGGTGGGTGGGATGGGCACGCGTTCTCTTCTCTGGGCGGTCAGAGCTCCCCTAGGCTATCCTTGGGCTGTGAGCCACTTTCCCTGTTGGACATCGTCTTCAAGAGTGAAATGTGGGGAGTGAGTGGATCAAGACTGGCTGGTCAATGCAGGATGCAGCCTGGCACCCTCTCAGTCTCCTCACTGTCCCCTTGACTCCGGTCCCCAAGGCCACGCCTGACATGTGAAAGGCGCTCATTTTCTGTTTGCTGAATGAATGAAGCAGCCCTAGCCCACCAGGCTTAGTGAGCTCTGCAGTGTGTGTGGGCTGTATTTTTTTTTCCGAGTCAAGAGGCCAAGGGGGTGGACGGAGAGGCGTGTTTCTGTCCGTTGTTCTTACAACAATGATGTAAGATGACAATGCACTCTTGGCTCATTCCTGTCAGTCAGAGCTGGAGCTCTGTGGAGTGGTCCTGCCGCCTTCTGTCTTGACTGGGCAGCCAGACTAGACACTGACGGCAGGTGCTGAGGTGATGGGGCAGGCATCCTTGGTTGTCTGGGGCTAGACACTGGACCTCCAAACTGACTTTCCCAATAGATGGTACATGCGTGGTGCGTGATTAGTCAGTTGTGTCTGACTCTTTGTGTCTCTTTGTGACCCTTTGGACTGTAGCCCCCAGGCCCCTCTGTCCATGGGATTCTCCAGGCAAGAATACTTACTGGAATAGGTTGCCATGTCCTTCTCCGAGGGATCTTCCCTACCCAGGGATCAAACCTGCATCTCCTGTGTCTCCTACATTGTAGGTGGATTGTCTACCCATTGAGCCATTGGAGAAACCCAAGTCATAGTTGCTTAGTATCCGACTCTTTGCGACCCCATGACTGTAGCCTGCCAAGCTGCTCTGTCCATGAAATTCTCTAGACAAGAACACTGGAGTGGGTAGCCACTCCCTACTCCAGGGGATCTTCCCAACCCAGGGATTGAACCAGGGTCTCCCATATTGAGGGCAGATTCCTTATTATCTGAGTCACCAGGGGGTTAATTTCTCTTAAGGTTGACTTTTGTCTGGGCTGAAAAGTGACTCATCTTATGGAAAACAAAGGATTGAAGTGGTAATGCTAGACTCTTTGTGATCCTAGATGCATGGAAAGAGAATGAAGTGCTGACTGGTTCAGGAATTCCCTATCATTAATCACCACATCCCAGCTCAGGCCGTCCTGTCCCCCAGGGCTTCTGGGCCCCCAGTGCCATGCTGATTCTTCTCTTTTCCTGAGCTGCCTTCAGCCTGAGGGAATGTCTCCCTCCTTGGGTCTTCCCCCACCTGTGCTCTCTTAGAGTGCTCGCCACATTCTGACTACTATCAGTGTTCTTCATAAGGATGTTTTCCCCTTTTCCTCTTTAAAACTGTAAGCTCTTAGGGGCCATGACTGTGTCTAATTTTCCCTTGAGCCTCCAAATCCTTGAGAATAATGCCTGGCACATTAAAAGGAGTTAATTCTTATTCGTTCCATGGGCTTATGAATTAAGGAGGCACCTTTTCACCAGGTATCAAGGCCTTTGGGCTCTTTAGACTCTGGTCTCTAATCTTTTGCTTTCTTTTCTCTTTTTCCCTCATGGTCTTTCTGACCAAATTTCAGGCACATTTCTTCTTGCCTCTGTCTACTCTGCACACACCACAGACACACTGCTGGGCTGTGCTTCTGAAGTCTGCTTTTAGAAGCAGAACACAGCCAGATGTGCAGTGTTTGCTGTATGTACGGTGGTCACAGCTACCGTAGCTGAAGTGTATTTAACAAATACATATATAGCACCAATTGTGTGCCAGGTACTGATCTAAGAGCTTAGCTAACTTCGTAACATCCCTATGGGACAGGTGATGGGTATTCTTAGAAATTTAACCCTCAGTGAGACTCTCTGGCTCAAGGCCATGGCTTATTCTCCAAAGTCTAAGACTGTACCTATGACCAGACTCTTAAGCAAGGAAAACATCCTGACATGCAGTATGTTACGAGTGGTTGCGCACTGTAAGGAACCCTGACCTTATTATCAGGAGCTGCAGCTCTGTTTCCTCTCTCTGTGCACTTGGACACATCCCTGAAGCTCTGGGCCCCAGATAATAGTGTGTCTCACAGTCCTGCAGCAAAGATGCAGTGAGATAATATCACCATGGTTGGCACCCAGGAAATATTGAGTTGTCATAAATGAATGGTTTAAAAAACATATTTTAGCAAAATCTGCACATCTATAGTTAGTTGATAGAGTGTTGGTGCTGTGGGGTTTCACGGGCATAGGTTTGAGAAATGCTGGTTCTAGGCACAGACATTACATAAGGACGTGAAGTTATGTTTTTACCCAAGTCAGGGCTGTAAGGTATTGTGGAAGCCACCAGACTCCCAAGATGTCTGCATCGCCATAATGCTCTCCTGCTCTGCTGTGAATGTGCACATGGTCTCCTGCCAACTTTTTTCTTAAAACCCACTCCCAAATCCTCTCTGCATTATGTTCCTTAGAGCACTGCTTTGCATAAGAGTCTATTTCTTGGAAAGGCTCTGCAGGGGAAAAATAGAACAAAAGGGGCTCTGATCACTTAAGCAAGCATAAGCTATCTGGATAGAGCTGGGAATGGAGAGGGGGGTGGGGCTGGTGGGAGGGAACAGTGGTTTTGGATGAGGCAAGGTCTGCAGACTCCTCAGTGACGGGCTGAAATCTCCTGTGAAGATGGCCCATGGCCTGACGGATCCGGGAAGAGCTTTATGAATGAGGGAAAGAGGCTAAGTGCTTTTCCATCTTTGCCACTTGTGTCTCTCCATCTTGGTACAAACTCCCATGGCCTGCCTGGTTCAGGAGGAGTGTGGCCACATTGTTGCCTTCCTTTCCAGGGAAGCTGGAGGGACCCTCTACCAGTTAAGTCCTCTTCTGCTTGCACTCTGAATGGTGCATTGGAACAGAGGGGCTGAGGGGTTAGGGTTACTGTCTGCATTGGATTCGTATGCTAGGAAAGGTTTTCACTTGCTTTCTTAGATCCTTTTGGGTTTATAGTTTGCAGGTCACTTTGTGCAGAAAATACACGTAGACCTTTCGGCTGCACCGTCTTAGCTCATGTGTGTGTGTGTTTTGACCTCATACCACTATGTCCAGTGTGGGGGACTGCATGTTTCAAGTACCATGAGATGCCTGGTTGCATTGATGGTAAAATTTTGGGCTTAGGCTTCAAGAAAGTATGACAGGGGAATAGAGGTCTGGTGACCAGAGGTCACCTCTTTAGGAATGTCTAGACCCTGAGGTATGAGGTGTGAGGCAGCCAAGTATCTGAGGTCACAGCGAAGTGCTCACACATGACCGGTAGATGGTGCTCTAACAACATAAAAATATGGCTAATAGCCCTCCGGAGCTGGAAAGGGATTTTAGGAAACCAGTTTCCAATCCGAGTTATCTGATTTTTTACATTTCCATTTGTGGTCTCTTTAAGAGGACAGTGGAACTAGGGACACAGGAAGGAGAATGCCCACCAAGTTCCCTTACAAAGAGCATTATGGCAGCGACCTAATCTCAGGTTTTTTTTCCCCTAAGGATCCTCCCAGATCTTGAGGGCAGTAGTTGTGTTCCCAGTTAAGCATCTTCCCAGCATAGTCCCAGGAGCATTTGGTCACTGATCACATTCAATTTGAGGATGGTAAGCACAGTATTCCCATAGGCTTAGTGTGACTGGATAGTTTCTTCTCTTGATCGTGAACAATTTGGAACTACACTATTACTGCCCAGAAGAAATTAGCCTGGATATTAGAAAGAACCATCAAGTGAAAGTCAGAAGAGCTGTTACAAGTCTCAGCTTTGCCTCTCATTAGATGTGGACAAACCACTTAACATTTATGAAACTCTGATTTGTCCACCAAATCAGGGTCATAATACATGTTTGCCAGGCTGACCTCAGAGGTTTGGAGTGCAAAATTATATGCAAATTTATATAAATTGAAAATTATTAAGGACATATAAACTATTATTCAGCCGTTAAAACCGTAGCCATCTGAGGGCTGGGAGAATGGAGGCATGGGAGAGCATGAAAGTAGTCCACAGATCTCAGAGGGCTGTGAAGCCAGGTGGGGGTGAATATGTGAGAGTGCCTTCCTCCCAGCATTACTGTCCTTAGGCCAAGTCCATTCCGAAAGCTATTTACGCCATCATATTTGCCTCTGTGCTCCTGGGCTGCACCCTCCAGGAAGTCGCAGTTTTAACCCCCTACAGAGGCACTCCTGCTCCCCTGCAGACTTCACATCATCCCCAGCCATACATTTGTGATTCGTGCCTCCTCGGAAGGTGGAAGGCGGGAAGGAAGCCTCAACTCCAGGGGGCCCTCTCATTTCTATGAATAATATCCTGCTGTGGGAATTCTCGGAGAAGGCAATGGCACCCCACTCCAGTACTCTTGCTTGGAAAATCCCATGGACTGAGGAGCCTGGTAGGCTGCAGTCCATGGGGTCACAAAGAATCAGACACGACTGAGCAACTTCACTTTCACTTTTCACTTTCATGCGTTGGAGAAAGAAATGGCAACCCACTCCAGTGTTCTTGCCCGGAGAATCCCAGGGACAGGGGAGGCTGGTGGGCTGCCGTCTTTGGGGTTGCACAGAGTCGGACACAACTGAAGTGACTTAGCAGCAGCAGCAGCAGCAGTGGGAATTCTAGGTCCCTAAAGAATTATAACAGCCACAGAGCACAGAGGATATTGTAGAGAGAGCAAAGGAATCTGGATCTCTGCTGTATGGGCGACATTGAAGACACAAGTCAAGGGTTCCTGGTCTTCCCAAAACCTCTTCCTGGAAGTAATATGTTGGTGAGCCTTGCTTCTCTGAGCATTAACAATTAGGCATGCCACCTTCCAGCCTTTAAAGGCCAGGACAAGGAGCAAAGGAGGTGATACTGCAGTATGAGAATGAGATCCATCATGCATTCCAGCCAGTAAGGTTATACAATTTAATCACAGAAGCAGATGCTTTATTTTTGTCATCATCTATTTTGCCCAATACTTTGGCCACCTGATGGGAAGGGCCAGCTCACTGGAAAACACTCTGAACCTGGGAAAGATTGAGGGCAGGAGGAGAAGGGGGCTACAGAGGATGAGATGGTTGGATGGCATCACTGATTCAGTGGACATGAGTTTAAGCAAACTCCAGGAGATGGTGAAGGATGGGGAAGCCTGATGTGCTGCAGTCTGTGGGGTTGTAAAGAGTCCAACGCGACTTAACAAGACTGACAACACAATTTTGTTCAGGAGTGTGTGCTCAGTTCCTGAAACAATGCCTTGGGCTTAAAAATATTTGTCCAGTGATTTGAATGAATTTTGTGCTATGGGTTACGGTCCTACCTCTGAAAGCATGGATTTGGTCTTCTCTGAGAGCTTTTTCTAACCCTGTGTAGTTTACAGAGCTATTGAGAGAGTCACTTGTGACTGGGTCCAAACAACTGACAGCTGATGGGGCTTTGGGTTCATAGTACAACCTTCCCTTTCACTCTGAATAGGTGTTCAGACAGAAAAGGACCCTCCGATTAAGGGAGCTAGACGACAGGGTAAGGGGGTAAGGAAAGCAAAATACTAATTAGAGCTGACTCACCTCAAATCATAATTGGACCCAAAATGGGCTCCCCTGAAGCAAAAGGTCAACCTGCCATGCCCAAAGGGAGCAGTGCCTGCTGCGGGTGGGGGTTTTCCACCACCAGAGACTTTCCCTTCACACAGACATTCTCACACAGCAGACCTGTGTCACTGCTCACATGGCCTTGCTGCCCCGCCACGTCCACGGAGGAACACACTGCTTCTCACTCAGACATCACGTTGTCTCCCTTCTCACCAGTTATCTCACACACAGGCACTGCCTTTCACATCTGCGAGGGAACACTCACCCAGGATTTCCAGCCTCTGGTCACTCGTCTGTTTTCCTCCTCTGCCCCACCCCGCCTTCTCTTCCACCGCTCAGGTGGGAACAACTTGGAAGGGACCCTGCATTCAGGCAAAGCAGTGGCAGCTGATACCTGTCTTCAGATCAGACCACTGACTCACGCGGGGAAGGGCGTGGTTGCTAAACCCGGGAACTTTCTCTGGGACCTGAAGTCCACCTTTCCCCTCGTCTGCAGCTCAAACATTAATTCTACTTCTTCTCCATTTCTGGAGTGGGTTCGAGGAAGTCAGTGGAGCTGACCTGAGGGTAAGAGGTAGGGATGGGCGGATCCCCCGATTGTTAAGATTTCAAAAAAGTGGTTTTAGCCTTTTTGAAATCTTAGTGAGTAGAGCTCACTACTGGGGACCCGGTGTCTAGACCACCTTTCCAGAAATGCAGGGGTCTCCTAGAGCCAAATCCAAGAGGCCATCCCAGATTGCGTTTAGAGAGGGGGCGGCTCTCTAAATGCAAAAAGCTCCCACCAGAGCTGGCTCCAACCCGAGAGTGCGGAGACCCCGGAGGTCCTAGCGTCGCTCACGGGGCCTCCAGGCTGCTAAGTAGGGACAGGGGCAGAAGGGAGTGCTGCCTTCTCCGCGGGGAATGCTAGGGCAGTACTCTCGGAGCCCGGGAGGTGCGGAGACGCGGCGACCGGGCCCCGGGGCAGGGCACGCAGAGCGCAAAGGTCCGGGCGGCCGCGCGCCGGGTAGTGCGCGGGGCACAGCCCCGGCGGGCACTGACGGCGCGAGAGCGTGCGCGCGTGCGTGTGCGCCCCCGCCGGGCCTCGGCTCTCCGGCGGAGACTTTGCCGCGCGGCCAGCTGCGCCGGTCTGTCTCCTCTCTGCAGGACTTGGGGGAGAGGCTACTCTAGCCCGGTCTTTGGCAGAGGAGGCCCCTTCCCTCCGGCTACACCGATCAATGAGCCACACTAGCCCCGCGTCCCGGGAGCCCTCCGGCCGACGTGGGCCGGGGTCCTTCCGGCTCCATCCCGCCCAGCCCGCGCTCGCCGGCCCCGCCCCCGCTTCTCCGGGCGCTCCCGTGCGCGCCTCGCTGCGCCTCTGCGCTCGCCTCGCTCTCCCTCTCCTCGCCTTTCCCGGTCTCCCCGTTCCCTATCTTCTTCTCTGCTCCATCGAGGGGAGAGCTGCCGGGGTGGAAGAGGAAGACCGAGTCATCAGTGAGCAAGTTCGATCCCTGGACAACTCGCGAGCCAGGCCACCGCTGGGCTCGGCTGCAACCTGTTCCTCCCTCGCCCAAGAGCTCTCCCGCCCGCCCGCTCGCTCCCGCCCTCTCCCCGGCGCAGCCGCGGATCGCTGTTGCATGCTGATCCGGGGAGGCGGCGGCGGCGGCGAGCGCTCCGGGAGGATGCTGGCACTCGGGCTTCGCCGCTCTCTGGATGCTTTTCAACTTCTCTCCCAAGCGCAGGAGCTTTGAAGTCATTTGTCCCTCTCCGGTTGGATCGACTTCTTATTTTGATATTTTGGGCGTTGCGGTTTATGCAGGAACCTCAATACAGCTCTCCTCCCTCCCTCCCTGTCTCCTCCACCTTTGGATGCGTCTGTGCTGGCAGGTTTAAAGACCCAAGTCTTGGTTGTGGAATTTCTTAGATGGACTTGCAGGGGCCGGCGTTATAAAGCATGTCACCGTAACCTTGTCCTTGTCTTTTTTTTTTTTTTTGAAAAGTTCTTTTGTTTTCATTTTTCCCCTCCCCCCACCATCAATAAATTACCAAACTGTTACCTAGCGGGCCGGTGCCTGCCTCTCTCCCAGAACTAGGTGGTGCGTCTGCCAGAAGAGGAGCTATGTTTGAAGAGCAGCCTACTCCACCCCTCTTCTCTCCAGTCCCTGAACGCCACCACACACTGGCATTTTGAAAAAAAAAAAAAAATTGTCTCCAGAAACGGAGCACCCCCAAGCTCTCCCCCCCCCCTTTTTTTTCCTCCTTGAGGAATGGAGCTTCGCAGAGGTTGCATTTAGATTCAACAGTTCAGAGCGGCGGGGTTGCTGCTGCCGCCTCTCCGAAGAGCTCGCGAGGCTCCCCGGAGGCGGTGGTCCCCGTGCCCGTCTGGATGCGGCTCTGAGACTCCGTGTGTCTTTCTGCTTGTTGCTGTGTGCGGGTGTTCGGCCACGATCACCTTTGTGTGTCTTCTGTCTGTTTAAACTTCAGGATGGCTCGCTTCGGGGAGGCGGTGGTCGGCAGGCCGGGGTCGGGCGATGGAGACTCGGACCAGAGCAGGAACCGGCAAGGAACCCCCGTGCCGGCCTCCGGGCCGGCGGCCGCCTACAAGCAGTCGAAAGCGCAGAGGGCGCGGACTATGGCTTTGTACAACCCTATTCCCGTCCGGCAGAACTGTTTCACCGTCAACAGATCCCTGTTCATCTTCGGAGAAGATAACATTGTCAGGAAATACGCCAAGAAGCTCATCGATTGGCCATATCCTTTCTTGCCCACCATTACTCCCCTCTCCCCTTTGCATTTCTTCGGGTAAGGGGGGAAACCTAGCGTGGAATTTGCCCCCCATCCCTTTCCTGGTGCCGATTTGCCCCTTCGCTGAAGTGCACTCTGTACTTTGGTGCATCTAAGAGGCAAGCATGGTGCCGTAGAAACCGATGTGGGCACTAGTGTTTTTCAAGGTAAGACTTTTGGTTTCTGATTTTTCCTCCGTGAAAGTCTCCAGCATTCCTGGGTGCATGGTGTTGCGGTGTTTGCCTCTTTTGGGGCTGGGCTTGATTGGATTCTCGGCCCCCTGGTCCCTTCACAAGCTGCATAGAATGGGTTGCTGCTAATCTCAGGATTTTCTTTCATACTCAGCCCCCTCTTACGTCCCTTGAAGCCATCCCCTTTGCCTCCATCCCCACCAGCTGGGAAGACATCGACACTGTCTGCCTGGAGGAAAGTCGAAGCTCTGTGAGAGGATTTATCAGCTCAGAAGCTTCAAAGCTAGGAGCCCAAACGCTGTAGATACATTGACAAATGGATAAATAACACAAGCGTTTGGCCTGGGACCCAGCTAACTGCTGGGGATTGAGTTTAAGTTCTGCTGGAAGAGGAGTGAGTGAGTGTGTCCCAGGAGGCAGTCTCCAATGACACAACCCAACAGCTCAGAGTTCGGGTGCTTTTCTCGGTCATGGCAGAGCAGCTCATCAGGGCCCATCCTTTCCTTAGTCCGGGTTGGGTTCTCCTGCCTCTTCAAGCTTGACCAGCTGAGTGCCTTCCCCATTCCCAGGATCCAGGCAGACCTGCTGGGCCTGAATTCATCAGCGGAGGGCTGCATCAGCTGAGGCCAGAGGTGTGCAAGCAATCCGTCTCTCGTCTCTCTCTAGCTCCATAGGAACTGCTCTCCACAAAGAACTGGTGGTGGCAGTGTTAGGGTGAACGGGCAGAGAAGGAGCTCCTTGGCAGGTTTAGTTAAGTGCACCCGATGCAGGCTGCTGATGAGGCATCTCACAGCCTCGTTCTTCACTAAGAATATGGGCATCTGGCAAGGTCTTTAGGAATCAGGGGCTGCTGGATGGTGAGGGAATGAGTAGGGAGCAAGCGGGAGGAGGGGGTGGATTATATACGGGTGAAGGCTTGGAGACATGGGACTTTGATGCTTGTGGAGAGATTTCTTGGGAGGGATGTACCTGCAAAAAGAGGCCACTCCTCGTCTTCCTTCGCCTGCCTCCCCTCACCCCCAACCTCCAGGTGTGCACGGGGAGGCAGCTGGCGCCACCTTGGGTCTCCAGTATCCTGGAAGCTCCTGGCTTGACCCGCCTTGGGGCCTAGGCATCTTGCTGCTACCCCCACCCCAGCCTCTGGCCTTCCCTTCCTTCCTCCCTAGTTCTCTGCCTCAGCCGCACCGCGATTGGCTGGCGTGTGGGGCTTCTAGGGAGCACCCCTCATTAGAAACGCGGGAGCATCTCTAAGCAGATACTCTTACTGCTGCAGCTCGCACCACCACCACCCCCGCCCCCCTTCTCCCTTCACTCCCCTCTCCCTCCCACCCCCACAGAGATCCTGGGGCCAGCCGGTTCCAGAGTTAAACCTATCTGGGGTGAGGGGGGACGGGCAAGGGGGAAGGGTCCGGCCCCTGCAGTCCCGCCCGGCCGGTCCGCTGCACAAAGCGACAGCTCTCATTGTGTTTCGTGCTGCGGCTGGCTGCGAACACTCCGCGAGCCAGGTCCCTACAGATTTTCCCAGCAGGCACCCCGTTCCCCGCCCGCCCATCTTCTACAATTCTCCAAAATTTCCCACCCACCTTGTGCTGCTTTACAGCGTGCCTCTCTTAGGGGCGTGTTTACCCAGACAGGCGCCCTCCCGTTGCCAGGCGGTAGACAAAGCCGCCCAGCCGCCCCGCGGGTGGCAGTGTGTGCCCGTGGCCAGCGTTGGCACCTCGGACGGCACCCCCGTAATTCCCCTCGCGGCCTGGGCTCCACCGTTCCTCCAGGTTTAGCACCTCGGGCACTTCCGGCCCGGCCCAGGCTCCCGGGCTGGGAAATTAAGCACGTCGCCTACACCACGAGGTCGTTGCTTTTCACGTTTTCTTTTCCGCCGCAAAGACGCCGCCTTTCTAGCAGGCATTGCGAGCGGCGCAAGGTGTGACCGTGGGTTTCACTGCGCTCTTTCCATGTCTTCGGCCAGAATGCGCCAAAAAGTCAAAAGAGACAGTAGGGAGTTAATTTCAGCATCCTACTCAGTGCCTTGGCCCTGAGCCCCGTCCCAGTGGGCCCTTCCAGCCCATTGTTGGAAGTTTCGAGGTGGTTCTACAGCATGTAGGCTGTTTGTAACAGTGTTCTGAGAACATTTGCTAAGGTGTGTAGAGGAGCCCTGTTGGCAAATTTAAAATACACCATGTTTGCTTTTTATTCCTGGCTGTACAATGTAATTGACTAATATATATTCCCTCTGGTGGTGACCATGTGGAAACATTGCACTTCTGGGGGTTCTGCGTGTGCTCTAATAGGGCATCTAAGTTCCTGGTCTCACCCCTCTTCTTTCTAATTCCTTTCCGAAATTATGTTCCTTCTTCTTACTGGGAGTCTGAGCACTGGTTTTCCAGCAAAGCTTTGGAGCTCAGCTGTCTGGGTTCAAATCTCAGTTCCTTTACCAGCCCTGTGACCTTGAAAAGTTACTTTATTTCTCTGTGACTCAGTTTCCTTATCTGTGAAGTGACCGTGAAAATAATGAGTTACTGGGAGAATTAAATGAATTAATATATGTCAGGTTCCTAGAGCACTGCCTAATTACCCAATAAATATTAATAGAGTCCTTAAGAAATTTTAGCATACTGAAGGGAGGGACCTTAGTTCTTGGTAAACTAAGTCTTCTAGGTTTTTGCCTCCCACAGACAGCAAGGGGCATCATCCTCATCACCTAGGGGCTTTTTAAAAATTCAGAATTCCAGATGCAGAGAAGAAACCAGTGGTTATCACAGGGAAGAGGGGCAGAAGGAGGGGTAAAATAGGTGAAGGGGATTAAGAGGTTCAAACTATGGGTTATAAATAAGACACAGGGGTGTAATGTACAAGACAGGGAAATATATAAAATATAGTCTATATTTTATAATGGGACTTCCCTGGGGGCTCAATGATAAAGAATCTACCAATGCAGGAGACATGGGTTTGATCCCTGGGTGGGGAAGATGCTCTGGAGAAGGAAATGGCAACCCACTTCAGTATTCTTGCCTGGGAAATCCCATGGACAAAGGAGCCTGGTGGGTTACAGTCCAGGGTTGCAGAAGAGTTGGACACAACTTAGCAACTAAACAGCAACATATTTTATAATAACTGTACAGCATGTTATCTATAAAAATATCAAATTGCTCTGTTGTACACCTGAAGCTATTATTGTAAATCAACTATGCCTCACTTAAAAACAGTTCGGAATCCCAAGCCACACTACAGAGTTACTGAATCAGAATTTGCATTTTAACAAGATCCTCAGGTGATTAGTATGCCCATTTGTTTGGGAAATGCTTTTGTGCTCTACTTAAGGGCCAGAATTTCACAGAATGTAAGATTCAGGACACATGTCAAGACCTGTTTTGAACTGTCATATTCACATGCAACATGCTTGAGGATTTTGATTATTCATGCAGTGCACCTTCTAAGATAAATACATCTGTTTTTGGCTGCAGAAAGTCACTGGAGAACCAGGAGTTGTTCAGTCGCTCAGTCATGTCCAACTCTGTGACCCCATGGACTACAGTATGCCAGGCTTCCCTGTCCTTCAGTATCTCCTGGAGTTTGCCCAGACTCATGTCTGTTGAATCAGTGATGCCATCCAGCCGTCTCACCTTCTGTTGTCCCCTTTTACTCCTGCTAGGAGGATAATGTATAATTCTGTGTGCTGTGTTAGTGGTTTCTGACCACTACATTTTACTGGTCTTTAATCACATTGGCCTGAAAAGTTAAATATAAGGAATGATGTAACTTATACTTGGGGGATTCTCTGATTTGGATGGAGGGTGGTAACCTTATCCAGTTATTAATAGGGAAGATCTTGTACTTGTGGGAAAAAATGCCTAGGATAACCAGATTTGGCATGAAAAGTGGTGGCAGGTCAACAGCCCACTCTGAATATGTTTCATTTTTCTTGGAAGCTACATCTGCATAGGGAGATAATTTTATTTTCTTATGGCACTCTCTTCTGCAGTGGATACCATAACCTTTTTGAAAATGTTAATCTGATTTAAAATGTGGTATTACATTTTACATGATTCTTCTTTTCTTTCTTGCTCATCTAATAGATCTAACAAAGGGTTCTCTTTTTCTCAGGGAATTGGCTGCTCTGAATGTCACCCTGCATTTACTATGTTGTGTGCTTATTGGTGCTAACCCTTCTGTGCCAGGGCCAGTTGCCCTGTAGACCTACAGGGTCTCCCTCATGGTTTGTGAGATGCTCCCCCACATTTGCGCTTTTCTAGGTTCGAAGAGGAAAGAAAGAAATGGCATGTCTGACTTTGTCATTGAGGAGCAGTGGGGTACTTCTTCCCCACTGATGGCGTGGGTCATCTCAGCAGGGGAGCACATGTTTTATGTGGAAATGAACATGGTTTAAAGTAGGAAGATCAAATGTGTTTTTAGCCACTGAGCTAAGGAAGCTCATTGTAATGAACCTGCGGATATTCACTCATGATTTCTTATTGTAGAGAACTTCATTATAGCCCCAAAGGACTCTGGCTTTGAGTCTGAGATTATATGCTGTATTATGGAGAATTTCCCACTGTCAATTGTCCATTATTTTTGGAGGATTTTGGTGAAGATTACTGAGAGCTTTAGTTCCCCGATCTCCCATTATGGCGTATACCTTTCTCCTGCTTTGTTGCCTATAAATATATTGCACCTTGAAAGATAGTAGACTGTAATCCTGGCAAGAATTTCAGGTTGGATGTAACTCCAGTGGCTCATGAGTCAGATCACCTTGATTAGGGCAGAGGCTGGCAGTTAACAAGAACAGAGTCTGTAATTGTAGGCTATGATCAGATAATGAGGAGAGGCTTCACATCTTCTGTGTACCTGGACAAGGAGGCACTGAGGCTACGGGATAAAGGTCTTCATTTGCTGAAGCTCCGAGGACCATCTCCACATTGCCCTGTGACTTTGCCCTTGAAATAAGGTGTGAGAAATACCTCCTCTGGAAACTAGGCTGGGTCTTGTCGAGGGGACTATTTGTAGTTGGGAGGTAGCCTGGAAAGCAAGTTGGAGTGAAGGAGTTTGACAGAAATGAAATGACTTGAAGATGGAGACAATAATATCCTGGCTGTGATGGTTTTGTCTGTTGTTTTGCGTGTCATTTCCCCACTTTCCTCCACTTGTTTTCCCTGCGCTAGGTGCAGTATACCCAATGAATTAGAGGAGGAGGAGGAAAAAAGGAGAACAGGCCTTCTTTTTTATCTTATTCTGAAAGATCCAGACTCTGGGATTAGTAGCTGGAGCCAAAACTGCTTATCTCTTTTTAGCTGCTGCTGTAAAAAATGTAGGTGTTTTTTTCTTTTTCCCTCAAACTCTACTGCATTTTATTCTCTTTATAGGAACATCTGGTTTCTTTCCATCTTCATATTCTTGGTTGAAATAAAATGCAGTCAAGATGTGCTAAACTCTGAGAACTCTCACAGACTCTTTGGCTCTGTGTGTTCCATCAGCTCATCAGGAGCCTCCCTCTTGTCATCTGCAGGGCTGCCTGGGAAACTGCAGCTCCTCAAGCCCAGCCATGTGGTCCAGCCCATGAGAGGCAACTATACTGATCTAATTTTGTTTATCACTGACCACAAAGACATGAAAGGGGGAACTCACACGTGACTGTAATTAATACCCTTTTATTCAAGGAGAGAGAGACCAGGTCCTTTCCTTCACTTTCTCTTTCTGCCCAGTTCTCCGCCCTTTTCATCTTTCTATATTTCTCCCTCTCATTTTTAGGTTCAGCCTTTGTGAATAATTCATTATATGTGTGGGTTTTTCCTAGGCTTTTTAGAAAAGGAAGGTTATTTGTCTTCCTCTTGGTTATGAGCAAGATCCCTTGCAGAGGGCCAGCTTCACAAATCAGCTTTTCCCTCTAAGTCTTTTGTATTTTTGCAGTGGGACTGGGACATGTGAGAAAGGTAACTGGGGGGAATATCTCTTTAAATAGGTTTTTTCTTGCAGTTTTTGTAATGATCGCCTCCTCTCCAGTCCTGTTTCACTGGGGTGCCCCATCAGTATGCAGCCATTCCCCTCCTGTATTCAGAGAATGTGGTTAACGAGAAGATATTTATGTCCCCAAGCACTAGTCACTCTGAATCCTCTCATCCTCCTAGGTCTTCACGCTGATAAATGCTGAGCCACTGAGCTAAGAAGCAAGCTTCTGTAGCTGCTGCTTTTTAAATTCCGGTGTGGATTCACATAGGATTGGAGTGGGGAGCAGACACTGAAATTAGTGTATCGTGCTCCCCTCCACTCCCATCAGTACATGTCTTCTAAAACAGTCTCTTTCAAAGAGGGATAAAAATGCCAGGGACCTCTATCAAGGTTTCTCCTTGCAAACATTCCAAACCTACACAGAGAGGGGTGGTGGAGTGCGGGGGTGGGGGTGTCATCAGCCTTAATTAGGGACAGAAAGTATAGCACAAAGTGTTTATGTTTAGGCTCCTCCAACCGAGTGGTCTTTTATGTGCTAAGCTTACTTCAGAATGCTGTCTGTGGTGTATTTTTGACTGCTGAGTACCCAGAGAATGTGTGGGGCTTCCCAGGTGGTACAGTGGTAAAGAAGCTGCCTGCCAAAGCAGGAAACGCAAGAGTTACTGGTTGGATTCCTGGGTTGGGAAGAGTCCCTGAACTAGGAAATGGCAGGCAACCCACTCCAGTATTCTTGTCTGGAAAATTCCAGAGGAGTCTGGCAGGTTATAATCCATGGGGTCACAAGAGTCAGACACAACTGAGTGACTGAGTGTGTGCACGTGCGCGCACACACACACGCAAAGAATGTTTATGGAATTTTCTATTCCCTACATCTTTGACCAACAGTCGGCTACGGACTCTTAACCCTATATATGAGCCCCTGTGTCCCCATCTCTGGAAAGCAAGGAGCAGCCAGAAGGTATATCCTTAAGAGGCAGAAATGGGCCAGATTAAGGAGCAGAGCACTAAATGACTTGACATGTGTCTGTATCCAGTCCATCATCCACCCTGTCCCTGGCGTTGCAGTAGTTTACCCCTTAGGGACGTATTATTGTATTGGAATTTTGAGTTCTAAGTTTGTTGGACTGACCAGTTCCACTCTCAGCCTTTTTGGACTTTTTTAAAGGCCTGCAATGGATGCATTCGTAAAGCAGTTCATCCCAGAGGCAGGTGGGCAGGGGTTGAGGATGTAACTCCGGGCTAGGCTCCAGCTCTAGGCTCCTGTGGTCCAGATGAGTGAATGGCTTCAGGGTGGGGCCCTCCTGTGCCAAGTGTGGTCTTATTGCCTGTGGGTGGTTGATTTGAATTGCTGTTGCAACTGCATAATTTTGAGGCTTTTTTGGGCTGCATTTGGTCCTGCTGCATTTTTGCTGCATCTGTTTACCCCAATCGCTGGAGAATTTGGAAAGCCTGTCTCAGAAGTATGCACTGGCTTTCTGAAGGCTTGTGTCAATAAAGCCAGACGGTGGCAGGGGGGTGAGATGTCACTTTTTTTTTTTCTTCCTCCCCATTTGGGAAAGATGAAAAAGGTGTGACCAAACAGTAGGTAACAGGTTAGAGGGGAGAGGTGCTGTGGTGGTGAGGTTTGTCAGTGATTAGACTCAGGTGTCATTTCCGTAGCCAAGACACAAGGGGCTCTTAGTGGCTTCTGGGACCCAGAGAAAAGCCTCTGCAAACCAGCGAGAGGAAGTTCCTCCTCTCAAGTCTTTCCCAGCCTTCAGCTCAGTTTTAGGTTTGAAGTGTTTCAAACTTTCTGTGCCTCTTTTGTCAGTTTCCACACTATTGTCTCATGGGGCTGGTCAGAGTCAAAAAGCATGAAATGGATTTTCAGCAGTCAGTCATTGACGTCCTGGCCATTTCCAGCTGTGTGCTATTGGAAACTGTCTCACTCCAGCTCCATCAGGGATGTTTCTTTTCAGCAGGTGATTTCTATCAGCATCAAGGCTAATTCCTCATTTAGCCTCTTTGTGTGGAAGTCATATGTATGCAGGCTGTCAGTTTCATCTCTACCATTGGTCTTCAAACTTCACCGTGTCTCAGAATTTCCTGAAGGGCTTGTTAAAATACCGATGACTGGATCTCAGTCCTGGAGTTTCCGATTCCCTCTAGAAACTAAAAATTTGCATTTGTCACAAGTTTTCAGGTAACACTGATGCTGCTGGCCTTGGAACTGTACTTTGAGAACAACTGCTATGCCTGGTGATGCCTTTAGAGAAGACTAGTCTTACAAATCACTCGTCGAAAATCTCTGTCTCGTTTAACAGCCTGAAGCCTTGTTGTTAACGGGTTCTTTTGGGTTCGGGTCGTGAGTCTTTGAGACTTTCTTTGCCAAAATGCAGATGATCTTGGGAGCAGGGACATAGTAAGCTAGTGTATGATATTATCAACTTGGTTCTTCTTCTTTCTGGGCTTATGATTGAGAGCAGTCTTGTCTGAGAACAGGCAAAGGACATGCCCCCTTTAATTCCAGCACCTAGCACAATGTTGGCACTCAGTGAGCATTCGGTAATCTGTTGTTGAATGATCGAATTCATCAGTTACTGTTGATTAAACACAGGCATAACTGAAGCGCCTAATAGTGTCTACTGGTACACTGACCAGGTCCTATAGGACCCGGTGTAGCCTGAGTAGGGGGAGAGGAGGATGGTAGGAGGTGGTCAGGGCACTGGATAGCTGGCAGGGGATTGGAAGGTCATTCCATGGGAAGTTGGAGGTTGTAAAAAGTAGCTTCACCTAATTCAGAAGGTTGGTCAGGGTCGCTGTAGTTTCTGCGACATTCACCACAGGCTGTGCAAAAAGTACACTGTGTCTGTTGTTATCTGGCATTTGCTTGTACAGAACTCTTTATTAATTGGCACCTGGAGATCTATGGTTTAATAACAATTGAGATTTGTACTGATGGTCCCTAGGTACCACAATATGCTGTGGTGCTTTCTGAATATTATCAACAAAGCATTCATTACATTATGTTCAACATGGTTTGAATGGTGTGTGTACTTTATTGTATTTGGAGCTTTTGCAAATATATAATCCATACTGATTATATAAAGTGGCTCATTATCACTTTTTTTTTTCCATTAAATTAAAACCTTCTTCTCTAGTTATACCGGATAACAGAGGAATTTTGGCATTGTTCTAAAAATGAGTCCTTTTTACTCTAGCAACGCTGTGGGACCTAGAGATGGATCCTCGTACGATTGTCGTAATGTCAGATGGTGGTTAGAACAAAGTCATTATTTTTTAAATGGATTGTTGTCTCAGCAGGCTTTAGATTTACTGGGCGAGTTTTCCAGCTGACAAGCTGGCATTGCATCTAACAGGGTGTGCTTGGTTCTGTGGGCTTATGTTGAAAATGAACCCCCCGAATTTCCAAGAGAGTCTCTAATAAGCATCTCAGCAAGAGGTGACACTGGTGGTAAAGAACCCGCCTGCCAGAGCAGGAGACCCGAGAGATGTGGGTTTGATCCCTGGGTATGATGGCCCAGGATCCCAACATCCCAGAATGTGGGAATTTTCTAGCATAGTCAGCATTTTTAAATTGTGATCCGTGGACCATCCCCCCACTCCCAAATGAAATGTAAGCAAAACTGTATTACGTTTTGGAAATAAGGGGCCACAGGATCACTTAAAATGCAATAGGATTTGTGATTTCAAGATAGAAAGCAAGAAAACACTGTACCAGAGGGACCAGGGAAGATCCCCTGGAGGAGGGCATGGCAACCCATTTCAGTGTTCTTGCCAGGATAATCCTAAGGACAGAGGACCCTGGTGGGCTATAGTCCATAGTGTAGCGAAGAGTCAAACACGACTGAGTGACTTCACTTTCACTTTTCACTTTCATGCATTGGAGAAGGCAATGGCAACCCACTCCAGTGTTCTTGCCTGGAGAATCCCAGGGACGGGGGAGCCTGGTGGGCTGCCGTCTGTGGGGTCACACAGAGTTGGACACGACTGAAGCGACTTAGCAGCAGCAGCAGCAATCCTAAGGACAGAGGACCCTGGTGGGTCCATAGTGTAGCAAAGAGTCAGACATGACTGGAGCGACTTAGCACGGCACAAGAAGTTGGCAGGTGATACTTCTCCCAAGTTGGCTGACTCACCTAACTTTTGTACCTTGGACTATTCTGTGCTCTGTTATACTCTTGTCTCATTTCTGCTCGATCAAGATTAGAGGATGTTTGGCCTGAAACTGTTCATTGCAGGGTGATGGTCTTTAGATGCTTAAGGCTATGGAACTTTAGAGTCGGAACTTAGTTGGAACTTTAGATTGACCAGAATGACTGTCTTGATGACATCTAGATGATTGTTTCTGGAGTATGGGGACAGTTATATCCCTTTGGTACAGTGTTTTCTTGCTTTCTATCTTGAAATCACAAATCCTACTGCATTTTACGTGATCCTGTGTCCCCTCATTTCCAAAATGTAATACAGTTTTGCTTACATTTCATTTGGGAGTGGGGGGATGGTCCATGGATCACAATTTAAAAATGCTGACTGTGCTAGAAAATCCCCACATTTTGGGATGTTGGGATCCTGGGCCATCGTAGCCTATAGATACAAGTATGACGGGAGCTCCACAGGGAAGAACTAGAGGTCTGTGTTGGTGTGAGTACATCAGCACGCTGCCATGATGAAGCATGCACATTCTAAGCGGCGAGCACTAGAGTAGTATAGGAACTCTTGCTGTATCACCCTGATAGATGATCATCAGGCTTCCAGTGTCAGAGTGCTCTCCCGTTATTAGAAAACTTAAAGGATAGCAAGTTGAAATACTCTTCCTTATAGTTTCCACCTGTTAGTTATTTTCCCCTCCTCTTCTGTTCTATAAAGCAACACGGACCCAAATCTCCTTCTTGTTCACTTGTGCTGTGAACACAGTACTATAGCACTGAGCAGTGCTGTTGGCTAGAATTTTCTGTGATGGTTTATGTTTCTATTTGTGCAGTCTAATGCTGTAGCTGCTAGCCACATGTGGCTTCTGAGCACTTGACACGTGGCTGTCGTGACCAAATGTTAAATTTTATTTCATTTGAATAAATTCAAATTTAAATAGCCACATGTGGCCAGTAGCCACAGTACGGGGCAGCAGAGGTAGAAAGGCTACATAGAGTCAGAAAGGCTGAGTTGCTATCTGGGATCTGTCCGTCGTTTGCTTTGTAACTGGACAAGGTTTCCCTAGCCTGGTGCAAAGGCCTTCCTGTGATCCAGTCTGCACGTGGCACCAGCCTGCTGTAGTGCCCTCCTCTCCCTCTGTGTCCACGGGCTGCCTGAAGGGACCATCCTTTCCCAGGCTTCTGTGCTTGAGCCCTTGCTGCTCTCTATGCCTAGAACATCTTCTCTCTCTTCCCCTGACTGCTCAGCTTTAAGACTCTACTTGAGGTCATTTCCTCCAGGAAGCCTTCTTTAATTTCTCTCGGCAGAGTAAGACCAACTCCCTCCTCCTGGCTTCCAGATGATACCTGGTTTATTACTTTATTGTAGTACTTACCCCATAGTTTTAGTATTGGTTTTAAATCCCTGTAAGTGAGAGCTCATTATCTTTAAGTTTTAAATGACCGGGACATAGAACAGTGCTTATTAACATTGGCATTAAACATGTTTATTTAAATTAAGATAATTTTTTAAGGTTTCTTTGTGTGAAGAAATTGCATTCTAGCTCTGATGATTTGAGGTTGTAGTCAACTGAAAACCTCGGATCTTTTGCTATGAATTGATGGCAGAGTTAATTTTCCCTCACACTGTTCCCATTCAATTTAATTTTTGAATGTAAATTCGGGACTCTGTTTATTTCATTTTATTTCCTTGCTTTTGGCCAACAGTCCATCCTGTAGAGATCCTTTTCAAGTGGGGACAGGGAACTAACATTCTTTGAGCATCCATGAACTTCAGACCCCATGCATGTTATTATCCACATTTTATATATAGGAAAACAGGCTAAAGAAGATTAAGTCAGTTGCCCCATGTCATCACCAGTGAACGTGAACCCTGCTGGTCTGAATCCAAAGCTTAGGTGGTGTTCATGACACATTGTTTCTAGACTCTTTTCAGGATAGTGAGCACTCTTAATGTGAGCGCTTTGTCAACTGCAGACAGGACAGGTTCGTGCTTTATCCTTTCATTCAAGTAATTGATGAAAATATGGTTAGAATTGGGACCCTCGCTTCTGCTTACCACTAGTACATTGGTCAGTGTTCATCAACTGTTCAGCTTTTCTCACATTTTCTCAACTTTAACCAGCTGATAGCCCTCTATCTCATCTGTAAGGATATTGGGCAAGATATCCTTGTCATATCCTTGTCATAGGCTTTGCTGAAATCCATACACACTTTTTTATCTATTTCATGCCTGTGCAAAGAATCCACCTGTAATGCAGGAGTTCTGCATTCAGTCCCTGGGTCAGGAAGATCCCCTGGAGAAGGACATAGCAACCCACTCCAGTATTCTTGCTGGGGAAATCCCATGGACAGAGGAGCCTGGAGGGCTACAGCCCATGGGGTCACAAAGAATCGGACACAACTTAGCCTCTAAACCACCATACCTGTATTAGGCTAGGAAATAACATCTTGCTTTCTCCGAGGTCCATACTGGGTGTTATTTTCAGAGACTCACCTAGACAGCATTTTATTTCTTTACTAGACAGTAGAAGTTTTGAAGTCTAGAATCCCAGGAGTTGAAGTGATATTAGACATCAGCTGGTCCACTGCCCAGTTGAGGAAAGCTTCACCTTAGAGGTTAGGATTTACCAGTCTCTGCTTGGAAGTGTTAGTGTGTCAGTTAAAAACATGGCCTTTAGATTCAAGTCTTGATACCACCTTCACCACTTCTAGCTGTGTGCCTTGGGAGTTATTTGACCTTGGTGTGTTCAGAATCTTCAACCATAAAATGGAAATAGAAAGTTTACCCACAGTGTGTATCTTATGGGATTTTCGTGACGATCAGATGAGATAACACATGTAAAACGTAAGAATAATGTCTGGCTCATAGCAAGCCATGAGTACATCTTAGTTGTTAGTGTCTGGCTAATTTCAGATGAATCACCATTAAATTTCTACAGATCAATTTTCCCCTTCTAACAATACCATTTGCTTTCTACTGACTTGCTGGCTCTCTAACCGGAGCACTGCCAGATGTTTATGTGGCCTCAAGTTGGTTTCGTAACCTCGCTGAGCCTCAGTGTCTTTAGGCATGAGGTATAGGTCACCTGCCCTGCTTTGCCTCCCTTCCAAGACTGTTGTAAGGCTAACATCAGCTAATATGTGGCAAAGTCCTTTGTAAAGATGTTAGATATTGGGGACTTGCTTGTAGTTCAGACTGTAAAGAATCTGCCTGCAATGCAGGAGACTCGGGTTTGATCCCTGTGTCGGAAAGATCCTCTGGAGAAGGAATGGCAACCCACTCCATTATTCTTGCCTGGAGAATCCCATGGACAGAGGACCCTGGCAGGCTATAGCCAATGGGGTCGCAAAGACTAGGACACGACTGAACGACTAACAGTACTACTACTGCTAACATTTTATTAAGTATTTACTATGTGCCAGATTCTTGTGCTAAGGGTGTCCCATGGATTACTGCATTTATTCCCCGTGACGGTCCTACAGAGATATGCATGCTTGTTTTCTGCATTTCACAGTTGGGAGGATTACATGGAGAGGTTAACTCATTTGCCCAAGATTACACAATACGCGAGAGCTGGAGACCTGGATCAGAGCCCGTGCTCTCAACCACCTCAATGAGGTGGTCTGCCCACCAGCCCTTTTTGTTTTTCTTCTCAGAGTTATTGGGTTTACATTTTTAATGTTGCATTAAAAAACACCTACATCCAAACCTGCCTTTTTTCATGCATCTCTAATGCCAATTTTATACCAACATTATCTCTGAGGACATGTTTGGATTTACAACTCAGAGAAAAATATCTTTAGGAGCAATAACATTGCAGAATTTTCCTAGCAAACTTTTGATGAAAGCAGATAAGATACTCAAAACCATCAGCCGTAGACCAAGGCATTCTGCTTTGTTTTTGTACATAAATGATAGTTGCAGGTTTCAGGTGGCCTGATTGAAGGCATGTGGAAGGGTCTGTCCTAGAGCCCTGGCTTGACCTCTGGGCAGGTTTTCTTCTCAGGGGTTCTGGGTCTTCTAGCTGCCTCCTCTTCATCTCTTTTCAGGCTTCTGAGTACTTAGAGTCTCCATCTTTGTCCTGTCGGAAAAGGGAGTCAGGATTGGATTCCATGAACTCTGGAGGAAGCTTCTGAAAGGGCAAGACGGATGTGACAGGAAGGGGGAACCTACATGGCTTGAAGCCCACGGCCATTTGCCTCATGATCCTGGGGAAGGTCATCCAGCCAGGATACCAGAGGGCCTTTTACCTGCGGGAACTGGGTGCAGATGTGAACGTGAATGGAGAACTCAGATGTAGGGTGTCTGGAAGCCAGGCAGAAGACTCAAAGGAAATTAGGGAGTGGGCTTACAAAAAGTGAAAGGAACTGCCTCTTCTTTCTGCTAACTTTGGATTGTGTTTGCAAGGGAGTTTGTATTTATGAGATAGCTGAGCCATATGGATGTACAAGGATGCATGTGTTCTCCTGGTCTGTTGATACGAGAGCAGTTGAAGGGCGTGGGCTTGTCTGGAGGTGGGGCAAGTAGGCGGATGTGGTAACATCAGGAGGGGGCAGCATGTGGAATATGGGCCCATGTAAATTCAGAGGATCTGGGCATTTTGGCAACCTACTGTTCCTTTCTCATAGATCGTTATGTATGTATTTATTTATTTTTGAGGTTGCCATCTGCCCTTCCTCCCCCAGAGTTTTGTGGATAAAGTTGTTCTGTCTTCTCTGGATAACCTCTTTCCCTGGTGATGATTAGAGAGTAAACAACAAATTCCCACCCCTGAATGTACAGGCTCAGAAAGACTGAGCTCACTTATGTCACAAATATCAGTAGGCAGGCTCAGAGGAGCAAAGCGAAGGAATAGATTCTAGGAAATGAGAATGGTCTGACAGCTCTCCACACTTCCACCGTGAAGGACACTGGCTTCAGAACAGTTGTAAAGTTGTATCATCTCTTTCTCTTCTCTTAACCTTCATTGCTTTTTATTTTCATGTACTTATTTTTGTATCATTTACTAGCACTATGTGGGGACCATGATCTGGGCCTGGAGAGTTTTCCGTGCCTCAGTTTACATCCCTGGCAATGTTGAGAGGAAAGTATTGTATCATTTTAGTTGCTAAATCATGTCTGACTCTTTGCAACTCCGTAAACTGTACCCACCAAGCTCCTCTGTCCATGGAATTTTCCAGGCAAGAATACTAGAGTGGGTTGCCATTTCCTTCTCCAAGGGATCTTCCCAACCCAGGGATTGAACCCACATCTCCTGCATTGCAGGTGGATTCTTTACTGCTGAGCCACTGGGGAAACCCCTCAGAGGAAACTAACCTTTAATAATTACTTACTGGGTGGCCAGCACTCTACAGTGTGCATTAGAGACATCCATCACTTTACCCAGTCCTGAGGGAAATAGATATTATTGTCTCTTCTGACAGATGATTAGCCCAGGGTCACAGGAAGACGTGTCTGGCCAACTCCATTGACTCTTCTCTTTCCACTGTACTACACTGCCTCGGATCAGACCAGAAGAGTAGCAAGTACTCTTCTCTAACAGCATCCTTTTAGGATGACCCTGAATTGCTTGCCTGCATCAGTAGCACCTGCTGGGTATGAGGCTAAACCAATGGAGGGGTAAGGAATCAGTAGATGGGAAAAGAGCAAAGATCTCTTCCCCAGCACCACGAAATGGGTCTGTGACAATTTGCTCTGTGTCATTGGAATGTGAGCATCATTTGGAATTGGGGCTCTTTGCTATTTTTGTCTCCTTTCTTCACCAAAAGCTCCATTGTCAGACTCTCTTCATCACTCTGCAGGGACTTTTGATTTGGAAGTGCCAATTCTCCTTTTCTTTTTAATATTAGCATAGAAAGTCCATTTTCTGTTTTCCAGCTCTCAAAAAGTCTATTCTCAGCCTTCCCTTTTCCAGGGCACCCATAGTGTGAGTGGTAGTGGGAGGAAGCAACTTTTATGACTTTTTTTCTGGAGTTTCATCTTTTACCGAATGCTTCTGGCTTTGTGGCTAGTTGAGGAAAATGGGGGTTGTGGGGACAGAGCGGGTGCAGGAACGACTTTACTATCTCAGTAGAGAGTATAGGAAAGGGTTCCGGTAGGTTTATAAAAGCAGCCTTAAGTTCACCCCCAGGCCCCCATTTTGAGGATTCTGAATTTTCTTTAACTGTCTCATGGAGGTATTTCTAGCCAATTGTCATGGAGCTTCTGTTATTGAAAGTTTAGAAATATTTCCACTGTAGACACTTGAGAGGCATGCCTGGGTGTGCCAGGACTCTGCTTTGGTTGTTATTGTTGGATGTCAGTAGCTTCTCCAAAGGTGGCTTCTCTCCATTGTAATAATGGAGGCTCCTCCTCTCTGTCTCACTTCCCTTACCATCATGTTACCTATTAGCACCACAGACTAATAGGATATTAGACTTACAGGGACCTAGAGAAATGCGCATCAAAGCCGAGGGTCAGAGAGGGTTAGTGACCGCCGCTGGTCTCTCAGTAAGTGACTGAGGCTGGGCTGGAATCCAGTGCTCCTGACTCTCGGTTCAGGACTTCGTTGATCACATTTCCTCTGTGCTTTCTTCAGTCTTTGTGTACTCATCATCCTTCTGTCCCTTCATCCTCTTTCTGGGATGTTTTCCTCCCGTTTTTAGTTAGCAGGTACATATTTTTAGTGTTTTTCTAGGTTGGGCATTGAAGGCGGGGGTCATGATTAATAAGAAAGGACTTAAGAAAAAGGAGGAATGGACCAGAGAAGAAAATTCAGGAGAAGCTAACCAGCACGGATCCAGTTGAATCTGTGAATGGGACTGGGAGGCAATCCATGAGAATGGATTATGAGAATGGGAGGCAGTGGTTCAGAACAATGGCTAATATTTCCTTCTCCCAAAATGTTGCTTGAGAATGTTATGAAGGGGTAGTAGTTAACAGGCACTGAGCTTCTACCCAGCGCAAGGATCACGTCTCAGTAGATGGGAGATTGGATGCTCCAGCATGTACTTATCTCACAGTGTTTTCTGGACTCTTCAGTGGTCCTGAGAGAGTAAACCATCCAGACCCTAACCTTAAGAGAGACGCTCTTGAGAACAGTCAAGTAGGGATGGAGAAGTAAACTCAATAAAAAGATCCCTTTCTTTTAGAAGCCTCCATTCAAGCCAGGAAGCCAAGGGAGTTTGATTTGATTGCTCTGATAATAGGTTCCTAAGCTTTTCAGGAATCCAAAGAGGTTTCTAGTCCTGGCTCTGGAAAAATCTTATTCCTTCTGTGATTTCAGTTTCTACGTCTATAAAATGAGTGTGCTGGATTAGCTAACGGAACTCTAAGGCACTTCTCATTTCTTACCGAGGTGCCCCTGGGATTCTAGTTTCCTCATTTGTTATCTCTCGTGACTTGAGGGCACCTTTGGCTGTCACTGCCTTCACCATGGAAGGCAGTGTTCTTCTCCCTGAATGCACGTGAAAATCAGCCTGAGTCCTTCTGGATATTCTGATGCCCAGACAGTAGCTGAAATGAATTAAATTAGAATTTCTAAGGATGGAATCCGTGCATCTTTAATTTTTAAAAGCCTCCCAGGTGATTCTGCTGTGTAGACAGGCTGAGATCCACTGATGATCTAGAAGAAGAGGAGAGCCTTTACCTGATAATGTTTCTTTGAAATATGCTTTTAATCATGTGTCTTGGTTGCTTCCTCTCAGTTGTCTTATAGCCACAGTGATATAGTGGAGGGGCCTCCCAGAATTCAGCCTGAGAGAATGGGGTGATTGATTCTTCTTTTTCATGGTGTTGGCAGACGGTTCACTTGTGGCTGCTTCTTGCACATGTCTGGCTGCACAGGTCCCTAGCCTTCTGTGCTAAGGGTGAAGCTTCAGACTTCCAGAAGGCAGGTCTGCTAGGGGAGCATCTCAAGTCTAAGGGGCAGAGTGTCTTGCTGACCCAGGAGGCCCTTGAGCAAGTGACTGAAGATTCATTGACATTCTTCCTTCCTGTTTGTTAACTCCGTGTGTGTCGGAGGGTTGTCCAGCTCAACTGCTGTCAAATTTAGGCATCTCTAGTATCCTTGATGGTTTCCTAGGGACATGGTGCTTGCAGTGAGTGATGTGTGGAACTGGCTAGTCACAGCTTGTGGGTTTCAATTGTGTGTATCTCTTCCCAACTCCATGTGTATGGGTGTCAAGTTGGTAGCTTGAGTTTGCCATGGAGAGAGGTTTACACTCCAGAAATTGACACTTGCTATGCACCAGGGCTTTTCTCTCTTTTAGGGAGGATGGTTTTTAAACATTTATTCTTGCAACACTTAGTTTACTACTTAACAATATAGTCCATTTGCTTGTGGAACTTCTCTGAATTGCCCCAGATTTGCCTTTGGGTGGCCGCTCCATCCAGTGGTCTCAGCCTTGCCCTTCGGAAGAACTTAGTTTCAGCGTCCCCTCTGACAAGCTAGCCCTTCAGATATTTGCTAAGAGCTATGATGTCTCTCTCCAGTCTTCTTTTTATAAGCTGAGAATCCTTAGTGCTGTCAACATTGTCTCATGTGGTTTGGAGGCTCATAGGTGTCTTTGAATGTTGGGGTGCAATAGCAGGGTTTTTTGAGGAAAACAAAAACTTCTGCCAGAGATGATCTGTGGACTCTTTCACAGAAGGCTTTTTCTTTTCTTTCTGCATTCAGAGTACCATCTGAGCCCCACAGAGTCAGTGGGGATGTGGAGTAGGCTACAGTCTTGGGTGTGGTTGCTGATGGCAGCCCACATTCTTTGCCTAAAACACACGTTGCTGCCAGAAAGGCTTGATGGGCTTGAATTCATCAGAGTGTCATCAAAACACAGATTCTGGCTTCTGAAACAGGTAATTTTCCCACCACTGTTTTGTTTTCCTTCCAGAGGCTTTTAATATTTCCCCTTTCTTTCTTCCCTTTTCTGGAGCATTCAATCATTTGTCTCTTGATCACCAAAACTCTGTGTCGAATGACAGCGTTTTGAGTCCAGGATTCAGCGTGACACACAGAAAGGGAATTTGTCAAGGCTTATCCAGCTGTCTGTTAGTGAGAGGAGAGAGAGGGAAGCCGGTGCTGGCTGAGTTTCGCAGAATCACCACTTCCCATCCTTTTGGAACTGGGGCTCAGCTGAGACTGAGCACTGGTTAACCATGTTGGCAATGATGTGAACTTCCTTTCAGTCTTTTTATATAGAGGGCAGGGACATTGGAGTGAGATGGGAGTTGTTTGGTCTAAAAGCAATGAAAAGTTCAATGCAGCTACACAGCCAACATCGCAGGGTTAGTGCTGGGGATCTTTTGTTTTGAGTAACTGAGTCCATTGACCTCCCTAAGAGAGCAGAGGGCCGTATGGGCAAACAGAAAGCCTTTTGGGGAGGTTCTCTGCCTCTTTGCTCTATTTTCAACATTGCTTCCTTTGTCTTTCATTCATTAGGATTTCAGTCTTTAGGAGTAGGTGTAATGGCATTTCCATCTTCTTGACAGAGAGAGGGAGAGAGGTGTGTTCAGGATTGCCTGTCAGATGGTGAATTTGAACAGAGGCAGCTGTTGTCATGGTGATGGTAGGTTGCATCCCACCACCATGGAAACCAAAGTTAAAAAACTGATGTTAAGGCTGGAAGTCACATGACACATTTTTGTTTTGTTTTGTTTTAAAAAAAGAGAAAGGAGTTTGGTTTTTCAATCTGTTTTTTTTTTTTTTTTTTTTTAAGGCGCGTTGGGTGGTGAGAAAAATTCCAATAAGGAAGCGATGAGATAATGAAATGGGACAACGCGAAGTATGCAGAGCCTTGCACCTCATTTTCCTGCTTGTTAGCAGTGTGTTTCTGCTGTAATGGGGATGGGAAAGGCAGGACAGATCCAGGATGGATTTCCAGAATTGCAGTCAGAATTGTGTACTGGTTGTTCTATCACAAGAGCAAACGCTGGGGTTTAGCCCTCCTGCCCTTCAGTGGCTGTGTGTCGTCCACCCCATTGGGACAGAGACTGGGAACCTAAAAATAAGGACTGAGAAAAGAGTTGGGGGTGGAGTTGAGGGTGTGACCTGCCCCAGACATGAGAGTGGTTCATACATTGATAAATTCAGATGCTTAACGTTGTCTTTCAGGAAATTGAAAAATTTATCAGTAACCCCTGAGAACCCCAACGAATGCAATGTCTCTCTTTATTTCCTTTTCTGAATGAGACTTCTTTGGATACTCTGTCCTGCTGGGTCAGCCACAGAAGCAGGTTCAAAGAAGTCCAGGAGGAGCCTATCCAGGAGCATGTTAGCCTCTGGGCCTAGGCTCCCTTGGACCATGACTTACCTCTGAACCTGACCTCTAACCTCTGAACCTGGGTCAGGCAGAGCTGCGAAGGCTTGCTGAGAGTGTTAGAAAGCCCTCTTGGCTCATCATCTTTTTATCTCATAGTCACTCCTACTTCATCCCATGATCTGGAAAGAAGGTGAAACATCTTTCCAGGAAGGAGAGCTGGCCCCAGGCCTACCAGGGCTGGTTTGGATTTTCTTTTCAGTCTGGGAGGCATTGAAGAACTGTACACACAGCATGTGTGGAAAGGCTGGGAGACGACTTTTCCTGTGAGCATACTGGCCTCTGGGAGGGGTGCAGACAGTGTCCGTGGAGACGATGGTGGTGGCCCTGTCCATGTCTGGGGTTTAGGCATGAGGTCCCGTCTCTGCCCTACTTCTGCTCCCTCTAGGGCAGATGTATCGTTCTCCATGGCCCAGGCAGGGGATATGATCTCACCAGCATTATCTCACTGCATTTCCATCAGGGTCTGTAGGAGCCAGAGCCGGACCTCTATGATGGTTCAACCCCTCCCATTCTTAGCCCTGGCCTTGGGTGTGATGAATGTCCCTTCTAATCACTGGGAAAGATTGCATCAGAGCCATCAGCTTCATAAATCCTCCTCTGGGGACTGCTGTTTGGATGTGCTTTCCATATTCCCAGGAGGTTCTGGGCCAAATGTCTTTGCTCTCTTCCCGGAGACTCATTACCATAATTTTCTTTTCAATCCTTTATTGCTGTGGGTCTCTTCAATGTCAGCCCCTGGCTGCAGCCAGCCAGCCCACTCCCGGCGGCTGTGACCACTCACAGATGCTTCCCCCAAAGCTTCAAGCCACAGCTGATGCTTAAAGATGGATTTAGTAGGAGAATAAAAATGACTGCGCATGTGTGTAGCACCTTGCGGTTTCAAAGGTTTCTTTTTAAAAATATTTATTTTATATTGGAGTATGGTTGATGTACAATGTTGTGTTCATTTCAGGTGTACAACAAAATGATTCAGTTATGCATATACATGTAGCTGTTCTTTTTCAGATTCTTTTCCATTATAGGTCATTCATTACAGAGTATTGAGCAGACTGCTATGCTATATATACAGTAAGCCTTTGTTGATCATCTATTTTATACATAATAGTGTGTGCATATTCACGTGTCATCTTAGACTTTGATCCTCACGTTGTCCTTCTTTGACTCTGGAGGAATGGGTGGTGGTGGTTTTCCCTGACTTGAGTACCATGTTGGGGTGACTTGTGGAAAACCGTGGCTCTGGTTTCCATAGCCAAACTACATATTCTCCATCGCATTCCAGGTCACGAGGGAAATTCTGATTCTTCTCATATTAAAAAGGCAGCCCGAAGGTCTTGGATAGCTAGATTTCACTATCATTCATTCTTAAACTATCCCTTTGGTGTTGAAGAAATCACAGACTTGGCAGCACCCCCTGCCCCAAGACTGTCTTTGAGTCAACATTCCACTTGTTAGAATGTGTCTGTGCAGCTGTGAATAGAAGATTGTGCATAATGATGCCCAGGCTGTCTTCTGACTTCCTTCCATCTCTTAGAATTGGGCATCCCCAAACAGGAGTCAAGGGTGGACAGGAGGAAAGGAGACAGACTTGCCCATAGGGAGCGTGCTTTGGTCCTGGGGTGAGGGATGAAGATGGGTCCTGAGGCCTGCTATCCTGAGACTGTGCTATTCTGGACTCCCCCAGGGGTTTACAGGAACGGCCTAGGCACCCACAGGCTGCCCCCGACAACAGCGCGTGCTGCACCAGTCCTGGGGGTGGAATGGGAGCACAGCATTCCATCTGCCTGCCGTGCCTCTGGTGGGTCCTCAGCCCCTCTGAGCTCGTTCAGTCTCCTCGGAGTCCCAGCCTCACGGCTCTGAGATGAAGCTGCTGAGAGTAGAAGGGACCTAGGATCAGCACCCAGGTGGTACAGAGATGCTTGTCTCCCTGGGGGCACCCAGGTTTGCTGCATGGGCCCCAAGTCCTGCTCAGTCCTGTACCTTCACATCAGTCCCTGCAGGGTGGGCAGAGGGAAGGCAGTGCCCAGGCCCGGCCACCAGGGCTCTGTGGACAGGCAGAGCCAGCACTACCATGGTAGCCAGTGGCTCGCCGGGAGGGCAGCCCTCCCTGTCCCCTGCCCCAGCTCTCTGGGCTTCAGGAAAGGAGATGAACAAATAGCAGGTGTGCAGGCCAAGTCGTGCTGCTTGAATTAGCTGTGTTGCTAAGGAAACAAGTCAACCATTTGAAGGAAGGAGCATTGGGTAACAGAGATAAATCAATAAGGAAACCTATTTTTATCATTTCCCTAATGATTGTCTTGAAGCTGTGAGACGGGGAAGGGAGAGTTGGAGTGACACAGGTCCTCATTAACGGGCTCAGAGGGAGAAAGGAGTAAAGGGTGTTCGGGGAGCTTGCCAAGAAAGTTTATAAAATGAGGCCCCTAGCAAGCAGACAGCGAGACAGATGCAGAGGAGGCAGCTTTGCAGGTTTCAAAGAACTTCCATGGCCATTTCCTCATTTGGTCCAGTCTCTTTGTTCTTCTGCATTTGATCCTCTCAGAAATCTTGATCTAATAATTTCCATGACCCTCAGGTTGGTATAGGTTTTTATGTTGGTTTGTTTACTTGTTTGTTTCAGAATAAATCTAGCTTTAATTGATTTCACAGCTGTATATGAATACATGCTCATTATAACACACTGCATTAAGGAGCAAAGAAGAAATCCTACTACCCCAAGAAAACTCATTATCCTTCTAACAAGACAGATTTTTTTCCTTTGCTCTGATAAAATCTTTTTTCATTAAAGGGATCTTCTATGCATGCTGGTTTCTTTTTTTGAAGAGTTGATATGTGTACATCACTTGGCTGACAAGGGTCCGTATAGTCAAAGCTGTGGTTTTTCCAGTAGTCATGTACGGATGTGAGAGTTGGACCATAGAGAGCGCAGAAGAATTGATGCTTTCAAACTGAGGTCCTGGAGAAAACTCTTGAAAGTCACTTTGACAGCAAGGAGATCAAACCAGTCAATCTGAAAGGAAATCAACCCTGAATACTCATTGGAAGGACTGATGCTGAATCTTCAATACTTTGGCCACCTGATGTGAAGAGCCGACTCGTTGAAAAATACTCTGATGCTGGGAAAGATTGAAGGGAGGAGGAGAAGGGAATGACAGAGAATAAGGTGGTTGGATGGCATCATCGATTCAAGGGACAAGAGTTTGAGCAATCTCTGGGAGATGGTAAAGGACAGGCAAGCCTGTTCTGTTTCATGATGGGTGTTGCTCTTTGAGGCCTTGGCGACGCAGAGTTGCCTTTGACCTTTCTGAGCACGTCTTTGTCCTGTTAGGTGCATCCTTGTGCCCTGCAGGCCCTTCCTTGCAGCCCAGGCTCTTTCCCTGGGAGGTACATCAGAGCCGTTGCTAAGGGCCTGAAGTTCTGTCTTGGGAAGACTGGGAGCAGTGCCTCTGAGTCAGCTCCCAGGTGGGGGTCCAAGCCAGCGGGAGTGACTACAGCCTGGTCATTATGATGGCTCCTCAGCGGAGCTGCAGCTCACAGGCGGGGATGCCTCCCTTTCACTCAGCCTGCGCTTAACACTGAGTGAATTTCTTCTCTGTGTCTGGAGCTCTGCTGAGCCCCGCCGGTGGAGACGTGAACAAACCCTGGCCCTGCTTTCCAGGTAGAGTTTCTTGGGGAGATCAATGTGATGATGAAATTGCATCCTGTGGAGAGCTGGGGGGCACAGGGAGAAACCTTTACAGGCCAGGTGATATTTCACCTTGATCTTGATATATGACCAAGAAGAGAGGAGAAAGGCCATTGCAGGAGGAAGCAAAAGCACTGACATGTAAGGGCCCGTTCTTTGTACTTTCTTCAGAAAGAGAAGCAGATGGGAGGTTGAAGGGAAGAGCTACAAGGGGGAGTGGCTGGGGCCTGGGTAGGGTTGGGTGTTCTTTCCTGGTCTTCTCTCCTAAGATTTCTCTGGCCCCCTTTTCTCTTCCACCTAGTCCACTTGGGCTTCTGGACCCCCTCTGCCACCCATCCTCACACCCACTTCATACCTCTGCATCCCAGTCAGATAACCTAAGCACAGAACTCTCTGTTCAGACCAGTAAGCTCACCTAGCCCAGAATGTCCAGGTGCAGACAGATCAGGCTTGTGGTAGACACAGGGCTAGCCTCCTCAGCAAGGTGTGGCCATCACCATACAGGATGCTTACAGCAGGAGAGAGGCTGACAAGTCAGATTTCCTGTGACTGGTCAGGTATCTGGATGGCTGAGAATTCATGAGGGCTCAATAAATGGCACCACCCAAGGCCTAGGCAGCTAGAATCTAAAAGTGAGAGTTTGGTAATTCATAGGTTCTGAGAAGACCCTGTTTCCACATCCTCCCAACCCAAACCCTTATGTCTAAGGGCCCACTCAGAGCAGTGATCCTTTGGCTTAAAATTTTGAAAATGTCAAATACATGCATCCTTGAGAGGGATGTTCCTTTAGGCCTTGTAGAGCGCCCCGACCTCAGGATGAATTCACGTCTGGGGCACTCTGGGGTGAAATTACAGTGCAGAAGCAAAGATAAAACTATGGGAATTCAGTTTGTCTGTGGACTAGCTGTGTGGGGGAACTCGTCACAAGAACATAGGCACGTTAAGTGAGATGAGCATCTCTGAGGTGTGTTTGCTAGAGTGTTTGGCTCTCAGGGGCCTAGCTTGGTACCCAGAGAGACCGAAGCAGAAGGGATGGCGAGATGGCTGGGGGGCTTTCTTTGTGGTGCGGTGAGGCTCTCTCCTCTGACTGAGTGGGTTTCAGTGAGCACAGTGGGGTGTGGAGGCAGGAGGCTGGTGCTGAGGTTCTCTGAGCCCCATCTCGTTTTCAGATCTGGCTGCTTTGCCCTGCAGGACAGCAGAAGCTGGCAGAACTGTCCTGAGGGTATGAGTCCTGGGCGAGTGTTGGGTGTGTGGGAAAGGAAGACAGCCAGCTGCTGGGGCTGTGACTCAGGGATGGATGGGGGCAGGGAGGAGGTGCTGCTAAATGAAAATGAAAAGTTCTGGAGGCTCAGATGCAAGCTGGCCATCTCACCCCCTGCAACCTACCATTCTAGCATCAGGACCAGAGCAACTGGCGGGCGAGTTGCATCCTGCATGGACCCCCCTCTCCTCCGTCTGTCAGGGATGTGTGAGTGCCCTTTGACCATGGATGTTCACAGCCACATATAACCTGGTGGGGATGACGAAGCATCGGGGGACGTGTTTATGGTTTGTCCTCCTCCTGTGCCACCTAGGGAGGGCTCTGGGCCCTATGTCCTGCACAGCCAGCCTGAATGGGGGTAGGAGGGAGACAAGATCCCTTCCTCTCCCTCCACTTCACTGCACTTACTACCTGTTGCTCCCGCCTGGATTCCAGATGCTGCCAGATCACAGGTTGTTCAGCAAGACTAGCGGCAGCAGCTCACTCCTGTTTGTCGCAATAGTAGTTATAGAATGAAATCCCATGTGCAGAATGACTCTGGAGCTGGTGATTCCCTCTCCTTTTTTCTAGAAGTTCCCCACTCCCGCCTCCTCCTGGTTTTACAGCACAACCTTTCTGCGGGAGCCAGGATGCTGGCACTGGAATCACAGTCCTGTTTTTCTAAAAGTCGCAGGGAGCCCACTCACCTCTCTTCAGAAAAATGCAACAGAAAACAAAGCCTGAATTCATTATCCTCTCATTTGTAGTTTGATTCCTAGAGGCCCCGACTTCGGTGCCCTGGATGCAAGCTCATGATATGTATCTCTGCTTCCTTTAGATGTAGACGCTTAGGAGAAAATAAAATGGGACAAAGCTAGTTTCTCCTGGACCCATTAAATATTATCCTGAACTGGATATTAACATAAAAGGGAGCTCATGGAGAGAATGGCTCCTTTTCTAAGGGCCCTTCTTCTATTCAGTTGAGCAGAGCTTCAAGAGAAGGGCACTCCAGATGTGATTGCCAGAGACAGCCACAAACAGCCGCAGCTGGATCCTTGCTGGAGCATCAGTGGTTTGAAGATAAAGAACATCGAGCCTGCAACAGCATCATTGTTTCTTCCTCTCTTTGTCCCACTTCCTTTTTCGGTCCTGGTTAATTCCCAGATATGTCAGTGAAATCACTAAGAATCTGGAATGTCTACCATATGTCTAATACATTATTTACTGACTGCATTCTTCCTTTCCTTGAGAACATGCTTTGTCTTCAGAGTCTGATCAGAAACGGTTCTAGTTCCGTGTGCTAAGGACCAGCCACTGTTCTGCCTTCCGGTCTGCTCCTGTCAATCATGCTGACTGCACAGGCATGATGTGGGTTGATGAAGTTTGTGTATGGATGTACATAGCCATCTTGGAGGCTGTCCTTCTCTCTTTGGTGATTCTGTTTCTTAACTCCTCCTTTCCCACGCCGTTTGAGTACATGATCTTGGCCACCATCATTGCCAATTGCATCGTCTTGGCCCTGGAGCAACATCTTCCTGAGGATGACAAGACCCCAATGTCCCGCAGACTGGTAGGTGCCTCTCTCCTTCTCATCTTTCTTTCCCCCTGTTCCTCTTCTTCCCTGGTTTCCTTCTCCTTTGCTTCATCACCTGGCCCCCTTCTCTCTTTTCCTACTCTACACTTCTGTGAATTTGTTCTTTGCTGAGGAACAGGTTGGTGACAAGTCCCACTGGGATTCATAAAGAGGACTGACCTTTTAAATTTCTGCTCCCAGGAAGTTCTGTGTCTACAGCACATGGCAGCCAGGCAAGAAGAAAGGAAAGGCCCAGGGTCTGCTTTCTTCTCTCTTCTTCCTGGGGGACTTTGAGAATGAGAGGAAAAAGGGAGAGTAAAGGAGAGAGCATGAAGGATGCTCAAAGCCTGTGTGCCTTCATGGTTCTGAACTTCCTAAATGTTTGTCCATATTCTCTGTAAAGAAATTATCCATGTGTCTAAAGTACCCCTCCCAAAGAGAACAAAGAAAATGCTTAAAATCCAAACAAATGGGTAAGTGGTTCCAGTCTGATTACCCACGGATGAGAAAGGACTCTTAAGCTTCCAGTATAAGTGATGACCATCTGTGGGAATGCCAGCCCCTTCAAGGCAAAGCCAGCACCATCAGTATTTGCCTTGGGAAGACAGCTGGTCCTGGGTGTGAGCCCCACATCCACCCACTTCTGCAGCTGGCTTCCCTTGCTCTTGTGCACTCTGTGAGTCCTGCAGCACCCTCACTTCCCGGCTGTACATGGGCCTGGCTCAGCACAGGCAGCCTGGTGTCCTGTAGGAGACAGGAAAAGTCAGAGCAGAGGGGTAGCTAGGCAGGGAGTGCCTTGGTTGAAACAGTCCTCCTCTTACCAACACCTCTGTTCTTCATCCCGCAGGAGAAGACAGAACCCTATTTCATTGGGATCTTTTGCTTTGAAGCTGGGATCAAAATCGTGGCCCTGGGGTTCATCTTCCATAAGGGATCATACCTCCGCAATGGTTGGAACGTCATGGACTTCATCGTGGTCCTCAGTGGGTGAGTCCTCTTCCCGTCTCTTCTTTGCATTGGAGGTGCCTGTGGGGTCATGAAGTGGCTGGTGCAAAGAACCTGGGAGTGGCGGGGGCGGGGGGAGACAATTCTGTGGAGGAGAGGAGGAGGAAGAAGTTCAAGGATAAGATTCCCATGGTTCTGAGCCATGGCTGAGCCAGCTGCAGGGGAGTGCAAGTGTTCTGGAGACGCACATGGCATTAGACAGAGGCTGTGGACCCAAGGTCTGGCTGCTGCTGCTTCTGGTTTCCCATTCTATGCTCTGCTAGTGCTGAACACATGTTTCCAAATGAGTCTTTTCACTAAAGCAAGCAGCTTGCCCTGGCATGAGGGAAAACCCCCGTAATGGGCCAAAGGATGCTATCGGGTGCAGTTTTCTTTAGGAGGTTGGGAAAGACTCTTTTAAGTATATTCTCTGAAATGATAGTTGGGACTCGTGTCTTGACAAAAGAGGATTTAAAAAAAAATGATTTACAGATTTATTTATTTATAGATTTATGCATGTTTATAATATGAGAAGCTGGAAAACTGAATCATGTGAAACTGTTTGATAACACATCCCTTTGGAAATTGACATGGTAACATTACGTTGTGTTAAGGTGGTATATGTGATGGCAGCACTTTTATTTAAATATTTGGTAATTCTGCTTTTGAAAATGAATATAGTGTGCCTCTACTGGGCCGGTCCGGTGCTGTTGTCAGCATATGTGATGGGTCTTGGGACTGGTGTTGGTGAGCATGCCTCCTCAGGCTTTTGTGGCTTCTCGTGTGTCTCTGTATCAGGCTGCTCTTGGTACCTGCAGGCGAGGGGGCAGTCTGTGGGTCCTCTGTGGGCGTGGCTGCAAAAAGTGTAGCATGGAAATTCCTTTACCCGCTGCCCAGAAGTTGAAACCTGTGAGGACAAGTTAAGAGCTGGGTGGAAAAGTGAGGAGTGGGGAGAGATGAGCTACCATTACTATTGACCAAAGACAGAGGGGAGCAAAGAAGACCTTTTTCTTTTTTTTCAGAGGACTTGGGCAGGTAAAATCTGACAAGAATGAGAGTTTAGAAACACTTGCATCTTTTCATTGTCTTGTGCAACAGACACAATTGTCATACGTTTAATCTTCATGTCAACTATGATTAAGTGAAAGGGGAAAAGTTGAAGGTGTAATAGACTAGAATGTATAAATAGAAACTAGCGAGCATTGAGCCCCTTAGTATAGGGAACAGATAAGTAGTAGAGATGACTCTTTATGTTTAAAAACATCTGTTGTCTTACAAAAGGATCTTCTGGTTATTTTTCTAAAAGAAAATGCTACTACTGCATTTAAAGTGTGATTTAGTGTGTAAAGATACAGCTTCTGCGTAGTGTTTCAGAAGTACACAGTGTAGACTGTAGTACACCTGCGTGATGTCTTGTGGGTTTTATCCCCATTTAATTAAACTGTGATTGACAAATGAAAATTGTCTATATTTAAGGTATACAATGTGATGATTTGATACATTGTAAAATGATTACTGCAATCAAACTGATTAACATATCCATCACCTCACGTAATTTTATTTATGGTGGTTAGAACACTTGAAAACTACACTTTTAGCAAACTTCAAGTATGTTATACATTATTATTTACTATATGATCATATAGTAATAATATAATAATATAGGTATTATTATTTACCATGATGAATACTAGGTCTGCAGAATGTATACATCTGTAGCTGAAAGTTTTTACCCTTTGATCAATATCTTCTCCTTTCCCCTACCCCCAGTCCCTCATAACCACCTTTCCTTCCATTGTTACTATGACTTCCACTTCTAAAAAATTAGTATAGTCAATATAACTGAGATTGTGCAGCATTTGTCTTTACTTTGCATAGTGCCCTTTAGGTTCATCCATGCTGTTACAAATGGCAGGAATTCCTTTTTAAAGACTGAATAATGTTCTTACGTGTGTGTGTGTGTGCATGTATATCTGGATCACAGTTTCTTTATCCACTCATTCACTGATGGAAATGTAGGTTGTGTCCATATCTGGCTATTGTGAATAATACTGCAGTGCACAGGGGTCCTTAGACGTCTGTCTGAGGTAATGATTTCATTTTCTTTGAACATGAAATGTCTCTATTTCATTTTCTCTGGACACAATACCCAGAAGTGAAATTACTGGATTATATGGTAGCTCTATTTTTAATTCTTCTGAGGAATTTCCGTACTATTTTCTACAGTGACTGGGCCAATTTACATTTCCACCAACAATGCACAAGAATTCTTTTTTCTCCACATCCTCACCAACAGTTGTTATCTTTTGACTTTTGCTAATATTAATAGCTTGGGGATTATTTAAATGTCCCTAAAATAATATATACTATATAAACAGTCCCCAACTTATGATGGTTTACCTTACAGTTTTTTTGAGTTTCTGATGATGCAAAAGCAATATTCCTCCAGTAGCAACTGAACTTTGAATTTTGATGTTTTCCGTAGGCAGGATGGTACTGTCTTATGATGCTGGGCAGTGGCAGATACAGCTCCCAGTCAGCCCTGAGATCATGAGGGTTATTGTTGTGTTTTTTACTTTCAGTATAGTATTCAATAAATTACATGAGATATTCAACACTTATTTAAAAAATTAGCTTTGTGTTGCATGATTTTACCTAAGTGTAGTCTAATGCAAGTGTTCTAAGAAGATACAAGGTAACTAGGCTCAGCTCTGATGTTCATTAGGGACCTTTCTTGGCAAAGTAATGTCTCTGCTTTATAATATGCTATCTAGGTTGGTTATAGCTTTTCTTCCAAGGAGTAAGCGTCTTTTAATTTCATGCTGCAGTCACCATCTGCAGTGATTTTGGAGCTCAAGTAAATAAAAGTCTCTCACTGTTTCCATTGTTCATTAGGTTAGGTGTATTAAATGTGTTTTCAGCTTACGTTGAGTTTATTGGGGTGTAACCTCATCATAAGTCATGGAAGATCTATACAGTAAAAGGCCTTAAATGAATCTGAGTCATTTTAGAAATATGATCTGTTTAAAAGAAGACTACTGTAATGTGGGGGTTAAATGTTAAAATTATGTGAATTCTTAGTCTCACCAAGTCTTATATGTGTCAGAGGCCATTTGAAATTTCTTGTCTAGTCCATTTATTTTCATTTCAAACTATTCTATGTTTAATAAGGAAAATTTGGAAAATACGGAAAAAAATAAAAAAAGTCACTAAGAAAAATTCCTGATTATTTTGTGGTATTTTCTTCCGGCCTTTTTGATGCTTAGCAAGCTCTCTTTTCAGTGCTTGTAATTTTGCTGCCTTTTCTCAGTATATTATGGGCATAGTACATGTTACTCCATATTTTGGTAAAAAGCAGTAAAGACTGATCAGCAGTTTATGAAGTAGATGTACTCAGCTTCTGTATCCATTTTTGTACTTATCTGAGACCTAGGTTGCTTTCTGGGTTTGGCTGTTATGAATAATTATTAAAGATGCTCCAGTGTACATCTTTTGGGTGTCACATTTTAAGAGGCATTGTGACAGGTTGAAGTTCTTTTAGAAGAGACTCTGCTTGCTGGGGTGGGGCCTAGGAAGTAGGATGTGTGAGGGAAGATGTAGAAATTGGCATTGAAAGACAAGAGAAGCTAGTGGGAGCCATAAGCTTGACCTTCAAATGAGGGTTGCCACATGGTTGAAGGGGCAGATTTGTAGAGGTCAACAGAATCCTTCATCAGTGTAACCAGTAAGGCCCTCTGTGTCCCCTTGTGTGGGGTGCGCACGAGTGGGCATGGGTGCTGAGCCCTTGGCCAAGCCACTTGTCCTCTCTGCTTTCTCTCCCACCAGCCCCGGTATCTGCCATTGTTAGCAGCTCCTCAGACTTTGCTGAAAGGCCACTGCCGGCCATCCGAACCAATAGGACTTTGCCCCTGTTCTTCCTGAAACTACTCTTTCTTTCTTTCCAGGGAAGGGGCATGGCACTCTTGAGATCCAAGCTCAGAGTTGTGATTCTATCCCATGGGAATGGATAATCAAATTTTGTCTTCTGTTCAGACAGTGCTTTCATCTACCATGTCACATTGCTTCTAAAATGCATTTTTCTCCTGCAGGTGCATGTCTAAAATATACAGCCTGCGTCTTACAATAATGGCATGATATAGTTTAATTGACAGCATTCGTCTCTTTTGGTGGTGAGTAAAACCACAGGGCACCTACAACTCTTGGGGTCTTAGCTACAGTGAGTATGTTGTCATACCAGCCCAGAGAAGCAGGTAGATCAGATTTGAGATCGGAGTCATCCAGTAGTCAGAGCGGGTAAGTGCTCAGCCCAGGACCGCCAGCAGCTTGACAGCAGATCCAGAGTTGGAACGTGTCCTTTGACCCAGGGCTGGTGTGTCGCCCCTACTGGTGCAACCCCTTCTCCAGGCTTCCTGACACCTGTCCCATGAGCAGCCCACGCTGGCCACTCTGACTTCTCATCTCAGCTCCAGGTATCGCCCGCATCCGCCTCCCATGCGGAGGAGGAATGACATTGCTGGAATAGGACATCGCCTCGGGCTGAGGCTGTCCGGCTTCTCAGCTCTCAGTGTGTGATGGGAGGTCAGGAGGGAGCTGAGGTGCCAGACAGCTGGCTCAACCAAGGACCTACCATCAATGTCCTTTTTCAGAGACAGGGGTTTGGGGGGCCTGGGCCACTGTCTTTTGCCTGAACCCCAGACCTGCTAACTTTCAGAATTCTTAGGTCTGTAAGCTGAGGCAATTCATGGTTCAGAGGTAATTTATGTACATTATTCATAGACTCCTCATAATCCCCCAAATGGGATCTTGTTATCCCCATTTTATAGATGAAGCAACCAAGGTTCAGAGAGGGTGCTAGGAGGTGCTGGAGCCAGACATGAGCCCACATTTTCTGGCTCCAAGTTCCTTTGTCAACAGTCATTTCCTTATGCTGTCAGTGACCTCACCACCTCACAGGCTCTGCAGCTCTGTGCTTGGGTGTTTCTTCGGTCCCCTTGAAGCCATGTGGGATGGGCTCGGTATAATCAGGCAGATGTCCCGGAGCTAGAGCTGAAGCTTCACATGTGACTTGAAGAGGACTAGAGCCCCCTGTGTCCATCCTGAGACTTCTATCCATGGGCTTGGAATACAGCCAACTCCCTGCTCAGTGGTTAAGAAGGCACGTTACTTAACTCTCATGGTTTCATCTGTAAAAACTGAACCAGAAGTTCCACCTTGTTTCATAAGTTGGCTTGTTCATCCATCCATCCACCCATTTATTTAACAAACTATATGTTGTTGAACACTCAAATTCTGGGACTGAGAAATACCAAGGTTAATGTATTCTCATTTCTTCTAAAAGACAGTGAATTTGCCATTCTTTTAACAAATTATGGTGGCTTAGATGGTAAAGAATCTGCCTGTAATGGAGGAGACCCTGCTTTAATTCCTGGGTCAGGGAGATCCTTTGGAGAAGGGAATGGCTACCCCCTCTAGAATTCTTCCCTAGAATTCCATGGACAGAAGAGCCTGGTGGGCTTATAGTCCACGACATTGCAAAGAGTTGGACATGACTGAGCGAATAATACTTTTACTTCACTTTCACTTTCTTAACAAATTATTACCTTACATAACTTTGGATCTCTCTTATATTGGTAACAATTCAAGAGATGCTATTTCTAAATATTTGTTAGGTCTCCTGGATAATTCTAAATTATTTGAAGTCATTATTACAGATTAGCCTTAAAAACAGGTCACAGCCCCTAGAATAGATGGGTGATGGTAGGGGAGGATGAGAACTCAGAGGCACTCCTAACCCATGGGTAGGAATAGGAAAGTGAGGGCCAGGATTGTGTCTTTGAACCCTGTTCATGTCTGTGCGTGGTTAGAGTAGACACTTAATAAATGCTAGTAGAATGGAATCACTTGGTCCATGCCAGATTCTCTTGTCACCGGTTGGATGTGAAAGAGAGTGCTGGGGGCACCCGGAGACTGTCAGTATGGAGGGGTCGCCTATTCCCAGTCCTTCCCTTGGTCGGTCCAAGCCAAGCCTTACCTGCAGCTCTCTCAGGTAGCTATGACCCAGCCTAGCTGCCCGAATCCTGATCACTCCATTAGAGAAATGAAGACTGGGAACTGAGTCTCTAGGTGAGTAAGAGATATTGAACTTCCTGTTGTTTGGCCTTTTACTGGACTCTCAGGGTTACCTTTTGGGATTGCTTCCTGGGTGATAAGTGCAAGGGGTGGCGTCAGAGCTGAATACTGACAACCCAACTTCCTAGAGGTGTATTGGCCGATGGAGGGATATGGAGAGAAGGGCACTATTGGCTCACCCAGCATTTGCCATGTAATGAAAGCTGCCATCTATTGACCTGTATTGCAAAAATTACATTTGTGTCTATATCTTTATTGCTCAGAACATGCTTTATGATCAGTTTTTCTAGCTTTTCTGTGGGAGATGACCTCTCTTGGCTATTCTGTTAGCTGCAGAAACGTGAGTACTAACTCTAAAGAGTGGGCAGATGTGTCTGAGCCTCCTTCCTCCACCAAGACCATCATTCCAGGGCCCAGGTGACCACCTGTCCCCACCCCTCTGTCTTCCTTCAAGTCCTTCAGGAGATATTGTTGAGGACCCACAATGGGCCAGGCAGTGTGCTGCATGTGGGTGGTGCAGGGCTGAGTGTCCCCAGCAGGGGACCATGTGTCATGGTCCAGAGGAAGGGTACCCCGTCTAGCTCTGGGTACTGGGGAAGACTTCCTGAAGCAAGGAGCATTGAAATTGGGGTGTCAGGGCAGGCTGATAGGACTTAGACAAGGAAGTGGAAGAGCTTTTCTGGGTAGGAGAATTTTGCGAATTCAAATCCTTCAAGAATTCAAATCCTTGAAGCTGAGAGAGAGCACATAGGGTGCTTCCAGGGAGGTGGCCAGGGGAACAGTGAGCAACGCTCCCAGAGAGGGCAGCAGGGGCCAGTTCAGGCCGGCTGGGAGGAGCTCGTAGTGGAGCCAGAGGCAGAGGGACCCACTGAAGGCTTGGAGCAGGGACCGGTTAGAGCAGTGATTGGTTCTAACCCTGTGCTCGACGCCGTGCAGGTCTTTTTTCATCCTGGAATTCACTTTGAGTAAAGGAAATGGAAAAGAGAGGGGGGAACCATTGCCATACCCTGAGCTGCAGTTTGGGAGGAGGTGCCTCACCGTGCAGAGGGAAGAAGAAAGAAGGGAAAAGGGAAGGGGGAGGAGAAGAGCCCTAGGAGATGCCGCAGAAGAGCTGGGAGCTGCCATTGGAGGTGCCCAGCTTCTCACCGTGGCACAAGCAGAGTGGTTCAGCCTGGAGCCTGTTGGTAGGAGGACGCTATCTGGAGCTAAATATACATCGATAGGTATTTTTAGAGGGTTTCTGTAAGGAGGCCGCCCTAATACACGCGTTTCCCGAGCAGTTAAAGATCGAGGAAAGCACAGATTTCCTTCCCCAGCACCGTCTCCCCAGTGCTGAGAATGTGGGGGAGGTGTTGATAACGCAGTCTCGGGGCCCCCAGCCCAATTTAAATCTCTGTGGTACTAGAATGATAGCACTTGGGATTTATATAGCATCTCCATGCCAGTGAGCCTGGTGAGCTTTTACAGACCTGTCTTTTACTCATTCTCTTCACTCTAAGTGGGTGAAGCAAGTGGGGGGTGGGGAGCAGGAAAGGGCTGGGTACAGGGAGGAGTCATTGGAGCTTGTTGTTTCAGAGATGGGGAAACTGAGGCCAAGTGAGGCAACGTGATGGGGGCTAGGAGCTACTCAAAGGAACTGAGGCAGTAGAAGCAGATGAGATCTCGGGTGCCTTCATCCTGATGTTGGGGTGCTCCGCTAGCCCTAAGCTAGACTGATTCTCAAGTTCTCTCTCCCAGTGGAGTTGGGCTGCTCGTCTGAAAGACCTCCACCTCCTCACCGGCTCCTTGTTCGTTTCTAGCTCCACTTTGGGGGAACACAGCTGCTGCTTGCAGCTTCTCCTTTCGTCAGAACATTAGTTCTCTGTCTTAATTGCATTTCCCTCCAGATGGGTTCATGTTGGAAAAGATAGTTAGGATATGGAATTTGGATTCAGGGAGGAGATGGGCAGAAGGCAAAACGTGGAGCTTTTGGAGGTCTCTTCTTTGCTCTTTGACGATGTAAACTTTCTTTTGGGGAGACTTCAGATGAGAGTCCCAGCTAGTAATTGACAGGCGGTTGAGCTGCAGTTGCTCCTTGGGTGGGAGATCATTTCTTATTACATAGACCCTTGATCCCTTTTCTCTATTGAGACTCATCATTAATTCATTCTACAGATATTTATTGCATGATTAGAGTAGGTATTTACTATGTAAGTACCTACTTACTATGTTCTGGTGTATGACGCTGCCGTTGGGCTCGTTGCTCTTTCCTGAAGCGTTGCTTCATGTCACCTCCACAGATTGACAGAAGCTCAAACCGGAGACAGCTCATGGGGTCCTGAGTTGGTCTTGGTGTCAACAAGGAGGAAGGAAAGCCAGGGGGAGTGGAGGAAGCTCAGAATGCTCGGGTGGTTTGGTTTGGGAGCATTTTTCTGGCTTTATATTCATTCAGGGTAACAGAGGGAAAGACACAATGACCAGGTACTCTCTAAGCTAGACCACCACCCTGGGTCTGGAGCTCCCATCGGAAGGCAGTTAAATGCATCCAGTCTTAGGCAGGTGCGTGAGTGTGTGTGAAAGAGGGCAGCGGGGGTGAAAAGTCTGAGGCAGGACTACAACGCAGAGGTGGCCATGGCATTAATGTTCATTCTCCAGATTTACAAGAGAGACTCGAGAATTAAAGGGCGGGTCTACATTTCCATTCTGTGCGTGATGTATGTCTCCTCCCTTGGGTAGGGCTTTTGTGTGCTTCTGTCTGTTACTGTCAGTGTAGTGTACAGGTCTGTGTGAAATGTGAGATGCAACAGTACTGTTCAGTGTATGTTTCCCTGAATCATAAAGTAACAGATACGAGGAGTGAAGAGAGATCGCCAAAGGGAGCAGGGCAGATGCTGGAAGGAACAAGAGGGTGTGCTGGGCTTCAGGAGAACCTACAAAGGAAGGCTAAGTCTGAGGTTGCTAAGACTTAGCCACTGAATTTTAGACCTGGGGGAATGATAAATCTGTCCAGCTTTCCGTGTTTATTATTTTTAACAGGAGAAAAAACTGAGACCCACATAGGTAAGCCACCTGTCCATGGTTTTAGAGCTGGAATGTGCTGAGTTGGCTCCTGGTTGGTCAACTCTGGATTCAGGCTCAACTGAAGCTATACTCCACTCTCTCTGGCAGTGAGAATCTGTTACTTCCAGATTATATTCAGGCCACTGGGGTGTTAAGAAATAAATCAGATTTTTAAAAATTACTTGGCTGGAATATATGTGCAACTTATATGGAAACAGAATTTAATATAGTGGACTACATGATTCAGGGGTTTGGGTCCTGGTCCTCACCCTAGTATACCTTCCCTCTCTGGTCCTTCAGTATGGTACTAGGTGATACCTAAACCATCTCAGCTTTCCTTTATGAAATCTCAATTATGAAATAAAGGTAGGACTTCCACTGCCTACCTCACCAGGTCTCACAACAAGAAAATTCAGTAATGACCATGCTGTTGCTGGTGATGTGGGCTCACATTTTACCTATAGCTTGCATGTCTTATCTCAAATGTGGAAGCCCTCATACACTATCTCAGCATTTGCATACATCATTTTATGCATAGAAACACAAAGCGAGGCAGATATTATCTCTGTTTTAAGATGAGGAAACCAAAACTCAAAGAGACTAAGTCACGAGCTCAAGGCCAAACACTTACTAAAGGAGGGGTCGGCATTTTCATTGCATTATACTATCAGCCGTCTAAACCCCATGCAGTGTCTCCTGTACAACACAGCTGTCTCAGCCAGAGTGTTTTGAAAGACAGTGAAGCAAAATATGAAATCGGTGAGGAGAAATACTATCCCCCTAGGTCAGTGATGTTACGAAGATAAATGTTAAAATACACCTAAAGCACCTCGCGGAGAAGGCAATGGCACCCCACTCCAGTACTCTTGCCTGGAAAATCCCATGGATGGAGGAGCCTGGTAGGCTGCAGTCCATGGAGTCGCTAAGAGTCGGACTCGACTGAGCGACTTCACTTTCACTTTTCAGTTTCATGCATTGGAGAAGGAAATGGCAACCCACTCCAGTGTTCTTGCCTGGAGAATCCCAGGGACAGGGGAGCCTGGTGGGCTGCCGTCTATGGGGTCGCACAGAGTCGGACACGACTGAAGTGACTTAGCAGCAGCAGCAGCAGCAGCAGCAGCAAAGCACCTTGAGCGCCTTTTAAAAAAGATGTTTAAAATCGAAAACATTGCAAATACTATAGTTCTGTAGGCCTCATTCAGAATCATCATTTATCTCTATTAAACTAACAACCACACAGACAAGTTTCACCGCAACCTATTGCAGATTCCATGACTATGGCTGATTTAAAATTTCCCCTTAGTTGTCATTTTGCTCAAAGACAGAAGTTTCCTCCAAGTTGATATGAGGTATATCTTATTTCTTCTTAGAAGTATCTAATTTTATTTGAACTAGCCAAATCCTCCTGTGGTTATTATCAACAACAATAAAGAAATTCCAAGTAAAAGTGGAAACAAAGGCCTTCATTTTTAACCTCATCAACGCTGTTTTCCAGATTCTTTTTTTAAGAAAATATTCTCTTTGTCTTCTGGTCCTCCGCAGCACACAAACATACACAAGTCAGAGGGCTCTGGACGTTAGAAAGGAGGGCTGAGGAGAGTGCCCTTCTGCCTGGGAGGAATGTCCAGTCAGGAGGACCATTCCAGTTCTCTCTCTGAGGAGAGCTGACAGGAGAGGCTGAATTCTGATGTCCTCCCCCTTGCCTTTCATCTCCTCCCGTCTCGGCTGCCACTCTTCTGTCAGGAGCCTGGGCCTTGGTGACAGGATGGTTAGGAGAGGAGCTCAAGGTCGTGGCTTTTCTCCCTGGCCTCAAGCTCTGGGACAGTGAATGGAAGGCAGAGTGACAGGTGTGACTGTTTCACACTTGAGATGGCATTTGTGGTGACGTCTCACGGTTTACATCCCTGTGGGGGTTCTGTACATCTCACCTCTTCCCCCACCAACCCTCTAGGGCTGGACTAGTCCTGGAGGAGTCATTCTTAGTCCAGAACCACAGGCGTGGCCATGGGAAGTTGAAGCTGAACTAGAACTGATTTAGGGTATCTTTGCCGTACAGTCTTGATCAAAACTCTGGATGATGGGTGGGAAAACCAGAAGGATTTATCTCCTGGGCCTCCCACTCAGGGTTACCCTTGCCCCCATATCTGAAACTTTGAGTTATGGGGAAAGACATAGGAGGAGGAAGGGCCAGGAGAAGACCTGGGGGAGGGAAGGATAGAAGCAGCCAGTATTCGTCTTGGGCCTCTTACGTTCCAGATGTTGTGCTGACTAAGAGGGATGCAGTCCTGGGTGGGGGTCTAGTTTCTGTTGTCTTGGAGCTAGCTGTCTAGCAGAGGAGACAGATACTAAATTAAACTTTAAAGGTGTATCAGGGTTGCAGAGAAGACGTGTTACAGTGCTAGGAGCATTTTATACTGGGACCCTAACCTAATCTGAGGGGAAGAAGGTCAAGAAGTTGGTGTCGAAACCCAGAGATGGAGTGAACCTTTCTCTAGGAACAGAGAGAAGAGGGAAGGGAAGGATGAGGAGGGTTTAGGTGGAGGTTGGGGCAAGTGTGAAGGGCTGGAGGTGGGAGAGGGCAGCCCTGGGGAACAGAAGAAGGCCGGTGGAGCCCAGCCTGTAGTGACTAAGGTGATGGTAACCTGAGGGGAGTTGGAGAAGTGGAGGGGCCACATCATTCAGGGTCTGCTTGGCACCACCAGGGATGTTCAGTGGGAGGCCGTTGGCTGGTTGGAAGCAGGGAAGTCGACATATTTGCAGAAGATGAATGGGGATGGGTGATGTTCGCTGAGAAAATAGAACTTCCCTGAATGATTCCAAGTCTGCTCAGTGTTAAGATAGAATTAATGTCTTTAAAGAGTCCCTCCCTCTCCCTTGCCTCCTCCATCCAACAGTGGCCCTCAACTATAATTTTGCTTAACCTATTGGAACTGTACCAAAACCCAGTCTCTAGACCTTATAATCTAACCCATTCTACACTAAAGATCTGTTAACCCTGCCTGGAGTAGAGACATAGTCCTGCCTTCTGGATTCACACTCTGAGTGTCTCCTACTGATTCAAATAATGGGTTAGAATTGATGAGTGTGTGGGCTTTTATTTTTGATGTTCAGCAGAGAAATTATTTAAAAAATGCTTTTCTGAGAACATTGCTATATGATTATTAGGATTTTTATTTTTCTGATAGAACAATAGTCAAAAGATCAAGCCAACCCACATGCTTGTTGATGAGATGTTTCTCTTCCTCCTGCTCTCTTAGCCCGTGACACATCATGATGCCGAATCTGGATCTGAGTTGAACTCTGGTTAATAGCCACCATAAATATACCATTTTGTGATCTAGGGGCCCCTTCTAGGGGGAGCTTAAAATGCTCTGTAATTCATCCTCTTCCCACTTCTCACGTCGGGAAAAGAAACAGAGGCCTCCCCTCTCAGCTCCCTTTCTGAGTAAGTGCTGTGTTCTCTCTTCTAGAGACAGGTCACCCAGATGGAGGCTTCTCAGCTGGGCTCTGATGTCGAGGTGGGAGGTGTTCACTTCTTACCCCAGGCTTCCCCACTGAGTGCTTAAATTCACATCCTCTCTTCACATGAGTGCAGCCAGCTCTTTAATGTTCTGGCTTCTTCCTCCTTGCTCTTGCTTTGTTCTTCTCTTACTCTCCCTAACCTTTCTGTTTTCATTTTTCACTGTAGTTCAAAATAAAAGACTAGGTGAGTTGGGGACAGGTGCCATGGAGAGTGATGTATTTGTGTATGTGCTTATGCATGTGATGCTAGTTCCGACAGACACCTTCTTAGAGCTCTGTCTACAGAATGACTTTGACATTCAACCCCTCTTCTCCAGCAAACAGATCCACGTATGAGGTGGGTTCTCCTTACTGGGAATCTGATAGCTCAAAGTTTGACCAGCTTCTACTGCAAACAAAGGAGGACTTCCATGATTACTTTAACTCCCCCCAGTTGTGACTGATCTGAAAACAAACTAAAGCTGAGCACTAGCAAGTCACCCAGGAATTAACATTTTAGGACCACAGATAGAAAATAAAAGCATGTATATACTTTAAGAATACACCAATGGATTTTAGTCAGTTGTAGGGAAGTGGATGAACCTAGAGCCTGTTATAGAGAGTGAAGTAAGTCAAAAAGAGAAAAACAAATATGGTATGCTGCTGCTAAGTCGCTCCAGTCGTGTCCAACTCTGTGTGACCCCACAGATGGCAGCCCATCAGGCTTCCCCATCCCCGGGATTCTTCATGCAAGAACACTGGAGTGGGTTGCCATCTCCTTGTCCAATGCATGAAAGTAAAAAGTGAAAGTGAAGTCGCTCAGTCGTGTCCGACTCTTAGCGACCCCATAGACGGCAGCCCACCAGGCTCCCCCATCCCTGGGATTCTCTAGGCAAGAACACTGGAGTGGGTTGCCATTTCCTTCTCCAATGATGAAAGGGAAAAATGAAAGTGAAGTCGCTCAGTCGTGTCCGACTCTTAGTGACCCCATGGACTGCAGCCTACCAGGCTCCTCTGTCCATGGGATTTTCCAGGCAAGAGTACTGGAGTGGGGTGCCATTTCCTTCTCCATATATATATATATATATATATATATATATATATATATATACTTTCATGTATGAAACAGAAAACTAGCGGGAATTTGCTGTATAACACAGGGAGCCCAGCCTGGCACTCTGTGACCACCTAGAGAGATGGGATGGGAGGGGATATGTGTATGTGTGTGTGTGTGTGTGTATAATTATGACTGATTTTCATTGTTGTGCAGCAGAAACCAACACAACATTGCAAAGCAATTATCTTCCAACTTAAAAAAAATGGGTGAATTCTGTAGTATGTAAACAATACTTCAATAAATCTGTTTTTAAATAAAGGAACAAAGAATGTACCTGAAGAGACCCCTGGAATTATTGCAGTGGACATGCAGATTCATGGCTGCACCCAGCATTGGCTGTTTCCTGAATAGTGTTTCTCACAACTCCGTACCACAGTATCATTTTTCTAAGATGTGTGTGGGTGCCATTGTAATTTATCAGATATAAACACACTTGGACTAAATACTGGTGTTGTGCTTCTCTTTTAGCTAGTATAGCACAGTGGTTAGCAGTTTGGGCTCTGTAGATAAGCAGACTGGAGCTCCTGTTTCTGCTCTGCTGTTTACTAGCTCTGTGGTTGTGGGCAAGCGGTCCAGCTTCTTTGAGCCTCGGCGTCTTCATCTCTGTGAAAAGACGGGAGGTAGTGATGGATAGTCCAGCTTCTTTGAGCTGCGGCATCTTCATCTCTGAAAAAGACGGGAGGTGGTGATGGATAGTAATACCTAACAGAGTTGCTGTGGAGCTGTATTAATGAAATAACTCCTCTGGGAGGGTGAAGTGAATCTGGGATTTTTGACATTAAAAAAATGAACCTTGCACTTGAAAGGGTAAGAACGGATGATTCAGTGTGACCCGTTATTACAGACGAAGGGGCTGAGGCCCAGAGAGGGCTTTGAGAACTTGAACTCTAGTGTAGTCCTGGTACTCTTGTGTCTGGGTGGAAGGTCACTTGCCAGCAGCTAATACCCGATTTTGGCCGGGAGGTGAGGTAGACATGGAAGTTAGATCATCGTCTAACCATTGTTAGACCATCGTCAATGTTGGACCCTTTTTTTTTTTTTTTAAGTCTAAAATACCTTAAGTACTTGCACTCATGAACGGAATGGTTTGGTTGGAGTAGAATATATATGTGTGTGTATCTGTCCGTAAGACAGCTCAGCACAATGTGATCAGGACACAGCTTTGTTCTGGTTGGTGGTTCAGTCTCTAGTAGTGGTTAGAAGAGGGAAAGATGTAAGCCAGGCCAGGGACACCCAGGTCTCGATCCAAGGTTAGGTAATCCATAGTTAGCCTTTGGATTCTTTGTCTTCCACTGTTGATCCCAGGTAACTTGGATAGTTAAGTCTTTTTTGGTGATTGCTTGTGCATTTTTCCTCATCATTGTCTGTATGAGTATAAGGGTTAAAAAAGAAAATGTAAATTGTTGGATGTATGGTAGGTATATAATAAATACTTTCTTCTAGTTATTAATAATACCCGTCGATTCAAGGAATATTTCCTATGCATATACAAAACACTTTACTGAGTATTGGGATGAAAAAGGTAAATTGGAAGATATCTGCCCTCAAGGAGCTTTCAGTCTGATATAGAGATAACATCCATATACAGATAATTTTAACTGTTTGATCAGGAGGAAAGTTTGCAAATCTGTTCTGTCCATTCAGCTTTCCATCTATCCGCTTTTTATTAAATGCTTTCTGTGTACAAGGTCTAGTTGTGGATAGCAAGAGGGACAGTAATAGAGTTAAATGAGGAAGAGACGGAAGGTCACTGGGAAATCATGCAACTGTTGACACCTCTACTAGAAGCTGGTATCAGCAGCCCTTAACACTTTTGCCCCCTAGTTTGATCAGGCTTTGAAAGTAAGAATGAGAAGAAAGTAGACTGTTTCATTTCATTTTAGTGTTGCTTTTTCCTCTTTAAGAAACCAGTTGAGGCTATTTATAAAACGTTCATGTTTGCCTGGATATCACTGCTGGTTAACATTTGGCAAACTGCAAACTCTGTGGCCAGGAGGACAGAGGATCAGGAGCCAGTGTCAAAGGGAAAACCAGCTTCTTCCTTGCTAATGTTTTTTCTGTCCTAGGTTTGCACAAAAAAGGTTGAGAAGTTAGATATTTACTAGTGAACTGTGTGTGACTACAACAAATAAATTGGAGTCAGTAGCAAATAAATGATTGTTGTAGGTCTTTGGAGGAGGATTTATTATTGCGGCCAGAGTGTTTGAATGGTCCTTAGGGATGTCAATTACATTGCTCCTTGCTGCAGCTTCTCACATGCCTTCTGTATGGGGGTTATGTCATTAGATCTAGGAGAGCTTTTTTGAAGGGAAGAGGCTAGTTTGGCTTCAAGTTCAAGACCCTAATGAAATGAGTTTCAGAAAGGAGTTACCCAAATTATTTAGCTTTATTTATTGATACTCACTATGTCCAACTCTGGAAAAGGGTTCCTTCATTTCAGCCACTGGCCCTTGTCATAGCAATGCCAGGTCAGGAGGCAGGGAGGGGAAGGATGGATGGAGAATTGTAATTACCTGCTTATTCAGGAGTGCTGGCTTAGTTAACAGCTGATGGTCAGTGTGAAGCACTGCATTAAACATTCTGAAGGGTTTTCTCCTTTAGTTTTCACAACAACCCTATGAGGTAGATACTATTATTATTACCACTAGATGAGGAAAGTAGGGCTTAGCTGGTTCAGGAGTTTTCCCCAGTCACACTGCTAGTGGTCAATGGGGCAGGGATTCAAATGAAATTGCCCAATCCCAGAACTTATGCTTTTTTGAATTTGTTTTATTTTTTTAAATTTTATTGAAATATAGTTGATTTTAATAAATTTTTTGAATTTTAAAATAAATTTCAAAATAAATTATGATTTCAATAATTTCTGCTGTATAGCAAAGTGACTTAGTTACAAATATATATATTCTTTTTCATTTTCTGTTCCATTATGGTTGATCATAGGATATTGACTAGAGTTCCCTGTGTTATATAGCACCATCTGATTATTTATCTAGCCTGTATATACTGGTTTGCATCTGCTGATCCCAAACTCCAAGACTTCCCTTCCCCACCCCACCTCCCTCGTGGCAGCCTCAAGTCTGGCCTCTATGTCCAGAAGCTGGGTTTTTAACCATGATGCTGCACTGCCTTCCTAGCGTATATATCACAGTGACTGTCGACTCTGATTTTGTTTCCCTCCTGATGCACTTTAACTGACAAGAGTAAAGGGATTTATCTGTGATAGGTCAAAATCCATTCATTGGAATATGGTTTTGGTTACTGGGAAGATGTCTTTTATTGAAGAGGATTAAAAGAACAATAGATTATTGGATTTTCTCTATCACTTTAATCTTGAAATCATTTCAGACATATTATCCATTTAGCCCTTTAAAGTCAGTTAATGTTATAATACAGGACACAGCCTGGCAGGATGGACAGAACAAAGGCTATGGAATTACATTGTTTTGCGTGTAAAGTCTGAATGTGGCTCTGTGACCCTGAGCAAGTTTTGTAACCTGTTATCCTCAGTTTTCTTGACTTCCTACTTTTGCATTCCAGTCCCCTATAATGAAAAAGACATCTTTTTTGGATGTTAGTTCTAAAAGGTCTTGTAGGTCTTCATAGAACCATTCAACTTCAGCTTCTTCAGTGTTACTGGTTGGGGCATAGGCTTGGATTAGTGTGATATTGAATGGTTTGCCTTGGAAACGAACAGAGATCATTCTGTCATTTTTGAGATTGCATCCAAGTACTGCATTTCAGACTCTTTTGTTGACCATGATGGCTACTCCATTTCTTCTAAGGGATTCCTGCCCACAGTAGTAGATATAATGGTCATCTGAGTTAAATTCACCCATTCCAGTCCATTTTAGTTCACTGATTCCTAGAATGTTGATGTTCACTCTTGCCATCTCCTGTTTGACCACTTCTAATTTGCCTTGATTCATGGACCTAACATTCCAGGTTCCTATGCAATATTGCTCTTTACAGCATCAGACTTTGCTTCTATCACCAGTCACATCCACAACTGAGTGTTGTTTTTGCTTTGGCTCCATCCCTTCATTCTTTCTGGAGTTATTTCTCCACTGATCTCCAGTAGCATATTGGGCACCTACCGACCTGGGGAGTTCCTCTTTCAGTATCCTATCATTTTGCCTTTTCATACTGTTCATGGGGTTCTCAAGGCAAGAATACTGAAGTGATTGCCATTCCCTTCTCCAGTGGACCACATTCTGTCAGACCTCTCCACCATGACCCAGCTCAGCATTCAGAAAACTAAGATCATGGCATCTGGTCCCATCACTTCATGGGAAATAGATGGGGAAACAGTGGAAACAGTATCAGACTTTATCTTTTTGGGCTCCAAAGTCACTGCAGATGTTGACTGCAGCCATGAAATTAAAAGACGCTTACTCCTTGGAAGGACAGTTATGACCAACCTAGATAGCATATTCAAAAGCAGAGACATTACTTTGCCAACAAAGGTCCGTGTACTCAAGGCTATGGTTTTTCCAGTGGTCATGTATGGATTTGAGAGTTGGACTGTGAAGAAAGCTGAGTGCTGAAGAATTGAAGTTTTTGAACTGTGGTGTTGGAGAAGACTCTTGAGAGTCCCTTGGACTGCAAGGATATCCAACCAGTCCATTCTAAAGGAGATCAGTCCTGGGTGTTCTTTGGAAGGAATGATGCTAAAGCTGAAACTCCAATACTTTGGCCACCTCATGAGAAGAGTTGACTCATTGGAAAAGATTCTGATGCTGGGAGGGATTGGGGGAAGGAGGAGAAGGGGACGACAGAGGATGAGATGGCTGGATGGCATCACCGACTCGACGGACATGAGTTTGAGTGAACTCCAGGAGTTGGTGATGGACATGGAGGCCTGGCGTGCTGTGATTCATGGGGTCGTAAAGAGTTGGACATGACTGTGCGACTGAACTGAACTGACCCTCAGTTTCCTCATTGGGAAGTTAATGGTTCAGGGTATTTGTGAATATTGATGAATATTTGATGAGCATCATGATATGATGTGGCAGGCTTCCCTGGTGGCTCAGATGGTAAAGAATCTGCTGGCAGTGCAGGAGACCTGGGTTCAATCCCTGGGTCAGGAAGATCCCCTGGAGAAGGGAATGGCTACCCATTCCAGTATTCTGGCCTGGAGAATTCCATGGACAGAGGCTACAGTCCATGGGGTCGCAAAGAGTTAGACACAACTGAGTGACTAACATACTTTCGTGATATGATATATATCAAACACTTGGCACAGTGCTTTGTACTCAGTAGATTTTGATAAATAGCATCTCTTGCCATTTACTAATTTATTAATGAGGAAAGGGAAGCATAAAATTAACAAGTACATTCCTTGAGTTACTCTGAGCCCTGCAGAAGTTCTTGATATAGCCATGATGAAGTCAGTGTCCTGTATTTTCAGTCTGTTGCTACTTGTACTGGGTCATATTAGCTTCTAGAATGTAATAAATCTTGGGTGGACTTCAGAGTTCCAAATCACTTTGTATTTTATCCGTACTCACAGCTCTTCTTTACCTAGGATACGGGGTTTCAAATTATAGTTGAACAACTGTATTTATCTAATAATAGTAAAGCCGGTCTGCCCCTAATAGTACCTAATACAGCAAAGTATCAGCTGGCTACACGTAATAGCAATGCTTGCCTGATGTGTATGGTCTTCTTTTTATTTCCTTAACCCTCTTTTTAAAAATTCTCTTTCCAGCTCTGGTTTTACATTTACTCCATGACATCAGTCCATTTTATTTCCTCTCTAATATCTTATTTTCTTCCCTTCCCTTCATATTTATACAATCAAAATCTCACGATAGGTTTGTATTTTTGTGTGTGTGTGTGTGTTGCATTCTGATTACACATCTGAGTTGTCCTCTTTTGTTTTTTTATTTTATTTTGTTATTTTTAATTGGAGCATAATTGCTTTACAGAGCTGTGTTGGTTTCTGCCTTACAACATCAAGAATCAACCATGAGTATATATCCGCTCCCTCATGAGCCTCCCTCCTGCCCCCACTAACCCATCCCACCACTCGGGGTTGCTCTTCCTCTTTTGAAAGAACACAGACATTCACATTACAATAAATGATTTGTTTGCTTTCATTTATGCAGTATTTTCTATTCATTAGACCTTATTCTTTTTCATGTTTCTTTTCCTTCTTTTTTTTCCTGTATTGATCAGAATCTTATAATCAGTTTCTTATAATTACCAACCAAATTAAGTTCTTATAGTGGAGATACGACTTTTTATCTTTTTTCTTTTATTCCCCATCACGTCCCCCACTTTTGCAGGCTATAAGCAGGAATCCACATGTATTACTAAACTTGATGCTGAACTTACAGTTGATTTTTAAGACTTACTGTAGCACCTACAGTTTGACAGTCAAATGCAGTCAGTGCCAGTGAGAAATCATGTGTTGTAGTGGGAAGCCCATCCAGATAAAAATTGATCCAGGCCTGGTACTCGTCCTTGTTTCCAGTATGACGGCAGGGCTAGCTTGTAACCATCCTGAGTCTAAATTTTCTGCTCTACAAAGAGAGCAGTACTAGCCTTGCAGAAGTGTTGAGGAGATTAAATGGAATGACATATGTGAGAGTGTCTGCTACCTTCCTAGCTGTTGCTGCCTTTTCCTGTCTACCTTCCTCCATGCCTTCCGCGCATCAGTAGGAGGAGTCCTGGAGGCCCCTATGCAGTTTATCTATATTCAGGCCATGGTGCTGCGGAGGAGGGAGCCCATTAAAGTTTGATGGTGCTCCTGGGCACTGCGGGGCTGGAGAGGTGAGATGGAAGAGAAGAGAAAGAATAAGAAATTATGCAGCTTTTCAGAAGATGTGCACAGGCTTATGGTTTATGATCTGTCCATATGGGTGCCTGCTGACGTGCCATATATATTCTTGCCTGAGGTTACAACAGAGTACATCTGCACCTATGCTTTCATCCGTATCCTCCGTCTCATGTATTATCCTAAGGAGAACTCTTGAATGTAAATAGCATGGCAGTTGTGTCCTCGTAGCAGCTTGCTTGCTTTATCAGAGATTTCATTGAAAGGATTTTAAAGCCTTTCTTTCCTTTTTTTAAAAAATATTTTTAATTGATGTAGCATTAATTTATAATATTGCCATAGCTTGTTTCTATGAATTATTCTAGGGCTGGATCCCCCTGCCTTTCTGTAAACTGCTCCAAGGGATAACTCTTTCTTTCTCCACAGCTGAGTAGCTTTCCCAGCCCCTGACCCTGACTGGTTTGGTCTTGTCTTTGCCAGGAGGACTTTACCCTAGGAATTTTCTGGGAGTAAACTCCCCCAGGTCATCATTTCTGGAATGCAGATCCTGGGCATTTGGTAATGAATTTGTCACACGAACAGCGACTCAGCCCTTATTTCACTCATGATTCTGCCCTGTTATTTGAGGCAGACCCATTTTTCAATGAGATTATCTTCTCTTTATTTATGTGAAAGGAGGGAGGAAGAAAAGCCTGTTTGGTGATTTTCTGAAGGGCAGATCTCCTCCAAATTTAGTTGTGTATTAAGAACAAAAACAAAGATCAAGGGATTTGTGAAAAGGGTGGTTTGTTTTTTTCAACTGAGTTCAGAGATTTTCCAGAAAGGGTAACTTTTTTTCTTCCCAGGTGTTGCTAGTGGTAATGAACCCACCTGCCAATGCAGGAGACTTCAGAGATGCAGGTTTGATCCCTGGATCAGGAAGATCCCCTGGAGAAGGGAATGGCTACCCACTCCAGTATTCTTGCCTGGAGAATCCCATGGACAGAGGAGCCTGGTGGGCTACAGTCCATAGAGTCTCACAGAGTCAGACATGACTGAAGTGACTTAGCACAGCAGGGTACTACCTCCTTGATTTTTCTGTTTGATTAAATTCTTTGCTACAAAATGATGCCGTTTCCAACATCACTGTTTCTATCAGTGGTGTCAGTGGTCCATGTGATTACAAGGAAATGACCTTGATGTGTGTCAGGAATACTACCAGGATCTTCTCCAAGGTACCTCCAGTTCCTTGTGACAACCCCAGCTGCAGCCTAGAAGAATTGGATGGATGGGCTTTAGGGAGTCTTGAATCACCTAGAATCATATGGTAAGTTAGCATATATGAGCATTTCCCCCCCCAGGAAAAGGGTCCATAGCTTTTATCAAAGGAACCTGTGACCCACATTTAGGACCATTTTATTAAATGATCTCTAAGGAACCTACAGGCTTGAGAATTTGGGGGAATTTATTATCCTTCCTGTCATATATATATTTCTGTTATGTTTGATGCCTTCATCAATCCATGATCTTACTTTCCTCCTGCCTGTTTCTGTCATCTCTCTCCTCATTGGGATTGTTGTCAATGGGTGCATTCACTATAGTGAAATTGAAGTAGCTCAGTCGTGTCCGACTCTTTGCAACCCCGTGGACTGTAGCCTACCAGACTCCTCCCTCCGTGGGATTCTCCAGGCAAGAATACTGGAGTGGGTTGCCATTTCCTTCTCCAGGGGATCTTCCCAACCCAGGGATCGAACCCAGGTCTCCCACATTGCAGGGAGATGCTTTAACCTCTGAGCCACTAGAGAAGCCATCATAACTTGACTCCTGGTGACAGGTTTGCCCCAGCTCTCCTCTGTCATCACATATGCAATTGAATCATTTCCTTATATATACCTTGTCCTGATCAGGATCTTTGGACAGATTTTTCTTTCTTTTTCTTTTTATTTATTTATTTATTATTATTATTTTTTTACTTTACAATATTGTATTGGTTTTGCCGTACATCAACATGCATCTGCCATGGGTGTACACGTGTTCCCCATCCTGAACCCCCCTCCCACCTCCCTCCCCATACCATCCCTAAGCTTTTTAGCATCGCGTCCTGGACATCCATCCGCTTGATCTCTTTCCTGCCTTGTGTCCACTGCCCCTCTTGTGTCATTACTGTCACTGAGAGCTTTCTCACCCCAGTAGGGCCAGACTTGGAGGTACCTTTCTCATCTCCGAGCTTCGTCCTATATTCCTTCACATGCTGTCATTCTGCTTTGTTTATTTCCTGCTGCTACTGCTGCTAAGTTGCTTCAGTCATGTCCGACTCTGTGTGATCCCAGAGACGGCAGCCCACCAGGCTCCCCCGTCCCTGGGATTCTCCAGGCAAGAACACTGGAGTGGGTTGCCATTTCCTTCTCCAATGCATGAAAGTGAAAAGTCAAAGTGAAGTCGCTCAGGTCGTGTCCGACTCTTATAAGACTTCAAATATATCCCAAATAAACAAAGACATATTGGTAAGATTCAATATTGTAAAAATATCAATTTTCCCCAACTTAGTCAGTCCCTGCATTTCCAAACAAAACCTTGATATTTTTCACAATTTACTTTAAATTTGTATGAAACTATAATGCCCAAGATTGGCTTATTTTAAAGGCCAGATGGAGAAGAGATGATTAGCACTATCAGTTATCAAAAAGCTTTACAAATACACAGTCATGAATAGGACATACAAAAAATAACTGATGGGCTAGAACAGAGCGCCTAAAAGCAAGCAATGCATACATAGGAACCTAGCACATAAATAGAAGTGGCATCAGACCTCAGTGTGTGCACGCGCGCTAAAGACACTTCAGCTGTGTCCGACTCTGCAACCCTATGGGCCGCAACCCTATGGGCCACAACCCGCCAGGCTCCTCTGTCCATGGGATTCTCCAGGCAAGAATACTGGAGCGGGTTCCTATGCTCTCCTCCAGGGGATCTTCCTGACCCAAGGATTGAACCCACATCTCTTATGTCTCCTACATTGGCAGGCAGGTTCTTTACCACTAGCGCCACCTGGGAAGCCCAGGGCAAAAGATGTACTTTCACCAAATGAAGTTGGGAACCTATGGAAAAACATATAGGTACAGTCATACTTCACATAGGGCTTCCCTGGCGGCTCAAATGGTAAAGAATCCGCCTGCAATGCAGGAGACCTGGGTTTGATACCTGGGTTGGGAATATGCCCTGGAGGAGGGCATAGCAACCCACTCCAGTATTCTTACCTGGAGAATCCCCATGGACAGAGGAACCTGGCGGGCTTCAGTCCATGGGGTTGCAGAGTCAGATACGACTGAGCGACTGAGCACAGCACGTACTTCACAGAGTAACACAAAAATAAATTCAAGGATTAGAACATAAATATGACAAGTATGATTTTAAAATAGTACTAGAAAATATAGGGGAATATCATTATGACTGGAATAGCATTATGGAATATCACCAACTCAACAGACCTGAATTTGAGCAAACTCTGGGAGGTGGTGAAGGACAGGGAAGCCTGATGTGCTGCAGTCCATGGGGTCGCAAAGAATCAGACAGGACTGAGTGACTGAACCTCAACAAAATCATTATGACCTTCCTGAAAAAAGCCCAAATGACCGATAAACCGCCATATCTTCATCACAGTCTTGCATTTCACTTATACACTGCCTCTGTCTCAGCTCCCTACAATAAAATGGGGAGTCTGATTACCTAAGAGAAAAATGAACTCTGCATAGGTAACAAAATTATTTTTTCTTAGCTGGTTTCCAAAGGTCAGGGCATATTCAGGAGTCCCATTTGTTCCCTATAAAATGACTAAAACGAAGAGGGTTTGTAGATAAGGAATGTCACTCTTCTACAAGCTAGGCCATCAGTCCTGTTGTCTCATGTACACAAATATCCAATGACAGCTTTCAGAGATAAGGAAGAGCTATAAAATGAATGATAACCAGGGGTTCTCTGTCTCCAGCAAAGAAGATATATGAGGAAACCAAATTAGTGTGGTAGGAGAGGTAAAACTATGGTAAAACTCCGGGTTGAGAAAAAAAATGTCTCTTGACTACGAGAATCTGAAACACTGTAATGCAAAGGAAGAAAAGCATCATATGCATGCCCTTTTCTCAAATGCTCTGAAAATCAAATTAACCATTCATCTTGGGAAGAGTGAATAGCTGGTGAATTTAAAGGGGATAAACTCCAGTTCACTAATAAGCCTGATCAAAACCAGAACCCATGATCTAGAAGGATGAAATGCATATACCCATAGAGAACCTTGCTGTCTTGGGAGAAGCTCCAACCCTCTCACCTTTGATAGAACACAGAGAGAAGAACCATACACATACCGCTCCAGTGTCCCAGGGGATAAGCTGTACCAGCCCCTCCCCTCATCCAGGGAGAAGCCTCTGACCTTTTGTATGAGATTCTGGACACACACAGACACACACACACACACGCACACATACACCCTGTTGCCTCACCATATGGGCCATGAATGATTCACAAAGCTTCAGAATCAATTATTCATACAAACCAAAGACCAAACACTTTGCTAATTGTCCAGGCAGGAGGGGTGAAGAGGGAAAGGAGACTGACTGAAGGAAAAGGAATCTGAGTCAGTCTGACAATTGGCAGTATTAACACTTCATTTATTTTAAATGAAAACAAAAACAACCACCATAAAGAACCAAGAGAAAGAAAATCACTTTCTCTAAGTTAACTGAGTAACTAATGGGATAGGGGCTGATAGAGAAGGGGAGGAACCTCTGCCCCCACCCCCAGAGTCCTAATCAAAGCACTCCACTCCATGGCTCCTTGTTCTCTGCCTGTTGCCCACCCTCAGCTGGGCAGGGTGCTCAGAACCACACACACCGCTACGGGGCCTAAGGTTCAGTCGTGGTCTGCATTTTTATTCCTGCTATGTGGGCTCAGGATGAGGAAACACACAAGGGCGGACTATGAAGCTGGAGTTCAAGGCTTAAGCTGGGTCCCTGATTCCTGTCTCTCCCTCCCCACTCAGCCCCGTGGGCAGATACTAACAGGCCCTTGCTTTTCACCTCCTTATTCACCCATCCTTTGTTGGGCATCTATTAATATTATGAGTCTGAGAAAATCTAAGTTACTCTAGAGAAGAAGGAAGAAGCCATGCCCCCACCCTCAATCTCAACAGAGAGACCAGAGGGCCACAGGAATAACAAAAGAGGAGGCAGGGCAGCATCTGCTGATGAAGGGAAAATGCAGCAAAATGCTCAGGGGGTCCAGAGAAGGGGGTCTATCTTCCTGAGGAGTCAAGTCTTGAGCTGGTTCCCACAGAACATCATGGCACAGACTATTAAAAGGTAAATGGCACCCCACTCCAGTGCTCTTGCCTGGAAAATCCCATGGGCGGAGGAGCCTGGTGGGCTGCGGTCCATGGGATCACTAAGAGTCAAACACAACTGAGCGACTTCACTTTTCACTTTCATGCATTGGAGAAGGAAATGGCAACCCACTCCAGTGTTCTTGCCTGGAGAATCCCAGGGATGGGGGAGCCTGGTGGGCTGCCGTCTATGGGGTCACACAGAGTCGGACACGACTGGAGTGACTTAGCAGCAGCATCAGCAAGAGTTTTAGAGAGTTCTCCATTTAGGACTTGTACATCTCTTATTATAGTTATTTGTGTTATCTTATAATTTTATTGTTCTTATGAATGAATTAATATTTTTTGCATTTCTAATCAAATATTGCTAGTGTCTAGGAATGTTACTATTTTTCTTTGTTGTTATTATACCCACTGAGGGCTTCCCAGGTGGCACAGTAGTAAAGAATCCGCCTGCCATCGCAAGAGGCATGAGTTTGATTTTTGGGTCAGAAAAGATCCCCTGGAGTGGGAAATGGCAACCCACTCCAGTGTTCTTGCCTGCAGAATTCCATGGACACAGGAGCTTGGTGGGCTACAGTCCATGAGGTCACAGAAGTTGGACACAACTGAGCACACATACATATTATATTTATCAATTTTGTCAAACCTTTTCATTAATTGAAATACACTCTTGTACATTCTTTTAGATTATGTAGAAAATTATATCAACTGCAAATAAGTTTTATTATATACTTTTCTTTCCATTTCTCTCAGTCTATATATATTTTCCCTTATTATATTAGCTAGCTAGAACTTATAGGAAAATGTTGAATTATGGCAGTGATAGAAGACTTTCATATCTTATTTCTGATATTAAAGGTAATTTTTTAAAGCTTCACCATCAAGACAGGTATTTGTTATAGTGTTATTGTGGATACCCTTTATAAAGTAAATAAAGAGTAATGGTTAAATTAATTTCACCTAAAGCTCAATATTTTCATTTAATATATAAACTCAAAGATTTTGAAAGTTCATTTTGTAGAAGGTTAACCATTGAAATTATTGTGAATGCTATTGAAAATTAATTATAAACAGTGTTAACAATAAGTATTTATTTTAGAGTGAAAATATGCATACAATTTTGGTGTAATTTAGTGCCATTGTATAAAAAGCTTTTGCTAAATTCAGAAACCTATGTAATGGAAATTCATGGAGTTGTGATGTACGCACAATTATTAGTCACAGCCAGCAAGGTCTGGTATTCTCTGTGTTGAAATAGAAGCTATAGGCAAATAGAACCAGTAACAAAAAAAGGTAGCAAAGAAAATCCAGAAAGTCCATCAAAAAGTGAGAAAGGAGGGAAATGAAATAATCAGTAAGACAAATAGAAAATATGAATGAATCTAGAATACGTCTCAGCTTAATAGCAATCAGAACAAATGTAAATAGATTAGACTTAATAGAGTGTGTAATTAAATTTTAACCTTATGTTTAAAAGACTTAGCTAAATACAAATATTAGAAATTAAAAATAGAAAGACTGGTAAAAGATATGCTAGGCAATGTCAATAAGGAAAGCTTCAATGAAAAAAATATAACAGTTTTTAAAAAGCATTAAAGGGGACAGTGATGACTGTTCCATTCTGACAAAAGGAAAATCATTTAAGAAGATGTGAAAGTTCCGTCTTTATGTGTCATCAGCATAAATGTCTGTTAAATATTCAGGGTAGCTATTAAAGAGATTTTCAGATGGTTTTGAACAAAATGCAACCAAAATTTCTTCCTTACAAAAGAGTTCAAATCCATCCCAACACACACACACACGATTACCTTTAAAATTTTAAGCTATCATACCACTGTCTTTTATCCTTTGACAGATCTAATATCAACTTGATTATTTCTTTATAGACTGTTAGCATTTTCCCCTTATTTTGGGTATTGTAATATTTTACTGATATGTGCTTTATGTGGTGGATTTTACTTATTTTTATCTTTCATGCCAGTTTTGGGGATCCTTTCAATCCAGAGATTCATATCTTTACTGTTTAATTCTGGGAAGCACTTCTGAATTGTTTTTCGTTCCTTCAACTTGCTCCTTCCTTTTCTCTTTTTAGTAGTATCTTCTCTATGGTTTATCTATTCTTTATTTCTAGCATTCATTATATATAACACTGGGACTTGTTCTATATATCCTCTGTATCTCTTAACTTTGCTTTTTCCATCTTTTTATTGCTGTGTTGATTTCTGGAAGCATTGCTCAATTTTATTTTCCAGGTCTCTAATTCAGCTCTCTGTTTTGCCATTCAGTTTATTCAGTCATTCAAAAATTTTTTCAGTTACTGAAATTTTCATTTGACCTATCTCTAGCGATTAAAAAAAGTCCTTGTAATATTCTCTCCCTTTCCCCTAAGCTAGTAATTATATGTATTTATTCTCATTGAGTGTACGTTCTTTGATTGTTGTTTCCTTGCTCTATGGCATTGAATTTCCTCAAGTATTTTGTGGTTCTTGATTGCAATGTCACCCGACATATTTGTTTGTGCAGACTGTAGAGACTTTAGACTGTGAGACTAACAGTCTTTTGAGAGTGGGGGAGATGTGACCTGCTGCTGGGTCGGTCACTTTGATGGCCAGCTGGCTGTTCCTTTCAGGCATGGAAAGGCACGGAGTGCTGACCCCCACTTTCTCACCCAACATCCCTGTCCAGTGCCCTGGCTTATAGGCAGATATTCCTTTACTTCTGTCTGGTCCAAGGAGGTAAGGAAGGGAAAATAGGGTGAGGATGAGAGAGTGAAATGCTTACTTGATCTTATTGCTACTCTACCCATCACCCTGTCAGTCACCCCTGGATCCCTCCAACTCCAGTGTCTACCGTCGGCAGACAGGAGCCCTCAGGGAGCCAGCCTGCACTGATGGCAGTGGCATCCTCCTCCGGGGCTGGGAACTGTGGTTTCCTTTTAAAAATCAAATTGCATCTATTTTCTGTCCTAAGGGTGTTTGTTACAATTTCTGTTCGACCAAGGGTCAGTTTTCCTTCTTGCTTTCCAGTGTGGTTATTATGTGTGTTTGTAAATGATTTCTAGGAATTGGAAGGAAGAAGAAACCACAGTGTGCGCTCTGTCTGCCTGTCTGAGAAACAGAAGCTGGGGCAGCTTTTTCTAGCCTCGCTGAGTCTCAGTTTTCTTATGTTTACAACCAGGTGGTGATGGTGGTGATAATTGCTATTTGAAAGTATACGATGTGTCAGGCATTATTCTAGGCTCATACTCTACATATGTAACTCATCGAATTGCTCAACAACTCTGTGATACATACTATTATTACCATTTTATAGGTGAAGAAACTGAGGCACAGGGAGGTTAAGTAATGTACCCAAACAAGTGGCTGCCTACTTCACAGGACTAGTTTGAGGAATTTTGAGTTAATACATATAAAGCACTTAACATGGTAGTTCATCTAAATCCATAACAAATGGGAAAATGGAAATTATTATTTTTCTCAAAGATAAAATAACAGAACTGACTGATAACAGGCAGCAATAAGTATATGGTGAATGAATGGAAAGATACCAAAAAATCATATTCTTCTTAGTCTGCAGAAGATCATGTAGAAGTCATTGAACAGAAAACTCTCTCCGAGTGTTTTCTTTTGTAATTAAAAAAAAAAAATTGTAGGTTTCTGGTCATTGGCCACTTGATTCCCACTCGACCAGCTCAACATTTTAAATTTGTAGGTATTGAGCTCTTGGTGCTTAAGACCATTTTAATCTTCTCTGCTTTGTCATAGGGTATAATCACAAATACATAACTTGTTTAATAAGTTTTTTTTTAATCAGTTGTTTGTAATTTCTCATGTTGAGAGTACTGAAAAAGATAGTAAATTTTGCTTTAAGGGAACTTACAGTTTAATTTCCTTATAGATAAACACCACATATACATTTACATAAGCTGCATAAGAAAATGTCCCTCATTTAGTAGTACGATATGAAACCAGCGTCCAGAACAGTGTTTGGCACAGACCAGGTGTTCAATAAGTGCTGCTGAGAAAATGAGCTTGTAGTATATGTAAATTAAATGTTAAGTGTCTGCCTTCATGGGACCCAGAGGCTAGGAAGAGAGAGACTTGAAAGAAGTTAACTGGGATGTAGCAGTGCAGTCATGCGATATAGAAAGTATCCTAGGAGCATGGAGGAAAGAGAAGGTGACTGTGTTTGGGGGAAAGAAAATCATTGGGAGGTGATGTTTGTTTTAGGTTGTTGCTGAAGATGAAAAAGGGGTTGCCATAGAGAACGTGGGAAAGGGTATACAGCCAGGAAAGTGGAGGATGTCAGGGGTGCAGGGATTATATCTTTTGAAAAATATTTCTTTCTTTCTTTTGGTTGCCCATTGGCTTTCTCTAGTTGTGGCGATCAGCAGCTGTTCTTCATTGCAGTGCACAGGCTTCTCATTGCGGTGGCTTCTCTTGTTGCGGAGCGTGGTCTCCAGGCGTGGAGGCTTCAGTAGCTGCAGTGCGTGTGGTCTCAGTAGTGTGGCACACGGGCTTATTTGCTCTGTGACATGTGGGATCTTCCCCAGCCAGGGGTCAAATCCCCTCCCTTGGCAGGTAGATTCTTAACCACTGGACCACCAGGAAAGTCCAGGGGGTTATATCTTATCCGTATCAGAACTCTTGTGTCCCTGGCACTTAGTTATTCAGCAAGTATCTCTGAAAAACAAATGAATGATGGGAGACGCTAATGAGTAAATTACTGAATGGCAGGTAAGGAAATGGGGAAGAATTTAAGAAGACAGGCAAAGGTTTCAAGGATGCTCTTCAGACCCAATGAAGAAATGCTGAGTTGATCCAACCTTTGTCCAGGGATTACATTTATGGGAGGAAGAATACATCGTTCCCGGTCTCATCCTTCTTCTCTAAGGTCCTTGAACGTTACTAATGCTGCAGGAGCCTCTCCGTCTCATGTGTCCTATTGTATCTGAGTCCCACTGACGCTTTCCTTGAGCCTAGAAGCAGCCTGAAAAAAAACAAAAAACTGATAAGCTTTCTTCTTAGTTAATAGAAATCCTTCCTCAGGGCAATAACCTCTGAATGTTAGACATAAAACCATTACATTACTTAATGGACAAAGCTGCTGTTAAAATTTACCTTTTCTCCATAGAAGACAGATGGGGACTTTAGACTTTGCTCTTAGTTGCCATATATAAGAAGTGGTATGTGGTGAAACTGTGTTATTTGACCAGGGTCCCAAGTTAAAATAGGATAGAGGTGAAAGTAGAAACCCGGACTTGTGATTTCAGAGCCCCAGTCTTACAGCACATATAAATGTTGTCTATTTAGTCTCTGGCCTCCATCCTCTCCATGATGATCACCAACACTCAGTGAGTACCTGCCGTATGGTTATGGTGTCCTGTTGTGTGCCGGTGACACGATATGCACAGTTAGGGACTGTTTATGATGAGGGAAATGGAGGATCTTCACGAAACCCACATTAATATAAATACGTTTCCTATATGCCTGGTGGAGTTGGTCATAATTATGCACATACACAGTCTCTCCTGGTGGCTCAGATGGTAAAGAATCTGCCTGCAGTGAGGGAGACCTGGGTTTGGTCCTTGGGTCAGGAAGATCCCCTGGAGAAGGGAACGGCTGTCCACTCCAGTGTTCTTGCCTGGAGAATCCCATGGATAGAGGAGCCTGCCAGGCTACAGTCCATGGGGTTGCAAAGAGTTGGACACGGGCGAGGGGCTAATACACGCTCATGCACATACACACAATCAACATCAGAGGTCTTGGACTGGATGCTTCATCTTCAGGGGTTTATATAGTCTCATCTGATCTCCTGTTTACCGCTGTGGTCTCCATACTCTGGCGCACTGTGTGTTACATGGTCTTTTATAGAACCACTTTAATTCCTTGTGCATGTAGGACTTAGAAGTCATTCGGCAATATCTGATGCATATTGAACAAGCTAATGATTGAGTGGCAGATATGAAAAAGGGGAGAGTTTAGGAAGGCAGGCAAATATTTCAGGAATGTTTTTAAGGTCCTAAGATTTAACATGGTTTGTCAAAAATATCATACATTTCATTTTGAAAGGAGCTGAGGTGTTATACTTTATATTCTATTGCCATAATAATAATTAAAGATACACCTAAAAAAAAAGATGGAGGGAATTTCTAAGGAATAGGATTTTAGAAGCTAGAGGTTGGAGGAACTGTGATCTCCCAGTTAGTTAGGTGGACAGTGAAGGAAAAAAGAAAGAAGGAGAGGAGCATGATTTCTAGTTTAGTAGTAGCAGGATCATTGAGAGCATAAACAGAAGTAAATTGATGCTCATCTCCCAGATTAGTTAAGAACAGGCTAATTAGCTAATGAACAGTTCCAGTCCTGTGTTCTGAAAAGCTCAGTCTCTGGGCAAGCTGCAGTGCTCAGCAGCAGCTGCAAAAGCGTATGGACACACGAACACCAAGCAGAGGAGCCCATGCTGAGTTCTGACCTGCAAAGGCTGATCTTTTTGAGTTACCCATTCTTAAAGGAATATCAGAGAACAGAGAGCATGTTTGTTTAGTAAAGTTAACAGAGAGGCAGCAGGACTCAGCAGCCTGGACTCTGGACTGTCTGGGGTCAATTGCAGCCCAGTCACTTACTATCAGAGAAAGCCTCACATCCTGGCCTCATCCCCTTGCATAGTCAGAAGGGAGAGTGTACCTTTAGAGGCTCAGTTATAAAAGATGCTGCAACTTCTGCTTTGCTGTCTTGGATAACTTGCTCTGGGGACAGCCAGCTTCCATATTATGAGGACACTCAAGGAGCCCTGTGGAAGTCATGTGGTCAAAGTCTGGTGAATGAGCCATCTTGGAAACCCAGAATAGTCAAGCCTCAGGTAACTGCAGTCCTTGCTGACATCTTGACTGCAAGACCATGAGAGATCCTGCTCCAGAACCAGGCAGCTCAGCCACTCTCAGGTTCCCAACCCACTGTGCAAGATAATACATGTTGATGTTGAAAGCCACCTAGTTTTGCTGTGCAGTAGGAGACAAATGAAGCAAAAGGCTTTGTACAGAACTCCTTTAAAGGCTGTTGTTAACAACAGATGTGATTTGATAAAATAGTGGTCCATTCTTTTACTTTCTTTTTACAGAATGCTTAAAAAGTAACACTTGCCAAAGTATCAGTAACTTCTGTGGAACATTAAGTCCTACCATATGTTCCATATAAAAGGGATTTGATGCTCATATAAGGTTTTGAAATGCTATGCACTGTGTATCCCTTTTGGATGTTCATATATTAAAGGATCTGAGAAGTTCTGATTAAAGAATTTTTTTGTATAGCCCAATGTTTCTCAAATGTGTATTGCTAAGAAATTACTTGATCAAATATTACTTGATAGAATGCTGTGAAAACATCCTGAAAGAAATAATATTCTGTGCCATTGATTCTGAGACAAACGCCTGTACTTAAGAGAGTTTGGAGTCACTTGGAGAGCTTGTTGAAGCATAGATTTCTGGGCCCTATTTTTAGAATTTCTGATTCAGATGACCTGGGATAGGGCCTGAGAACTTGATTTTCTAATAAGATCTCTGGTGATGGTGATACTGCTGGGTGTGTGTGTGTGTGTGTCTGTGTGTGTGAGGGGAGGGAAGAGACCATACTTTGAGAACCATTGTAAACAGTGGATTCCAGGCTCCTTACTAAAAGCCTTGAAGAAGGAGTATGGAAATGGCTAGTAAACACAGGAAAGAACGTTCAACCATTCTTATTAGCCATTAAGTAAATGCAAATCAAAACCACAATGAGATACTCTTTACACCCAAAAAGAAGACAGTGACTAGTGTTGGACAGGAATATGGATAAATTAGTGCCCTTAAACATTGCTGGTAGGAATGTAAAATGGTATAACCAGTTTGGAGAACAACATGTCAGTGCCTCAAAATAAAGTTACCATATGATCCAGCTGTGTCAGCCCTAGACATAGTCTTAAGAGAAATGAAGATGTGTGCCATACACGAAGCGGTACATGAATGCCTGTAACAGCATTATTCAGAGTCAAAAATGGTCATCACCCAAGTGTCCAAGAGCTGATGAATGGGTAAACAAAACGTGATCTATTACACAATGGAATACTACTGAACTATGAAAAGGAATGAAGTACTGAGTCATGCTACAGCATGGATGATCCTTGAAAATATGCTAAGTGTAAGAAGTCCTTCACAAAAAGGCCGTGTATTGTTAGACGAGAAGTTCAGAATAGGCAAGTCCATAGGAGCAGAAAGTAGAATAGTGGTTAGCAAAGGTTGATGGGAGGAGGGTGGGGAGAGGCTGCTAACAGGTATGGAATTTTTTTTTCCAAAGATGAACATGTCCTGGGATTAGATAGTGCTATTGGTTGGCTTCCCAGGTGGCTTAGTGATAAAGAATCAGCCTGCTAATGCAGGAGATGTGGGTTCAATCCCTGGCTTGGGAAAATGCCCTGGAGAAGGGAATGGCAACCCATTCCAGTATTCTTGTCTGAAAAATTCCATGGACAGAGGAGCCTGGCAGACTACAGTCAATGGGGTCACAAAAAGTCAGACATGACTGAGCGACTGAGCACACACATTAGTTGTATGACTCTGTGACTACACTAAAAACCCACTGACTTGTACACTTTAAATGGGTGACTCTTGTGATTTCAAATTAAAACTGTAAGAAAGAATGTACATAGCTTCTAAATTAAGATACCAATAAAAATACAGATATCCAATTACAGCATATATTGTAAGTCTATCATAATTTATAAGGTGCTACAAATACAGAGAGTGGTGGGCTGATATAGAGAGGACGTTAGATATACATGCCCCTTTACCTTGCTACTCTTCCTCCTTCCCCCCATAAAGATAATAGGTGCTACTGTTGTCTCACTGTGGCTCTGAGTAAGATGTGGAAGTGATAGGGAAACAGCAGGATGACCCCAGACAGATTGGAGAAAGTTTGACATTTCACTTGGGGCAGTGTTGTTGTTCAGTCACTCAGTCGTGTCCAACTCTTGGCCACCCCGTGGACTGCAGCATGCCAGGTTTCCCTGTCCTTCATTATTTTCCAGAGTTTACTCAAACTCATGTCCATCGAGCTGGGGATGCCATCCAACCATTTCATCCTGTGTCGCCCCCTTCTCCTCCTGCCTTCAATCTTGCCCAGCATCAGGGTCTTTTCCAGTGAGTCCATTCTTCACATCAGGTAGCCAAAGTATTGGAGTTGTAGCTTCAGCATGGGGCAATAAATGACAACAATTTGAGGGGTTACCCTTTTTGCGATTGGTTGGTTTTAGTCATTGTTGTTATTTGTTTTGCACTTAGAAAAGTTTAAAGTTCTAAGCTAGAAGAGAGGCTCTTGGATCTTTGGTGTGCATGAAAATCACCCGGGGCTCTTGCTTAAAAAGCTGAACTTTGGCCTTTAACCCTGAGCGAATGGAGAATGCTAGCATTCACAATCATATGCTAGCAGATGTGAAGGAGGCACCCAGATACCCCTGGTGGTTCACGGACCCCATTGAAAACATTTAGTTAGATAAGCACCTAAACTATATATATTGGGAAAGTGTATAAATCTGCATGTGACTGCTAATGTGCAGTTCCAGACAGTGGTTACTCTAGGGAGGTGAGGGAGAAAACAGGGTGGGATGGAGTTTGGTCTGTGTTTGAAATGTTCATTTAAAAAATAATGATTTGAAGCAAATCTCAGCAAATGGTAACCCCTGTTAAATATGGGACTTTGTATGACTGTACATTGTTTTATGTTCTGAATATCTGACATATCTCATAATAAGAAATATTCCAGAGTACTTTATCATCTGTGGAATTTTAGATTGGGCTCTGTGTTTCCTGTGGGGCCGTAGGTGATAGAGGCTGTGCCCTACGCTGCAGGTCTCGTCTCCTCCCACAGCAGCCCCTCTTCAGGGAGGGTCCCCTGGCTCCACAGGGTCTCCATCAGGGCAGGACACAGGAACTCTAGAAGCCCCAGGATAGAATTTCTACTGACAGAGCAGAAAACAGGAGGAATGAGGAAACCGCAGCCTGCCAGCTTGGTCCCGGGAGACATCTGTTCCGGGAGTTTGGGAGGATGCCATATTTGGATCACAATAGTTGTCACTTTATTTTTTTCCATTTCCCTCCTAGGTTTTAAGACCCCTGCCTTTCCCCCTGTCTCCAGGAGGGAGGGATGTTTGTTTCTTTGTCAAAGGTTACCTCAGGCCACACAGCACCACACCCCTCCCCCCCACCCCACGTCTAATTTCTTTCTTTGCTGTTTTCATCAAGTGGATTTTTTTCCGTGATCCCCCTTTTGTGTGGCTGGGCAGGGAGGTGCAGAGGAGGTCATCAGATAGGGCTCTAGGCTGGCCGCCTGCAGGGGAGTGGGGACCCTGAGCTCTGAACCTTCGTCTTGGGCTGTGGGAGGGGGTTGGGGAAGGGCTATAGGGGTGTTGGGATGGCTAGCCTCGTGGAAAGGGGAGCTGGGGCTCCGGGGGAAGGATGTGAGTGATGGGAGGCAGCCTGCTGGCCTTTGACACTTTGGTTAATGTAGAGGCTACATCCAGCAGACGCAGAGCTTGGTTTGAGAGGGGATGAATGCCAAGTCATCAAGTTTTAAAGCGATCTCGGGCCAGTCAGGAAGCCTGCCAGCGTGTGCCATGCCCGAGGAAGAGAGAGGTCTGGCAGAGCGTTCTGGCCCGAGAATGAAGAGACTTGGGCTCTTGCCAGCTTCTTCTTTCCCCGAACCTCTGCCCTCTTCCCTGAAAGCAGGCAGAGCTCTTCTCCATCTACCTCGTGGGGGTGATGAGAATCAGTTAGGCGTTTGGAAGATGGCTGGTTTATAATCTGATAGTTGCTGCAAAACGTATCATCTACCACTCTTCTGCCCTCCCTCCCAATTCCCTGCTGCCCTTGGTCTGCCCACATCAGTCCTGCTAGGGCTGTGCCCTCTGTTTTCTATCTCAAATAGCCCTCTCCCAGATCTGTGCTCCTCCGGGTTTGATGCCTCTTGAGGTTTCAAAGGTTACGTGGGGGATTATTTAAGGTTCGGAGTGGCTCTTAGTGAACAGACAAGTGCTGATTGTTGTTCCTGGCCAAGCACTGTGCCAGCTCCCATGGGAGATGCAAAGTTAAACAGGGCTTGTTCACCATAGGAAAGAGTCTGCATGGTCAGTGCACACTCAGCTCCTGTTCTGCCTCTTCCTCCCCATGGCCCATCTTACAGGCTGTGAGATGCTCTGGTCCTGGGGAAGAGTCTGCGTGGTCAGTGCACACTCAACTCCTGTTCTGCCTCTGCATCCCCATGGCCCATCTTACAGGCTGTGAGATGCTCTGGTCCCAGGTGTTCGTCTCTTTCAGACTCTGGGGATTTGGAGTCAGATGTTCACCTGGGGTCCGAGGTGGTGAAGTAGGTACTGGACTCATCCCTTTTCTGTATCCTTCATACCTGAGTTTCCCAAACCTTATCTGTCCTTTCAAAATATGTGATCTGTTCCTCCCTTCAATGTCATCCTCCCTGACAGCAGCCCACATCCTCCTCATCTCAATATCGTGGGTGATTTAACCGCTCCTTGATTGGCTCCTTGCCTTCATTTTGTCCCCAGTTTCAGTCTGTTGACCGCCACAAGATTCTCCCTACAGCTCCTTCCATGGCAAGGCACTCCCTTGGCATCTCAGGTCTGACCTGACCTCTTCTGCGTGACCCGTGAAGCTGTTCTCAGTTGGTGATGCTGTTCCCACTCCTGCCCATGCACCGCTGCCACCTGCTCAGCCCTGTTCTCTTCTGCACCCCTGACCATCTCAGCCCTGGCCAGCACCTGCCCACATCAGAAATCCCTTGTGTCATCCCTCCTCCTTCATCTCCTCTGCATCCTTCCAGTCTCTCCTCAGCACCTCCCACCATGATGTCATCTGGTTCTTCTGCATTCAAAACCACACTGCATTCAAACTGGAAGGGACTTCACAGAGCCTTGAGTCCTGCTCCTCTCCCGAGATCTCGAGAGGGGAAGTAACCTTCCTGTGATGCACACCAGGTTATTCCAGGACCAGGCCTCCCCTTCCTGGTCCAGCACACGCTGCCCGCCTACAGATGGAGATGAAGTGTTCTCACCCACAGCTCGCTGGGATGTTGTTATTGACAGCCACAGAGATGCAGGGGAAGTAAATAACAATGTTTATGGAGGATTTCTTATTCACTGCCTTTTCCATGAAATTAGTACATTATTATAGCTTGATCTCCTTCATATTGTAAGTTCCACACATTGAGCCCTTTTTTATATCAGAATACAACACTGCCTTATTCACTAATTACTTTATGCTTGGAAGTCAAAACTGCCTTAAATATCTTTTGTCGCCTGAACATCTCGCACAGTTCCACGCATGGAGCGGAACTCAGTCTCAATCTGGGGATTCACTGGGTTTCATGGACAATTCCAGGCAAGGTTCATATTGAGGCTGTTAGTTGTGAGGGGTCCCTGTATCACCGTTGGCTTTGCCTGAACTCTACATCTGCGGTTTCCCAGAACCACCTGATTAGAATCAGGTAGCCCCCTACCCTGCGTTCTCCTGGCATCTGATTAGTTCCTTGACTGCGGCTCAAAATGTGGGGATAATTATGAAAAAGCCCTACCTTCTCCTGGATTCTGTGTGTCCAGGGACATTAGGAAGTTATGCCCCACACCTGGTTGGTGAATATTATGAATAATGACACAATTAACACCATCTTATCTACTTGTGGTCTTTCTGCACAGCCCAGGCCTCTTCCCATACCGCAGCCAAACCCCAGGCTGGGATGCAGGCCAGTCTGGGAAGGTTTGGGCTGATTTCCAGATGGGCAGAGGTAGTTGTATGTCTCTGAGTGTGTCTCTAACCACCTCTGAAAGTCAAATACACAATAAATTACTTTGGTTTTATCCATCACGATGAGTTGGCTAAGTCTCTTCCTCCATCAGCCCAGATAATGAAGAGATGACATTTTTATTGTTTACTCTGTGGCACCGAGGATAAAGCGAGTTCCCAGGTAACAGGGCACAGGCAGCATTTTCTAAGCACCCACATGGTCTGGAAAGGAGAGGTGTCTAGGGGAACCAGAAAGGGAAAGCGAGGTAGAAAGAGGATTCCAGCCCCAAGGGCTGGAAGGTCTAACATCAGTTTACAGATGAAGAAATGGAGGTCCGGAGAAGCAGAGCCAGCCCAGAGTCCCAGGGGTGGAGGTAGGAGACAGCTTGCACTCTCAGACCCCTGCCCTGGCGATCAGGTATCCATTTCCCTGACATCGTAGCCCTCTCGGGTTGCTAGCAGAAATGGCACACCTCTGCATGGTCTTGTGCTTTGAGGACGTGAAGAAGGAATAGAGGTGAATGGATTAGAATAGGCATGCAGGGGATCACAGAGGGGCTGGGGAGAAGGGAAGGAAGAAGGGCTGAAGAGAGAGCGGCGAGCGGTGTGTACTTCTGATTCAGGATACTTCCCTCCTCTGGAGAGAGGAGCACGTAAGAGAATGAGAGGCAGGATCAAGCTGCCCCGTGTCAGGGTGGGAGGTGTAGACGTGATTCCAGCAGCTCACCACCAGGCTGCTTCTGCGTTCACCTATCTTTTTCCCTTATAATGATATTGCCTCAGCTGTAGGGCTTTCCAGAAACTTCTGGGGAGTGAATCTGCCCAAGAGGGAGGAGGGAAGAGGAGAATTACCCTTGGGTTCCCATCATTCTTGCTGGAGCAGGGGGTCTCAGCAGAAGGAACTGTTGGTGAGTAGAGAAGCGTGGGGCTAGACTGGACATGTATCTTCTGGTGGGCGAAGGGTAGATACTAATGATTAGATTTCCAAATATCCTGAATTAAGTAGCTCCAAAGCCCTACATAAATGACATGGAAAGGGAGAATTGTAAAGTCCTGAATTTGGATTTCGTAATTGGATAGCTTAAGTACCAGATAGCAGAGCTATGGCTTTCCAGCAGTGCACATGAAAAAGACTGGTGTTTTCTGGTTTAATGAATGTTACCTGAATTTGCATTAGTAGAAATACAGGGTCCAGAGGAAAGGCAGCAATAGGCTCTCTTGAATTCACTCTGCACATAAATGATGCTTTCATTCAAGGTACATAGTGTATTGTTGTTCAGTTGCTGAGTCCACTTCTTTGCAACCCCATGAACTGTAGCACACCAGGCTCGCCCTGTCCTCCACTATCTCCTGGAGTTTGCTGAAATTCATGTCCATTGAGCTGGTGTTGCTATCTAGCCTTCTCATCCTCTGCCACCCGCTTCTCCTTTTGCCTTCAATATTTCCTAGCATCAAGATCTTTTCCAATGAATCACCTCTTTCTATCAGGTGGCCAAAGTATTAGAGCTTTCGCTTCAACAACAGCCCTTCCAGTGAATATTCAGGGTTGATTTCCTTTAGGATTGACTGGCTTGATCCCTTGCAGTCCAAGGGATTCTCAAGAGTCTTCTCTAGCATCACAGTTCAAAAGCATCAATTCCTTAGCAGTCAGCCTTTTTTATGGACCAACTCTCAACATTCGTACACGACTACTGGAAAAACCATAGCTTTGAGTATGTGGACCTTTGTCAGCAAGGTGATGTCTTTGCTTTTTAATATTCTGGTGTATAATCATAGTGTATAATGATGTATTAATTCAAGGTACATAGTGTTCAATGTATATACTGTTTATTTTATACTGTGTAAGAGATGCTGACTGTCTGGAATCCCCTCAGAGCAGCCTGATGGAAGAGTGTGAAGCTCTGGAAACCAGAGCACCTTTCTGACAGGTGTTTTAAAATGTTTAGTAAATGGCAAACCCTGTTGTGAGTTCAGGGGACACAGCCCCGTCCTGCAGGAGTCCAGGTATCTTGGGAAATTAGATCTGGACCCAACTATTGCAATAAAGGTGGTGTATCTGTAAGAGAGGGATGTACAAGGTGCTCGGGGAGTGAGACAGAGGCTGCATCTAGCTGTGCTTGGGAGAGTCAGCAAAAGAGGCCGCAGAGAGGAGCTGTTGTTTGAGTGGAGATTTATTCAGAAGGGGCTCCTCAGCTGTGTGGTGGGGCAGGGGAAGAAAACCAAAGAGGGAATGCAAACCAAGGTACGGAAATGGGAGCAAGCCTGCTGTGTTTGGAGAATAGCGTTCATGGGGTGGGCAGGGGCTGGGCAGTAGGCAGGGTGAGCACGCTGGTTCCTGAGGTAGCCCTACCGGCAGGTGGGAACATTAGGGTCTTGTGTGTTGTGATGACCTGTTGGGATTTTATTAAGAAGGCAAGAGAGGGTCATGAAAGGGTTTAAAGCAAGAGAAAGAATTCCTGAGTAGATAAACCTTCCAACTCTCCAAGGCTCAGATTCTTGTTGTGGTGCATGAAAGTGGGTGGTGATGGCTAGGGAGGAATACTAAGACTCGAGCCCAGAGGACCAGATAGAGAGCCATCCTTTACGTGTGTTACTGTCTAGAGCAAAATGCAAGTATGGATCTGAACTGTGTCAGTGAGATCAGAAGGGGACAGGTGTGATTTACAGATCTTTAAACTGGGGCTATGAGGGAGAGGGAATAAGCAAAAATGAGTCCCGTGTTTGGTGGAGGCGGGGGTGGGGGTTCCTTCCTTGAGAGGTAACACTCTGAATGCAGAGCAGTCAGAGTGGGAGATGAGGGTGACTCTGTGTTTGTTGGGTTGGGTATGCCTTTTGGACCTTTGGATGTGGCACTCTGGTTGGAAGGCTGGAGGTCAACTCAGGCTTGGCATAGACATCTGCAGTTCAGCAGTGTGTGGACATTTGTAACCATAGAAATGAGTCAGATTATCCTAGGAAAGCAGCAGAGAGAGAAGATGGCTGAGGATGGACTCTAGCAGACCCTGCATTAAACAGGTGCTGAAGACATGGGTGACCCAGAAGGGAGGCTGAGAGGCAGCAGGCCGGGCTGTTCAGTGGCTAAGTCGTGTCCGACTCTTTGCAGCGCACCAGGCTTTCCTGTCCCTCACTATCTCCCAGAGTTTGCTCAGATTCATGTCCTTTGAGTTGGTGATGCTCTCTAACCATCTGACCCTCTGCCCCCTCTTCTCCTTTTGGAGAAGACCTTGATGCTGGGAAAGATGAAAGGCAAAAGGAGAAGCAGGCAGGCAGTTGGGAGACAGATTAGTGGGAACCATCGCGGGGAGGAGTTTCCAGAAGAAGCAAATGGTTAACAAGGTGAAATGCGAGGAAGGAAATCACTGCTGGCATTTCCTGGAGAAACACTGACCTTTTTCTGCTTCCTCGCTGGAGATAAATGCCTTCTTCTTTTTTTTTTTTTTTTTTTGTAGCAGGCAGTAATATACAGGGCCCCTGCCCTCTGGAGTGGATTGTTATTGTTCCATGTCTTAGAGTCCATACATAAAGTCCGTTCTCGTTCTAGGCTGGGAAGTTTGTGCTGAGAGACAGAGGGGGCTGGGTGTGAGGGATTAGTGCCTTAAATTTATCAAGACTCTCTAAGCTCCTTGGAAGGCAAGCTAATTTCTATATAAATAGAAAGTATTATTATTATTACAGCCTCATGTTGTATCAGAGCCAAGCACTGGAGTCCTCAATACTGTATTTATTTCTTTGGGCTTCTGGAGGGGTGGGGAAGAATGGGACGTTTAGGTTGCTAAGTGATTGTGCTGCTAAAAATAAGGAAATTCCCAGTGGCTGTCTCTCCCGTTTTTCTGGCTAGACTAGGAGGATGCCAAGGTCAAGTTATGGATGGTGGGCTGTGTCTCCAGGTGGCCCCAGGGCAGCCTGTTGGGGAAGGATGGGAGAAACTCTGTCCCTCTCCAGTCCTCCTCCCTGTGTTCCCTTGGGGCTCACTGCTTTGGGAAATTGCAGGAGAAACTGGGCCTCACTCTGCCTGAATTGAAATGCCTTGCGAGGTAGTCCGCCTCTGTGGTTGCTATGGTGACGGTGGGTGGTGGAAGGAGGGAGTGTTGCAGTATTTGGCCTGTGTGGCTGAGGTCCCCAGCGCAGCCTGCTTGAAGCCCAGGCTCTGATGCTCTCCACAATTCATTTGGGATTCCAGTGGGTCACTTGCTGCAGTGTCAAAATCTCCAGACAGGCAGCCAGTTCAGCTGGCTGAATCCGTCACTACTGAATATGCGTCTCACAGGCCAGATTTTGGCAGGTGTTCCTGGGATTAGGACCTCCAGAGTGACTTTGATGGAAGAAGGGATGTGTGGAAGAGAGCTCTGAGCAGGGCACAGGGGGTGAGGTTGTAGCCTCTGAGAATTGAAAATGGCCTTTCAGATTATCTAGTTCGTCAGACTTTTCACATCCCTGATTTTTGGGCACTAAGCCCCTACTTGGACTCTCCCTATGATGAAGAGCTCACTACTGGCAGGGCATACTTTTCTATTGTTGGACAGCTCCTAGGTACCCCACCCCATACTCATCTGCCCTCCCTCTCTTCCTTCATTCCTTTCGGTCTGTCTGTCTTGGTAAAACCTGGCTCCTTCTAATTTGACCCATTGGCCCAAGTTAGGCCAAGAAGAAGCAGAATATAAGTCTTTACCCAAGTGATAGCCACTTGCTACCAAACAGAACATTCATGCTTTTTTCAACTACTTCTCACTTGACATTTCACGACCCCCTGTGCTACCCCCATCCCCTGTGTTTCCCAGTATTGCTCTTAAAATATGATACCCAGAACTAAACATTGTACCCACTGGTCTGACCCATGTAGCCAACTTGCAGATGGTACCACACATTAGTGCGCACAGTAGGGGTTTACTTTTCAGCCCCCTTATCGCACTGTTGGCTGATTGTCTGTCATTCTCAGATCTTTTACATATGAACATCCATCATTGTCCTTTAATTTTCTACTGTTTTTGCTGTTGACATCTAAGCTGTTGATGGATATGTTGAAATGGACAGAAAATGGGAAATAGATGGGGAAACAGTGGAAACAGTGTCAGACTTTATTTTTGGGGCTCCAAAATCACTGCAGATGGTGACTGCAGCCATGAAATTAAAAGACGCTTGCTCCTTGGAAGGAAAGTTATGACCAACCTAGATAGCATATTCAAAAGCAGAGACATTCCTTTGCCAACAAAGGTTCATCTAGTCAAGGCTATGGCTTTTCCTGTGGTCATGTATGGATGTGAGAGTTGGACTGTGAAGAAGGCTGAGTGCCGAAGAATTGATGCTTTTGAACTGTGGTGTTGGAGAAGACTCTTGAGAGTCCCTTGGACTGCAAGGAGATCCAACCAGTCCATTCTGAAGGAGCTCAGCCCTGGGATTTCTTTGGAAGGAATGATGCTAAAGCTGAAATTCCAGTACTTTGGCCACCTCATGCGAAGAGTTGACTCATTGGAAAAGACTCTGATGCTGGGAGGGATTGGGGGCAGGAGGAGAAGGGGACGACAGAGGATGAGATGGCTGGATGGCATCACTGACTCGATGGACGTGAGTCTGGGTGATCTCCAGGAGTTGGTGATGGACAGGGAGGCCTGGCGTGCTGCGATTCATGGGGTCGCAAAGACTCGGACACGACTGAGCGACTGAACTGAACTGAACTGAACTGAATTGAACTGAATGATGATAGAACATAGTAGCACACCTCTGGAGACCTCCCTATAGGTTGAAGTTAGTAATATAATTACATTAATAGCTAATGTTTGCTGCCTATCTGTTACTTATCTGTCCATCTCATCAACCCTTGCTGGTCTTCTGAGTTGGTTGCTATTGTTTAATGATAATATTTTTCTGATGAGGATGTGGAACCACAGAAAGGTTAAATAAGTTACCTAAGGTCTCATAGGCTTGAAATAAAGTCGGTATTTTATTCACTGTATAACTTAGGCAAGATTTTTCAAATATCAGCAACTTGCCCAGTGGTATTCCCCACTATTCTGATAGCGTAATAAGAGATTTTGTCAGAGGGCATACTGAAATACAGGGATACCAAATCTTCAGCATTTTCCTGATTTATTTATCCAACAACCTATTAAAAAAAGAAACAAGGTTAGCTTAGTTCAATGTGTTCCAGGCCCATGCTAATTCCTAATTATATTAATGAGAAGCAATGATGGTAGTGATAGGAAGACTTCTCACACTTACCGAACCCTGCTCACCTCTGCCTGGAGCTGAGCTAAGCTTTCTATATAGTATTTGATCATCTTGCTTTCTCATTGCTCACAAACTATTTACCAGTATAATGCTGAATTCCCCTGGGGTTGACAGTGGGCTTCCTTGCTACCATTCTAGAATCTTCTTTTTGGAAATCAAAAGATTTGTTTGGGATTCTAAGGCCTCTGTTTTTATCCTCAGTTTCTCACAAGCAGCTTTGATGTTCTTTCTGTGCTGAGTCTGAATGAACATTGAACTTGGGAGCTGGGGACTGGGTTCAAGACCAGTCTCACCAGTGCTTTTTATCTGTGGCTCTAACAGCAGAGCACTTAGCCTTCTTGAGCTTGGTCTCCTCATCCTTAAAATGGGGACGATAATCCTAGGCAGAATATTGCTAGGGACTTTGTAATACTTGTATTGGAGAATGTTTATGCTTCTTAAAATTCAAAATTCCAGGCATATTGGAGTTATTATTATTTAAAATGGTTAGGGCTTCTCTCTTATATTATCTCCCATCTGGGTTTCATGTTTCTCTTAACAAAATTTGTCCTACGCTTTTTTAAGTTATTTTATGTACTTAAAAGATGCATAGAAGTATGGTTGAATGTTAGTCACCAGACCCAGAAAGAGGTACCCACAAGCCATCTTCCCCACTAATTTGGCTTGAGGTGTAAGGAATGGGGTTGCAGACTCAAGGAGGAAAAAGGGTATCCTTGAGGAATTCTCTCATCCAGAGTAAAGCTTCTGCCTGTCCCTAACCAGCAGCAGTCTTCAAAGAAGCGAATCTCATTGATCCTGGAAGGAGGATCTATATGTGTAGATTTTCATTTTTCTTTTTCCTTCCACCCTCCCCAGGGTAATCTGGTCACCCCTTGCAGTTTCTTCGGGTGTTCTCATGAGAAGGAAGGCTGCATAGAGAGAGCAACCAGCTTTTTTCCCCTATGGGATCAGCAGCCTGGTTTTCTCATTGGGAAAACTGAGGCACAAATGAATGGGCTTACCTGGTGCCACCATCCCAGCAGAGCCAGGAGCTGCTGTGTTCTGTCCCTGGTCTTAGCTCTTAGAAGATGCATTTCCCTAGATTGTAAGCTCTAAGCTCATGAGCATCTTGCTTGCCATTGCATCCTGGCTCCTCACACTGGTGCTTGGTACACATGAAATGTCAGTGTACATTCATGCAGGAAGGAATGAACAAAGGAATGAAGGGGGAATTCTTTTCCTTGGAATCTGTGGCTCCCGCCGTGACACGCAACCTTTCTTAAGCTTTGTGATGAGGAATCCCAGAAAGGAGTTCATCACAAACCCCTTTTGGTCCAGTGGTTAAGAAAATGCTTTCAATGTAGGGGACACAGATTCTTTCCCTGGTTGGGGAACCAAGATCCCACATGCTGCAGAGCAACTTAGCCGATGAGTTCCAGCTCCGGAGCCTGTGTACTGCAACTAAAGAATCCTTAGGTCGCAAGGCAGGACCCCAGGTGATGCTGCAAAGATCCTGAGTGCCACAGCCAAGATCTGATGCAGTCAAATAAATAAATATTAGAAAGAAAAGCTCCAACCATCTTATCTTTAAATCTTGTCAAAAAGGATGGAGATGTTCTGAGATTGTTGGAAACATGGGCCTGGGTGAGCAACTGGAGTAGGAGTGCTGGAGCCTGCAGCTGCTGTCACGAATGAAGGGCACTGCAGGAGTCAAGTACAGGATGGATTGGATGTACTGGAGTGTTCCTGGGTGTCTTCTTACTGGATGTCTTGCAGGGTGGCATCAACACCCCTCATCTGCCTAGGGCAGAAGGGGTGTAGTGTACCTTCATGCCTGGTTTACATTGAATGCTAAATTCCCGACAGTGAATTCTCCATTTTTGTTCCACAATATCCCTGGAAGAGATTCTTGTTTTCTCATGCCCCTGTAATAGCCATCTCTAAACAGGAATATAAATAAGATGCAAAAAAAGTCAGGATTTCTCCACAATCACAGCAGATTTGAACCGCCAGAAGGGACAGAGAAAGGGTGAGTGTGGGTGGAGTGGACGATGGCTCATCCCCAGAGAAACCCTGAAGGCACTGGTCTTTTGAATGCACTTCTTCTTATAATAGTATCAGGACCTTCTCCCCCAAAGAGGAGTCACCTTAAAGTTCAGATCCATTTTCCATAAGACATGTGCTTGCAGGATGCGTGACCCTAGGCCACACTGTGGGGCTGGTGGGCAGAAGTCAGGGTGGAGTGGGGTGGGGAGGCTCTGTGGCCATCATATTGAGGAAACAAGATGTTGAAACTTACAGTCCAGACAGACTCAGGTCTCTAATTGCTAGGATGGAGACCAGAATGCATGCAGCATCACTGCCACTACCAAGAGGTGTAAAACGAGAGTTTGGAGGGAGAAGCAGAGATAATTTGCTAATTCACAGCCTTTCTCACAGTTCACACAAAGTTTTCAGTCTTGCCACCCCTATGCCCATGGCTCTTCTTTTAAATATCTCAGAGATGGTGAGATCAGTAAGTAAAGCCTCACGTGACATAAGGCTGGGAGCCGTGGGCGCCCCTCCTCAGCTCTGGGAGCAGGGGCTCTGGTGAGGGCTGGGGGGTGTGGGGGGTCAGCTCAGGGGGAATTGGGATCGGCATTCCCACTGCTCTCCTCCCTGTGACCCTGGTTGCTGAAGTCCAGCACATCTTCCTTCAGCAGGGCTTTCTTTGATGATGTCATACAGGCTCCTCCAATGACGTGGTTGTTGAGAGAGCAGATGGCAAGTGTGGTGGGGTCAGCTGAGAGATATGGTCAGGGAACCTCTGTATTTGGCCCAGGAACACCTCCTGATTTTTGTATAGAGCCCTCATTTTCCCCTCTGGAAGGTGACACCAGCACCTCTAATCTTTCTGGGGTCACCCTTGGCCATGCAGTGGCTGCCTCCATTCTTTTTGACAGCTCTGGGCATTTTAACAGTCCTTTTTCTGACAACTATGTGGAACAGGCACATCCTGTCGGCACACTGAATATTCTGGGAAGATGGAGATAACGAACTTCATTTTCACCCTGGTTACTGTCACCAAAGTCAGAGCCTCTGTACCTCCCATGGTAGGGAAATAGAGCTCCCCCTTGCTCCCCTGTCCAGACATCCCTGCTCACTCGGGCTGCTCTCTCAAGTCCTGCTGCACAGCCTTCCAAAGACTAGCTTTGCTCACATGGTCTCCCTGCTCAAGAACCACCCTTGGCTCCCCAGTCTCAGGAGAGAAGGGCGTGGAGCTAACTAGGGCCTGCTGTAACCAGAATTTAAGGTCCCAAACAAGGTTCAGACTGGTCCCACTTTTACCCTCAGTCCTGGTTTTTGAAATGGGCACTCCCTTTAAAGTGGCAAAAAAGGAGTGGTTCCTGATAAAATTGTCCAGAATAACTAGGGTTTGACAGAGGAGCCTGGTAGGCTGCAGTCCATGCTGAAGGTTGGACACGACTGAGCGACTTCACTTTCACTTTTCACTTTCATGCATTGGAGAAGGAAATGGCAACCCACTCCAGTGTTCTTGCTTGGAGAATCCCAGGGACAGGGGAGCCTGGTGGGCTGCCATCTATGGGGTCACACAGAGTCGGACACGACTGAAGTGACTTAGCTTAGCAGCATCCTTCAAAAAAAGTTACAGGACATGAGAGAAGAAATAAGGATGTTAGCTTGGAGAAGAGGTTAATTCCAGGAGTGCTTATCTTTGCACACTTGAAGGACAGTCTTACAGCTCCAATAAGAGGGGTTTCCTTTGCATAAGCACAAGGACAGGGATGAGCTGCCTTGGAAGATCATTGCTGCCCTTCTCTGTCGGTCCAAACAGAGGCTGGAGTGATCCTAGCCCAGGAACATATATAGTGGCTTAGAGTTTGGGCTTGATGTTTTCCAAGATCTTTTCCAACCTGAGGTTGATCTAATTCTATTCCCTACAACATACCTTTATGGAACTTGTGCTCAGTTGCTAAGTCATGTCCGACTCTTCGAAACTCATGGACGGTAGCCTACAAGACTCCCCTGTCCATGGAATTTTCCAGGCAAGAATACTGGAGTGGGTTGCCATTCCCTCCTCCAGGGGATGTTCCTGGCCCAGGGATCCATATCTCCTATGTCTCCTGCATTGGCAGGCAGATTCTTTACCACTGAGTCATCTGGGAAGGCCCCTGTGGAGAACTTACTGTATGCCAAGTACTGTGTCATAGATTGAATGTTCACCCCTCTCCCCCCACACCAATTCATATATTGAAGCCTAATTTCAAAGGTGATGATGTTTGGAAGTGAGCCTTTGGAGGTGACTAGCTAATGGGATTTGTATCCTATTAAGAGGCCCAGAAAGCTTCCTTGTCCCCTTCCTCCACGTGGGGACACAGCACAGAAGATGGCAGTCTATAAACCAGGAAGCGTGTTTCACTGGATACCACATTAACTGCCACCTTGATCTTGGACTTCCCAGCCTGCAGAACTGAGAAAAATAAATTTCTGTTCTTTGAGCCACCCAGTCTGTGGTATTACGTCAAAGCAGCCCAAACAGACTGACATACTTTATTCCGTATTGTATGGGAACAATGTTCTCTTAGGCCTTGACCTTGGAGAACTCAGTCCAATAGGAAAGACAGGTAAGAACAATGAATTAATTAGAGAGAAGATCGGGGGAAAGGTGATTTGGGAAGACGACCTAAAGGAAGTTCATGCTAAACAGATTGTTGAGGGAAATATTTTGGAGGAGCAGGTTAGATTCAGATAAGGCAAAGTACATGCAGAGGCACTGACGTGTGAGCACCTGAACACCTGTAGAAACCATAATTAGTTCAGGTGATTGGAGGATGGCATGGGGGAGGTGTGGGAGCAGGCTAAGCTTCAGATCATGGTGATATTTGAAAGTCCATGTGGAGGTATTGGAGGATTTAAAAGGGGAAGATGCCTATTAGACTTGAGTTTTAGAAAGATTGTTCTAGCGATTGTCTGGAGATAACATTGTGGGAGAAGGGGATAGGAAGGCAGAGAGACCACTGCGTCGTGATGGGGGAAATGATAAGCACATTGGCAGTGAGGATAGAGAGAAAGCAAGATACTAATGGAGACAAAGCTGCAGGAATCACTAGAAGACAATATCTAGAGAAAGACGAAAGAGGTGACACTTGGGTTGACACCTGAATGATGAAAAGAAAGCGGTTACATGAAACCGTGGACTGAAGAGAGTTCCAAACCAAAGGACCAGCAAAGCCCTTGAAACAGAAATAAATCTCTTGGGCTTCCCTGGTGGCTCAGTGGTAAAGAATCCTCCTGCCAGATTCAATCCTGCAGGAAGATCCCCTGGAGAAGAAAATGGCAACCCACTTCAGTATTCTTGCCTGGGAAATCCTGTGGACAGAGGAGCCTGGCGGGCTACAGACCATGAGATCACAAAGAGTTGGACATGACTTAGCTACTGAACACCACCACCAGTCAATCAATTTGAGGATAATATCTCTACGAGTTTTCTCCATTCTTTTTTAAAAAACTTTTATTTTTGTATTGGGGTTTAGCCGATTAACAGTGTTTGTGATAGTTTCAGGTGAACAGCGAAGGGACTCAGCCATTCTTATACATGTGTCTGTTCTCCCCCAAACTCTCCTCCCATCCAGGCTGCCGCACAGCATTGAGCAGAGCTCCCTGTGATGTATAGGAGGTCCTTACTGGTTGTCCATTTTAAATATATCAGTATGTACATGTCCCCATCTCAGACTCCCTAACTATTCTTTCCTTCCAGCAATCGTTAAGTTTGTTCTCAAATTCTATGAGTCTGTTTCTGTTAGAAATAGCATTTTAAAGTCTGCTATTTCATTGAGTGAACTATACTCAACTATGGAAAATGATATGGTGGTTCCTCAAAAATTAAGCATAACATTACTTTATTATTCAGCAGTTCCACTTCTGGGTATATATTCACAATAATTGGAAGAAGGAACTTGAACAGGTATTTGTACCCTAATGTTCACAGCAGCATTATTTACAGTTGCCAAACAGTGGAAGCAATCCAGGTGTCCATTGACAGATGAATGGATAAACAAAATATGGCATAGACCTGCAATGGAATATTATTCAGCTTTAAAAAGAAAGGAAATCCTAATACATGCCACAAAACAGACGAACTTTGAAGACATTGTGCTGAATGAAATAAGCCAGTCACAAAAGGACAAATATTGTGATTTCACTTATTTGAGGTATCTAGAGTAATCAATTTTGTAGAAATAGAAATAAGAATTGTGGTAGCAGGGATTGGGGGAAAGAGGGACTGGGGATTTGGTGTCTAACGGGCACAGTTTCAGGTTTATAAAAAGAGTTATGAGGGTGGATGGTGCTGATGGTTGCACAGCAATGTGAATGTACTTGATGCACAGAATTGTGCACTTAAAAATGGTTAAGATGGTAAATTTCACACTATGTATGTTTTGTTGTTCAGTCACTTCATTGTGTCTGATTCTTAGTGACCACATGGACTGCAGTATGCCAGGCTTCCCCATCCTTCACTGTCTCCTGGAGTTTGCTCAAACTCATGTCCATCGAGTCAGTGATGCCATCCAACCATCTCATCCTCTGTTGTCCTTCAATCTTTCCCAGCATCAGGGTCTTTTCTAATGAGTCAGTTCTTCACATCAGGTGGCCAAAGAATTGGGGCTTAAGCATCAGTCTTTCCAGTGAATATTCAGGGTTGATTTCCTTTAGGATTGACTGGTTGGATCTCCTTGCTGTCCAAGGGACTCTCAAGAGTCTTTTCCAGCACCACAGTTTAAAAGCATTAATTCTTTGGTGCTCAGCCTTCTTTATGGTCCAACTCTCACAGTAGTACATGACTACTGGAAAAACCACAGCTTTGACTAGATGGACCTTTGTTGGCAAAGTAATGTCTCTGCTTTTTAATATGCTGTCTAGGTTGGTCATAGCATTTCTTCTCAGGAGCAAGCATCTTTTAATTTCATGGCTGCAGTCACCATCTGCAGTGATTCTGGAGCCCAATAAAATAAAGTCTGTCATTGCTTCCATCTTTTCCTCATCTATTTGCCATGAAGTGATGGGAACAGATGCCATGTTCTTAGTATTTTGAATCTTGAGTTTTAAGTCAGCTTTTTCACTCTCCTCTTTCACCTTCATCAAGAGGCTCTTTTAATTCCTCTTCGCTTTCTGCCATAAGGGTGGTGTCATCTGAATTTCTGAGGTTATTGATATTTCTCCTGGCAATCTTGATTCCAGCTTGAGCTTCATCCAGCCTGGCATTTTACATGATATACTCTGCATATAAGTTAAATAAGCAGGATGACAATATACTGCCTTGATGTACTCCTTTCCCAATTTGGAACCAGTCCATTATTCCATATTTGGTTCTAGCTGTTGCTGCTTGTCCTGGATACAGGTTTCTCAGGAGTCAAGTAAGGTGGTCTGATATTCCTGTCGCTTAGAATCTTCCACAGTTTGTTGTGACCTACACAGTCAAAGGCTTTAGCATAATCAGTGAAGCAGAAGTAGATGTTATTCTGGGATTATCTAGCTTTTTCTATGATCCAACGGATTTTGGCAATTTGATCTCTGGTTTCTCTGCCTTTTCTAAATCCATCTTGTGCATCTGGAAGTTCTTGGTTCATGCACTGTTGAAGCCTAGCTTGAAGGATTTTGAGCATTACTTTGCTAGCACGTGGGATGAGCGCAATTGTACAGTAGTTAGGACATTCTTTGGCATTGTCCTTCTTTGGGATTGGAATGAACACTGACCTTTTCCAGTCCTGTGGCCACTGCTGAGATTTCTAAATTTGCTGGTATATTGAATGCAGCACTTTAACATCATCTTTTAGGATTTGTGGTATGTTTTACCACAATTAAAAAAAAAAAAAAGCCACTAAGGAATCTGAGATATTTTGAAGTCAGGTTTACTGAGGTATAATTTACATACAGTAAAATCTATCCTTTTTAGGTGGACAGTTTTGTGTGTTTTGACAAATGTATGTGGTCAGCTAACTACCACCACAATCAAGATATAGAATATTTGTTTTTCTCTGCAATTTCCCTTAAGCCTCTTTATAGTAAATCCTCTCTCCCCATCCCCAGCTCATAACAATTAGTGCTCTGTTGTGTCCTTATAGTTTTGCCTTTCCAAAATATAATATAAATGCAATCATTTCGTATGTTGCCTTTCACTCTTGGTTCTTGTATTTAGCAGAATACTTTTGAGATTTATCCATGTTGTTGGATATGCTAAGAGTTTATTCCTTTTTATTATTTGCCTACTTTTCAATTGTATGAATACATCACAATTTATTTATTTACCAGTTGAGGGACATTTGTAATGTTCCCAGTTTGGGCAGTTATGAATCTGACTATGATAAGTAACCTTTCATTGCTGGGTTAGATAGCAAGTGTATGTTTATCTCTAAGTAGTTGCCAAACTGTTTTACAAAACACCTATAGTCTGTATAGACTATAGCAGTATACAAGAGTTCCAGTTGCTCTAGATTCTTACCAGCTTTTGCTACTGTCAGGCTTTTTATTGTTTTGTTTTGTTCTATTTTAGCCTTCTAATAGGTGTGTAGCAATAACTATTGTGGTTTTAATTGGCGTTTCCCTAGTGCATCTTTTCGTGTGCTTATTTTCCATCTACATCTCCATTTGGTGAAGTGTCTGTTCACTTCTTTTGACCATTTTTAAATTTTCTAATTAAATTTTTATTTAATTTTTAAAATTTGTATTTAATTGTGGGTGATTTTTAAATATTTTATTATCATAAAAAGTGCTTCAATGAACATTATATATAAAATTTTGCCCTCAGTTTGGAGCGTGTACTTGAAATAATTTCCTAAAACCACTGGATCAAAGAGAGAACATCTTCAATGTCCTTCTGTATGCATTGTTCACGAGCTTTTCAAAGTGGTTGAACCAATTTACTGTCTTTCTGAAAGTGGTGGCAGTTGATAGGTGGAACAGGCTATCAAGTTGTTTTAATTTGAATTTGACTATAATGCCATGGAACTTTTTCATATAATCATTAAACATTCTGTTTCTTCTTCTGTAAACTGTCTCAATCCTTGCCATTTTTATTGCTAGAGTAGCACAGAAATTTTTCATGGCTCTGTCTTCATAAGGTCAGTGACAGAGTATGTGAACCTCAGTGCCAGGAATGGTGATTTATAGTATTTTCATTTTTCATAAAATATTAACCAATCTCAGCCTGGTTTCTTTCATGCTTGGAGGCCATGAGCTGATTTGCATAGCTGGCAAGGTAAAAATAACTTCAGAGCTGAAAAGAAAGAGCATTGCCATCGAGTTAAATTTGGACCCTGGGTGTCAGCACTTGTACAAGGGGCAGCAGTTCCTTCATCTAGACTCCATTATTAATGAACACACTCCACTGTTACTTATAAATAGAAAAAGGTGCTCTTTTAAATTCCTTTCTGAGAAAATGCCCATGCCACTTAGTTCTTCAGCTAGGAGAGCAACCTCTTGATTCCTCTAACAACTCAGCATTTTATTTATTCACAATGAAAGTGCAGTTAAAACCACTTATATTGTTTGTGCTTACATACCCTATCAAATAGATTTGGGTAACAATTAAAAGAGTTCCTGTATATAAGCACACTTCTTTTTAATTATTAAAATTGCTTGTATTTTATTGTATTCCAAATAGGTGGTATGGGATGTGATATGAGTCAGAAGTACTGGAATGAATTTTGGTTTAATGACTCTAAAAAGTAAAAAGCATTTTGTTTCCTCTGACAAATAGCTTAGTTCATTTGGTGCTCTACAGACAGTTGATATTTCAGAATAACTTTATGGCTGCCTCTTCATCATGCACTATAATTGTAGGTTTGTCTTCCATGCAAGTACAGGAAATTATCTAGGTATTTTTTTTAATACTTGTCATCCTAGAAGACAGAAAGCCTGTGCCTGTCATGCAAAGTTGTCTCTTACACATTGCAGGCAGAACTAGAAAAGTAGAACAATGGACAAATATATATTTTTTCCCTAAAATTTATGGATCCATGCTTTGTCTGAAAGAGTCATTGATTTGAGAATATTTCATAAATTCAGATTCTTTCAGCTAGATACTTCCTGGACATCCAAAAAAAAAAAAAAAAGCTCCTTACCCCAACACTCTATGAGGAAATAGAGTTTTATTACTTAGGCTTTTCTTTTCCTCCTACTTTGAAGGATCCTTCAGCCAGCCCTCTACCTGGGGTTAACCTGTACTCATCAGCATTTGATGTCTTGAGAAGAGGCTTCTGAGTCTTTCCAGGATCATGAATGTGCATAATTTTTCAGTCTTTTCAAAGTTGGAGAGAGAGCAGAGTTTCAGTATCTTAGGGATTAAGCCACCTGCTAAGATGACATTCAAGAAAGCAACTGTGCATCCTCTAATTGCTATATTGACCTCATGCCAGGGATATGTTTCTGAGTTTTTCCTTGTTTCTCATATAGATGACTTGGCTCTTGTCTGACCATGCCAGATATTCACTTTGGTTTCTTATCCAGATGGTATGAATCTGGACAGAATAGGTGGGTGGGTCATGGTGAGTGACAGAAACCAAACTTGGACTGCTGTAAGCAAGGAGAGGCTTTTCAAAAAAAAAATATCTCACAGGACCACCACGCTGCAGAACCATTAGGAACAGTTGGGACTCAGAAACTGCAAGAACAGGGTGCCATCTCCAATAGAATTCCCTCCTTCCTCTTAACGTATTCTCTCTCACTGGAGCCAGCTTTGTTCTGTGAGAGCAAATACGGATGAGGACAGCCTTGTATTCTGTGTCTTATATTTTATTTCATAGCTGCTTCAGAAGAGTTCATCCAAACTCTGGCCCTGAGTCTAAACATCTCTGTAGCCTCCCTGTCCCTGTCAGCCGACCAGCAATGTCACATAAGAACATTGTTGTTTCCGAAAAGAATGACGGGTATAGAGTGATGGTGTTGAAGGAAAGGCATTAAGACCACAGGCAGCCACTCTGTACAGACAGTGCTGGATTTTACAGCTGGCGTCTGTAACCCAGCACTGGAGTTTGCTAGAGCATTCTTCTGCTGAGGCCAACGTTAGAGGCTTGGCCCCTGCATGGATAATGAGCTCGGTTCTGCTCCTCAGCTGGGCTCTCTCTCTGGCTAACCATCTCACAGATGCTTATTCCTGGTCCTACGGGAGACCTGGTGAGAGAAAGTGTGTGGGTGGTGTATCCACAGAAATCCCTCACCACTACTAGCCAAACAACTCAAAGAACAAGTATTTATGTTAGTGAGTTCTTATAATGTGGGATTTCCCTCTCCAGCAATTCTCCTCCTTTGCCAGCTCTCTGAAGCACAGTTTTGGTAACATTCATATGATGGTGCAATCACAGGGCACCATAAGGCTCTGCAGAGAGGCAGCTCTGTGGTCATCCAAGAGAAGACATTTGTCAAATATATGTGCCTTTGGGATCTATTTCTAGCGATTAGCCCTTATTTTTTGTAGCTACTGAAAGCTCTCCAAATTTGGAATCTAAATTTCTGGGTTTGAGTCTCAATTTGACCATTCACAATACTACCTTAGTGACCTTGAGCTAGCCAGTTTCTCTCTGTGAGCCTTAATTCTCACACTTATAAAATAGGACATAATGGTATTGCTATGGAGCAGGACTATGTAAGCTATGAAACAAAACTGAGGTAGTTTTCTTTTACCATCATCGTCATCACCTAGTCCTAAATGACAGTCATATAGTTACTGCCTATCGCTTGGCATGTCTCCTTGCTGTGTCTGAGTGAAAATCAGGGACTTTCTTACAAAAAAGGAAGAAACTTGGGACCGTTGGTAGAAACTTGACCTTTGTTTCCACTACTGTAAGGTTAAGGAGATAAAACTCTCCTTTGTACATTACTGTGTTCTTCATCTTGCATCATTTGGGGAAATTTTTCTTTTGGATTAAGGCTTCCTTTGGAGACACCACAGGGGGTAAGTTTTATGCATCCCCTCGGAGATGTTTTTGGGCTTCCCTGGTGGCTCAGACAGTAAAGAATCCACCTGCAATGTGAGAGACATGGGTTTGATCCCTGGTTGGGAAGATCTCCTGGAGGAGGGCATGGCAACCCACTCCAGTATTCTTGCCTGGAGAATCCCCATGGACAAAGGAGCCTGGTGGGCTGTAGTCCATGGGGTTTCAAAGAGTCAGACACAACTGAGCAACTAAGCACTGAAGATGTTTTAAGAAGAAAGCAGAAGGGAATTTTCATCACTGCTGGAGGTCCCTGTGTGTACTTCTCCCAGAGTGGGTGGAGATTAGTTGTGAAGCACATGCATTGTCTTTGGCCAGGATATCGCTTAGCTGAGAGTTTCTCTTATGGTTCTGGTTCTCAACTACCCTACCGAGGTAGGGCTGCCTTCAGTAGACATTTGTTGATGTTTAGAGACATTCGTAGTTGTCACAACATGAGGAGAGGAGATAGAGTAGGGGAATCTACAAACATCTAGTGGGTAGAGGCCAGGAATGTTGCTCAGCATCCTACAGTGTAGTCTGGGTCATTAAGATCTTTTTTGTATAGTTCTGTGTATTCTTGCCACCTCTTCTTAATATCTTCTGCTTCTGTTAGGTCCATACTGTTTCTGTCCTTTATGGTGCCCATCTTTGCATGAAATGTTCCCTTGATATATCTAATTTTCTTGAAGGGATCTCTAGTCTTTCCCAGTCTATTGTTTTCCTCTATTTCTTTGCATTGATCACTTAGAGAGGCTTTCTTGTCTCTCCTTGCTCTTCTTTGGAATACTGCATTTAGACGGATATATCTTTTTCTCTTTTGCCTTTTGCTTCTCTTCTTTTCTCAGCTATTTTTAAGGCCTCCTCAAACAACCATTTTGCCTCTTTGAATTTCTTTTTCTTGGGGATAGTTTTGATCACCGCCTCCTGTACAATGTTATGAACCTCTGACCATAGTTCTTCAGGCACTCTGTCTATCAGATCTAATCCCTTGAATCTATTTGTCACTTCCATTGTATAATAGTACAAGATTTGGTTTAGGTTATACCTTAATGGTCTAGTGGTTTTCCCTACTTTCTTCAATTTAAGTCTGAATTTTGCAATAAGGAATTCATGATCTGAGCCACAGACTAGGAGCTCCTAGTCTTGTTTTTGCTGACTGTATAGAGCTTCTCCATCTTTGGCTGCAAAGAATATAATCAATCTGATTTTGGTATTGACCGTCTGGTGATGTCCATGAGGGCCATTTCTTGCATTGTTGAAATAGGGTATTTGCTATGACCAGTGCTTTTGACTGTGTGGATCACAGCAAACTGTGGACAATTCTTAAAGAGATGGGAATACCAGACCACCTTACCTGCTGTCTGAGAAATCTATATGCAGGTCAAGAAGCAACATTTAGAACCGGACATGGAAGAATGGACTGGTTCCAAATTGGGAAAGGAGTCCATCAAGGCTGTATACTGTCACCCTGTTTATTTAACTTATATGCAGAGTACATCATGTGAAATGCTGGGCTGGATGGAGCTCAAGCTGAAATCAGGATTGACAGGAAAATATCAATAACCTCAGATATGAAGATGATACCACCCTTATAGCAGAAAGCGAAGAGGAACTAAAGAGCCTTTTGATGAAAGTGAAAGAGAAGAGTGAAAAAGCTGGCTTAAAACTCAACATTCAAAAAACTAAGATCATGGCATCTGTCCCATCACTTCATGGCAAATAGACGGGGAAAAGATGGAAACAGTGACAGACTATTTTCTTGGGCTCCAAAATCACTGTAGATGGTGACAGTAGCCATGAAATTAAAAGACGCTTGCTCCTTGGAAGAAAAGCTATGACAAACCTAGATAGCATATTAAAAAGCAGAGACATCACTTTGCTGACAGAGGTCTATATAGTCAAAGCTGTGGTTTTTCCAGGAGTCATTAGGCTAAGTACTGAGTAATTGATGCTTTTGAATTGTGGTGTTGGAGAAGACTTTTGAGAGTCCCTTGAACTGCAGGGAGATCCAACCAGTCAATCCTAAAGGAAATAAGTCCTGAATGTTCATTGGACGGACTGTTGCTGAAGCTGAAGCTCCAGTCTTTGACCATCTGATGTGAAGAACTGACTCATTAGAAAGGACCCTGATGCTGGGAAAGATTGAAGGCAGGAAGAGAATGGGATGATAGAGGATGAGATGGTTGGATGGCATCACCAATTTGATGGACATGAGTTTGAGCAAGCTTTGGGAGCTGGTGATGGGACAGGGAGGCCTGGCGTGCTGCAGTCAATGGGACTGCAAAGAGTCAGACACGACTGAGTGACTGAACTGACCTGATCCTAAAGCATACTCCCTGAGACATCTGATCTCAGATGTCAATACACCATCGTCTCCTTGGTGTGACATGGTTTGACTGTTGAACTTTCTTTGGTGGGAAAGGAAAGAGGATTTTTAGGCTATGAGTTTATTGTTCATCAGAAGGCATATTTTCAGACTCCTCCATATCTACTAAGATTCTTATGAAACTTAATTGGGAATCCTATTTTAAAATGCAGAAAACACTGTCTTCTTTTTATTAAATACAGAACTACTCATTCCTCCGTCTCTACTGCTAAGAAGCTGCTTGACCTTGCCCTTCTTCCCATTCTCCTAAGAAATGTTAGGGCTCTGGGGTATGATTTATTATCTGCACACTTAGAAGAAAATCCATGCTCCACTCTGACCTAAGCCAAAAACAACCCAAATGAACAACCAAATTAAAACAAAACAAAACAAAACAAATGGCTGCCTCAAGATGATTCTGAGGTTAACATATGTATGTGATCTCTTTATGACTGCCATTCCTTGGGACAGCAAGATGCTTGTGCTACTTCAGGGACCATCGGAAGGAGCAGAGTCTCTTCTAGAATGCCGTGTCTGCAGTTCTTGGAAAGCACTCAGCCTTTCAAGGCACACTGTTTCATTGTTCTGGGAAAACACCAAAAGCCATTGAAGCAGCAATTCACGTTGGTCCACCTTGTCCTCTCCTTAGAGAGAAGGAGCGTGTGTATTGGCTGGTCTCTACATCTGGATTTTTCAAACTGTGGGCCAAACCCCATGCGTTTCATGAAAGCAAGATAGTTGATTGTAACCAGCATTAAACAAAAGGGAGAAAGGAAGAATGGAAGAGAAAATATGAGTGTATTACACATGGAAAGAATAAGTATTATTTTATGAAGCATTATATAATTATATAATGTATATGCCTCCTGGCTTGTGATGTAAAATCTATTTCCGACTGTAGGCTATGGCAAAAAAGATTTGAAACTCATTGCTGTTTACGCTTTTACTTCTGTTCTAAGAACTTGGGTCAGATGAAGCCCCACAGCATGTTTTCCCTTACACTGAAGGCCTGAGTTCCCTCCCGCATCCATTCCGGAACCAGTTGCTACTCAGGACAGTGGATAATTTGCTTAGACTAATCTCTGTACACTCTCTAGGGCAGGAGAGGGGCCTGGCCTCTTTAGCTGGCATGAACAGAGTATAATTAAGGATATCTCTGTTATCTGGGGAGATTATTATAGGGGAGACACATAGTAGCTGCTGCCTGGGAAGGGCCTCTGGGGCTTCTTCCTGACCCAGGGATCAAACCTGGGTCTCCTGCATTGCAGGTGGATTCTTTACTGTCTGAACCACCAGGAAAGCCTCTGGGGCTAGAAGGTGGCATTCATGCAGGTACAAAGACCAAGGTAGACACTCAATTACAGTAGCTGGGGCTGGGGAGAAGGCGAGGAATCAGTGGTTAAATTAAGTTCTTTGGAGCTCAGAGTAGCAGTGATGTCCCATCACCGACTGTAAACTTGGAACTTTTGAGCACTGACAGGCTTGGTCCAAACTTTTAATAGCCTAGAAAGTCTTGTTTGGTGGTGGTTTAGTCATTAAGTTGTGCCTGACTCTTTGTAACCCCATGGACCCCACCAGGCTCCTCTGTCCATGGGATTTCCCAGGCAAGAATACTAGAGTGGGTTGCTATTTCATTTTCCAGGGGATCTTCCCAACCCAGGGACTGAACCCATATCTCCTGCACTGTAGGTGGATTCTTTACTGCTGAGCCACTGGGAAGCCCATTTAAAGTTTTTTATTTGACATTTTTCCCCTTCTCTGCAGCCTCTCCACTCTCCATTCTAACCCAGACCACTAGGTTCCAGCCATAGCAGCCCTTGCTTGAGCTTTTCAAGTATAATGATCTCCTGTTTCCCCCTGGGCCTTCTGCATGTGCCTTTTCCTGTATCTGGGTGTTCTCCCCCCATTGCTTCCTCTGACCTACTCATACTTCACCTCTGAGCTCATATGCCATTTCCACAGGAAAGTCTTTTTCCCTTTCCTCCCCATAATTGTGATTTATTTAGTGCCTATCTCTTTCATTAAGTTTCACAAAGACAAGCACCATCTTTATCCTGTCCTCCATTGTAATGCCAGTATACACTCAATACATGTTGGTAGATTGTAGATGGGTTCTGGGCTCTGGGGTGGAGCTTAGCCTAAATGGGATCAAGGGGTCCCAGCATAAGGGCTGGGAAGGAAGAAGAGGCAGCTTGTGGTGTTTGGGAACTGGGCTGAGCCTGACACCTGTTTTCTCTTTCCCAACCTCACTCTTCTCCCGCAAATATATTTTGGTCAAGTTGAATTTTGGAGAGGGGAGACTTGTCTCTATGTGAGTAATTTAATATACATTGACTTTTTGTTTTTGAAAAAATAAAATGTTTAGAAATTGATTCCCAGATCAAATCACACCTTTCAGTAATTCATTTAAAAGTAATGGAGAGCCAAACATCAGGTGTAATTCAGTAGATTTTCATAAATCATCATTATGTGTACATGTGGTTAAATGGATGTCCAGTTACACATACGAGTGCCTGTGGACTCATTCACAGCTCCATGGGCAAGTTCAGCCAATCTGTCCCAATGGGGATGTATTTGTACTCATTTATCCCTGAGTCAAAAAAAAAAAAAAGGAAAAAAAAACGCTATGATAAACGATTTAAGAAAAAAAAGAAAAATTCATCCCTGAATCATTTATCCCTGAGTCAGGGCTTCCCTGGTAGCTCAGCTGATAAAGAATCCACCTGCAATGGGTTCGATCCCTGGGTTGGGAAGATGCCCTGGAGAAGGAAATGGCAACCTACTTCAGTATTCTGGCCTAGAGAATTCCATGGACTGTAGAGTCCATGGGGTTGCAAAGAGTTGGCCACAACTGAGTGACTTTCACTTTCACTTCATCCCTGAGTCAAGGGTGTTTCTTGGGTACCACTCTTGCGTATTGTTAGGGTAAGGGCGATAGTAGATGGCAACATGAAAGGCAGTTCCTGCCATCAAGGAGCTGGCTTTGAAATGAATTTTGAGGATCCAGCTCATTATCATTCATGGTCAGACTTTTGTTCTAAGATGCAAGAATGGTATGCAATTAAGTGTTAAATGTTGTGCAGGCTTCTGGATGGTCAGCGAAAGGGGAGATTGGTGTGAACTGCAGGGGTATATCACCTTGTGGTTGGCTTTGACTCATAGAGTTTTAGAGCAAGAAGGGGTCCAAGAGGGCTCTCTATCTGACTATCTCATTTTATAGATAAGAAAACAGATTTCTTCTCTTCTTCCTCCATACCACCTATTAAATACATTCTATGAGCAGGCCGTAGTGGACATTATATTGTTTTTTAGTTATCCTATATCCAGCTTTCCCCATGGTCCCGCATCTCCCTTTTGGGAGAATATGTTATTGTATGTGCTCTTTCTAGGGTTCTTTCTCACCCTGAATGTGGTGGAGGACTGTGCCTGCGCAGCCAGATAAAGTGTAAGGGGACATGTGACTTAAGCTCAACCACTTGCTTTTTCCACATGGCTTTTAAGCTAGCAACTTTATGACATTAGTTTTCACTGGTGGATATTAATGTATTGCTAGGAATATCCACAGTGGCTTAGGAATCAGATGTCCTGGACTCTCTGATCTTTGCCCAGTGCTTTAGTTTCCTATTGCTGCTGTAACAAGTTACTGCAAACTTAGTGACTTAAAAAAACATTAATTTTCTTACTCCAGAGGTCAGAAATCTTAGTTCCAGAGGTCAGAAATCCAAAATCATGGATCGGCCCCATCATCTGGGCTGAAATTATGGTATCAGCAGGACTGTGCTCCCATCATAAGCTTTTGGAGAAAATCCATTTCTTTGTCTTTCTGAGCTTCTAGAACTGCACTTCCTGTGCTCTTTGACTGGTAGGCCCTTTTTCCATCTGGCTTCACTCAGCGTATTGCCTTCTTTCTAGTCAAGTCTTCCTGTGCCTCCCTCCTTTTAAGGGCACTTATGATTGCTTTTAGGGTCTACTTAGATAATCCAGAATAATCTCCCCATCTCCAAATCCTTTCATCACATCTGCAAAACCGTTTTGTCATATCAGGTAATATTAACATTCACCACTTTCAGGTATTAGGACCTGGTTGTCTTTGGGAAGCATTATTCAGCCAACAACACAAAGATTTCTGCTTCTCTGTGTTCCCACCCTGATCTTCCAATATTCCTTCAGTTCTGTAGGGTCCTGATATCTTCTCAGTATACTTGTTTGGGATTTGTTTGCTTAAGAAAGCTAACGTTTGTTTCTGTTGCTTACAACCAGGAACCCTACAGGTAAATCAGCACTGTGTGAAGAACTACAAGCAGCCTCTTTTAAACATCAACCTTCTTAGAGAGGCACTGGCCCCATTTTACAGATAAGGAAGCCAAAGCTCAGAGAGACAATTGCATAAGGCCAGACAGCTGGTGTGACTGAGAGAACTGGTATTTAAAACCAGCCAGTATGACTGGAGAGCATGTGCTCAACTTTCTCAGAATCCTAGTTCAAGTCTCTTTTGATGGTGGACCTTTTCCAAGGATGGGCAGGATTTCATCTGGGCCCTGAAGTCTGGGTCTTATTATTGCAGCAGGGGAGAGATGGCATGAGAAAGTCCGTCTAGGCAAGAGGGAAGCTGGAGAGTAAAAGGTATATCCAAGAGATGCAGAAGAGGAAGGATAGGGTGGGCTTTGATGCCTCATTGGAGGTAAAATAGTAAAAACAGAGGAGCCAACCCCCCAGGGAACACTTTTAAGTGAGCAAAGCAACTCATTTCTATTGACTTCCCAAGGAAATGATATCCTGACTCAACTCTGGGTTGGAATCCAACTTGAGATCTGTGCCTTCTGGCCTCCTCCAGGTCTCCCCTTAATAGGGGCTAGATAAATATGAATCCCTTTTGCTACTATTCATCAGTCTTTTTGCCTACATGTGAACAACTTGGCTTTCAAATGCTAATGAGGTTCTCCCTTGGGACTTTCATGGTCAGAGCCCAAACCAGGGATTTTTGGAGCTGAGGAGGGAATTCTCTGCCTGGTGCTAACACTCTGCCACTTGTGTTTCTTCTCAGAAGAGAGCTTGAATGTTTGTTTAGGGATGAAGCAAACCTGGAGAAGGACGCTCCACACTTGGTCATTTCACGCCACCGCTGAAGTAGAGAGGTACATGAGATGCCAACCTGAATTTGAATTTCAGAGAGGCAGTGAGTCATTTTTAGTGTAATATTTGCACAGCGCTTTGGGGCATTTTAATCCGCCTGCAATACAGGAGACCCTGGTTCGATTCCTGGGTCAGGAAGATCCATTGGAGAAGGGAAAGTCTACCCACTCCAGTATTCTGGCCTGGAGAATTCCATGGACTATATAGTCCATGGGGTCACAAAGAGTTGGACACAACAGAGCAACTTCCACTTCACTTGGAGCACTTTTGGCTATGGGAGACTGAAAGTGAAAATATCAGTCACTCAGTTGTGTCTGACTCTTTGCAACTCTATGGACTGTATGTAGCCCTCCAGCCCTCCAGGATCCTCTGTCCATGGGATTCTCCAGGCAAGAATACTGGAGTGGGTTGCCATTCCCTTCTCTAGGGGATTTTCTCTACCCAGGGACAGAACCCACGTCTCCCTCATTGCAGGCAGACTCTTTACCATCTGAGCCACCAGGGAGGGTACAGTGAAATACGCATGTGCAAAGAGACTGCTAGACTTGGATTGACCAGGAGACTGAGGCAGACCCCATGGTCACAAGGAAGGCAGGGTTGCAGAAATCTTCCGGTGATGACTTGGGAAGGGGCCTTTGGTTGTAATTGTCCGGAGCATCATTCCATCATCTGCTGCGCTGTGCCACTGGGTGAGGGTCAGACCACACCCTCAGGGTCGTATCAGCCTTCACTCTCTTCTTACCTGCTGACGCCTACAAGTGAAAATGTTCGAGGTAGGGCTGAGCCCTGACATTCATCAGGAAACAGTTTTGGCACATTTATAGCGTGTAGAGCAGTGTGTGTGCTGATGCTGGTCAGGGGTTTGTCTGCTCACTGACTGTCCTCGGCCTTGGAGATCAAGTAATAATTAAGACCCCCTCTGTGTCCAGAGCTCCCCACCAGGTTCTGCGCTCATGGTGACAAAAGAAGTGAAGAACGCCGTCTCTGCTCCTGAAGAGCGCGCACCTGTGCCTCTTAGGACGGTGGAGAGCTTAGCTTTATTAATTTGGAACTGTCCTCCTCAGGGGCCTCGCTCTGACCTTGTGAAGCACCTGTCCCGTCCTGTCTGTTTGTGTAGATGCTGCGGCGGTCACCACCTAGGGCTCAAGGAGCCTCATACCCTGCTGGTCCCGAGAGTGATGCAGTCAAGCCTGTGCGAGTTAGCAGTGTGTGGCCTTGGAATGAAGGAAGCCAAGTTCTCTGGCTTGTTTGGGGGCCAAACTCTGTGACCTTGGTATTTTTAGCAAAGCACTGGACTACAGAACAGTGGAGCTGCCAGGGACCCAGAAGATGCTGCCGGCATAATGGCAGAAAGGGAAAACTATTAGCTTTGATCTCACAAGAGAACTGACTTTAATGCCTGGTCTTGCCTTTTATTAACAATTTAATTTTCTTCTGAGCCTCAGTTGCCTCCCCTGTGAAATGGAGTGGATAGTAACATCAGGATATTTTGGAGGGTTTAATGAGATAACATATTGGAAAGTGCTTGCAGAGGGTAAGCTCTGTATTGGTCACCGCAGTGTTTCCCATTCTCTTGGTGCTTTGTAAACACCTGTGTTATGACACTCTTTGCAGTGAATTATAGTCAGTACATTTCTGTGTGTCTCCTTCCACTAGACTGAGGGCCAGGGCGTTTTTCCTATGATTCACTTTCCTGGAGCCTCTCACGTAGGCCTCCTCTGGATGAGGCTCAGAGTTGAGCTGAGTAACCTTCAGAACTTGGGTTTTGCTAGAAGACAGGTCTTTGAACTTTTGAGTCTTCCTCCCTGGCTCCCTCCATCTCTGGCTCTCCCACTGAGGGCCGGGCCGATCCTGTCCTGTGGGGTCTGTTTGAGAGCAGGCATCTTAGCAGTATGTTGGAAGCTTGTCATTAGTCTCTAAAATGCTCGAGGACAGGTTTCCAGTGCTCTCCTGTATGCTCAAACAGGCACGGGTTTGCGTAGCAAACTGGCTCTGATCTCTTCATTGATAACTTCTAGGGTTTCTGTGGTATTTCTGTTCATTTGATCTCAGTTTTAACACAGTTATTGATTTCCTCAGTGCAGTTCAATTCCTAGAGCATTTTTTGAGCATGTTTTCATTGCTAGACCCTGGGCTGGGTGTTGGCCATGTTGAGATGAGGAAGACAGTGTCTCCAGCTGAGGTATTCTGGATCTCAGAGGGGAGGCAAGTGAGAAAACAGAGGCTTCCTCTTGGATGTGGTAAGGACAGTGACAGAAGTGGGGACAGAATTTTGTGGGAGTTCAGAGTAGGGCCCTTTTCCTTAGTTATCTTTTGGAGCCCATTGCTGTTATTCCTGACAGATGGATGGGGGAGCCAGATTGTGATCCCTGCCCTCAGGGATGGTTTGAATACTAGGAGAAAGCCAGTGGCAAACGGGCATGAGCCAGAGGTTCAGTTGAAAGCCCTGCTTCACTGGATGAAAGAGAAGGAAGTTTCAAGGGCCGGGGGGCACAGGGTCACGGGTGCACGACCTTGCCTGAAGAATGAAGGGTTTCGGAGGCCTGGGGAGAGGTTGGTTGAGCCAAGGGCTGCACTTGGTAAAGGGGGCCTGGACACATCTCATGGCCGGCTGCTTCTCCCTTTGACATTAGCTTTACTTTTCTCCCCATTCCCATGTCATCTTCCCTGTTTCTCTGATGGTTGCTTCTCCACCAGCTCTTATTTCTTCTCATCACCTTTCTTGCTTTCACCTCCACGTGTTCTTCGACTGCTCACCCCCCCCCATCCTCCCATTCTCCTTTCCCTCTGCCACTTTTTCTTCCTTTCTACACCTGTGCCTTCTTGCCTTTTAATAGTGTTCTCGACTCCCTACCTCCGTGTTCCAACATGTCCCTTGTTCGTCTCAGAGTTGGGGAGGAGACTTTCATTTTCAGTGGCCTTTCTTATGATGTGAAAGAGCATCTCGTGTGTATCTGGGTATCCTGGGAAACAGAATCCTGGTTTCTGAACGGGGCAGATTACTCATTGTGTTTGTAAGGCAGCAAACCAGAGGGAAAGCAGCCTCCGTGTGTGCCCCTCCAAAGACTGAGAGTACAGTGGGCTTTCCCTGTGAGCAGGATCAGGGCAGCATTGACCCCATTTTCATGGGATTCTGATTCTCTGTAACTGTACCTATCCCTGAAGCTTCTCTTTCTCTCCTTTCATTTTTTAAAATTTCTGTCCTGATTTTCAGTTCTATTTTCCATGTTTCTCCGTGTTCTCTCTCTAGTTTTTTTTTTCCCCCACTTATTAGAAATTATATCAGTCCCCTGCTTTGTGTCTCTCTTTTGCTTTGGAAGATAGAATCAAAAGCTCCTTATTTTCAGATGAGTTGATGGAAGTTTGAGTTGGAAAAGACAGAGAAAACGTGTGAAGCTTGCCTAGCTCCTAAGATGCTCTCGAGACTAAGCTTTCTTTCTAGTTCTAATTTTGAGACTGGATCAACATAGTTATAGAATCTTAAAAGAAATCTCTATTGGCTATTTAAATAACCTTCAACCCAATGTTGGAATCCTCTTTCCTTCATTAAGAGGGTTCTTCTGCTCTGTCCTTGAATACTTTTAATATTAGGAAGTCATTACCACATAAAGCAGCCCACTTGTTGGCTAGCACTGCCTGTTTCAAAGTTACTACTCATGACTATAATCTGGATCTGTGCCTGTTGATCTCATATGTGCATTCTGAAGGTAATACAATGTAAGCCTTTTGTTCACATATTAAAGGAACTTAAAGGTATCTTCTTCAGTCCTTGAAATATTTTGGAGAGATTCCACCAAAAATAATTAAATGAAATAAACCATTCTTGTCACCCTTTTACTGTATAGAAAAGTCAGTTTTCTGAATGACTTATTCCCCAGTAGTTCCATATAGCTGAAATTGTCCTGGAAGTTGTAAGGAAGAAAAAGAACTATCCTATACAAGGAACACTAAAATTAGACAAAATTGTAAAAGCAATATTAGTAACATTTGTACTAGATATAATGTCTAGTTTGTTAGATATAATGTATACTTTGCACATTATAGTTTAGAGAAAGTGAAAGTGAAGTCGCTCAGTCGTGTCCGATTCTTTGTGACCCCATGGATTGTAGCCTACCAGGCTTCTCCGTCCATGGGATTTTCCAGGCAAGAGTACTGGAGTGGGGTGCCATTTCCTTCTCCAGGGGATCTTCCCGACCCAGGGATTGAACCCAGGTCTCCTGCATTGTAGGCAGACGCTTTTACTGTCTGAGCCACCAGGGAAGATTCTTAGTTTAGAGAACACTCATAATATTCCATGCCATTTATTTTTGTAAGTAGGCCATGAACTCCCCTAGTTTGTAGATGAGGGTAGTGAGGCTCATAGAGATTGACTGGCCTCAGGGCACCCAGTTCTCAAGTGCATGAGTCAGGACTGAATCCCAGTTCTTCTGATTCTTAGTCTTCTGCTGTGTCTGTCATGAATACTTAAGTGTCTTCGTCTCTCCAAAGTACCTGCAATGTCATGGGATTATATGAAATAAATTGTCTCCTCAAGACAAGGTACTTGGTGTACACAATCTAACAGGATTGTTATGGATTTTTGTTTTGTGTGTGTCTGTTTCTGCATATGGCTGTGGAAGTAGAAAAGTGGAAACAAAGAAAGCAAATTCAGCTCAGGCAGTGATTTTATATAATTTGGGGGCAATTATAAAAATACTCTGTGGGGACCAGTGATGCTATTCCCTAAGTATAAGCATCAGTATGATTGATTTTGTTTGGAAAAAATTCTAAGTGTCAAGGTAAAGAAGAATGAGTTACTCCTTTACTGCAGTTAATCAAGAGAAATTTCCCGAAGGAGATAGGAAACAGGGAAATCTAAAAAAAAATTTAAATAAAAAATGTGAGGGCTTTGATAGATTGGAAAGTTGCTGTTATTCAGTCGCTAAGTCGTGTCTGACTCTTTGCAGCCCCGTGGACTGCAGCACACCAGGCTTCTCTGTCCTCCGCTATCTCCCAGAGTTTGCTCACATTCATGTTCATTGAGTCGGTGATGCTATCTAACCGTCTCATCCTGTGCCACCCCCTTCTCCTTTTGCCTTCAGTCTTTCCCAGCATCAGGGTCTGGAAAGAGGGGAAAGTAATTGGTAAGAGTCAGAGGAGGGTTGGGAACATGGTTTGGGGGCAAGAATGAGACAGATGCTGGGGACCTCGTGTTTTACTAATGACTTGAAACTAAGATTCCAATGTGATGATCAGTTTTCCTCCTTTGCAGAGTGAAACCCTGATGCAACTAAATTTAATCTTGCTTGGAATCACTGGTGATTCACTCAAGCTCAGGTGCGCCCACACGCAGCTGGCATCAGCTCTGTGTGCTTTCCAGGCTGATCCTTCTCTAACCCAGCTTCCCCCACATTGAGCTAGGGGAGAAAGCCAGACTGTGGTAACCTTGATCCTCTGTGTCTCTATCTGCAGCATCCTGGCTACTGCGGGAACCCACTTCAACACCCATGTGGACCTGAGGACCCTCCGGGCCGTGCGTGTCCTGAGGCCCCTGAAGCTCGTGTCGGGGATACCTAGTGAGCATCCATCTTTCCTCTTCCTCCTCTGCTAAGAACTTTACTGTTGTGTCCTCAACCAGATCCAGGGATAAGCAAGAAGTAATTTCCCCAGAGAGGAAGCCCCTGCAGTAATAAATAGAGGACCTGCAGCAATCTGGCATTATCTTCCATTTTAAAATTTAGCAAATTTTTTCACATTTAAAAGATAATGAAAGATCTTTACAGAAAATGTGGAAAGGAAACAATACAAAATTGAAAATGAAGAGTACCCATTATCCTGTCACTCAGAAATCAATTTTGTTAACATTTTAGCATATTTTTTCATTCATTTTTTTTTCCTGTGCATTTTAATATATGTGGGCTTATACTGTATTTTTGATTTTGGATCCCATCATGCACATTTGACTTTCCTGACACTAATAATTCTTCAAAAATATGACTTTGAAATCTGTCTTATATTCTTTCTTATACCATCCATGACTTGGGTAGTCCTTTCTGCGTTACTATTCATTTAGGTTATTTCCAGCTTTTTTTTCTTTCTTTTTTATCCTAAAAAAAGAAATAGCTTGGTAACAAACATCTTTTGACTTAAATATTATTCAGATCTCTGATTATTTTCTTAGACTAGAATCCTAGAAGTGCAAGTTTTGGGTCCAAGGATACAGTATTTTATGAATAGTGGTTGTACTAATTGTGCTTCCAGGACAGTGAATGGGAGAGCTGGGTCTGAGATAAGAGTCATGGGGAAGATGAACTTTGTTCTTCCAGACTTACAACCTAGTAAGACAGGCCTAATTCCCTTTGGGAAAGAAACACATTCTAGTAGGTTTCATCTCTAAGAAGAATCCAGAAGACAATGTGGGTGAAACGAATAAGGGAAGGGTAATAGGCATGTATGTGATTAGGGAATAAATGAAGAGAAGCAAGGGGTTGATTCCTCAGGGGAGGGGTGATGGCAGTCTTTGGCTTGATGTGACTTGGTTATCCCGTGGTGAATCATTTTCTCATCTCAGGACCAGTGGTCCTTTTCCCTCAAAGACTTGGCCCTTTCTCCTAGGAGAGGGTACACAGCCTGCCCTGTCAGGGGGTGCTAAGTGAGGGCTCTGTTCATCATTCTCTTTCTTTCCTTCCAGGCCTACAGATTGTGTTGAAATCCATCATGAAGGCCATGGTGCCTCTCCTGCAGATTGGCCTTCTGCTCTTCTTTGCCATCCTGATGTTTGCTATCATCGGCTTGGAGTTCTACAGTGGAAAGTTGCACCGAGCGTGCTTCATGAACAATTCAGGTAGGCTCACTATTTTCTGGCTTCTCCTCCTTCCCTTCCTCTCTCCTATGGTCATGGGGGTCATTTCAGGGCATTTAGAGGCTAATTGGAAAACAAAGTGTGTCCTATCTCAACCCTAGAATTAGAAGCAGAGGCTTCCTAGTCATCAGCTTTATGAGGTACAACCAGCCTAAAGATCCCCGTTGCACACTGATATTGCAAAGCAAATAACTTCTTAGGTTTATAGTCTGTTTCAAATAGAAGGTCTCAGCTGCCCCATTCCTCGGTAGAAGGCTATCAGAAGGCATATCAAAAACCATTTGCCTGAAAAATTACCCTTTGTACAGGGTAATTGTACTCTTTGGCCCACAGCCAGAAAGACCTCAGGAGTCTGAAGTCAGACCTGGCGCCCTCCAGATCTTGGGGACATTTTCCCTCCATGCTCAAGCTCATGACATTCCCCCCTTCTGCTGTCATCCATGCATAGTATGGAAGAATTGAGGGAGTTCTGAGCATGACTTGGCAGTGGTTAAATGAGCGAGGTATACCGCCGAAGAATTGATGCTTTTGAACTGTGGTGTTGGAGAAGGCTCTTGAGAGTCCCTTGGACTGCAAGGAGATCCAACCAGTCCATCCTAAAGGAGATCAGTCCTGGGTGTTCATTGGAAGGACTGATGCTAAAGCTGAAACTCCAGTACTTTGGCCACCTCATGCGAAGAGTTGACTCACTGGAAAAGACCCTGATGCTGGGAGGGATTGGGGGCAGGAGGAGAAGGGGACGACAGAGGATGAGATGGTGGATGGCATCACCGACTTGATGGACATGAGATTGAATGAACTCTGGGAGTTGGTGATGGACATGGAGGCCTGGCGTGCTGCGATTCATGGGGTCGCAAAGAGTCGGACACGACTGAGTGACTGAACTGACTGAATTGACTGAAGAGATCTCACATTCTTGTCTCTGTATCTTGTTTGTTCAAGTTGAGTAGAGTGCTTTAGGAGGAAGGATGAAGGGGAGAGGTGGAATGAGCCCAATCAGGCATGATGTTTTTATGAAAAGAATCTTTAAAGGACACAGTCCATGTTGGATTTGTTTTAATTTTTGTCTTATTCCAAATGAGGAATTTAGGCCAAAAAAATGAGTTAAGACCCACGAAAGGGACTGTAGTTTATAATTGTTCCCAGGGAACCCCAAAACAACTGAGGGGCTATCCTGAAGTCTAAAGATAGAAAATCAGTTAAGATTCTGCCTTCAGCTCAGACCTTTCTGGGTGATACCCAGTCCTGTAAATTCCTGTGGGGCTCAGGAGATGGTAGAAGATGTGACCTGCAAGAAAGTAGGGGTGGGGGACGTGTGGAGGAGGCTTCATTTTCAGAGCAGGTTGGGAAACACTGGGTTGAACACATTACAGTTTGTGAGCTATGAGGTGTAGCGATGCCAGAGATGGGTAGGAAATGGTGACAGAGAGGATAAACCTTCTTGTGGGAGATAGAAATGCATGCTTGTGGTCTCCAGGGGTTATTTTCAGCTCATGCAAAGCATCACATGGTTTATCCCCCACCCTCCAAATGTGTCTGCAGGTATTCTAGAAGGATTTGACCCCCCTCACCCATGTGGCGTGCAGGGCTGCCCAGCTGGTTATGAATGCCGGGACTGGATCGGCCCCAATGATGGGATCACCCAGTTTGATAACATCCTTTTTGCCGTGCTGACCGTCTTCCAGTGTATCACCATGGAAGGGTGGACCACCGTGCTGTACAATGTGAGTAGAGCTGGCGAGGGGCCCGAGCAGAAGGGAAGGATCGTGGAATTAGGCTCCTGGCTTGGTTGGGGTTGGTCAGCCGGGGGAAAGGGAAGATTGGAAATGTGTATGGGGGTGTGCATGTGTGTGTGTGGACATGTAACCATGGTAAGGCTTAGGAGTTTCCATGCCTCTGTTTTTGGCCTCTTGCTAAGCACACAGCTTCTTAATAGAGTTAGGAAATTACATGCCATATTTGGTGGGTGAACAATGCTAGTTAAAGCAGCTCAGCTCAGTCATTATAGAGTATGTTTTGCTACTGGTTTGACGTGGTGGTAGGAGTCTAAGGTAAGTAAGGGGTACCAAGAGTTACAGATTTCTTGGTTGCTGTCTTTAAAGAACTTACCATTGGTCTGGAAAGATATTCCAGTAGTTCTCAATCTTGGCTGCCCACTGGAATTAGCTGGGAGGGAGCTTTAACAATTTACACTGCCTGGGCTGTACTCCAGATTAAGTAAGTAGGAATAGCCCTAACCCACTCCAGTGTTCTTGCCTGGAGAATCCCAGGGACGGGGGAGCCTGGTGGGCTGCCATCTATGGGGTCGCGCAGAGTCGGACACGACTGAAGTGACTTAGCAGCAGCAGCAGCTAGGGGTAAAGACCTGTCATTGATTTTTTTTTTTTTTTTTTTTGAAGCTTCCTAGCTGATTCTAAGGAGAAGCCAATGGCACCCCACTCCAGTACTCTTGCCTGGAAAATCCCATGGACGGAGGAGCCTGGTAGGCTGCAGTCCATGGGGTTGCTAAGAGTCAGACACGACTGAGCGACTTCATTTTCACTTTTCACTTTCATGCATTGGAGAAGGAAACGGCAACCCACTCCAGTGTTCTTGCCTGGAGAATCCCAGGGACGGGGGAGCCTGGTGGGCTGTCATCTCTGGGGTCGCACAGAGTTGGACATGACTGAAGCGACTTAGCAGCAGCTGATTCTAATATGTAGTCACTCTCAAGAACCATTGCATTACAGGCATGTAAGAAACGTGCTTAGTTGTAAGATTCACTCGGGATGCTTATTAGAAATTCTGATCACAGGCCCTTTGGAGATTTGATTTCATGTGGTATGGGTGAACTGAGCTACATGTTTTTCACGCGCTTCTGCTGATTCCTATGATCAGCCACACTGGGAAGGAGCTAAGCTGATGCATAAGACAAGGGTGTCTAGCTGCCTGTCTGGGATGTTTGGGGATCCCTGCATGAGGACAGAAGTTAGGGTGACTACTGAAATCTCTTTTACCTCCCAGAGTCTGATCTTAATAAGTTATGAAAGGTATAGTGCAGAGTCTCAGTTCTAAAATGAAAGAGTAGGGAGTTGTGTGGTTTGATGCTTAGGGGAGCCTAGGGAGGCAAAGCAATTTGGGCCAATTGTCTTTGTAAACAGATGCTCATAAAGGTCTGTACTCCCCTGTGCCTCCCAGCCATCCCACCCTAGGGCACATCATTGTCTCACTTGCCCTCCCCTAGGCTTCTTTACCCTAAGGCACCCTCAGATTCCTTCTAACCTGATTCTTCTATACAAATAAACATAATGGGTGGGACATGGGGTCATTTACAAAAAGCCCCCTTTAGAATGATTTGAGGACATTATCTGTACTGGAAGGAAAAGAAGTGCTGTCTCATGAGAGACTCAACCAGATTGTCATGAAGAAAGAGCCAGGGTCTGCATAAGGCCATACAAGTAGGTGCCTAGTAAATGTCCATCATTAACTTGGACCCATCCCTGTGCCACATGAGCAAGGCAGGTGGGGCTTTGCAGAAAACAGCTGCAGGCTGTTCACGCCAAAGATCTGGGAGAGGTGTGAAGAAGTCCCAAGGACCAGCGTATGCCTGGCAAGCCCAGGGGTTATGTGTGACCTAGAAAAACCTTGAGAACACTCTGGGATTCTTACCAGTTGTGGGGGTGGCAGGGAGGAGGGAAGGGAGACAAGGTTGATGGGGCCAGTCACTCCTCATTTGAGATGTGAAGGTTGTCTTGAGGCCATGTCACTCAGATTAACCAGGCGCCTCTGGAAATGACAGCATTGGGCCCCGCAGTGGCTGATATCATTTGCGGGGCTTTGTGCAGGATGGCTTTCAATTATATGTGTAGACTCACCTAAGTGATGTGATAAATGCTCTGAAAGCCCAAAAGCAGAAGTGTTGCATTTGAAGATACAGGCAAGATCTATTGGTCCTCCAGGGCCAAGACTCAGAAGGTACTGAGATAAGCAGGAGTCACTCATCACTTGGTTTCGTTCCTTTGTTCATTCATTCATTCATTCTTTCAACATGTATTTGTGAGCATCTGTGATGTGTCAAGCACTGTGCTAGGCACTGGGGAAACAGGGAGAAAAAGTGTCATGACCGCTGTGCTCCTGGTGCTCTCTTCAGATTCCAGCCCCTCTCCGGTTGTCTGTCCAGCATAGGTTTGGAGGTCACACAGAGACAGTGAACTTGCTCTCCTGTCTAGATGTGCCCTACTGAGGAAGCAGGGAGAAGAGGTCAGACGGCAGATCCTCTGAAACCTTTCATTGCATGGGCTCCCAGGACCTCAGACACACAGTACTTCTGACTTCCAGGCCATCAGTCATTGAACTTCAGCTTACTGAAAGCCTCCTGCTACCCCTGCGGCTGGATCCAGGCTTGAGAGAACTCATTGAACTGTAGGACTGGCTTCCAAAAAGTGGCTGGCTGCTCATTGGGCAGAATGAACTCGTGCCCACTTTGAAGTGACGTTACTTTCCAAAGCTTTGGATCTAGGGGGAGGGCATGGAGCCAAGAGGCCATAGGCAGAGATGATGGTCATAGTGAGGCTAATAACTCCCCCTTGATTCAGGAGAAGTTGGATGGAAAAGGCATCCCATTTTCAGCCAGGAGAGCAAGGACAAAGTCTGGCTCCCTAGGAAGAGAGGAAGTCAGCCAAGTCCAGCTTCCCTTGAGCAGGGAACTGGGGTGTGAAGCATGGCCCAGGTGGAGCTCTCCTATAGGAACTGGACACATCCTGGAGTTAGGATTGTCTTCTGCTGGAGGAAGGTTCAGAGCCAGGTGTGTTCATACTGGTGGGCGTGGGGCTTACAATATATGGTGGAATCACATCATATGCTTTTGTTTAAAAAAAAATTCAACAGAGTGAATTTTAAAGGTGTTATTGACATTATTCAACCATTCATGAATGAGGCAGCATCCCATCTCACATCTGGAAGGGAGCGCTGAGGAGCTATACAAAATGAAAGGCTTTTATAGGCAGAAGGGCACTGGACCAGGAAGTTATTAAAAAGTGGATTGGTTGTGGCAAGGTCACTTTCCTTTAAGGCAGGGGTCCCCAACCTCTAGGATCTAATGCCTGATGATCTCAGGTGGAACTTATGTAATAATAAGAGAAATAAAGTGCACAATAAGTGTAGTGTCCTTGAATCATCCCCTAACCACCCCACTGCCACCCCCAGCCTGGGGAAAAATTGTCTTCCATGAAACTGCTCTCTGGTGCCAAAAATGTTGGGAACCACTGCTTTAGGGGATGGCAGGGTTGTATCAGGCAGATGACCTCATGCACACTGACCAGGTGATTCCTGATTGCCTGGTTTAAGAGCCCATTTGTGGGAGAGACTGACACTGTAATAAAGTTTTGATTTGGTGACATGGGGCTTAGTACAAGTGACTCTGTTTTGGACCTGTTGTCTTGTTTTTTTAACACTGTTAATTTACCCAAATTCAACTATTCAGCTTGGACCAGAAAGGGGATTCAGAACTTGTAGACACAATAGGGGAAGGAGAGAATGGGATGAATGGAGAAAGTAATTTCGACATATATATCCCACCATGAGTAAAATAGATAGCTGATGAGAAGTTGTTGTATCACACTGGAATCCCAGCCTGTGCTCTGTGATGACCTCGATGTGTGGGTTAGGGGGAGGGGAGGGAGGCTCAAGAGGGAGGTGATATATGTATATATAATTATGGCTGATTTGTTTTGTTGTACAGCAGACACTAACACAACATTATAAAACAATTTTCCTACAATTAAAGAATAAATTTAAAAAAGGATCTAGGGTATGGGGAAAAGAACATTTAAACAGTGGGGACTAATTCACCTACCACTCCTCTCCTGTTTATGCCCATTAAGAGTGTGAGATCAGAGGTACCTAGGATCTGGGCTGAAACATTGCAGATTCTGGTAGCCCATGCCAACAATACCTGAGTATTTATTTTCTTCTCTTAATTTCAACTTAAGATTTTGAAAATGAAAAAGTTTTACATATGTATTAGAACTGGTTACACACTAGTGGATTAACTGTGAACACTAAGTTGCCTTGTGCGAACGCTAAGTCCCTACAGTCATGTCTGCCTCTTTGCAATCCCATGGACTGTAGCCCACCAGGCTCCTCTGTCCGTGGGATTCTCCAGGCAAGAATACTGGATTGGGTTGCCATACCCTCCTCCAAGGAATCTTCCTAGCCCAGGGATCGAACCCAGCTCTCTTATGTCTCCTGCATTGGCAGGTGGGTTCTTTACCACTAGTGCCACCTGGGAAGCCCCTACTCTGAATACATGCGTGTATGTATGTATGTTTCGCCATAGAGAAAAATCAGCCCTGGTGCCTTTTATTATCACCACTGTTCAGAGGTTGCAGATATAACTGGTTGATTTCCCTTTCTACCACTCATTCCGGAAAGGCCCAATTCACCCAGCTGCTGTATTTCCTCACAAAGACCACAAAGAAAAGGGAGTCCCTTTTTCCCATTCCAATGTCTCCTCTATTTAATGGCCACAACAAATATGTAAGATTTATTGGCACCAGTTACGCTCGAACCGTTAGGAGTGCCTTCAGGTTGACACTGTATACAGAAGCTCTCTCAAACATGTGGACTCGGTTTAACCTTTTTCTGTATTCTGTAAATGCTTCCCTGGTGTTAGCATTCCTTTTCTGCTGCACAAACCCTTCCTAAATGCTTCCTGTGACATTGTATGGCTCCGCCATTGATTTTGGTTAGCATCATTTGCGTGCAGCCTTTCTCATTATCCTGCTTGATTGTAAGGGTAGGGAAGAGTTCCCATTGTCAGGGCAACCTGGAGTCCTGCATGCTGAACTCTATTTAGTCTTCCAGAATTTCAAGTTGGTTTGGTCACCCTCCAACTGTATTCTTGGCTTCCCTCCCTCTTGTGGTAGAAAGATGCAAAGCAGTCTACAGTTCCGCTGGCTGCTTCTCCCTGTTTTGACTGTTTCTGCAAAGGTCTCCGCCACTTGCAGACTCTCCCCTCTTCTTACTGGTTTAGTTTGTTTCATGTCTCCTAATCTGGAGACGACTCTTGGGAATCCCTTGGACTGCAAGGAGATCAAACCAGTCCATCCTAAAGGAAATCAGTCCTGAATATTCATTGGAAGGACTGATGTTGAAGCTGAAGCTCCAATACTTCAACCACCTGATGTGAAGAACTGACTCATTACAAAAGATCTTGATGCTGGGAAAGATTGAGGGCAGGAGGAGAAGGGGGCGACAGAGGATGAGCTGGTTGGATGGCATCACCGACTTGATGGACATGAGTTTGAGCAAGCTCCGGGAGCTGGTGATGGACAGGGAGGCTTGGCATGCTGCAGTCTATGGAGTCACAAAGAGTCAGATACCACTGAGCAACTGACCTGAACTGTTTCTGGATGGGTGTTCATTCTCCAGGACAGTGCCTTCTTCTCTCTTGGCTCAGTGCAGTCCATTCTGCAAATATGAGTGTGGTTCCAGGATTAACTTCTAACCTTCACCTGAATGAGATGTGGCAGATCCGGCTTTCTGCTGATTCTGGTCTGAGTTGGGTTTCTCTGTTGTGACTCTGGTTTTGTGTTCTCTGCTGTTTGTGGTTATCAGGACTAATATACCGACTACAGGGGTTCCCAGTCTGTGTCTGCAATTATTCCAACCTGTGCTCTTCAAGTCCAGTTTTTTGAAATATTTATTTGGCTGTAGCAGGTCTTAGTTGGGGCATGTGAGATCTTTAGTTGAAGCATGTGGAATCTAGTTCCCTCATCAGGGATTGAATCCAATGCCCCCTATGTTGAGAGAGCAGAGTCTTAGCCACTGGACCACCCAGGAAGTCCCAAGTCCAGTATTTTGATCTGTATTTCATCTGTGTTTTTCACAGAGCTATTTTTCTTCTCACTTGGTATCTATAACTCATGCAGATGTGCATAGTTCTTGGAGGCATGCTCTTCTCTGACTTTGCAGGTACACTCCAGCTTTATCTGTTATGACTGCTTCAGCACTCTGTGCTGCCACGGGAGAGATTTTTTGATAATGTATCCAGTCTTAGGACTTTAAATACGATCTATACCCTGAAAATTCCAAATTTATGTCTCCAGCTTAAACTTCTACTCTGAATTCATGTATCCAACTCTCTCCTTACATCACCATATAGCTATCACAAATTCCTTTCCTGGAAAGGAAATACTCTTTCCTGGGTTTTGGCGAGAAGAGGAGAGTCTCCCTCATTCTCAGAAGTCCTTTGGTCCTATAACTCGCTTTTAAGTTGCCTTCTCCCACCTGCATATAGTTAATAGTTTCTGAATAGTTAACAGCTACTCACTTTTTACCCCGTTGGCATTTAGCTTATGTGTGTTATGCATAAGCATGTTGAAAGAATAAAACCATATCTGAGGGTTGGTGGAAAACTGCCATCTTCAGCTTCCTGAAGCTTCTCTGATTTTATGGTATCTACAGAGAATGTGTTTGGTGCTGACTTCCATGTGACTGGGGAATGTGTCTACTCATCTCTGCTTTAGTTTTCATCACCACCTCCTCCACATGCCCTGGGAACAGAACATACTCAAAACTCATTTGACAAATAGGGGCCAGGAACCTACCACCATCTCCTGGTGTCAGAGTGATAAGGTGTACCAATTAACCTAGGATAAGGTATCCGTAGGTAAAATTTGTGGATTTCTGTAACCAGTAAGTCATGCTCTGGAATAGGCTGTTTTTCTCTCTGCATCCTTGTCTGCATGACCCTGTTCCCGTGTCCTTGCAGGAGTCTGAGACCCAATACGGATGACACCTGGAATCTGACATCAGTGTCTGTTCACATATGACTTGTATAATACACAAAGGGATTGATAAGTGTATCCTGGAAGTTAGTCTTTCCCTGTCCCATGCAGGCTGAGGGGTGAAGTAGATTGGGAAGAAGATGAAGAATTGAGTTGGGACATGAATGAGAAATTTGCGATGCTTAAATGGTGGTGTAAGGAGAGAGTTGGATAAACGAATTTAGGGTAGAAGCCTAGACTGGAGATATAAATTGGGAGTTTTCAGTTAATAGATGGTATTTAAAGCCCTAAGATTGGATAAACCATCAAGGAAGGGAATATCTAACCATAGGGAAGAGGTTCCAGAACTGAGTTCCAGTGTTGAGATGTGGGTGAGTTAAGAAGTTATCAGCAAGAAGACTGAGAAGTTGCAGTGAAGGGGGTCGGGGAGGGATGGTGTCCTGGAGGCCAAGGGAGAAGATTGTTGCAGAGAGGAGGAAGTAGCAGTGATCAGCTGAGTCCAATGATGCCTAGGGATGGGTTAAGTAAGTGCTAAGAATTCATCATCAGAGGTTAGGAGAGGGCAGTGGGAGGGGCAAAAGCCTGATTGGGGAAGGTTTAAGAGAAGGTTGGAGATATGACCATACTCATTGTGGTGAGTTTTGTTGAAAGAGGAGCAGAGAAAACAGGAAAGGTAGATGAAATACCATTTGCTTTCTTATGAGAATGAATCTTTCAAGATGAAAATCATTGCTGGTGGAGAGAGAGGACAGTTGGTGGAGCAGCCTTCTAAAGCAGGTGAGAGGGGGTGGGCTCCTAGCCTGGCAGAACCCAGGTGGAGGACTGGGCTTGGCGCCCAACTTTAGGGTTCATCAATAGTCCTAGGAGGGAGGCTGCAGAGGCTGGGATGTGGGTAGGGTGGCAGGAGCTTGTGGAAATTCTCCTATTGCTTCTATTTTCTCAGTGAAATTGGAAGCCAGGTCATTTAGCAGAGGGTGGGAAAAGGGAAATGCTGGAAGTTTGAGGGAAGGTGGAAATAGTTTTCCAGGAACGAAGAAATGAGTGGAGTGGAGATGTAACTGCTAGGCTGCATTTGGGACCCACTTGGGGTTCGTGTTGCTGGGGTGAAGGTGAGACCAGTGAATGTGCTGTTTTTTTTTTACCTCTGGTCACATTTGGCCCCTGAGGTTCAGGCAGGAAGTAGGTACGGAGCTGGGAGTAGGGTACAGAGCTGACTTTTACCAGAGTAGTTTTGCCAGGTGAGCCTAATGAAATGAGCATTAGGAGACTGACCTTAGCAGAGCAGTGAAATTTGACCTGGGTAGGAAGGAAAGAGAAGGGGGTGACAGAGGATGAGATGGTTGGATGGTGTCACCCACTCGGTGGACATGAGTTTTTGCAAGCTCCAGGAGATAGTGGAGGACAGAGAAGCCTGGCGAGCGTGCTGCAGTCCATGGGGTCTCAAAGAATCCGACATGACTGAGTGAACAACAACAAAGAAAGGAAGGAGGTGGGGGAGAGACAGTGAAAAGGGAGTAAATGTATTATAGGCCCTTTTTCAAATGTTACTCTGGAATCTGCTGGATAAATTCCGTGTGTGGAATGAGTTGAGAAGCCTGCCTCATTGCATGGAGGAAGTAGGAAGTGAGTTTTAAAGCCAAATGTTCTGATTTCTAATTTGGTGCTTGAACTGCCCGCAATAGAGGGAGAGTGAGGGCGGGAGGGAAGGGTGTGTGTGCACACACACGTGCAGAGGAAGCTGTGACCAGAAGGCGTGGCTCACCTCGTGGGCCCTCCCAGCCTTCACTCCTGGGCGCCTGGCCCCGCTTCAGCCCAGTTCAGAGCGTGGACTTAGGGAACTTTTGGGGACTGAAACCTACCAGGCCTGGCCCCCTTCCTCACTTGCATTGTACTCCGTCATCTTGTTTTCCTCCTCGGAGTGTCTCTTTTTTAAAAAAACACATTTATGTTTGTAGCTTCTGCTGCTGCCTTTGGCAGCCTGCTCTCGTTTGAATCACTTGTCCTCTCTCTAAACCCTGCAATGCCTTCCGCCTGCATCCTGCCTGTTGGGCCAGAGTCCAGGGTCCACTGTTTCCAGTCCTTGGCTCCCTCTGTGGGGGGGAAAAACAAAAACAAAAAACCCTGTGATTTTTCTTTCTCCCTTGCACATATTTCCATCCATAGCTGCTTCCATCCTGAAATTATTCCCACTCTTTCATATCCATTTTGATTTCTTAATAATTTGTCAAACCAGAGATGTCCTTCTGTTTGAGATTGATTCCAAATATGCTAAGTTTGCCTCCTGATCGGGCGCCTGGATTTCACACCACTCACTAGGCCAGTCTCCAGATCTTTTGTCTCCGCGGCCCCATTAGGCTGGCTCAGGGCTCTTGGCCTTTCTTTTAGCCCACTCTAATACACAGTTTAATTTCTGATCCCTGGCCAGAGGCCTCAGGTGCCTGGTGTGTCATGCAGCCTTAGGCTATGATCTCTCTGTTCTGAGGCGACCCCATGCCTGAGGACTAAGGGGCACAAATTAACTGGGGTGGTGCCTTGGTGACTCAGTGGCTGTTTCAGGTACTTTCCACTGGATCCCCCTTGGAGGCCAAATCCTTAATGGAATCCCAGCTAGACAGGGATGGCACAGTGCCAGCCTCTGGCACTAGGCAAGCCAAAATGGCCTGTCTTCATTTTTCCCTCAATTTATCATTCTCTAGAAAAGTATTTATTGAGGACTTTCTTTCAGTGCCCCTCAGAGTGTGGTCCATCTTAGAATCGGCTGAGGGGCAATTAATATAATTACAGATTCCTGGGCTCTGCCTGGATCTAACGACTCGGCAGCTGCAGAGGCAGGAGGAAGGAATATGTATTTTTCACGTGCTCCCTTGTGATTCTGAGGCTGCAGTGAGGTTTGAGAATGACAGTTCCGTGTGACAGTGATGACTCGGCCTGGGGAGGGTGTGAGGTGGTCTGCATAGGGGGGGGCTTACTGAAGAGAAGCCTTCAGCCTGTCTCTCCCACTACATGCATTTCCATGAGGTCCTACTTTAATCAATATTTGTCTAATACAAACGAACTGACACACAGTGGGCTCTCAGGAAGGAGAACAAGGACCACTGGCGCTTCCATCCTCCTGAGGACACTTTGGAGTTTCCCTGGTGGCTCAGTGGTAGAGAATCCACCTGCTGAGCAGACGACTCAGGTTCAGTCACTGAGTAGGGAAGATCCCCTGCAGAAGGAAATGGCAACCCACTCCAGTATTCTTGCCTGGAAAATCCCATGAGCAGAGGAGCCCTGATGGGCTACAGTCCATCACAGAGACTCAGGCATCACTTAGCAGCTGAGCGCACATGCATGTGAGGGCACTTTGCTGGCTGCCCTCCTCCCATGCGTGCTGGTCTCCTCCTCCCTCTCCCGTCCCTAGGCCTCTGCCCTTGGCCAGAATCAGGAACTTGTTAGCTGAGGTCTGTAGGTGGACTCTGGTGGCTTCACAGTATTGTCTCATTTTGTTTTTAAAATACCTTAAAAAAATTTTGTTAATAGTTGAAGTATAGTTGATTTACAGTATCTCAGGTATACAGCAAAGTGATTCAATTGTACATATATATCCTTTTTAATTATAGGTTAGATATAGCTCCCTGTGCTATCCAGTAGATCCTTGTTGTTTGTTTTTTATATAGTAGTGTGTTTCTCTTATTCCCAGATTTCTAATTTATCTCTCCCCTGCTTTCCCCTTTCGTAACTGTAAGTTTCTTTTCTGTGAGTCTGTTTTGCATGTAAGTTCATTTTTATCAATTATTTATATTCCACATATAGGTGATGTGATATATAATATTTGTCTTTCTCAGTCTGACTTTACTTAGTATGATAATCTCTTAATGTGGTAATCTCTGCTGCTGCTGCTAAGTTACTTCAGTCATGTCCGACTCTGTGCAACCCCATAGACAGCAGCCCACCAGGCTCCCCCGTCCCTGGTATTCTCCAGACAAGACCACTGGAGTGGGTTGCCATTTCCTTCTCCAATGCATGAAAGTGAAAGTGAAAGTTAAGTTGCTCAGTTGTGTCTGACCCTCAGCGACTCCAATGGACTGTAGCCTTCCAGGCTCCTCCATCCATGGGATTTTCCAGGCAAGAGTACTGGAGTGGGGTGCCATTGCCTTCTCCCGTAGTAATCTCTAGGTTCATCCCAAAAAAACTCTGTCACTATTTCCACTGTTTCCACATCTATTTGCCATGAAGTGATGGGACCAGATGCCATGATCTTAGTTGTCTGAATGTTGAGTTTTAAGCCAAGTTTTTCACTCTCCTCTTTCACTTTTATCAAGAGGCTCTTTCGTTCTTATTCACTTTCTGCCATAAGGGTGGTGTCATCTACATATCTGAGGTTATTGATTTATCTCCTGGCAATCTTGATTCCAGCATGTGCTTCATCCAGCCCAGTGTTTCTCATGATATAGTCTACATATAAGTGAAATAAGCAGTGTGACAGTATACAGCCTTGACATACTCCTTTCCCTATTTGGAACCAGTCTGTTCTATGTCCAGTTCTAACTGTTGTTTCCTGACCTGCATACAGATTTCTCAAGAGGCAGGTCAGGTGGTCTGGTATTCCCATCTCTTTCAGAATTTTCCACAGTTTATTGTGATCCACACAGTCAAAGGCTTTGGCATAGTCAATAAAGCATAAGTAGATATTTTTCTGGAACTCTCTTGCTTTTTTGATGATCCAACGGATGTTGGCAATTTGCAGCCATGAAATTAAAAGATGCTTGCTCCTTAGAAGAAAAGTTATGACCAACCTAGACAGCATATTAAAAAGCAGAGACATTACTTTGCCAACAAAGGTCCATCTAGTCAAATTATGGTTTTTCCAGTAGTCATGTATAGATTTGAGAGTTGGACCATAAAGAAGGCTGAGTGCTGAAGAATTGATGCTTTTGAACTGTGGTGTTGGAGAAGACTCTTGAGAGTCCCTTGAACAGCAAGGAGATCCAACCAGTTCATCCTAAAGGAAATCAGTCCTGAATATTCATTGGAAGGACTGATGCTGAAGCTGAAACTCCAACACTTTGGCCACCTGATGCGAAGAACTGACTCATTTGAAAAGACCCTGATGCTGGGAAAGATTGAAGGCAGGAGGAGAGGGGGATGACAGAGGATCAGATGGTTGGATGGCATCAGCGACTCAATGGACATGAGTTTGAGTAAACCCCAGGAGTTGGTGATGGACAGGGAGGCCTGGTGTGCTGCAGTCCATGGGGTCGCAGAGTCATACACGACTGAGCAGCTGAACTGAACTAGGTTCATCCATGTTGCTGCAAATGGCACTATTTCATCCTTTGTTATGGCCGAGTCATATTCCATTATGTGTGTGTGTGTGTGTGTTACACCACATCGTCTTTATCCATTCATCAGATGAAGTACACTTAGCTTGCTTCCGTGTCTTGGCTATTGTAAATAGTGCTGCTGTGAATATTGAGGTGCGTGTATCTTTTTGAATTAGAGTTTTTGTTTTTTCTGGAAGTGGAATTGCTAGATCATATGGTAATTCTATTTTTAGTTGTTTAAGGAGCCTCCATACTGTTCTCCATATTGGCTGCACCAATTTGCATTCCCACCAACAGTGTAGGAGGGTTCCTTTTTCTCTGCACCTTTTCCAGCATTTGTTATTTGTAAACTTTTGATGATGGCCATTCTGACCAGTGTGAGGTGGTCAAATCATTGTAGTTTTGATTGGCATTTATCTAATAATTAGTGATGTTGAGCATCTTTTCATGTGCCTGTTGACCATCCATATGTCTTTGGAGAAATGTCTATCTAGATCTTCTGTCCATTTTTTGATTAAGTTTTTTTTTTTTTATATTGAGCTGTATAAGCTTTGTTGTTTAAAAACTAGCCCCTTGTCAATTGCATCATTTACAGATATTTTTTCCCATTCCATAGATTGTCTTTCATTTTGTTTTCAGTTAAAATATATCTTTTAACAGTCATGCTTCCTTGAATCCAAGATATATATTATTGATTAGAAGATCTACTAAAAACTTAATAATAGTTTTTAAAGGGGGGGACCCCTACTACATTCTATATGTTACATGTTCATATATTTAGAGTTGCAAACCCTTGTCTGTGAAGAAAGGTGTATCTTCAAATTAAGGAAGTATAAAATCACACACACAAAAAGCTAAAAAAAGCACAATCAATGTGCTTGAGACCAAATGTTCATTCTTGGAGACTACCTGTGGACACCTGGCTTATTTGTACAGACCCTGGAAGAAAGCTGTCTTTGCCATCTCTGTGTTTGTTTGAACTTCGTGTAAATGCACTGTTGATTAGAAGGCTTGTAGTTCTGTGTTAGTCTTTTTAAAAAATTCAAGTCTGAGCTTGTTTGCTTACAGAAAGGGATATAAGTGAGCACGCTATTCCTTTTACGTATGATTCAGGATTTTCTCAGTCCTGTGAAACTAAAACAAAATATGGAAATAAACTGGATACCAAAGCTGATTCGAGACTGCAGCAGTCATCCTCATCCGAGCTTCAGGACTCGTCTTCCCCAAAACCACCTCATGTTTTGAGTGAATGATTTGGCATTACATATATGTTTTATATTATAAATACATATGTATTAAGTTGCAAAAATATATTTATGCCAAAGTGGTCCTCTCTGTGTTTTCTGCATTGATGTTCTGATGTAGATCTTGTTGGACGGAATGTCTGTTAATAGAGGTGGTGTAACAGTGGTTATGAATCCTGGTCCCACGTTTACTACCTGTGGGACCTGGGCAACTTAATCTCTGTTGTCCTTTTCTATAATGTGAGGGTAATTATGTTATCCCCCAGTAGAATTGTAGTAAGAATTAAAGGAGGTAACTTGGGTAAAACCCTTGGCATGTGCCTAGCACATAAGAAGCACTAGCAGTGTTAAATAATTATTTAGAACATCTTGGACAGACCACTCATATGGGGAAGACAAGCAGAGCGTCTTCTTCCACTGCCCACCCGCTCTACAGATCTGCTCCTCACTGACTGGTCCCTTCCCGTCTTTTAGTCTAGCCACTTAATATCTGTCATGTGCCTCTTTGCCAATAATACGTTCACATTCTTTGAAATTAGTTTTTCCTCCAAAATGTGGGCTACCTTCCCCACAGAGCCTTCTCTGACTATCCTGAAAACTCAAAAGATGAGAGGTCTTTTTTTCTAAGCCCTCATCCTTGACCTGAATGTCAGTAGCATTCATTTGGTGCTTTTTGAAGATGCCCGCATCAGAAGTTGTCTTTTAGGTGCCTCTGCCCCTTTTGCCTTTTGGAAGGCCCATTCTGTCTTCTGGCAACAACCACAGTTCGTGAAATTTCACAGACGTGAAATTCAGTAAATACCCATCGACAGGCTCATTTCACAGGGAAGCTCTGTGATCTCACCCAGGGCACGTGGGCTCCCAGACCACCCGGCTGTCAGCATATGCAGCATGAGGTCTGTGTTCAGATGAGGGAGCTGCTGTCGGGAGGGACGCCACTAATGCTGGGCAGTGGGCTGTCACCACGGTTCCCGCAGTTCGCTGTCTCTGCTGGGCTCCAGCTCAGTGCCCTGTTCCCTTCTCCGGTGACAGGTAGCAATACACAAACCAACGAGTGAGAAGCAGGGGGACTGTACTAATTTATTGGAATGTTTACACAGGGTTGGTATGTAATTAGTAGTTAATTTCTGTGACACAGTTGGCCTTCCTGGCTTGGAACCTGGCTCTGATGGCAATCTGAGAGATGGTTAGGATTTGGGAACAGAACGAACAGAAAGTATGCCCTGTTTTCTGTGATGAAATGTGACCAGTAACAGCCCCCAAATTGAATACTCCCTGTACACACATACACACACACACACACACACACACACGCAAGCATGCACCATTTCTGGGATCGTTTTCTGCTGCTGAATCCACTTTTTACAAGGTCTGTTTTTTCACTTTTGTGAACATCAGCTTGTTTGATCCTTACACTGAGGATAGGGGGACAGCCGCTGGACCCCTTCCTGCCATGAGCCCTGTGATCGCAGTCAGAACACTCATGTCTCTTTGTAATGTCAGCTAGATGAATAAATAAATGTGTGTTAGTCTTTTTATTAGTAATATGCGGCTAATACCTACCACCAGCTGTCCCTAACATCGAATCTTGTAGCAATTACATGAGATGAAACATAGGAAAGTGCTTTGAAAAAGACCCTCATTCTTTGCTTCTTTTAAATGCCTTTTTGCTTATAAGACTTGTACACGTATAAACTTGATTTTGCTAAGTGAGCTTTTTCTTTTTTTTCCCGCTCATTCAGAGAGAGTATCTGGTTGCTGTCAGGGGCATGTAAGGCAAATTTTCCCACCGAGTTTCTTGTTCCTTAGCTTTCATTAGCTCTGTGTATTGGGAGCTCTCATGACCTTTGCTTTTTGTTTCAAAGTACAGTGTTTATATTATGTCCATGTTGAAAAACATACATATATTTGATGCTAAAATGGCTTCTGAACACATCTTAAGTTCATTCCAGTTCTTAATAACTTGAATTACCTCTGGATAACTGGCAAATTGCTGACGTTAAAGCTGCCCTTGAATTCAAACACAGTTACTTTGGGACCTTCTGTGCTTCGTGTGAGGGCAGGCCTGACTTTTATATCCAGTGGTGATCCTACATGGGCTGGGACTGAGCCCTTGATAAAGTTTCTGGCATAATGAGAAAATAATAGCAATATAGTTTTTTTTTGAAACTAAATTTGTTCAACTTAAAAGTGAATTTTCAAAGTTAATGTCTTTTCTTGACAGAAGAAAAAGTTAACAACCCCATAGCAAGCCCATATTCTTTTCTACTTGCTTTGTGAAAATTCTCTGATCTGTAAAAGCTGACAAAAAACTATGGTAATATAGATTTTATCTATATAATAGATTAATCTATTAATATAATTACATTGATATAAATAATTTACTTGTGAATGTACAATATTGCTATTAGCAGCTTGGCATGTGAGTTTTCTTTTTCCATTCTGGTGACAATGAGCTTTTTACATTAATCTTAATAGGACTTAGTAGTTGCTTTTGTGACTTGTCATCAAAGAATGAATGTTTTAGAAACCCAATTAGATCGACACAGCAAATGCCATAAGGAATAGGTATCCAATGTTCAACACTGGATTGTACTCAGAAGAACTGGGTTCAAGTGTGGCTTTATTTTCTGTCAACTCTCCCCCTCCACCACATCATGATCTTAGGCAAGTCACATGACCTCAGTGAGACGCCTTTTCCTGTTCTGTTAAATTGGAACACTCAGTTCATTTTATAGTTGTAAGAATTAAATCAGAATGTATGTGTGAAAGGGCTTTGTGCACCGAGATATGCTTTATAAATTTAAGGTGTTGTTAAAATACTTCAAGGTTATGAACAGTGATGTTTAGAAGATTTCTATTATTGAGTTTCACAATGCAGATTTTTCACATATCATTTTTAAATGTGTTTTGACAGATATGGTCAATGGGATCCCTTGGAAGTACAGCAGAATATATATTCAAAATATTGTTAGAATCTTTCTCTTTTGTGCACAAAGCGTCATGGTACCATGACCTTTTCTGACTGTTTTCTTGATGATGTAAAACAGAGCCACCGTTCCCTGAGTCATTTGTATGAAAAGAGCAGATTTCTAGATAAAGCAGGAAAGAAAGGGAGTGTGGGAGCGTGAGTCCTTTCCTGAGGGATCCCACTTTGATCTGAATGGCCGAGGTGTACCGCCACCTGCCTAAGGGGGGCCAGGGAAGTGCTGCTACTTACAGCTGTGCCACTGAAATCAGACAGACCGCCCTTCCTGGTTTGGAAGGAAAGGCAGGACTCAAAGGGCAGCAGGAACTCATGCATCCAGGTGATCACGCCTCTCTCACTGCCAGTCGTGATCACATTCAAGTTCTGGGCAGCGCGTGTCCCCCCAAACCCAGGTGGGGCTGGGGTCGTCAGCCAGGCTGGCTGTCACAGTCTCCCTTTCTCACAGGGCTTCCAATTGGGGACTTGCTCCTCTCTTCACCTCCCCCCTACTTCCCGAGGTCTCCCACTCTCCTCTCTTCTGTGACAAGTCCCCCTTCCTTAGCAGGTGGCCTCGGAGTGGCATGACACAACCCCTCAGGGAGCATGCCACCAGAGCAGGTTGGGAAGAGCAGAGAGGCCCCCATGGCTAGCTGAATCACCAAACTGGGCATCGGGGCTCCAGTGTTGGCACTCCTGACCCCGCGGTCTCGGTGGGCTGGCAGTCTTGGTCCACCCTCCAGCCTCAGTCTCCCTGGGAGCATGAGCCTTGCCTGTCATTCTGTGCTACTAGAAGCAGCTGTTACTGTTGGCCCGCCGAGCCTGGGAGAGGTTACCGCAGAGAGTAATCTCCCGTATTTGGTCTGTGTGCATGTGTGTGACCGATCGAGAAGGGAGGGTGCATGCCTCTCTTTTGTACCCAAGTTATTTATTGCATTTGTCTTACGACTTCCATTTAGAGCTAAATAAACTGCAAAGTAGGTTATTTAAGCTGGATCTTGGATGTCTTCAGCAAGTAGGGAAGTGGGCGGTGAGGAGGAAGAGTGATGGAAGGCTGGGCAGAGGAGATTCAGAGAAAGGGGCCAAGAGGAACCAGACGTGGCTTTCTCCGCTTTTCAGATGGGTGAGGCATGGGTGTGCTGTGTCTTGTCCGCGGGGTGCCCTTTTGCCGGAGGACTTTGAAACGCTTTCTCTGTCTCAGGCATTTGGGAAGCAGCCTCCTGGGGACATATCTTGAGTTACCATTTACGGATAAAAAATGTAAGACATGCCCTGCACTTTGCACGAAGTCTGCTGTGATCTTACCCCACCTGGAAAGATAGCACCCCATCTCTTCACCTACCTGACCTGATCACATCTCTTCCCTATGTGCCCTGATCTTAAGCAGCCTCATAGAAGGGAGATGCATAAGGGAGAACATGTCCTTAGAACATATTATAGCCACTGAATCTAAATGAGGTCTCAGGGGGTCTCATCTCCACAGAGCAGTGTCCCTCCCGCCAGCACGTGCCTGTCTGTGTGCCTGTCAAGCTCCCAACACCCTGCAGGCCCGGGGAGTTCTGTGTCATTTCCAGAGACTCTTGGTCGATCAAAATCACTCATGAATTCTCTTTTGCGGAGATTTGATAAAGGGTCTTTTCTTGAGTACCAGAAGTACTGTACATAATTCATAACATGAAACGAGATGAAGTAGAAAGAGCGAGAAAAGATAATAATTGGGGAATTAAAAGTTTTCAGCTTTGTTACAAGCTGGGAGAATGAGTCAGCAGCACATATGTCTTGAAGGAAAGCGTTGCACAGAGCTAGGTTTGGGGTGGGGGCCCAGGGGTTCTGAGATGGAGGAAGAAGGCTGCTCAGGACTCAGAAGGAGGGGGTGTGGAGGAGGTGGGTGAGGGCTAAGGAGGAAAGGGGCAGATTGTGAGTGGGGGCGAATTCCAGCCCTGCCCTGCCTCTTCCCCTCGCCTCTAAGGAAGGAGATATCCTGGGGCCTTAATCATCTCCCTATCTCTCATTCCTCTCCTGGTTTAATTAAATTCCTGTTCTAATTTGGAAGAGCTTGCATATCCTTTTCTGCTGTAGTAACCAATCTCTTTTATGAGACCCACCCGGCACTTGGGAGCTGTGACCTCTGTGGGGACTTGATCCTCTGTGGCTTTTGTGGTCTTGGTCAGCTCAGTGATGAGCAGAGGTTGGCTTGAGAGAAGGGGGTTATCTTGCTGTTGTCAGTCATCTTGTTTCCCGTGGCCACAGTCTGTGCCACATCCCCTGACACCACCTGGAGTGAAACCTCTCCTCCCATCCGTATGTCTTGACATCTTTCTCATTCCTTACTTTTACTCTTGAAGGACAAAACACACTTTGTTGGAATCTCTGGATACTCATCTGTCAGCCTCTGGTGAATTTCCCTTGTAGCTCAGTTGGTAAAGAATCTGCCTGCAATGCAGGAGACTCGGGTTTGATTCCTGGATTGGAAAGATCTCCTGGAGAAGGGAATGGCTACCAACTCCAGTATTCTTGCCTGGAGAATCCCATGGCAGAGGAGCCTGGTGGGCTACAGTCCGTGGGGTCACAAGAATGGGACACAACTTAGAGACTTAAACTACCACTGGACACTCAGTAATGCTGAAAAGAGAGATGAAAAACAAACGTGGATAAAATGACTAGCTACCAGGACTTTGCTGATGGTCCAGTGGTTAAGAATCTGCCATCTAAAAGTAGGGGGCATGGGTTCGATCCCTGGTCAGGGAGGTAAGATCCCCATGCCTGCCACAGGGCAACTGAGCCCATGCACTGCAACTACTAACCTTGCAAATACTGAGCTCATGTGCCGCAACTAAGATCCACTGCAGCCAAATATAAATAAATGAATAAATATTTTAAAAATATATACTAGCTACCATTTATCATATACCTACTGTGTGCCAGGCCCTTTACCTACATAGCCAGTAATTCTTACAGTAGCCTTGAAGTTGACTGATCGTTCTTTGTTTTACAAATGAGGCAGCTGAGACACAGAGAGGTTAAGTGACCTGCCCAGAGCTGTCCAGCTATTCAGGTAGAAAGCCTGGATTGGAACCTAGTGTTACATCACTGGAAAAGCCCACTCTCTCCACTGTTCCCTGCCACCATCAGTTAGAGCAGGCTGGCAGAGGAGGTGGTGGGTGATTGGACCGTTCAGTTCACCTTAATTTACACAACAGGCTTTAGACAGCCTCCTTATTGCCAGGATGTTAGAAGATAGTGTGCCTGCTTTTGAGGAGCAAAGACAGACCTGTGTTCAGTGGTTGTCCTGATGAGGTGTTATCATTCCTTCCAGTCATGTCAGCTGAGTGTCGTGGGGGTGTATAGACAATGGTCATGTTCTGTTTGAGGGCATCAAGAAAGGCTTTGCAGAGAAACCTCGTAGTGGCTTGCTTGGCAAAGTGATTGTTCGGTGGGTTCAAGGGACAGCAGGGAGGCTGGAGCATTTCAGTGAGAAGGGATCAGAGAGTCACTGGGACTGGATCCCACTGGGCCCCGATGGGTTTTATTTCACACTTGATGGGAGGGGTCTTTGAAGTATTTTCAGCCGATGGGTGAGACAATTTGATATATGTTGAAAGATCACTCTGGCTGCTGTGTGGAGAACCGGCAGTGGTGGGCAGAGGTGGAGGTGTTAGAACGATGGTGAAGTCTTGGATGGTCAAGCTGGTGCTTATCAGACTGGGATGGATTTTGAAGGTAAGAACTGGCAGTCCTTGCTGATGGGTTGAATGTAAGGTGAGAGAGAAAGGCAGGGACCAGTGATGACTCCTCAGCTATGAATTAGTGAATTAACAGTGATACAGTTTCCTGAGACAGGGAGGCTTAGAGAAGGGGTGGGTTGATTGACCCAGTGTCAAGAGTTCAGCTGGGGTATGTTAAATTGGAAATGTCTGTTTGATGCATCTTTGGTATCCAAGTTACTGATGTCACGATGAGTGAGTGGTTAGATACATAAGCCCGGAGCAGAGAGGAGAGGGGCAGAACCGGAGATACTCACTTGAGAAGCATTGACTTATTAATGGTTTTAGAGTTATGGGATTGATTGGCCAGTGCCCCACAGGGAGAAGGTACAGCTAGAGAAGACGATTAAGGACTGAGCTCTGAGTAACTGTAGCTCAACGTGTATTAGCCCAGCAGTGGGCCTATTACTGAGACCTTAAGAACATCAGGGTTTTCTCTTGGAGCCATTTCTTTTGGAATTTAGCCCAAATTTAATATTATTACTTCTCCTAGGAAGTTACCAAGATAATAGCATGCTCTAGGGCCAGTTTATTGATTATGGCAGGGACTTCTTTACTGTAGGGAAGGCAAACAGGAGTTACCAGGACCAGCCAGTGAACTGGTGTAGGACAGATAACAGTTCCAGGTGTAGAGAAAGCTCTTCAAGTCTGTCCTGGTTTGGTTCTTTTTCCTTCTATCTGCTCCTCTTTTCCTGTAAAAAGTATGTTTTCCATCAAGATGATGTTGCTTGTAAAGCTGGGTTTTTGTTTCTGTAGCTGAACGCCTTTTCATCCAGCAGACTTTTATTGAGGGCCCACTGTGTGTCACTTCACTGTGTGTTAGACACGGGCCAGGTGCTGGAAGGCTCCTTTTCCAACGCAGGGCTCCCTGACAGTTTCTTTGCTGCCCTCAGGCATCTGCGCTTTCCCAGTTGGTCTCAGTTTGCTTACACTCATTACTTTATTCACCTGTACATCATTATTCATACCCGTTACATCGCTGATTATTAGTTACAGCAGCTACTAAATCTCTTAAGCATTCTTCTGTTTCATTTTTCCTTACACCCCACACTTAATTCAGCGATAATCCCTGTTGGCTCTGCAGTCCCTATTTATCCAGATTCTGATCTCCAGTCCTGACCGCACCCTGGCCCACGCCCCCACATGTCATGTGGAAGTTACTGCAGTGTCTCCCTGAGTGTATCACTGCCCTGGCGCAGGTAAATCAGGGCATGTCTCTCCTGCAGGGAGCCCTCCAGGGGGTCCTCCTCTCACTGAGTGGAAGCCAGAGCTCTTGCAAGGGAGCCACAGGACCCTATACAATCTGCTCCTCTCCTCTTCCACTCTTCCCCCTTCTCCCCTCCCTCATCTCCTCCAGCCATAGCAGTCTTCTTGCTGCAGACGCGTCGAGCACATACCTGCCTCGGAGCCTGGCCATTGTGCTGTGTTGCTGGGGTGTCCTTCCCCAGAGGTCAGAGTGCACTCCCCCTCTCCCCTCCTCGGATCTTTACCCAGTGAGTCTTTTCATGACCATCCTATTTAAGGTTGAATTTTCCCTTCCTGGTAGTCTCTACCTACTCTTCATGCTTTCTTTCTATCCAGAGAACTTCGTCTTTTACCACAGCGTGTATTTTTCCCATTTATTTGTCTGAAGACTAACTTACCCATTACAATAAGCCTCAGGAGGCAGGAATTTTGTATTACTCACTGCTTTGAATAGTTGCTGCTCAGATTGCTGAATGAATAAATGACAGGAGTCCATTTCGGAAGGGGGTGTGGTCAGTGCTCTGCATCTGTTACAGTTACTGTTTCCCTTTTGACCATTTCACCAGAACCTCTGCTGAAGGGTGGAGTGCTGTAGTGAGAGGGTTGGCTGCCATGAGAGACCTAGCCTGTGGCCGGGAAAGAGCACTCCCGTTGCAGAAGCCAACTGGCTGCCATGGGAGAGAGCCATTCGCCCAGGTATCCTCGGTATTATTAGCACTCACCATCCTGTGTTTGAGGTTAGATAAATCCACAAAAGGGCTTATTGAGGGCATATTCACAAAAGCAAATCCCTCTTTTGATGGCTCACAAGATCTGTTTTTATCCATGAAGATAACTGTGGGATCCCTGGCTGGGAGACAGCAGTGGGGGGGCGTGGGTGGGTAGAGAGATCAGAATTCCCAAGGGGGTCCTCATGACATCTTCATCCGGGTGCCACAGCAAGCATCCAGCACCACTGAGCAGAGTTTGACTCTGTGAATGAAGTGAAGGTCAGTGACCCTTAAAACTGGGAAGGAAAACCTTCTGGCCTTAAGTACTGGGAGACCTCTTGCTTATATCTTTAGGAGTGTTTAGTGTTCTGAAAGGCCAGTGTGAGGCATCACAGCCAACATTTATATAGTATAGATTGTTTGTCAGGCACTGTTCAGTGTACTTTATAGATAGAAATACATTTGATATCCTCAACAAGCCTTTCAGATAGGACTGTTACACCCCCATTTTGCAGTTGAGAAGATCAAGGCCATCTGTTCCCAGAGTCTCTGCCCTTAACCATTTCATTACAGTTGTCTCAAAATAAGTGTGGCTAGTGGGCTGTTTAGGAGAATAGAGAGATTGTTTAATATGCTTACATGTTATGTTTTGATTTGTGATATTGTTGTGGGGAGTAGCTATGTGTGAAAACTGACGTTTTTGTGAGGCATGCATGTGTGAACACTGTAATTACTATTTCCAAGAGAGAACAGATTTTTTTTTTTTTTTAATTTCACCACTGTGCCTAGCTGGAGACTTTGCTTATGACACATTTTTGTTTTTGAATTTTCATAAGAGAGAATGTTAAAGTAGGGCTGTCCTTTTGATGAAAGTTCTGGAGGGTTTGGGACCCTTGAAGGCTGGTCAGATGCTGTTAAGTATTTTTCACCTTTGATCCTCTGTACTAAGGAATTCCTGATTGCCCAGCAAGAATTCCCTGGTGATTAGAGAAGTTAGCTTCCAGTCCTCTCCTGCTTTTGCCTCTGTCTGCCTGGCCTCCATCCCTGGTGATGGATGTGTGCTGGCTCCAATCATCAGGTGCCCAGGGCCAGACGGTCAGGTGCAAGGGCACTTCAGGCAGAGAGCGACGATAGAAGACCAGCAACACTTGGTGGATATGAAGTTTGGGGATTGCTGTCCACCCCCCTGCCCCCAACTTTGCCCTGCCCTGTGGGTGACAGATCTAGTCAGCTATTTTTATTCTGGAAGCACTGATTTTAAGAGAATGGCTGTGCCTCTTGTGTTTGCTGGACTCATCCTGGTTTGAAAGGAAGGTCCTTGTGACTCCCATGAGTGGGACCCTATGATGTCCAGCCTTCAAGTCTCATTGCCTTCTGAGCCCTGAGCAGGTGCAGAGTTCCACCTTGACCCTGTCTCAGACCGAGGTCCCATCCGCCCCACCAGAGTGTGGGTCTTTGAGGACCCCACCCCACCTTGGTCAGTCTTCCTTTTGCTGGGGAGTAATCAGGACCCTAAAACCCCACTGCCTTCAACATTACATAAGAACTTCCCACCCATCTTCCAGGCAGGCTTGAGTAATGCCTCTAGCTGAGTGAGCAACCATGGCATTGTTGGGAAGAGGAGCCGAGGTCGGTTGGCTACCCTTTCCTTGGGCTGAGACTGGGAACGGAGAAGGGATGGACCGCTGGGCATGGCCCCGGAGGCAGTAGCTACATCAGACCAGTGGCTTCTCTCTGCACAGCCCTGGCCTCACACTCAGATAGTTAGGCTCTTGATGCCACTTGCTCCTGACACAGGTGAGGCTGCTCCCAAGTCACTGGAGATGAAATTGGGTCACCTGTCATGATTCCTGCGGGACGAGGCAGAACTGTGCTTACTATACACCTTGCCCTGCTTTAACCTCCAGCTGGGTCTGGTCTGTCATCAATGCTGGAGGGAGGCGAGGAGACCTCCCAGGGCTCCTCTGGGATGGGACTTGCCCCTGCCCGCCTCCCTTCACCTAGCGCAGAGTTTCTTAACAGAGTCAGAGCGAATCCTTTCTCTTTATCTAAGTCCAATTTGTTGAACAAGGGGAGGACGGTGATCCTGAACCCCTCCTGGCGTGGGAGAGATGAGAATGGCCCTGTTTGTCATCCTGAGCATGGAGGAAGGCACAGACATTATCTGTCTTCTCTCAGAGAGCCGCAAGAGCCTTCTCTCATCCAGCCCTTGTCTGAGGATGGAGCTAAGGAGAGCCGGCTAGAGATGAAGCAAGTGAGGGAGGAAACGGAGGGAAAGGACCTCATTTGAGTGTGTGCGTGCACGCATCGTGTTTGTGGATTTAACTTAGGAGGCAGTTGGGGGGGAAACAGAAATTAGAACAGACAGGAAGAAGGAGGCATAACGTGGACAGGAGGGTGGAGAAGAGGCTGCTGAAGAAGCAGTTGGAAGGAAGAGGTCAGGGAGGGAGTGGGGAATGAGGCAGAAGGCAGACGGGGCTGGGGCGGGGGAGGCTGCACCGTGTTTCCCAGATGCTGACAACTTGCCCTGGAAGCTAGGGTGATGCCTCAGGCAGCGCTCAAACCACAAGCAAAACACGTGCAGGCGAAGAACCCCTTTTATAGTGTTTTCTTTACATTTTAGAAAGAGGAACAACCACCAAAAAAGAAACACAAGGGGGAAAAAAGAGACAGGGGAAAGAAAATCTGTCATGGAGGTATGAAAATTTAATCAACACCCAGTGTTCTTAGCCGTTCAGGAGCAGGCACAGATCTTATTATCTAGGCAGCTATTTCTGTCACCTCTCAGGGCCCCTGGGAGCAGCACCCGTTAGTGCCCGAGCCTGGAAGACAGTGCCTGGGGCTCATTGTCCTGGTCTCTGTCATGGGTGGGAGAAGAGATGGTGGTCTTGGGAAACTTCGAGTAGAGAGGGAGGTTGCAGGTTTACCTAAGGTATTTATGTACATGGGGATTTTAGTGTAGACTTTCTTCCTGCGGTACTAGATATAAATGTGAGGTCATTTGAGCATTTACAGCCCAATCATATTGCCTTTGGTGTGCAGATATGGACGAGTATATCCCAGTTTGTAGGATGCTCCTTCTGTATGACTTTAAGGTCATCACACCATCCTGTTTCTTTCCATCTTTCTGGTTGCTTCTTTTGCTTTGGGCCCTCATTTCTTCTCACACACTCTTTCCCTAAGGGATATCATTGAAAGTCCCTGGATGATTCTTGATGACTGGAATTTATATTTCTAGCTCAGAACTCTCTTTTGCGCTCCAGGCATATATATCTAATTACCTATTGCCAGCACCATCCTGAAATGGCTTAGATTAACAAGGCTTAAACTGAAGACGTGGTTCCCCCACCCTCCTCTTGTCCCAGTCTCCCCATCCAAGTACCAAAGCCCCACTACCTGTTTAGTGGCACATGCAAAAGTCTCCTGTCTCCCTCATTTCCTCCCATTTCTTCACCTTCTGTCTCCCACCAAACCCATATGCTACCCTCCAAACGCATCCCAGTCCTCCATCTCCACGACAGCTCCTCTTGTCCAGCGGCTGTCTTCTTTCCCTGCTGCTGCTGTCCCCTCCTGACGGTCTCCCCAGGTTTTTCTCTTGTGTTTCTTCAGTCTGTTCTCTGCTCCACAGCTGAATAGTGTTGTGTGTGTGTGTGTGTGTGTGTGTGTGTGTTGGCCACATCATATGACATGCAGGATCCTAGTTCCCTGAGCAGGGATTGAACCCGTGCCCTCTACATTGGGAGCATGGAGTCTTAACCACTGGACTGCCAGCAAACCCAGAATGATTTTTAAACAATGTGCATGTCCCATAGCACTTTCCTTTCCAAACCTTTTATTTGTTCCTGTTGCTTTGGAAATAAGACAAAAACCTTTAATGTGATCTGTGAGGCCTGTGGCCCCTGCAAGCCTTGGTGGCCCTTACCTTTTGTACTGGGGCCATGCTGGCCTTTGTCAGAATCACACAGCCCCCAGTGCACCAACCGCAGGACCTGTGGGCATGCCATTCTGCACATAATGGAATTTCTTCCCTTGGAGCCCCTTCCCTTTCTGGTCAACCCCTGCTTGTCTTTTAGATCTCAGTTTAAGGGCTTCCCTGGTGGTTCAGTGGTAAGGAATTTGCCTATAATGCAGGAGATTTGAGTTTGATCTCTGGGTGGGGAAGATCCCCTGGAGAAGGAAATGGCAACCCCCTCCAGTATTCTGGCCTGGGAAATTCCATGGTCAGAAGAGCCTGGTGGGCTACAGTCCATTGGTTCACAGAAGAGTGGGATATGACTTAGCGACTAAACAACAACAACAATCTACACGGAAGGACACAGTCTCAGGGAACTGTTCCCTCGGCACGACCCTAAGCAACGTTAGCTCGTTCCAGAAATCTCACTCATGACCCTTCTCTGTTTTCTCCAGAGCGCTTACCCCATTGTACTATTACAGTCATTTTGTAGTGTTTTAAGTAATGCCATTACTCCTACTGAGGCTTCCCAGCTGGCTCAATGGTAAAGAATCTGCCTGCCAGTGAAGGAGCCACAGGAGATGAGGGTTCGATTACTGGGTCAGGAAGATCCCCTGCAGAAGGAAATGGCTACCCACTCCAATATTCTTGCTTGAAGAATCCTATGGACAGAGGAACCTGGGGGGGTTATAGTCCACTGAGTCACACAGAATCAGATGACTGAGCATGCGTTCTTCCTCCTGAGTGTAAGTTCCCTGAGAATAGGGCCCCATCTGTCCTGCTCACTGTGGTGTGTCCAAGATATGGCACCCGGCTGGCCTGGCCCATTATAGAGGCTGAACCAGTGAGTGAATCTGCCCTGAGCACCTCTGTGTCTGGGGCTTTGATTCAAGCTCGAGGCACGGGGAGTGGGAGGTGAGGCAGGACCTTCAGAAAGATGTTACCAAGTGTCCTTGGCCTAAGGCCCCTTCTTACTTGGCCCTAATCAGTTTTACGGTATCTGCTTGCACACATGTGCATATTTCCAAAGAGAGGTTATGTACTCCTTGAGGACTGTGCCTTAAACTCAGTGGAAACCCTTTCATTGGGTTTTATTTTCTGGAATGTTGTCTCCCTAGATGTGTCTTCCTTCCCTTCCCCATTGGCCTGTACCCCGGGTTCCGAGTGTGTCCTGTGGTACAAGCCGCCTGCAGTAAGACAACCTAATAGCTGTGTGTTCCCAGCCATGGCTCTTATTCTCTAGAAGATTCAGCTCTCTGCAAAATGCGAATGAGATTATTAATGGTAATAATACCTTGTCTATCTTTCAGGGTTGTTGTGAGGAAAAGATGAGTTCATTTATGCCAAATACTTTGAAAACCACGCAGCTTCTTAAGAGTGTTGGAATTAAGTAAGGACGTTGGGGAGTGATGAGAGATGAGCCATCACTCCTAACTGCAGTGGAAAAGAAGGTTTCTTGGAGGGGTGGGGTTGAGAATGAGCCTGGGTAGATGGTGTTTCAGGCAGGATACTGATAGAAAACAGAAGGTACCTTCAGCTGGAGTTGGGAGAGATTTAATGGCGTATTTAAGAGATGTGGTCAGAGCCAGTGGGTGATATTTAGACCCTGGGGACAGCTTCTGTGAAAGGTCATTTCCACTGCGAGGTCTAGAGGAGCAAGGTGGGGATGGGGGGGTGATTGGAGCCCAGTGAGAGCTGGGAGCAGGCAAAGGGCCTGCCATCACGGAGGGACCTGGTCCAACCAGAATTGCCACAACAAAGTGCAAGGGAATTGAGAAAAATAGACCACCAGCTCTCTCCTCCTACTGGTGCCTCCTGGGAGAAGTGAGACGGCTAGGGAGCCGGGTAATGAAGTGCAAAGAGGCTAGCTCTCAGGGCACAGAGAAGGGCAGGGGATACACGGGGGTGCTGGTGGTTGTTCAGTCACTAAGTTGTGTCCAACTCTCTGCCACCCCATAGACTGCAGCACGCCAGGCTTCCCTGTCATTCACTATCTCCTGGAGCTTGCTCATGCTCATGTCCTTTGAGCCAGTGATGCCATCCAACCATCTTGTCCTCTGTCATCCTCTTCTCCTCCTGCCTTCAGTCTTTTCCAACATCGGGGTCTTCTCCAATGAGTCAGCTCTTTGCATCAAGTGGCCAAAGTATTGGAGCTTCAGCATCAGTCCTTCCAGTGAATAGTCAGGCTTGATTTCCTTTAGGATTGACTGGCTTGATCTCCTTGCCATCCAAGGGACTCTCAAGAGTGTTCTCCAACACCACAGTTCGAAAGCATCAATTCTTCTGCACTCAGCTTTCTTTATGGTCCAACTCTCATATCTGTACATGACTACTGGAAAAACTGTAGCTTTGACTGGACAGGCCTTGAAGGGCAAGCAAATAGAAAATAACCAGCACAGGTTGTATAATTTGAGAAGACAAGCACAAGGAGCAGCCAAGATGTCCAGTTGAAGGTAATGGTGTAAGAAAAACAAAGCAGAAAGGCTGGAAAATATTTAGGGATCAGCTGAAGGAATCAACAGGAAATATTCAAGAGGTCCATAGCATTGACCAAACCACTGTTGATTATTAGGCTTGGAAGGTTGGGTTTTTATCCTGCCAACAAGGGAAGTTGTAGAAGATGTTTCAGTAGAGAAGACCTATTGTGAAACCTGAATTTGGACAAATGTTTTAGGCAGAGGTGTGTGGTTGGAGGGAAGCCGCGAGTGACTGAAAGGCTGTTGCAAGGGGAGAGGGGGTCTGGACTGAATGGCAACCAAGTGAGAATGTAAAGTGCTGGATGAACACGAGGACCCTTGGGACTGGATGAGACCTGGATCTGGAGGTTGTCACCAGGCATGTCCACTGGAGACCCGGGGCCCAGAGAAGCCCCAGTCCTGCCATTTCTGGGCAGGATCCCTTTGCTTCCCCTGGTACCTCCCTCCCCTCTATTCCCACGCCTGGGGTCTTCTCTTCCTTGGGGCATCTCTGCTGCAGTTGACCACTTGCTTGTTTCTGAAGACCTCTTCCACATTCCTGAATCCCAGTGGTGTGTTCTTACTGTAAAACTCAGGAATGAGGGACCAAGGTTTCTGAGCCTGTAGGGCTCAGGCAGGGGTGTCCCCAACTGGGTTTCAACCCTTCAACCACAGCCTGAGCCACTAGCAGCTTTAGCCTCCGAGGAGACCCCAGGGTCTGCAAATGACATTAAGCTTGGGAAGAAGAAATGGAGAGAGGATGTTTTCCTCCCCAGCTTTTTCCTTAGCACTTGAATGAATGAGTGCTTTACCCAGCAGGGCCCCCTCCTGTCTTATCTGCTGGCATTTCTGTGTATAATGCCAGTTCTTACTTAACATCTGCCAAGCACAAAAGGTGCATCAGGGCCACATGGAAACAAAGTGAAATGCTGGTGGTGCCCCTGAGCTTAGACCTTAAATCAGGCAAACAAGAAAATAAAGCCTCAGCCCAGGAGCTGAGGGTCTTAGGAGAGAGAATGGCCATGGGGCGCTCTGGCTTGCTTTCTGGTTGTCTTCCTGCCTCTTCTACTCTCGCTTCCTTTAAAAACTTCTTATCTAAAAGATGTTTGTGATTTTTTTTCCCTTTATTTGGGTTTGTTTGGTCAATGATAAGAGAATGGAGGTTAGCTGGGCATTCTTACAGGGGTGGTGTTAAGCAGAAAACAGCCTGGTGTCATAGGAAAGCAAGCCTTAGGAGTGAGAGCCCCAAGTGTGGCTGAACATTAGCACATGTTTATGGAATCTAGAGCTCAGTGTGGCGGGAGGAGCTCTGGGTCAGGGTGGGGAGTCAGTGAGAGATTTGCCTGGTTGCTTGTGTGCAAGTTGTAAGAAAAATTGCTAATGAGCCAATACAAATCATCATCATCATTTATTCATCATGTCATTAAGCACTGTATTTAGCTCCTTTATGCATAATCTTGTTTAATTCTCACAGCAGCTCTATGAGATAGAGCTACTATTAGCTTCAGTTTATAGATGACAAGGCTGAGAGTGAGTAGCTTGCCTAAGATCACACAGCTGCTAAGAGCACAGGTGGATCTCAGACTCAAGGGGACAAAAACCACGATTGTTGAGGGATTGTTCCACCTGGACATGAGTCCCTGGCAAGAACTCTTAGCTGAGGGGGATGGAGTTAGGGAAGCGTTGTCAGGACAGAGCTCATCTCCACCCTTACCCCACCCCTCCCCCGTGTGCTGGGAGCTGGCCCAGACATACCAAGTGTTCATTTGAGGGATGGTCAAGAAAGGCTGGGTAAAGCCCGATCAATATGGTGTGTAGCAGGCACCTTTCTGAACCACAGTGGATCGTCTTAGTCTAAAAGCCATGGTCGTTTGTTCCCCATGTTGTACAAGAAAAAGGGGGCAAACCTTTTTGCCTCCAGCACTACAGAGAGGGTCCACGGCCTGCGCAGACGTCATGAAGGCTAGTCCTCTTTGAGTTTCCACACGTAGAACCAGTTGGAAAACTTCTCCAGCCATTCTTCTTATCCCATCCCAAATCGTATACCAGTAACCTTAGCGTATAACCTTGAGAAGTCTCCTTCCAAACGCGTCTTTGTATAATTGGGGAATCAGCAAAGTGTATGTGAGGAGTTGCTGGGAGATACCCAAGAGCTTATCTTTTTCTACAGCACTTTTCTTTTGATACCTTGCTCATGCTGTAATAGAGCCAGGCTCAGAGCACAGTATTATGCATCTAAGGTTTTTAGGTTTGGCATGCCAAATATTCTTAATCATTCTTTGCAGCAGAGTGAAAAATTCTTGATCCATAGTTACAATAATCTACAGTGCCAAGTAAGATACATCCTCATTCACTTCTTGAGTATCCACAAGACTGCCAGATTGACTGAGGAACTTTTCCAACCTTGAAGTCATGGAGATGTTTTCCTGTCTTATTTTCTGGAGGCCTTTTTGGTTTATTTTCCATATTTAGCTTTCATCTCATTCAGAATTGATTTTTAGGTATGTTGTGAGTGGGAGTTGATTCATTTTTTTGCCTATGGACATACAGTTGACCTAGCGCTATTTACTGAAAAGACTATCCTTCCTGGACATGAACTTGAGCAAACTCCAGGAGATAGTAAAGGACAGGGAATCCTGGTGTGCTGCAGGCCCCGGGATCACAGAGCGTCGGACGCTGCTTAGCAACTGAACAATCCTTACTTGTTGCTGTTTGTCACTTTTATCATAAGTCAAGTGACCATATACCTATGCATTTGTTTCTGGACAATATTCTGTTCCACAGTGTCTCCATTGCTTTATAATAAACTTCAGTATGTGGTAATATAATTTCTCCAAATTTGTTCTCTTTTTTTAGGTTTGTCTTAGCTATTATTTTTTTCTTCTAGCATTTCCATATATATTTTAGAATTATCAATTTTCAAAAAATTTTTTTTGCTAAGGTTTTGACTGAGACTGAATTAAGTCTGTAGATTTCTGGGAAGGATTTATATCTTTTTAATACTGAGCTATCTCATTCATGAGCTTAATATTTATTATATCTAATTTTTCTCAGTAATGTTTTATAGTATGTTGTGTCTGATGCACTTTTATTAAGTAATGTTTTTGATGTTTGGTTTGTAATTGGTATTATTTTTATAGTTTGTTTTCTGATATTCTGTTGCTAGTATATCAACATACAAATGAATTTTGTTTATTGAGGTTATGTCCAGCTGTCTTGCAAACTTCACTTTATTTTAATAGTGTATCTGAAGATCCTTCTGGATTTTCTACATAAATACTCATTTCATCTGCAAATAATGATAGTTTTATTTTTTTCCTTTCTGATCCTTTTACCTTTTGTTTCTTGTCTTACTGTACTGGCTAGGACCTATAGTACAAATAGAAATGATAAAAATGTTTTTTTTTTTTTTAGTTACAGTCTCAGTGGAAAAGCTTTCAATATTTCCTCATTAAATATGATTGCTGTAGGTTTTTCATATATACCACTTTTCAGCTAGAAAAGCTTTATTCCTAAATTGCTAACATTTTGTTTTGTTTCTTGTTTTATCATGAACAGAGCTTGAACTTCCTGAACTTCATTTTCTACTTACAGCAGTCATCACATTAATTTTCTCCTATATTCTTTTAATATCGTAATTACACCAATTTTCCAGTGTTAGTCTAGGGCTGAAAGTTTAACACCAGTTTTGTTATGTATACTTTTTTAATATCACTGAATTTGATTTGCTATATTCTAGTTTATGATTTTATTATCTATCTTCACAATACAGATTAGCTTGTAATTTTCCTTTTCTTAAAATGTCGTACTTAGGTTTTGATATCAAGGTTAGGTTTCCCTTTTGAAACAAGATATATTCTCTTTTTTTATTTTTGGGTAGAATTTGTAAGATTGAAGTTATTGTACGATTCAGTCATTGGACTGAAGTTATTTCTTTCCTTCGAATTTATTCATGAAGTCATCTGGACCTGGCAGTTTGTTTTTTTCTTTCTTTTTTTTTTTCTTTTTAAACTTCTATTTTGGCTTTATCTAAGTTGTAATTTTGACTTTATCCAACTTGTAAGCTCTTTTAACAGTGGAGAAATCAATCAGTGTAATTCACTATATTAAAAGGATGGAGAAAACTTGTCATCAGTGCAAACATAATCAATGTAGAAAAATAATTTAGTAAAGTTCAAGTTTTATTTTGTTTAGTGATTTTTAAATTACAGATTTAATTTCTTTACTAGACATCAGACTATAAGGTTTCCTACTTATTCTTGTATCAGTTATTTTAAGTTGTGTTTTTAAAACAATTTATCCATTGCGTCTTAATTTTAAAATTTCATTGCATGAAGTTGTTAATCATATATTATTATGTTATTTGATGTTCATAGGATCTGTAGTAATGTCTTTTTTTTCATTCCTGATATAGACAATCTCTGCTTTCTCTATTTACTTCTTTTTTTTTAATCAGTTTTGTGGTGGCTTAGATGGTAGAGAATCCACCTGCAAAGCAGGAGACTCAGGTTCAATCCCTGGGTTGGAAAGACTCCCTGGAGAAGGGAATGGTGATCCACTCCAGTATTCTTTCCTGGAGAATTCCATGGACCCAGGAGCCTGGCGGGCTACAGTCCATGGGGTTGCAAAGAGTCTGACACAACTGAGTGACTAACACACCCCATCAATTTTATTCACCTTCTCAAAGATCCAATTCTTGTTGTGTTGATTTTCTGTATTACATTTTATTTTTTAAATTAATTAATTTAATTGGAGGCTAATTACTTTACAGTCTTGTGGGTTTTGCCATATATTGACATGAATCAGCCACCGTGTACATGTGTCCCCTGATCCTGAACCCCCATCCCACCTCCGTCCCCACTCCGTCCCTCTAGGTTGTCCCAGAGTACTGGCTTTGAGTGCCCTGCTTCATTCATGGAACTTGCACTGGTCATCTATTTTACATATGGTAATATACATGTTTCAGTGCTATTCTCTTGAATCATCCTACCCTCACCTTCTCCCACATAGTCCAAAAGTCTGTTCTTTACATCTTTGTCCCTTTTGCTGTCTTGCATATAGGGTCATCATTACCGTCTTTCTAAATTCCATATATATGCATTAATATACTGTATTTGGTGTTTCTCTTTCTGACTTACTTCACTCTGTATAATAGGCTCCAGTTTCATCCACCTCATTAGAACTGACTCAAATGCATTCTTTTTTTATAGCTGAGTAATATTCCATAGTTTATACGTACCACACTTCCTTATCCATTCGTCTGCCAATGGACATCTAGGTTGCTTCCATGTCCTAGCTATTATAAACAGTGCTGCAATGAACATTAGGGTACATGTATCTCTTTCAATTCTGGTTTCCTTGGTGTATATGCCCAGCAGTGGGATTGCTGGGTCGTAAGGCAGTTGTTTCCATTTTTTTAAGGAATCTCCACACTGTTCTCCATAGTGGCTGTACTAGTTTGCATTTCCACCAACAGTGTAAGAGGGTTCCCTTTTCTCCACAACCTCTCCAGCATTTATTATTTGTAGACTTTTTGATGGCAGCCATTCTGACCGGCGTGAGATGGTAGCAAATGAAACAACTGACAAAGAATTAATTTCTGAAATATACAAGCAGCTCATGCAGCTCAATACCAGAAAAATAAATGACCTAATCAAAAAGTGGGCCAAAGAACTAGAAAGACATTTTTCCAAAGAAGACATACAGGTGGCTAACAAACACAAGAAAAGATGTTCAATATCACTCATTATCGGAGAAATGCATTTTATTTTTGCTTCAATTTCTGTTATTTTTTTCTAATTTGGGGAGGGTTTACTATGCTATTCTGTTTCCACCTTTCTGTGCTAAGGTGTGTGTTTTTTATAAGCAATTTTTGTCTTTTAATTGGCGACTTCAGTGTCTGTTTTGTTCACCAGGGTCAGTTGCACCTGGATAGCACCTGGCATGTTCTGAGTGTTCCACCAGAAAATGTTGAACAGATGAGTGAATAAGCCCTGATTCTTGGTTGAGAGCAGGTGACTGGGACAGAGGTAGTTGGAAATCTGAATCTGTCCAGCTGTGAGTGAATTAGTGTAACTCCCTTCGGCACCTTTATCATCTGTTTAGTTGCCCCTCTGATTTGGGCAGTTTTCATGCTACTCCGTTTCATACCAGTCCCCCTATCAAGGACTTCTTCTTTCCTTCTCCTGCACCCTCATCACTAACAATTAAAGCGGTGAGAAGTGCTGCAGGCTTAGGTATATTGCATGCTGCTTGCCAGCGTTCCTGACGGTCCCTCCTTTTCAGTGTTCTCCCAAGGAAAGATTGCCTCCCACACCTCCCTCCATGACAGAAGAGCCCAGATGACGCTGGGTATTTTAAGGGGCACAGCGTTGTGACAGTGACAGAGCGATGTGGTGTCAGCACAGCGACTCTGTTGGAAGTGCCATTAGGGCTTTTCACGTCATCTGGGTGACTGCTACTTTGTCCACATTTAGCTGGGTGAGTCCCAGAACTGAGGGAGTTTATTTTCAGTGTGGGAAGAAAAGCTTCTTGGATCTGTATGGCAGCTCCTTTTTTTTTTTAAAGACTCCAAATTTGATATAACTTTCCCCCCTGCCTTGCTCCAGAGACCCAAAGTTATAGACAGTGAGTCTCTATATGACATTTAATTTGCCTACAGTGGTGTTTTGAATGTTATAGATAAATCAACTATGAATTGACTGTGTGTCTATATTTATGTGGTTGTGTGAGATAGGAAACTAGATGAACCAGAGGGAAACATGCTTGCCAAGAGTAGGAAGATGCCAGAGAAGGGATGACAGTGGGTGTGGCAGATTAGATTCATAATAGTGGAGGAGACATCAAAAATCATCTGGTCGAATCTTCTGTCCTTGGATAGGTGAAGTACTCTCATCCAATTTTAATAGACAACACAGTTGACGTTCAGAGTTGTTTCTTCACTTGTAAAGAAGTTAAAATTTGATTCTGTTAGATTATAAATTCTAAAGGTCAAAGACTATATTTGCCTTGATCACTGTTGTATCTCTAGTACTTGTTTCAATACCTAGCACGTGGTAGGTGCCCAATAAAGGTTGACTGAACACTAAATACATAGCTGCTGCTCGTAAAAATTCCTTCAAGGCTACTCTTCAAGATATTCTTCAGAGTATCTGATTAATCTGGTCCTAAAGTACTTACCTCAAAGATTATCAAACTTTTTGATTCATAGATACACATTAGTAACAGATAAAATAAATGGATTTTGGTTTATTAAATTTGATTTATTAAATTATATATCACACAAAAAAATTATATATCACTTTTTTACACTCTGATTTTTAAAAAAATTTAAAATATATAGTTGATTTACAACATTGTATTATTTTCAGGTATACAGCATTCCTATTCACTAACAACAAAAGATCAGAAAGAGAAGGAAACAATCCCATTTACCATCACAGCAAAAAGAATAAAATATCTAAGAATAAGCCTACCTAAGGAGACAAAAGTCCTATACTCAGAAAACTATAAGATACTGATGAAAAAAATCAAAGACAACACAAACTGATGGAGAGAGATACCATGTTCTTGGTTTGGAAGAATCAATATTGTGGAAATGACTATAGTACCCAAATCAATTTACATATTCAATGCAATTGGTGATGGCACTTTTCATAGAATTATATAGTGCATTTTTATTGAGCATCTGTTATGTACCAGGCACTGCTCTAGGTAATGGGAGGATTGTTGTTGTTGTTTAGGCACTATGTTGCATCCAATTCTTTTGCCACCCCATGGACTAGAGCTGGCCAGGATCCTTTGTCCATGGGATTTCCCAAGCTAGGATGCTGGAGTGGGTTGCCATTTCCTTCTCCAGGAGATCTTCCCAACCCAGGGATCAAACCTGGATCTTGTGCATGGCAGATGGATTCTCCACCACCTAGCCACCAGGAGAGCCTGTAATGAGAGGATGACAAGGAGCAAAAGACTCCAAATCCCTACCATCATGGAACTTAGATTCTAAACAGTTTAAAAAGGAAAATAAATAACATTAGTCATATTATTATTAATTAATACATAGTGTGATAGAAAGGGGTGCACTCTGAGGGGGCACAGGCAGTTTTGGTAGGAGGGCTTGTGGGTGTCATTTTATGTAGACTAGAAAAGGCCTAACAGAAGTTGGCTTTTGAATAAAGACCTGAAGAAAGCTAGAAATTCCACCACATGGCTATCTGGGGAGCAAGCACTCTGAAAAAGGATCAGATCAGATCAGTCGCTCAGTCGTGTCCGACTCTTCGTGACCCCATGAATCGCAGCACGCCAGGCCTCCCTGTCCATCACCAACTCCCGGAGTTCACTCAGACTCACATCCATCGAGTCAGTGATGCCATCCAGCCATCTCATCCTCTGTCGTCCCCTTCTCCTCCTGCCCCCAATCCCTCCCAGCATCAGAGTCTTTTCCAATGAGTCATCTCTTCACATGAGGTGGCCAAAGTACTGGAGTTTGAGCTTCAGCATCATTCCTTCCAAAGAAATCCCAGGGCTGATCTCCTTCAGAATGGACTGGTTGGATCTCCTTGCAGTCCAAGGGACTCTCAAGAGTCTTCTCCAACACCACAGTTCAACAGCATCAATTCTTCGGCGCTCAGCCTTCTTCACAGTCCAACTCTCACATCCATACATGACCACAGGAAAAACCATAGCCTTGACTAGATGAACCTTTGTTGGCAAAGTAATGTCTCTGCTTTTGAATATGCTATCTAGGTTGGTCATAACTTTCCTTCCAAGGAGTAAGCATCTTTTAATTTCATGGCTGCAGTCACCATCTGTAGTGATTTTGGAGCCCAGAAAAATAAAGTCTGACACTGTTTCCACTGTTTCCCCATCTATTTCCCATGAAGTGATGGGACCAGATGCCATGATCTTCGTTTTCTGAATGTTGAGCTTTAAGCCAACTTTTTCACTCTCCTCTTTCACTTTCATCAAGAGGCTTTTGAGTTCCTCTTCACTTTCTGCCATAAGGGTGGTATCATCTGCATATCTGAGATTATTGATATTTCTCCTGGCAATCTTGATTCCAGTTTGTGTTTCAGTCTAGTGTTTCTCATGATGTACTCTGCATATAAGTTAAATAAACAGGGTGACAATATACAGCCTTGACGAACTCCTTTTCCTCTTTGGAACCAGTCTGTTGTTCCATGTCCAGTTCTAACTGTTGCTTCCTAACCTGCATAAAAATTTCTCAAGAGGCAGATCAGGTGGTCTGGTATTCCCATCTCTTTCAGAATTTTCCACAGTTTATTGTGATCCACACAGTCGAAGGCTTTGGCATAGTCAATAAAGCAGAAATAGATGTTTTTCTGGAATTCTCTTGCTTTTTCTATGATCCAGCAGGTGTTGGCAATTTGATCCCTGGTTCCTCTGCCTTTTCTAAAACCAGCTTGAACATCAGGAAGTTCATGGTTCACATATTGCTGAAGCCTGGCTTGGAGAATTTTGAGCATTACTTTACTAGCGTGTGAGATGAGTGCAATTGTGCGGTAGTTTGAGCATTCTTTGGCATTGCCTTTCTTTGGGATTGGAATGAAAACTGACCTTTTCCAGTGCTGTGGCCACTGCTGAGTTGTCCAAATTTGCTGGCATATTGAGTGCAGCACTTTCACAGCATCATCTTTCAGGATTTGGAATAGCTCAACTGGAATTCCATCACCTCCACTAGCTTTGTTCGTAGTGATGCTTTCTAAGGCCCACTTGACTTCACATTCCAGGATGTCTGGCTCTAGGTGAGTGATCACACCATCGTGATTATCTGGGTTGTGAAGATCTTTTTTGTACAGTTCTTCTGTGTATTCTTGCCATCTCTTCTTAATATCTTCTGCTTCTGTTAGGTCCATACCATTTCTGTCCTTTATCGAGCCCATCTTTGCATGAAATGTTCCTTTGGTATCTCTGATTTTCTTTAAGAGATCCCTAGTCTTTCCCATTCTGTTGTTTTCCTGTATTTCTTTGCATTGATCACTGAAGAAGACTTTCTTATCTCTTCTTGCTATTCTTTGGAACTCTGCATTCAGATGTTTATATCTTTCCTTTTCTCCTTTGCTTTTCACTTCTCTTCTTTTCACAGCTATTTGTAAGGCCTCCCCAGACAGCCATTTTGCTTTTTTGCATTTCTTTTCAATGGGAATGGTCTTGATCCCTGTCTCCTGTACAATGTCACAAACCTCATTCCATAGTTCATCAGGCACTCTATCTATCAGATCTAGGCCCTTAAATCTATTTCTCACTTCCACTGTATAATCATAAGGGATTTGATTTAGGTCATACCTGAATGGTCTAGTGGTTTTCCTTACTTTCTTCAATTTCAGTCTGAATTTGGCAATAAGGAGTTCATAGTCTGAGCCACAGTCAGCTCCTGGTCTTGTTTTTAAGGATAGTACATGTGAAAGCCCCGCGGCTGGAGTAGGTCTGCAGAAGTTGAGGAAGAGCGAAGAGGACAGTGTGGATGGAGCTTAGCAACAAGAGGGCTAATGGAAATGGGGTGTGATCTGGGGAGCCAGGCCATGGAGGGTCCTTGTGGGACATGATGAGGCTTTGAATTTTACCTGGGCTGAGCTTGGAGGGAGAACTTAGAAGAAGGCAATGCCACATGATTCAGCTTACATTTTAACAGGGTCACCCTGGCTGCTGTGTTGAGAACAGATCAAAAGAGGCGATAATCCCAGTAAGACATGGTGGTGGCTTAATCCAGTGTGGTCACAGAATGGAAGAGAAGGAGTGAACTATTCTTGCCTGGAAAATTCCATGGATGGAGAAGCCTGGTAGGCTACAGTCTGTGACCACACTGGGTTAAGCAAAGAGTTGGACATGACTGAGAGACTTCACTTTCACTTACCACTTTTTTTGAAGGAAAGGCTGATAGATTTATGATGGACCAGAAGTTGGATATGAGAGAGAGAGGGCAGTTAAGGGTAATTTGAAGCTTTGGGCCAAACAGCTAGTAGAATGGCATTATCATTAAATAAAAATTGGGAAAACTATGGGAGAAACAAACTTGTGAGAGGCATATTGAGCTCAGTTTTAGACGTGAAATTTGAGATGACTATTGAATCTCCACAAAATATCTGGAATAGGCAGCTGGACATGTGACTCTATAGTTCAGAGGAGAGGTTTGTGGTGACTGTTTATATTTATGGGTTGGAATATACAATAAAACATTTTTATAATTTTTTTGTTATTTTGTTTTATTTTATTTATGCATATTTTGTATTTGGTATTATATTGCATTATTATTGTAACATATAGGTGGCCATGAAAATTTGATGAGAATGAAGTTTGATGTTCCATTAGTGTATGGCCCAGATAGATCTTCCTATTGGTGGTGTGGGGCGGGCGGCGAGGGGGCAGGGGTCATTGATTAGTTTCAGAGCCACTAACCCAAGCTAGTGTATAGCACATGTACACATCAATTCTACAAGTGAGCCTGGGGGAAGAAAAGGGATAGATCAGCATCAGCCAGCTTCACTACTGGAAAAGCAGCCTCATGGGGTGAGTCAGCTATGTCAGCATTCTTGCTGTGAAGAGGAGCTCATCCTGATTTCTATGACAGATGTGCAGACGCAAGTCACCTGGAGAATGTCATTTCACCATGCTGACACCCCTCATCCACAGGTTGAGTCATGGGCTGACATGTGCAGTTGAATTCATTTCTGTTTTTTCTTAGGGTTCATTCATCTCAGGGTGCACCTTTGAGGTAGTGTTGACAAACAGGCCAGAGATAACATGGATCAGCGCGTGCTTAGGACTGGTCAGCACTGGACAGCCTGAGAGTCTGAGAAGACATCTGTTCCCAGGTTGTCGTCCTCTTCCTGAGAGTCCCCAGTGGATTGTGCTACATTCATAGCAGTGTGGTGGGTGCACATAGGTGGAAGACTTGGAGAGTTTCCCGAAGGGACTTATCTGGTGAAGTTACATCCACCATATAGTTCAAATAATAATGCAAGGTGGAGGGTGCTGGAAGGCAAGGCATGTGAAGGCAATACATGTTGTGAGGGACGCAGAGAAGAGAGAGACTCTTGGGGACCATGGAGTCAGAAAAGGCTCATTTTCACAGCAGTTGGGGCTGGAACCAGCCTTTGAGAAATGGAGGGATTTAAGTTAAAAAAAAGAAAGGGTGGGAGGGGGGACTCCTGTCTGTGGTTTTGCAGGAAATACCTACGCAACTTCATACGGCACCGTATTTATCCTAATCACACACATCTTCGGTGGTCCCAAAACAGACATTCCAGGAGGAAAAAAGAACATGGGCAAAAACGAGGAGGTAGAATCAGCCATGATATGGTCATTTGTTTGATTCTAGTCAAGCATCCATCTGCTTAGGCAGTAGATATTTATTGCCTGGCATGCATGAACAGGCCACATTGACCACCATGGGAGGTTCGTGTAGCAAAGTGGTGCCATACGTGTGTGGTTGGTGCTCATTATGTGAGGCCTTGACAGTCAAGCTGAGGAATTAGAACTTCATTCTGGCAGTTACTGACTAGAAGTTTTTGGATAAGAGATAGAATGTTTTAAAAATAGTGTTTTGGACAGATATCTCAGTAGCTGAACACAGGCAGGCTTAGGTCGTGAGATGCCTGGTGGTGGAGAAGTGAAGAGAGTCGGCTAGGAGAAGAACTGAGAATGTTGAAACAATGCCATTAGGGTCAACAGAAAGGCATGGAACCACTGCCAAGCCTGTGCTACAGGGATGCCTGTACATTAGCCAAATAGGTGCATGGTAAGTACCTACTAGGTCTGTAGTTTTCTAATACATGTAAAGGAGACACAGGGGAAAAAATTGAGCATATGGCTCTCCCCCTCAGTTGCTCAAAGTCTAACTGAATATAAAATGCATGTCCACATTGCAAGTCAACCTGCCAATAAAAGAGGACAGAACTTAGATAAGCAGAAAGAGCTATGGAAAGGAAATTGAATCATTGTCTGTTCAGCTGGCATTTATAGAGCTCCATAATGGCTTAAAACATGACCATATATTATCACGTCTGACTCTCACTACAACCTATGAGATTGGTATTATCATCCCTATCTGATGGGAAGGAAACCAGGATGCTGAGAGGCTGAGTGACCTATTGTGTCACCCAGCCTGGCAGTGGCAGGGCATGTCTCAAGCTCTGGACGGCTGACCCCAGAAATGTTTTTTCTACTCCCATGTTGCCTTGTCTTGCATTTTGTGTATCTCTTTTGCAGCCTAGAAGACCCTGCAGAGAGTGTGGTAGGATTGTATGTGTGTGAGGAGGGGAGGTGGACTTTCTCCATTACTCTTTCTCTATTACTGGCCAGAGCTTTTGCCTGTATCAAGCTTAGTGTTCCTACAATGCATAGGTGAGGAACTGTCTACTCACAGTACCAGTCAGCTGAGATAGGGGTCACGTCCAGCCCCGCCATGAGTGTATCCCTTCCTTAAAGGGCATACAAGACCCTCCCCAGCCAAGACATCCAGTACAAAGCCTGTCTCACTGCCCAGAAAGTCCCTGCCCTAATTGCAGTGTCCTTGAGTAGCAGAGTCCCTACTCCTTTCTCCTGGATGAGTTAGGTCAACCAGGATTCGACCACTTCTCCTTAGGAATGATCCATCAGAGCTGCCTCTGGTCCATTTCTGTTCTCAGTTGTTGTTCAGTCTCTAAGTCGTATCTGACCCTTTGTGACCCCATAGACTGTAGCATGTCAGGCTTCTCAGGTTATCCTCAGTATATCCAAGGTGAGCTCCTCTATTTCCTTCCACAATCACATAGATCTTTCTGAAAGCCAGCTCTTGGTTTAGTAGAGGGCTGCTCTCTTTCAAGGAGTCAAGTTTCATTGTTTAACCTTCTCTGATTAGGACGGCAATGTTAGAGTAGTTGATGGGTGTATTAGTTTGCTGGGAAAGCCAAAATATACCATAGGCTGAGTGGTTCAAATAACAGAAATCTATTTTCCCACAGTTCTGAGATTTGGAAGTCCAAGACCAAGGTGTCAGCAGTTTGGTTTCTCCTGAGGCTTCTTCCTTGGCTTACACATGGTCACCTTTGTGCTGTGCCGTGGTTTTTCCTCCATGTGTGCATCCTTGGTATAGCTTCATGTTTTTGGATTTCCTCCTCTTGGGAGGACATCCATCAGAATTAATTAGAGCCCACCCTAATGGTTTCATTTTAAGGTAATCACACCTTTAAACACTCTCTCTCTAAGTATAGTCACATTACTGGGAGTTAGTTAAAAATTTCAGAATTCCACACAGAAATTTTGGAGGGCACAGCACAGTCAATAAAAATGGGAGAGTTCTTCTTTACTTCACCCTTCATCTGTCTGTTATCTCCACTTCTTGTAATACCTTTTCTGGAAGTCCATTTGGGCTGTTTCCAGAAATTAAAAGGGTGGGATCTGAAGTGGTTGCTTAAAAACCCCACATGGTGAGTTCCTCCAGGACAAGGATCACTCCTTGTATTATGTTTTCTGCCAGAGTTTAGCACAGAGTAAGACACAGAATAGGTTCTCAGATTTTGCAGGATGATTACGTGATTAGAGGACATGTGAGGCAGAGGTATTTCTTTAAGTCCATCCACTTAGAAATATCTGTTTAATCTAATGTAGTACCTAATAGAGTATAGATTTTCAGGTTATGAATTTTGAAAAGAATCAACTTGCAATAAAATACATTTCAAATTCAGACACTATACATCAAATCTCATCTTTCTTAGATAAAGGACACTAGAGCCAAGTTGCAGAGTTCTGCTTCCTGCTCTGCCTCTCATGGGCTTTTGGTCCTTGGGAAGTTACTCAGCCTCTCTCAGGATCTTTTGCCATTGGCAGAATGAGGGGATGGAGTCTCAAATGACAATTAGGTTTCACATTGCATGCAGTTTTCAGCCAGTGGATATGATTTCCTAGAGGAATCTGAGATCATGTCCACATCCATCTTTGAAGAGTATCTTGAATAATTAGCCATGTCTACCAAATGCACATGAAGGAGGAGAGGTGGTATCAATGGGGATGTTTTTTGAGGTCACTCTGAGCAGTAAAGTTCTTTGAATTTGTGATTTGGGAGAAAGTACTTCAGAAACTTGCAAGGCTCCATAGTCATCACCAAGAACATTTGCTTGCATTATACTGTTGATATGTAGGAGTGCTCACTGGCAGAGACTTCTGGTCAACCAAATGCTGGCTGAGTACATAGTATGCGACTTGATCTAAATTCAGGAAAACATGTACAGGGCGTAGGACTTCCATACGTAAATTTGTTAAATTGCATTGATGTAAAATGTGCAATTAAGAGGGTAATGAGAGTGATTGTCTCTAGGTGATGATTATGGATAAGTTTTACTTTCCCGTTTATGCTTTTTTGTACTTTTCAAATGTTCATGTATTGCTTTCATAAGCAGAAGAACAAAATTTTATTAAAAAAAATAACATCCTAGCAGGGTGAAAGAACAATGAAAAATTTAAAAGTTCAATTCATTTCAACACACATCCCTATTATTCCACAAACATTTATTTAACCTTTATAATACAAGCACTGTGAGGGTTATGAATAATGATGATCAAGATGGCGATCTGTTCACGGGATGAATGTTTCACAGAAGAGAAAGCTGTTGAACTAGGCTTTATAGAAAGAGTTAGCAACTGATGGAATATGGGAAATAGACCTTTCTGTCAAAGCAAACAGTACCTGTATCTGGGAAACGTAGTGTGTTATCAAGGAACTATGGAAGGTCAAGTTTAGATGGTGGGAGGGATCCTGTCTGGGAGAGGAGGGAGATGATTCCAATGGACAGATTGGGCCCAGCTTGCTGTGCTCATGGCCTCTATTTGGTGAACAGAGTATAGCCAGTGCAGAGTTCTGAGCAGTGTCATAAGGCAGTGTATTGGCTTCTGGTTGGGTTGGAGGAAACTCATCAGGCTAGCACAGTAGTTTAGCTATAAGAGAATGTTGTCTAGGGATCCTAGGTTTTGAGAAAGGCCTTTCAAGATGGTGGATACTTCTGTGGGCACCAGACTTCTCTCCACTATTCTTTTTTTGGAGTAGAGTTGATTTACAATGCTGTTATTTTCAGGTGTACAGCACAGTGAATCAGTTAGACATATGCACATGTTGTTGTTCAGTTGCTAAGTCACGTCCAACTCTTTGCAACCACATGGACTGTACCACACCAGGCTCCTCTGTCCATACCCCTGTGGACAATATTCTAGGCAAGAATACTGGAGTCGGTTGCCATTTCCTTCTTAAGGGGCTCTTCCTGGACGAGGGGTTGAACCTGTGTCTCCTGCATTGGCAGGCAGATTTTTTTACCACTGAGCCACCAGGGAAGCCTGTGTGTGTGTGTGTGTGTGCGTGTGTGTGTGTGTATGTATATATATTTTTGTATATACACATCCACTCTTTTTTTTTAAGATTCCTCTCCCATATAGGCCGTTACAGAGTATTAAGTAGAGTTCCCTGTGCTATACAGCAAGTTCTTATTGTTATCTATATTATGTAGTAGTGTGTTTATGTCACCCGCTTTTCTTAACTGTTATAGGTTAGGGACAACGAGCGGTTTCCCAGGTGGCTTAGGGAGAATAAGGTTTAAGCTATGTCACTAACATGGGACTTCCCAGGTGGCAGAATGGTAAAGAATTTGTCTGCCAACACCAGAGACACAAAAGACAAAGGTTCAGTCCCTGGGCTGGGAAGACTCCCTGGAGGAGGAAATGACAGCCCACTCCAATATTCATGCTTAGAGAACCCCATAGATAGAGGAGCCTGGTGGGCTACAGTCCATAGGGTCACAAAGAGTCAGACATGACTGAGTACAATTGAGTATGTCCAGTGGGTGAGGATAAAGGTTGCTAGGCTTTTTGGAGTGAGACGACAATTTTACTGTTTTAATGTGGTGTCTTGTTAACCCACCTCTGCTTTCTCTGTCTAGCTTTTTTCTACTCCGTTATTGACATTTAGTTCATGTTCATTTTAGTTCTCAAGTGAACTAAATTACTTCTATATTATGAAACTCACATTTGAGATCATTAGAAATGTTCTGTAATGCTGTAAGCTAGTATCATGGGGCTGGTTAAGTCATATTTTTAAGGAAGAAAAAAAACACCAAGAAACTAGATGGCATGATAAGTTGAGATGGGCTATGTGTTCTTTAAATGGTCAGTCAGTAACCTTTAAACCCCATCCTAGGTGAAAAGCACAACTGTCTTATTGCAAATGTATGTGTCCATTTCTGATCACTGGGGGCATCTCAGGAGTCTTCCCTTTTCTGAGCTTCTTTAGCATTCCCCAGGATTGGAAACACTCGCTCACAGGGCTTACGTGAGGCCAAATCAGAAAGTCAGTGTCCATTAGCACTTACAGAGAGGAAGCCAGGACTCTACTGCTAAAGGAGGAATCTGATAACAAGATTATCTTTCTTGTATTAAAAACTTGAAGTCCTTTCTCCCAGAGTTCATTGCTGGTGGCTTTCTTTGTAGTCTGATAGTCAGTTCAAAAATGTGTCGCTTCTGGTAAATGCGTTCTTGATTGTGTGAACACACGAATCATTTTTTATCATAGAAAAGTCTTTAGGTGGGGTATTGATGTCAAGATTAATTCAGAGAAAATTGGCTGCAGTTAGGGCTGAATGATAGTGATCATTCTAAAAACTCATTAAGAGTCTGAAAAATGAATGTTTAGACTTTATCCTTGACCAAAACCCATTTGTCCCATAGTGAAACATGGTAGCTGAGGAATGACTGCTCAGCAAGCCTGAAGTGTAGGCGGGTCTTTCTTTATGAACCAGGCATGTTCTTGAAATTGTGTGTGTCAATCAGCTTTTTGTAAATGGAATCTTTTTTTTTTTCCATTAACTTACTCTATAATTTCAGCAATGTTTAACGTTCATTCCTGATTGATCTTGAGGTGGCAGTTAACCGCGAACATTCAGCCTCAGATTTTAATGCTTCTTCCTCAGTTTCGTGCTTTCTCTTTGCTCCCTTTCTTTCACCAGCTACTTAAGGAACAAATAACTGTGAGTTAGGCACAGTAATAATAGGTGTTGGGAATGTAAATAAGAATGGCAGGTAAATAATTACCAAGCAAGAGGTAAGTGTAATATACCAAGGAGTGCGGGGAGGCCCATTTGAGCAGAGTGTCCCTGTCTGGGGCGGTGAGGGGAAGGCATAGATGTTACTCGAGCTGAGCGCTCAAGGAGATGAAGATGTGAGGGAGAGCTTGCTGTAATGCGTGCTGTGCCCTGCCACACCATGGTTCCTCAAGATAACTAGCATCAGAGCCTTGGTGGACTTTGGTGTTGAATGGTTCAAGTGTCAGTTGATGGTCTTTCCTTCTACATGGAGTGAATATTGGTGAAAAGTTCACAAAGCTTTGTTTCCCTAATCATCAGGAAAGTATTTTTCTCTCAAATTTCCTGTGAAGTACACTTGTGGAGTTTGTTATATGAACTGCCTTGTTTCAGGTTCAGTCTATAAGACTGGAACCTATTTTTCATGAAGCAGGGAACCCTGAAACAAAACAGAGAAAAAGAACATGAATATTTTAATCTCCAGTGGGAACCCTTAATATTTGACTAGCAACTTTCAGTTCAGTCGCTCAGTCGTGTCCGACTCTTTGCCATCCCATGGACTGCAGCACACCAGGCTTCCCTGTCCATCACCAACTCCCGGAGCTTGCTCAACCTTAAGAAATTACAAATTTTCCATGGCAAAGGACACTATATGTAATGTCAAAGGACAGTTGATGGGCTTCCCTTGTGGCTCAGCTGGTAAAGAATCCGCCTGCAATGGGGGAGGCCTGGGTTCAATCCCTGGGTTGGGAAGATGCCCTGGAGAAGGGAAAGGCTACCCATTCTAGTATTCTGGCCTGGGGAATCCCATGAACTGTCGGGGTGGAGAAGAGTTGGACATGACTGAGTGATTTTCACTTCACTTCACTTCAAAGGACAATTGATAGACTGAGAAAAATGACACAGAAAACAAATTCTGGTATAACTGATATATGAAGAATTTCATCAAATTTATAAGGGAAAGATAAACAACCACATGGGAAAAAAAAGAAAAAGGACATAAGTAAGCAGTTCAAAGAAAAGATAATCCAAATGACTAATCAACACCTGAAATGATGCTAATAACCCAGAAAAATGCAGAATAAAGCCCTAAATCCCATTTTTCATCCATCAGATTGACCAACTTTTAAGGGTCATAGCATCCAATACCTGTAAGAATGTGGAAGAGGAGGCATTCATGAGATTTCAGTGGAGGATTTAGTGCATTGCCGCAACCTTTAGGAGAATCAATACCAAAAATATGTATTCCTTTTGACTCTGTAAGCCCATTTTTAAGATGCTCACCTATTGAAATTAAAAGATCAGTTAATAAGAATATCATAGGCAAGAGAGTATTCAGCCCTGTTTTACAGCACAAAAGCAAATGGCAGTGGGGAGATCTGTGGAGTATTGCATAGTTGAGGTTCTGTATAAGCCTGTGCTCATGTGGTTGTGTGTTTTAATGAATTTGATCTATGTATTTGTCCTGGGGGGGAATTCCTAATGTTTTTTACATAAGATAAGCAAGCTACAGAGTAATGCGTATAGTGTGATCCCATTAAAAAAAAATAGCAAAGTGCTGTATGTCAGTTTGCAAGTGCATGGAGAGCGGCAGGCAGGTACACACACGAGGGAGGCCATGAACACGGTGTAAACGCAGCGGGGTGGCGGTGGAGGTGAGGGGAAACTCAACGCTTTCTTCATGCATTTTTGTCTTGTTGGACTGTTACTTATTCCTAATGCTCATTGCTTTTGTAATTTCAAATTTCACAAGTACTAAAGATGAAGAACTGATGAGGGCACTTCTCCTCCTCCTGTCTGGCCATATTGCTGTTCAAACCAGCTAGAAAACGGTTCCATGAGGCCAAGTGAGGTGAAGGCCCTGCCTCCTCCCCGGGCCTTTAGTATCAGACCTAGAATAGAGCAGTATTGACACTACTTACTATCTATTTTATTTTAGCCTCTCCACTTCGAGGCCCTATCATTCATCCACTCATTCACGATTTCTTAGTTATCATTTAGAGACACACACACGCACGCACAATTGCCTGCTCTGTGTCAGACTTTACGCCTATCCTGGCTCTGAGCCCTGCTCATGTTCCAAGTGTCAGTGTGGCTTTTTCCAGTTCTGACCTGAGTCCTCTCAGGCCAGGCAGGCTAGCATCTTCTAGAATTGTCCTCGGGTAACTGGAAGGCCTGACTGGAAGGAGCCCAGTTGGTCACCCTCAGCTGGGCTGTGCTCTTTGGAGGCCTGCTGTCCAAGAACGAACAAACTCCACCCGAAACCACATCACAGGGGCACTTTCTCAGGCTCGGTGCCCAGGGCGGCAGAGAGCTGCCAGCCAGGTGCGTGACGCTTGGTTAATTAGGTGATTAGCGGCTGTCCCACGGCCCAAGCTGGGTGCTCATGAGTCTGGGCTGTCTCGGAGACAGACCTCTGGCTGAGAGTGGATGTCCTCTGCAGAGATCGCTCATGTTTCAGGCCCCAGGATGACGGTTCTTTTGAGAATGTCTTATAGACCACTTGAACCCTCAGACGCTATCTCCCTTCTCAGTGGTTTTTTTTTTCCTTCTGGTGTATTATTTGTTTTGTCTTGATTCGTTGCACTTTCCAGTCTCCCTGACTGCATCTTAAGCTGCCTGAGGTCCAGGAGTGCCCCTATAACAGTTTCCTCACCCAGCCTCGTGCTTTGGGCCTGGGCAGTGCTCAGTGAGACCAGAGTTGCCTGGAGTGTATGTGGCCTCCGGGGAGCATGTGGAGCTGTGTTCCCAGGGCCCGTCCCAGCCGGCAGGGCGGTGGGGAGGGACCTTTCATCGCAGGACCTCCTGCCGGCCCCTCATCTGGATGCTGCCCCTCAGAGTGAAGGGAACCCCTGAGTAGCTGAGGGGAAGAGGGAACACCTCCCCCACTACCCTGCAACACACACACATCCCGGGGGAAGAAGAGAAGGAGAAGCTGGCTCCTCGGCCTCCAGCAAGCATGCTGAGAGCTTACCTGTTAAAATGCCCTTTTATTGTCTCTCACGGCAAGCTGAATGTGGATTGTTGAGGAACCCTCAGTTTGACTGCTTTTTCTGATGAGTGGCTCTGGCCAGGCCTCGGGGGAGCCACCCAATCCACACAGCCTTTCCTAGGGCCTCCTGTCTGGCTCCCCAAAACCCAGGGAGATGAGATTCAGCCCAGGCTTCATGCGGTGATAGAAGACTGCTCCGTGGATCTCAGGACCCCACCGGAACTCAGACAGATGTCAATAGCAGCATGTCTGTCTGGGAGTCCTGAGGAGAGCTCATCTCCGTGTAGCCCCACGGACTTCAGACTGAACCAGAGTAGCCTTGAACTGAGTGAGCTGATGGAGTGCTGGAAGTTCCGCGTTCTCCACCAGAGACGTCCTTTCTCAGCCTCTCTCCACCCTGCAGCCAATACAGGGATGTCACTGAGGACTATCAATAGCACAGAGCTAACCTGTGTCATGGCATCGAAAGAGCACGTTTGTGCATTTCCTCTTTCTCTTGTACCTAAGTTTCCAGAGGAGCCAATTAGAGTGGGTATAGTGTAACTCAGGAATACAGGATTGGGAATAAGGGAGCTAGTTTCTATAGTGTAACTCAGGAATACAGGATTGGGAATAAGGGAGCTAGTTTCTATAGTGTAACTCAGGAATACAGGATTGGGAATAAGGGAGCTAGTTTCTATAGTGTAACTCAGGAATACAGGATTGGGAATAAGGGAGCTAGTTTCTATAGTGTAACTCAGGAATACAGGATTGGGAATAAGGGAGCTAGTTTCTATAGTGTAACTCAGGAATACAGGATTGGGAATAAGGGAGCTAGTTTCTATAGTGTAACTCAGGAATACAGGATTGGGAATAAGGGAGCTAGTTTCTATAGTGTAACTCAGGAATACAGGATTGGGAATAAGGGAGCTAGTTTCTATAGTGTAACTCAGGAATACAGGATTGGGAATAAGGGAGCTAGTTTCTATAGTGTAACTCAGGAATACAGGATTGGGAATAAGGGAGCTAGTTTCTATAGTGTAACTCAGGAATACAGGATTGGGAATAAGGGAGCTAGTTTCTATAGTGTAACTCAGGAATACAGGATTGGGAATAAGGGAGCTAGTTTCTATAGTGTAACTCAGGAATACAGGATTGGGAATAAGGGAGCTAGTTTCTATAGTGTAACTCAGGAATACAGGATTGGGAATAAGGGAGCTAGTTTCTATAGTGTAACTCAGGAATACAGGATTGGGAATAAGGGAGCTAGTTTCTATAGTGTAACTCAGGAATACAGGATTGGGAATAAGGGAGCTAGTTTCTATTCCAAGCACTGTCACTGACTTTCTCTGTCACCTTAGTAGGAGATGGGCTGGAGGGAGCCTTCTTCTGGGATCGGCTGTCCCCCAGGAGCTCATGCCTCACTCCCAGGGAGGCTGGAAGGTCAGGTCAGCAACTCTTTACAGATGTGAGCTTTGTTTAATGTTTAATATTTAAAGAACTAATAATAGTTCACATAACCTACTTCCCCAGTTTGATTTGTGTGGCCTGTTTTTACAGAGTTATTCTATCAGAGGGATTTCTTTTTCTCAAGTTCCTTACTGGTGAGACTCTGTGCTCTGGTTATGAACCATGTATGTCAACATTGTGGAAATGAAATTCCTACCCTCTAGACCCAGGCAGATGGATTTGATTTAAGGCTCAATAGAAATGTAGTCTGTACAAGTCAAATATGTTTCTAGAGAATCTTCTGTCTTGAAGGTGCTTGAAGGAAACAAAGACGTTCAAGTCACAGTCCCGTTTCTGAAAGAATGCCACTAATTCTATAAAGCTTCCAGGAGTCACATGGATGCTTACATAGCCTTTTGAGTTTGAAGACTTCATAAATGCTGTTATCAGTTCTTCCTTACTGAGCACTGCGATAGAGATCCTGTCTCAGACTGGGGTTTCTGGAAGGCAACTCTGCACTGGATTGCAGGCAGAATGTTGATCGGGGTGTGCTTTTGGGAGATAACAGCTGGGGAAGGGAGGAGTCCAAAGGCGGGCAGAGGAGAGGCTGGCCCACACCAGCTGAGCTAGGTGCCCCTTCGGAGGTGCCGGGCAGTGTCCAGCGATGGATGCAGCTGTGAGTTCTCAGGAAAGGGTGATCCTGGCAGCTGTGGGATGGGCTTGTCCTCTCCAAGGAGGGGAGCTGGCTAGAACAGAGGTCCCCAACCTTTTTTGGCATCAGGGAAGACAATTTTTCCACAGACCAGGGTTGGGGGGATGGTTTCAGGATGATTCAAGTGCATTACATTTATTGTGTGCTTTATTTCTATTCTTATAACATCAACTCCACCTCAGATCATCAGGCATTAGATTCTGGAGTCTGAGGACCCCTGGTCTGGACCACAGGGCATCTGCGTTTCACATGCTTTCTGCCTGCCATCCCTTGAGCTGAGTGTCTTAGCCACATGGCTTCTAATCCAGCCATTTTAGAGATGAGGCAGCCAAAGGGCAGAAAAGCTAAGTAACGTGCCTACAATCCCACAGCTAATACCTGGTGGGGTGTGTGTTACCTATCAGACTATGCTTCTCACTTAATCTTCCCAGCACTGCTTCATGAGAGGGGTTATCACCCCCACTATGCAGGTTGAGAAGCTGAGGCACTGGGAGTTTAAATGATTTGCCCAGTGTCACAGAACTAAGAAGAGGTGAGGCTAGGGTCTTCCCATTACACTATAGCATCTCACAGGGCTAACCTGTCCAGTGAGAGATGCCCAATTCTGGCTGGAATAGGTACACAGCCCTTGAGTAACTTATGGACCACCAGTTCTCCCCTCTCCATTTTTGTGGACAGATTTGTGCCTTTCATTGTCTGTAAAGGAGCATGGTCTTTGAAGTCAGGCAGAGGTGAGTTCAAAACCCAGTGCTTTATGACCTGCGTGTTCCTCAATTTCTCTGGGCTCGGTGTTCTCATCCATAAAAATGGATGTTGTAGTGATGCCTTAGTTGGGTCGTTATGAGGATTAGAAGGAGTTGGATGGGAGATATCTCAGCATATTTCTCCCTACTCTCCCTCCTGAAAAGGGTTCAGGGGCTGCACAGGGGTTTTCAGAGGGCAGATACCTTGAACAATAGTGGTGGTCTATTGATTCAGCATTTTCTCACCTGCTTTTTTCTCTCACGCAGAGACAAAGTGAGGCTAAGTCTTCCATGCAATTTGCTCAGAATTCTAACACTAGCTGTTAGTCTAATCATAACACAGTTCTTCTTGGAAACAAACATAGCAACAGCAATTATATCTTACTTTTAATGTCTAATTGGCTGTAAACTCGCTCTCCCGGAGTTATTTCCATCTAGCGTATGGAGTGTTGTGCGTTTTGCCTGTCTCAGTGTCCTCCTGCAGCCCCTGTCTTGCCTTTATTAGTGAAGTCAGTTGGAGGTATGATTGCCTTGCAGGTGCGCTGGCAGCTCCAGCCGTTCCCAGCAAAGTGCTGAGATGCTCCTGAGAGCCTCTGCTCCTGACCAGCCCCTTGCTCTCCCTCCTGAACCCCTGGCCTTGTGTCTTCATATGAACTCTGTTCCATGTCTCCTTCCGCTTTTGGTCTCCTGCCCTGGCTTCTGGAGTAATCCTTCCCTGGTCTGTGAGCCCTGTTTCCTCATGCCCTCCTCTGCTTCTGCGCCTGCAGCATGGCGGGCTCTCTCCCTCTCCTCTTAAGCTACTCATCATTTTTCACAGTGAGTCCTGCAGGGCGGCAGAGCCATCCTAGCCAGGCTGTGTGACGCTGTGAGCCAGGGTGCGGAGGAGCAAACCCACACGGTTGTGTCTTCACTTCCTGTTGGGCTGATCATTGCCCTTAGGAAGAATGAGCCTTTCCAGGAGTCCAGCTGGGGGCCAGAGCCTATGTGGGGAGCTACTTCCATAAGCTTTCTCCTCACTGTGTTTTTCCAGCTTGCTGAAGCCCTTCTGCAGGGCTCAGGCCTCAGCGTAGGTGTGTCTGCTGCCTGGTCATCCTGGGGAGTGGAGGGTTGGGAAGGTGCTGGACCTGTTGCTGTGGCAACACGTGGCTGTGATCATGAACCCATTTCATTCCCAGCAGATTTTGGCATGAATCAGTCTCTCCTTCTCACCCACCTTCTTTCTCCTCCCTCTTCATCTCTCCCCACACCCTTCTGTCATCTTCCCTCCTCCCCACTCAACCTCAGACTTTCCTCAGATCTCTTTTTTTTTTTTTTTTCTTTTCCACTCCTGGATACAGCAGCATAGCAACTGAGGCTACCCATGGCAGACTTCTTCTTTTTTTTTCTCTAGACCATTAGTTTTCAAACTTTAGAGGCATAGTCTGAAAAGCTTGTTAAAATACAAATGGCCAAGTGCTGAGCTTCATTTGGAGGGTTCTGATCTGAAGGTCTGCCCTGGAACACAAGAACATGCATTTCCAGCAAGGCCCCCCAAAGCTGCTGATGCTGGAGGACCAGGGACCACCCTTGAGAACCACTGTTCTAACTGTGTTTGTCCAATTTGAGTTAGTTGTAGCTGGAATATTCCTTTACATTTCTATTCTAAAAGATTTGATTAGCTCATTCACCCACTCATACAACAGATACGGATTGAGCAGTAGTCAGAGTCCTGTAGCAGGTATGCTATACATTGAACCACAAAACTCTGTCCTCCAGGATTTCACAGATTTGTACAGGGGACTGACAAGTAAATAATCATTATGTGGTGTGATAAATATTACAATCCCCTGCAAATGATAAGAGGCTTAGAAGTAGGCACCAGTCTCCTTGTACAAGGCAAGTAAAATATTTAGATGAGACAGATATAAATAATAGTGATTCATTCATTCTTTCTCCCCCCATTTTCAAGGGTTAAAGGGAACGGAACTTAACCTATTTAAATAACATTAATACGTAGTAAGTGTGGAGCATTTTCTGTGTTTCAGTTTTCAGACAGCTGACGTGGTCCTCCCCTCACTTACTGTGCAGCCTCAGGCAGGTTAGCCAACAGCTCTGTGCCTCAGTTTCCTTATCAGAGAAAAAGGCTATGCTACTAGTATCTGCTTCAAAAGATTCTTGAGAAAATTAAGTGTGCACCTTTGGGCAAAACATTACATTGAAATTGCTCCCAAAAGTGTTGACTCTTATTATTGATGTTGTGGGACCTCACGTTGAATATCAAGAGAGTTTGTCTTAGGAAATGTATACTCTTCAGACTAAATACATGGCCAGGGTTTAAGCCAAGCAGTTGGTTTGGGGCTAGCTCTGAATATGCAAATTAGAGGATCTCAGAACTAGTTGGAAAAGCCCTTGGGGCACTGGAGGGCCCTGTCTGGGTGATCAGGGTATTGGTTCATCCAGAAAGGGTAAGAGAAGGGCCTTGAAGGATGGCCGAAATTTTTCACAATGTATTTCTTCATCTTTGAAAAGATGAGTGGGGGGTTTCAGGTGGAGGCGTAATGAATTTCCAGCTGAAAAAGCATCTCTACCTGACAAAGCTTAGGAGGACAGAACACAGAACTCCCCATGTGGGATCTAGAGAGTTTCAAGCTTAGCTTTCACACTCAGAGAACCAGGGCCACCTTCCCTGAGACATGCTCTCTTCCCCGTCACCTTCATACCCTCTGGCCACTGCAGAGAGACTGTGTTTTTTTGCTGCTTTCCCAAAGAGGCTGCTCTCTCCCCTCTTAGTTCCCTCCCCCTCAACCCCCTCACCATCTACTGAGAGATGTGTTTCTCTCTTCCATTAAGTTGGCCAAACGTTCTTTTGGGTTATTCCACAAAGTGTTACGGAAAACCCAAACAAACTTTTTGGCCAACCCGATAGTTTCCCAATCAGGAAGAGTTCCCCTAATCTCTGCCTGGGGTCCTGTAGGAACCACAGTCCACATTCAAGTCTCTATTTTCCACCTCCCTCAAACCCAGTTTTACAGCTGAAACTGTAGCTGGATGTGATGGCAGATCTGCCAGTTTTGTTTTTAATTCTTTCCTGAGTTCATCAGAGATGAGAGTGATAGAGCCTTTCTTCTTCTGAAGAGTATTGGAGGATGAAGTCCTTCAGTGGCCAGATATACCTGGGAAGGGCTTATTAAGTGATAATCCCTGATAAACCCGCTCTAGGCAACCTGTGACTCTGCCCTCTTAGTGATAAAAGAAACCTCTGGACATTTAATTAACTCTTTAAGAAATCCTCTTTCTCATCACCTTTTCTTTTCTCTCTTTTGCTTGTCTTAGATTTAATCAGAGTCGTGTGCTGTGCTGTGTTTAGTCGCTCAGTCGTGACACATTCAGCGTATTAACTTACTCATTTTTTATTCACTCTGAATAAAGTACCCACTGGGAACTAACTTGGGTTCTGAGGCAGATAGACAGAAAAAGAAGACCTTTTCCTTGTTCTTGGGGAGTGTCAACTCTTGTAGAGAAAGGCATACCAGCAAGCCATGAGCACGGGACAGAGTTGAGTGACATGGTAGCCTTGTGTGCAGAGAGTGAAGAGAATGACCGACTCTGGGAGGATTTCTGGGGGAAGGTAACCTTTAAACAGAGGCTTTCCAGGAGGAAAAGGCAGAGAAGGTATCCTACGCAGTGGGAACTATATGACCAAAAGCACAGAGCTGTGAAAGAAAGTGGCATGTGAGATAATTGTAAGAATCTCGGTGTGGCCATGTGACTTGGTTATACAAGGAGGCGGGGGCTGTGAGATGAGCCAGAGAGGTTGGGCTGGGGTCTCTCGTGGTAGGAGATTTGGCATGGGCAGCCTTTGGAGGGTTTTAAGCAGAAGAAAGACAGGTTGGAGAGATGTTGACAGATGAGAGATGTTGGTTAGAAATGACGACTTTGCCCTCCTTTGAAGACTGAAGCCAGCCGTGGCTGGCAGTCACTTGTCCCTCTTAACGAGATCACCCTGGCAACAGACTGACTGTTGCACTACTGGCCAGGGAACTCTCTATGACAGTCTTCCAACCTTATCAGACAGCTAGGGCAGAGAAGAAATCATTGCATTAAGGTGTTTTTCAAAGTTGTGGAAACAATGTAATATTCAGATAGGATTTCAATATGCAATTGGTGAGAAACAATTTTTTTCTTTTTTTTTTGCTGGCACTGCTGTTGTAAATACCTGCATTCATAGCTTTGTTCTGATATGTTCCGTGTTAAAATTTTTTATTTCTCTTTCTCTCCCCCTGCCCCCCCATACAAGAGGCAACACCATGTCATGTCTTAAGAGCAAGTCAAACATGGGTTTGGATTTTGGTTCTATAATATACGACAATGGGGCCTTGGGTGAGTCCTCAGGTTTTATGAGCCTGGGTTTTGTTTTGTTTCTAAAACATGACATTACAGTTGCAGCTCCTCTTACATGTGGTTGGTATGCACCTGGCTCAGTGTTCAGGGTAGACTAGATGCTTAATGAATGGAAGCCTTGATTCTTTTTCTTTCTCAATTACATTGGAGCCTTAGGGTATAAGTCACAGGAAAATGTGGAGATAAAAGTGTTTTAATCGGGTCTTCTTGGTATATACTTAGTACCTCCAGAAATAGGTTTCACTGGGTCCATGTTGGATTTGCCATCCAAAAGCTCATATGCAGTCTTGTATGAGTCACCCAACATGGTTGATTTCAGTACATTCCACCCTAATGTACAGCAGTGAAAGTTGTGCAAAGAATGGTAAAGACCAAAAAAGAGTTATGTTTTTCCAGTGGTTACCAGATTGGGGAAGCAGTGAACATTATTGCTTTATTATCTGTATTCTGTTTCAACCTTGCTACTCCCCTAAGCCAGTAGGAATGCTCAGTTGGAATGCACCCTGTGTATCTTTGGGGAAAGAGAAGAACCGCTAAGATGAGTCCTAGGAGGGCAGTAGCGATCAAAAGATGAGAAAAGGGAAGGTTTCAGGGAAAAGACCAGAGAATTCAAGTCCATCAGATAGAGGAGAACCACAGTGAGGAATCTGGGTCTGAGTGGGAAGGGACCCCACATCTGTTGTCTGATGTAGGCACCTACTCAAGTGAGGAATTCCCTCCTCAGTGTCCCTGACAGATGGTGTCTGGCACAGTGATTCCTATTCTTTTTCACATCATGGCACACATAGAAAATAACATTTGTCTAACACTGGGGTGAGTGGACAAAGCTGCTCACAAGTGGAGGGGACCAGCCCTGGGGACTCAGGCTGAGCCAGGCTCTGCCAATGGCCATGGGAGGTGAGTGGAGTGATGTTTTGGGGCCATGTGCAGCCCAGCATTCTTGGAGAAACTCTGATTGAGCAGGACAGATCAGACTTAAGAACCTCACCTACATACTCTCAGACCCCTGGGTAATAAATAGGCATATTTATCCCACGATAAATAAATCAAGGGACTGAGCATTTCATTATCCCCATTACCAGCACCAGTGCAGAGCCATTGAGCATGTTTTTAAGAGCTATGTCTTAAAGTCAGAAGATACAAAGACATCAAAGCTATGATATCTTGCTTTCAAGCCGTTCTTACCAAGGACTAAGAGTGGTTCCTGTGGCCACAAAATAAATGAAAGTAACTGGCCTGGGGCTTCTTCAGGGAACCAGCTGGGCTTACCAGCCTTACATATTGTTTAACACGCAGTCGTTAATTAAAACATGGATGTTGGATGATAAATTAATTTACCTGCTCAGAAGGCATTATGGAGGGAATGAAAACCACTAAAAATGATTATGCTTGAAGCTCTTTGCTTGAGTGTCTGCTCTTATGTGCTGTACTGAATATTTGAGTTAGCTAAGTGTACTTGCTGTGTGTCAACAGAGATGCCATTTTACAGGTGATATATTTATTTCCAGAAAAGGAAACTCATATAGGCCCATGAGGCAGAAGAATGGTAGTAGTGTTAAAATCTGCTAGTTAATAGCGTTACTGAGAATCTCTTTGTTTGTAGGCATTAGTAGAGTAGATAAAGGATGTAGTTCTGTTGATAAGAACCAGTCAACCCTAATGGAAAGGGAGGACTAATATGTGAGAGAAACAGAACACATATAAAGAGGGTCTGTAAACAAGTACAAATAAAACCCAAGTGCAGCCCTTAATGCTCTATTTTCAATTATAGGCATTTATGCTCATGACTTAGCCTCCTTATGGATACCAAGGCCCTCAAGGACTGTTTTCCTTTCTCATTCATCATGTACAGAGTACACACTCAAAAATGTTGAATGAATATGCATGCTGCTACGGGGTGCACCTAAGTGCTGGGAAATTCTAGAGAAAAGTCGAGTGATGTGCTTCAGGGAATCCTTCTGGAAACTGAGCAGGCTTAGTATGAGGGAACGCATGGCTTGGCAGACAGGGAAGGTAGAAGGAAGGAAAAGCTCTAGGGTAGTGAGCAAATCCAAACATTTACACCCCCATTCAGGGTCTTCCAGGACCTGCTTCTCTCTCTTTTTTTTGTTTAATATTTATTTACTTATTTTTGGCCATGCTGAGTCTTCACTGTTACACTTGGGCTTTTCTCTATTTGCACTGAGTGGCAGCTACTCTCTCATTGTGGTGCATAGGCTTCTCATTGTGGCATCTGCTCTTGTTGCGGAGCACAGGCTTCGTTGCCCCACGGCATGTGAGATCTTCCCGGACCAGGGATTGAACCTGTGTCCCCTGCTTTGCTGGAGAAGGCAATGGTACCCCACTCCGGTACTCTTGCCTGGAAAATCCCATGGATGGAGGAGCCTGGTGGGCTGAAGTCCATGGGGTTGCTATAAGTCAGACGTGACTGAGCGACTTCACTTTCATTTTTCACTTATATGCATTGGAGGAGGGAATGGCAACCCACTCCAGTATTCTTGCCTGGAGAATCCCAGGGATGGGGGAGCCTGGTGGGCTGCCATCTATGGGGTCGCACAGAGTCGGACATGACTGAAGCGACTTAGCAGCAGCAGCAGCCCCTGCTTTGCGAGATGGATTCTTAACCACTGGTCTGCCAGGGAAGCCTGGACCTGCTCCTGTCCATCTTGCCTTACTCGCTGCTCCCCACAACTACTCTTTGTGGCCTCATTGTTCCCACTTGTTTCCCTCTCTTGGACTGTCTTCCTCCATTGATGGGCTAATCTACATCCTTGTCCTACTTCAAGTCCAGGTGAAGGCACAGCCCCAGGATGCCTTTGAGGACATCTCCAGCCTCACTCCTTTCTTCATGAAATCTAATAGCCATGTTCATAGCTCCATTCTCTGAACCTTCAGAAGTAAGATATCATCATGGTGTCCAACTTCAGGGAGTTTCCAAGGGAGAGCAGGAGGCTAGACTAACTATGTACAAATGACCAGAGGGAGTAGGACCATATATTTAATCTCAATACTAAATGATGTGGGGGAGAATAGAAGGGCTGTGCCAGGTAGCCTGGGGGTCAGAAGTCCTAGCTGTGCTTCTGTAATCAACTAGGGAGTATCTTTCAGAAATCAGCTTTTTGATCTTTGGTTCTTCATTCATAAAGTAAGGGGCTTGTACAAGATGCTGTTCTTCCTTCTAAACTTCGAGATGATGAAAGGTACAGAATTCATGTTAGACGAATGGGAAATAGAGATGTTTAACTGGAGGGGACAGGGGACTCATGGAAATGCAGCAAATGATCGTAACCAGAAGGACTGACCTCTGAGGACTGTGGGATAGATCAGAGAACCAACCAGGGAGTGGTTGAAGACCTGTTGCCCTGTGTCATCAGTATAGTCTTTCTAAACTACACAAAACTCTTGCAATGCAGAGGGTCTGTCAAGCCTCATGCACCCTTTGTCCCTGGGCTTTAAAGGGAGGGTCTGCTGAGACTCACGTCTTCTCTCATTCTCTGAGCTCTTCTGGTGCTTGAGTTTCTTGCAAGAATACATTCAGTCTCTGGTCAACCAGCCGTGTATACTGGGTAGAAGGGTGATGTGTGTTAGCTGATCATCATAAGAAACAACCTCTTTATTCATTTGTTTATTTTTGGCTGTGCTGCATGCAGCATGTGGGATCTTAGCTTCCCAACCAGGGATCTATCCCTGTACCCCCTGCACTGGAAGCTCAGAGTCTTAACCAGTGGACCACGAGGGAAGTATCCTCATTCATTTCCTCTCTGAGTGGCTGACTTGGCCAACGTACATATGGCAGCATCAGAAAAGCATACTCACCTTTTCCCAGAGGTGAGCAGCATCTCAACTTGGATGGCTCACTGTGTGGTCAACTGTCCAGTCCCCAGTGACCCCAGGGAAGCTGACCTCCCCAGCACCCTGCTGCAGTTGCCTGGCAGGAGGACCTTCCCTTCTCTCTGGCTATTTCCCTACAGTACTCTTTATGTTTTCTCTTACCATGAAAACAAAGCAAAACCCACTAGTTACTGCATAAAAAGCTGCAAAGTATAGAAAAGGATAAAAATATTTTAAAATAAAATCACTGATTTCTACCCCTGCCCAGTTACCATTTTCCAGTGTTTTGCCACAAAGGTTTCTCTAAAACCCCATATATGACCCTGAACCGTATAAACAACCTATGCAGTTTTATTTGGGGAAAATCTAAAAACTCTTTATTATAGAAAATTTCATGTGTACACACAAGTAGAAAGAATAGGATATTGAGCCCCTGTGGAACCCAATCCCGGCTTCAACCAATACAAGATCTTGAACAGATCTGTTCTCTCCATTTTGGGCTTTTGGGCCAGTGATCAGAAAGGGAGGAGACAACAAACCTCACATAACAATGGTATTGGAATCATTAGGATTTACCGAAGCGTTCTTCAGCACAGCCGGCCCCGAGCAGTGTGGGTGTGAAGGCGCTCACTTGCGTGGACAAGGTCATGGCAGCCTTCCTGGTCAGATGCCGGACTGCTCATCCGCCCTCACTTTGACATTTACTTGCGTCCTCTTCCCAGGCGTGTGGATGGATTTTCACAAATACGTCCATACCTGTCTGCCCAGCCCCAGTGGTGATCACCACCCACGTCCAGGGTGGGGCAGTGCTTGCTGGTCGGTGATACTATGCAGAGCTCCCGAGGGTGGCCTTGCTGGCATCATACTGCTGCCTGTGAACACGGGTGGGAGAGTGGATTTTTCTGGCTCTCCTCCTGGGCCCACTAGTCCTGCTCTGTTTTTCCACTGGTCAGAGAAGAGGAAGAATAAGTGGTGAAATGCCCAGTAGGAAGTCCCCCTGGAGGTACTTTTGCATGTGGGCTAAGGCACTGCCGAATTCTCAGTGACAGGCGCTGGCAGTCCAGGCAAGAGGAGAAAGTGGCCGCTGGCCATCAAATCTGGGGGTCTGAAAAGGACCAGAATGCGTGGAAAGCCTTGATTAGTAATCTCAGGCCCTTGGCTCAGCCAGATGCTGCCTTTGGAGCTTGTTTGTATGGGGAGGCTTAGCATATTTATTAAATACACTCAGGGGTCTGACACATAATGAAATGCTTTGCCTCCAGGACTGACAGGTTCCGCCTCCCTGCTGGGTGGCAGCAGGTGGCTGAGTTTCACTTGGGCTCTCTGTCCTCACTCTTTCCACCTGCTCCCCCGACCCTGCTTTCTTGCCTGGGGTCTGAGAGATACAGCTCTTACCTTCTGGCTGCCAGGCCCTAGCGTTGGCGTTCTTCTTTATTGTGGCTCTGCCCTAGAAGGTGGTGATAGAGTGGGTAGGATTGCTATCAAGAGACCAAGTGAGATAATGGACAGTCAGGCATCCTCAAGAAGTTGACCCCATGTGGCTCTAGATTGTGTCCCCGTTGCTTTGCTTGTCCAGACCTTCGTTACCTTCCTCCTCTGCCAAATGATGGATTGGGTAGTGTGTTCCTGTAATCTACTTAGATGGTGGCTAGAATTCCTGGTACACGTGGTCCACAGGCCTTACCTTGCTTAGTGGTCGTACGCTGTACATCGTACTTCCTTTCCCTAAAATGTGACTGTGGTCAAGGGGCAGTGGCTCTGCCTTTAAAAACATCATCTACTATCCATCTGGGTGGCTCAGGGGCAGAGTGTTACTGCTTTGTGAGGTTGGTCAAACCCTGATGAGATAACGATTTAATGCCTTAAATCAGATTCCCTATAAACTGTCTCTGGGACAGAGATTTTTGTGGCAATGATTTTACTGATGGACTTCTTGCAGGGAGACCCCGAACTGGTAGGAGGGAAGGTGAATAGGTCAGGAGAAAATACTAGACAGAGATGTGGTTGTACACGTTTTAGCCTGAGTCTGATCCCCAAGGCAGCTCTGGAGTGAACTGCACCACAGAGGCTGTCCCATGCAGAGGGGAAGGGGTTGGGCCCGTGACATCCCCGCATCAGTGAGCTGTTGGTTCCAGGTCACGGCCCCCATGGATAGGCACAAACTCCCAGATGAGGAGGGTCTGTCAGCCGGGGGCCGATGTCTCAGGAGGATCCAGGTGTGAGCCATTAGCAGCCAAAACTCAGAGCTGCTGAGGACGCTGGTCCACCTGCTCTAAAGGAGACCACTGGGGACAGCACAGACTCTGCCACGTCCAGGCCAGTGAGAGCTCAGCAGGGAGAGGGTTCTTCCAAATGTAAGTCCCTGTGAGGGAATGTGGATGGCTCAGGACATTGAGAGAAATGTGAGATGTGATTTCTTAACTAGGCCAGTGTAATTGATGGGTATAGAAGTCAGGAGAACATTACATTTGAGGAGGAGATGGTTCCTAGGAAGGGATGTGAGGGAAGCCTGGTTTTATCTGGATGCTGGCTGCACAGTTATATACACTTTGAAAAAATCCACTAAGGATGGTGCCCTTATGATTTATGAATGTTTCAGTACAACATCCACCCAGGTGCCTGGGGGCTGCTGCTGCAAAGAGGCAGGAGTTCAGCATCAGCGTTCCCTGCCCTCATTTTTCTTCTCTTGTGTCCCCTACCTCTTGGCACTTCTTAATCTTTTTTTTTTTTTTTAATTGAAGTGTAGCTGATTTACAACATGTTAGTTTCAGGTCCACAACACAGCAGTTTGGTTACACACACACACATCTATCCATTCTTTTTCAGATTCTTTTTCCTTACAGGTTATCACAAAACATTGAATAGAGTTCCCTTTGCTATATAGTAGGTCCCTGTCAGTTATCTATTTTATATATTATTTTATATGTAGTAATGTGTATATGGTAATCTGAAGCTTCTAATTTATCCCACTATCCCCCTTTCCCCTTTGGTAAGCATAAGCTGGTTTTATTATGACTGTGAGCACTTCTTAATTTAAACCTTCTCCTCCTCTCCCTTTCCCCTCCATGATAAACCTTTCCTCTGCCTTTCTAACCTCCGCTGCCTTTGCCAAGGTAGTTTCTTAGACTCATGTGATGCTTTACTCTGAAAGCTTCAGCAAATCCTTTGCTGACTTCCTGAACCAGATCAGACGCACCTGCAGGTCAGCTGCTGGTGTGGTCCTTCATCACCCTCCCCTCAGTTTAAAGTTGAACAGGCCGTGTGAGCTCACTTATTTAATGGGGGTCTCCCAATTATACTACTTCATGTGGATCAGGACCTGGTACTGTTCTGTCCATCATTCATCCCCAGTATCTAGGAGAGTATCTGTCGTGCAGTATTAATACATGGTCCACACATTTGTCGTACAACACACGACTTCTGGCGCTGAAATGTGGACTTCAAGTCTCTCGGGATGAAAAGGAGGTGTTCACTTGGTGCTGGAATGAAGTGTGGGCCCAGAGGAGACCAGCAAGCTGGCAGTGCTGGGTGCCCAGTTATCATACCATCAGGGAAGGTGGAATTGTGGAATTTTCTTTGATCTCTGCCCCTTTCCTTTACTCCCCTTTTGCCCTCTCTGAATTTTCTCTCCCTGGTGTGGTCAGCAGAGGCCTTGGACTTTTTTCTTTGGCCTCACCAGGTGGCATGCAAGATCTTAGTTCCCTGACAAGGGATTGAACTTGTGGTCCCTGCAGTGGAAGTGTGGCGTCTTCACCACTGGACCACCGGGGAAGTCCCCTTGGCCAGATGTTTTTGCTGAGATGAATGGCTTGGCCTCTTTGACAGCCCAGGACTGCTGTTGCAGCCATCCCTTGACTTGAGTTCAGTTGGTAATTCCAAAGGCCAGAGTCTCTCAGCCAGCAGTTCTCAATAGCAAGCCGTTTTGGCCCCCTGGGATGTTTGGCAGTTCTGGAGCCACTTTGTGCTGCCACAACTGGGAAAAATGCTGTTGGCATCTAATAGGTAGAAACCAGGGATCCTGCAAACATAGTGCACAGCACAGCCTCCTCCTCCCCAACCCAGCCTTGACTCATCCAGCCCAAGATACTAGTGAGGCACTGGCCAAGAAACCCTGCTGGGGGCCAGGCTGGGGCTTGCCTGCTGGCGCCTCCAGCCTGGGAAGCAGGTGTATCCGAGAGACCTTTTTTTTTTTTCTCCTGAAAGGACCCTTTTTCCCCTGAAAAAAACCCCATATTTTCCCAGTCCCAACTCATCAACCTCCCAACTCTGCAGCCATGTGTCATTCAGCCTCCCTGGTGGAAGCTGCTCTGTGAAAGGTGTGGCCGTCCAAGAGGAGGCTCTTCAGCCTGTTTTCCACAGAGCCCTGTGGAACCCTGATGGAGACCTGCTTCCAACTACGGAGGCTAGCCCTGCCTTCGGCCTTGCACCAGGAAAACCATGGGATCCCCTGCCTCCTGCCATCCCATCCCATCTTTTTCCCCAGTCTGGCTTCTCCCACCCCTGCCCTCCACCATCTCCCCCATCCCCCGGAGATTAATGTGATAATTGCCATGTGTGCCTGTTTACCCAGGGAGTGGGTGGGCTCACCACCCCCAGTCAGGCAGGTTCCCAAAGGAACACATTCCCACCTGCTACCCGCTGAGCGCTCCCTGTGCAGGTGGGCCGCCACCCCCAGTGCTTTCTCTGTCTGTCATCACCCCCGCCCTGCACACGTGTGCGTGTGTGTGTCACTCAGGGAAACGGGAGGTGAGAGAGATGGAGGCCGGCCAGCCTGTCGAGTCTAGGGGCTTGACTGGGTCAGTGGGAGGAGACTCAACATCTTAAATAAGAGGACATTGCTCCAAAGAAAAGCTCTCTTCGGTACTGCCTGCCACAGAGTAGGTGTTCCATGAATGGTGGGGAAGGAGGAGGCTGGAATGCACTGTCAAGCCTTCTTTTCAAGGAGGGGCTGGTTTATACTTTAGCTGCTCCACAATACTAGGCTGGGCAGGGAAGCTTCCACCGTGAGACTTGCCTGGAACCAGAAATGGGTGGACCATGTTGGGAAAGGTCTTCTTTCTCTCTATCTTGCATGGAGTACTTAGGGTGACTGTTCGGTCCCTGAGGGAAGAATCGGTAGGGAGAATGAAGTGATGCTCCACACCCAAGATGCTTGGGATCACAGAAGCTGGGCGGGTGGGGGAGGTGGGTACTGGGGGACAGAAGGGAAGGGGAGATGCTTCCTCTGACGTAGGCAGCCCCTCCGCTCTCCCACCGCCTGCTGTGCCACAGACAGGCATGCCCACCCCGAGAGGGAGCACAGTCACAACTCTGGAGCTGAACTGGCAACTTTGTGCTCGGTGCTCCTGACTCCCACCTCGTATGGTGTCAGGGCACTTGCTGCCTTCAGAGTTGTCGAGTGCTTTTTTCTTCTTCCATCTCAAAAGATATTGCAGTAGTTGTCTCTCCTACACTGGACAATTTTAAGGTTGTAATAATGATGAATCAGAAAGAGATTGAAACTCTAATTAGCATCAGAAAGAACCTTGCCATTTTGGAGGAGGGAGGCGTGAAGTCCTAAGCTTGCCCACTTCCTGCTGAGGTTTGTTCCCTTGCCCTAGTGGACCTGTCATTGGTCCACTGACAAGCAGGGGAGGTGAGATTGTGAGGCCACCTGGACAGGAATGATGGGAGGGGAAGAGCTAAGAGGAAACGAGGGAGAGGAGGAAGGTGTAGCGAGGGTGCAGCGGGTCTATTAAAAGGTTTGTGAATAATCTAGGGGAGCTGTCGGGCTGCTTTCTCCAGAAGAACCTTTTAAGCTGTCAGTCATCCTTAATAAGCCCCTAGGGCATGGTGCTGGGGTCCTCCCAGATATTCATTTTCTCCTTATCTTTTCTTTCTCCTCCTCTTCTCATCCCACAGACTCCAATACCATGGTGGATGACTTTTTCAAATGCAATTCAGATAAAGCTTGGGGAGAATATCAGAATGAATTTATTTTTGGCATATTTTAAACCCGAGAATCATTTTACTCAAATCGTGGTCATTTACTGGTTAGCTGAGCACCTATGTGTGCCAAACACTTTGTCAGGTGCCAGGTACAGAAATGAGTGGACAGTGAAGGCTCTTGCCTTACTGTAGGTTAAAGCAAAACCAAAACATTCTCACAACACACTGAGTATTTTAGAGAAGAGTTAGAAAGCATATCCCAGACTCTGGGCCTGTGAAGGGGAGTCCTTCTATCCCTGTATTTCATGGGCTGTATTGTCTGATATCTTAGTAGGTTTCTGTTGAAAAGGAGGTTTGTAATCAAGGAAGCATATGAAATGATGGAGGAAACAACTTGAATACTGTTTCTTTGGGGTGGGTCTTCTCTCAGGCTAATGCAAAAATAAAATCTGCTGTGTTTCCTGAGTTTCTTTGATTCAGAAGCTCATTTTCCTCCAAACATGTGAGCATCATACAGATCACTAGCTATAAGACCACAATTTGAAAATTATTCTTCACTCTGCAACATCTTTGGCAAATAGTTACCCGACTGAAATTGCTCTCCCCATTCTCAAGATATAGCACAGTCACTCCTGGGACCAAAGAGAGCTTAAAAGCCACAATTTCATCATTGCTATTGCTGACACCAACTAATGCTTATTGGCACTTGAGCCCTGATTAGGGTACTAGGAGCAGACTGAGTTCTTGCTGCCAAAGAGTACTAAGGATGGGGGTGACTGTCTAAGCCACAGAGTTGTTGAAAAGACACTTGCTCCTTGGAAGAAAAGTTATGACCAGCCTAGACAGCATATTAAAAAGCAGAGACATTACTTTGCCAACAAAGGACCATCTAGTCAAAGCTATGGTTTTTCCAGTAGTCATGTATGGACATGAGAGTTGGACTATAAAGAAAGCTTAGCACTGAAAAATTGATGCTTTTGAACTGTGGTATTGAAGAAGACTCTTGAGAGTCCCTTGGACTGCAAGGAGATCCTACCATTCCATCCTAAAGGAAATCAGTCCTGAATATTCATTGGAAGGACTGATGCTGAAGCTGAAACTCCAATACTTTGGCCACCTGATGTGAAGATCTGACTCATTTGAAAAGACCCTGATGCTGGGAAAGATGGAAGGTGGGAGGAGAAGGGGATGACAAGGGATGAGATGTTTGGATGGCATCATTGACTTGCTGGACATGAGTTTGAGTGAACTCTGGGAGTTGGTGATGGACAGGGAGACTTGGTGTACTGCAGTCCATGGGGTCGCAAAGAGTCGGACATGACTGAGTAACTGAATTGAACTGATGTCTGTTCAAACCCCCTGTAGCCCTTGGCATCTAGTTCTTTTGCATCTTCCTTCTGATACCAGGAGCGGTTTCCTCTAAGGTCTGGCCCTCATCTTCTTTGTTTGCATTTGACTCACCAGACCTGTTAAACCAAAACACTGGCTCTTGAATACTGAAATTGGCAGGTCTCTGCTTCTGTTCATTTAGTTCAGAAGGTGTTTGTTTTTAACTCTTATTCTGCTTCATTTGCAAACATACCTCTCTGAATAGTGTAGGGGCAAGACCAAGAGACAAGTTTGGTGAAAGAGATTGCTTTAGAAGCTGTTTTTTAATGGAAAAATCTATTTTGCAGTGATAGTTGCCATCATCAGTGGGAGGCTGTATTTTATAGGCTGACATATTTGATTGGGAAGCAGAAGGAAAATGAGATAATTTGGGGGGAAAACAGAATGTCATAGAAGTCCACAGGAAACAGGAAGATGATGAATCAAATATGTTGGCAAAGTGAGAGGGAGAAAAAGGTACATCAGGGACAAGAAACACTTTGCCATAGAAATTCTGAGTTCGGATCTTCATTTTGCTAATTTAGTGTGCAAATTTTAGGTATGGCGTTTGATTTGGATGGCCTGGCCTTGTTTCTCCAGTGAATTGGGAATAAAATATCTTTCCATAAACTGTTGAGTTTCAAACAAGTATTAAAGTTTGTGTGTGAGAGAGTAGGATGGGATTGGGAGGGATTTCAAAGCCCTGTGTGTGCAAAATGTAGTTCAAGTGGACTAATTAGGGAGATTTGGGATTGATATCATGCGGAGAGAGAGTCAAGTTTAATTGAGAGATCCAAGTATTAGATAGGACTTTCAAAATGTTCCAAAACTGAACAGTTTCAAGATGCTTAATGAGAAATCCTACCAAGAGTTGATTTTTTTTTTTTTTTTGGTGAGTTGGGGAGTTGACTGAGCCACGTGATATGATCCTCCCTCAACCCTTACCATTCAGAGGCTTGGCATCACACTTGTGGTATTAGAATCCAGAATGTAGATTTCCATGCGGGTTTTAGTTCACGATGTGTCAGCATTACAGAGAGAACAAGGGATCCCTTTTCAAATCTAGATTTATTCCTTGTTTTTCCAGAGCCTTCCCAGGGCCTGGCCTGGTCTAACTGTGTACGTTGGACCATGATGTGATGGAAGAAAGGAAGCCAGAGCCCAGGGTCAGGAGCTGAGCAGGACGTGGATAACACTCATCTCTCCCAAGCAACCTGTCAAGGTCTTTACCAGAATCCCTGGACTAAAATGATGGATGTACCTTGCCTCTGTCTTTTGAGAATTTGCCTAATTTAGAGTAGAAAGGCTTAGAACCTACATCACCACACACTATAACACTAGTGATTATTTGTGTGATCTTAGAAAAATATTTGACCTTTCTGGACTGTTATCCATTGGGTGAGGATGTTAGACCACTCAAATGCAGGATGTTGTGTCAGGGTGACATGGTGCCCCACACAGTATACACGGGAAAATGAGTTAATCTACAATCACATCAAATTGGGAGTGAAGCAACGCATGTTTATCTGTATTGCACTGTGCTTGTTGCATAACCCTAAGTGTGAAGCTGCGGAATGGAGGCCTTCACCTGGCAGATGGTTTTGATGAAGTATAATACTAAAGAACCATTTTTCTTTCTTTTAGACCAATGATGCCTTAGGAGCCACCTGGAATTGGCTGTACTTCATCCCCCTCATCATCATTGGATCCTTCTTTGTTCTCAACCTTGTCCTGGGAGTGCTTTCCGGGTAAGCCAGATGTTTCTCTCTTCTCTTCTTTCTGACTATAAACCTAATGCTCTGGACTTCTGACAAATTCGTTCGTGCAGCCCTCATTTACTGAGCAGCCGCTTTGGGCCAAAAGCTGCCCTAGATGCTGGGAGTACAGCATTTTAATCATCTTTAGTATTCTTAGGAATTAAAAATCTTAAATTGGTACAACATTGAATATGATATGTAGTGAGAGTCCATTTATCCATCCTTTCATTCCATCATTCAAGAGAGACCATTTATGTCAAATGCTGTGCTGGTTGTTAGGCATATAATGTTTAATAAGATGCAGGCTTTATCCTCAAAAGGTTCTTACTCTATCTTGTATTGGGCATCAAATTTCATATTTGTGGCTTGAATTACTGTACATCAGTTAACAAACATTCAGTGTTCAATGCCATGATAAGCGTTACAAGGAGCGCATAAAGTTTAAGGCATGGTTTTTGGCCTTAAAAATCTTATGTTTTGCTGAAAAGACAACACCAACACTTGAAACAGTTAGGGAGCAGGAGTTTGTTTACTGGCTAATATAAGATATAGTTCATTTGGGGAAGAGACAAACCTATATAGTCTGAAGTTATCAGGAATGGTTTCATAAAGGATTGGGATTTTGCTCGGGATGCAAAATATGTAATAGAATAAGATAGAATACATGGGAATGAATATTCCAGAAAGGGGAGCACCATCCCATAAGCCAACATGAAGAAATGGGATTTGTTATGGAGAGTGAGAAGACTATGATGTGACCTAATTTAACCTGAGTGGAAATTTCACTTTGGGAATTGAAAGGAGAAAATAGAAGGGCAAAAGCAAGGTCGAAGAGGGTCTTCTATTTTCTGAGCAAAACTGAACATGATTTCTTGTCTGAATGGCAAATGTTCTTGAAATGGAAATTTATATAAAGTGGTGCTTCTGTTTAAGCATGGTGGATTGAACCAAGTTGGTCATCTCTTATACATCCACAAACACAGAAAATAAATTTTGAGAAGGACACGGTGACAGAGAGATTAGGAGAGGGTATGAAAACAAATGAGAGTTGCCAACAAAATGTTTGAAGATGGAGAGTAAATGATAACTAATCTAGTGGCATGAAAGCTGAGGCTCTGTTAACTACAATGAGGAATGCCGATAAAAATGAGAGCCAAGAAAGGGTCAGGAATTGAAGCATCATGTAAAGCTGGGTTATCAGATCAGATCAGTTCAGTCGCTCAGTCGTGTCCGACTCTTTGCGACCCCATGAATCGCAGCACGCCAGGCCTCCCTGTCCATCACCAGCTCCCGGAGTTCACTGAGACTCACGTCCATCGAGTCAGTGATGCCATCCAGCCATCTCATCCTCTGTCGTCCCCTTCTCCTCCTGCCCCCAATCCCTCCCAGCATCAGAGTCTTTTCCAATGAGTCAACTCTTCGCATGAGGTGGCCAAAGTACTGGAGTTTCAGCTTTAGCATTGTTCCTTCCAAAGAAATCCCAGGGCTGATCTCCTTCAGAATGGACTTATGGGGGATACAAAAAAAGTTTTTTCATAAATCCTTGTAAGGAACATTAAGATATGTCCTCCCCTCAAACAAACAATGCTCACAGGTGCCTGCCCCAACCAACCCCACACCGCCCTGGTTAGAAGATTTCCTCTCTGTCAAGGCTGAATCAGAAAAGCTTGGATTTGTGGACACACAGGAAATGACCGACTTGGTTCAATCCACCATGTTTAAACAGAGTTTAATATTAGAATGGGGTTGATCAAGAGAAAACAGTGAAACAGGAGTATTATATGAAAGTCCACAAACTGGGTGTCATGTTTCCAGCCCAATTCTATTGCTTCGCTCTCAGAACTGTAGCAGTCTGGGGAAGGAGGGGGAGAGGATTTCACAGCAGTCCTCTGTGGAAAACCATCCATCTGAAGAGAAAAGACCTCTGTGTCCTGATATTTGACGGTGACCAGAAAAATGGTCTGACCCATCACTTTTGGTGAGGTCCACTTATTAGTTTCCTTTGGCCACCCCAACAAATTATCACAAACCAGGTGGTTTAAAAGAGTGAGAGAAATTGTCTCATAGTTTTGGAGGTTAGAGGGCCAAAATCTGGCAGGGTGATGCTACCTCCAAGGGATCTTGGGGAGAATTTCTTTCCTTCTTCCAGCCTCTGTTGGCCCCAGGCATTCCTAGGCTTGTGACTATATCACTCCAGTCTCTGCCTCTGTGGCTGCATTGCTTCCTATTCTGTCTAAAATCTCCTTCTGTCTGTCTCTTATGAGGACACTTGTTGTTGGATTTAGTGTCATCTGGATGATTCAGGATGACCTCTTCATCTCCAGATCCTTAATTACATTACCTTTTTCCAAATAAGGGAGCATTCACAGATTCTAGGAATTAGAATGTGGACACATCTTTGGGAGAGGCAAGGACCAGTCAAACCACTACACTCCCCCATTCTATAAGGCCCAACCATTCATAGGAGCTTCCAACAAGCCTTTTGTATCTTGATCTTAAATTAGGGGTCATCAGCATTCAAAGAAAAGGTCCAACACAAAGACAAATCAAAATAATAAATAGGTAGAAGGAACTTGAGGGAATATGAATAATGAAGGGAGCAGAAGGTAATTTTTTAAAAGCATAATTGACATCAGCAGAGATAGAAGAGATTATCTACAAGATAGTTGATTGCTATGAAAAAGAACACTGAGCAGTTAAGAGCATTTGGAAATTAAAATAATTAATGTAAAACTTATATTAATGTACAATGAATTAATGTAAAAGTATAAAAATGTAATAAACAGTAAATGGTAGGACTATAAAGTTGAAATCACACAGAAAGTAGAACAAAAATAAGAAAATCAAAGATTTGTTTCAACATTGAACTAATAAAAATTCCATAAAGAAAATAGGGAAATGGATAGAAAAAAATTACTATCTAAAAAAAAATACTAAAAATGTTCTTAGAACTAGTAAACTCACATTGCCAAATTTAAAACATCTGATGATACATGTGCAAAGATATTCTTTCTATCATTAGGTTTTTATAGTGCAGACTTAGCGAAAATCTGGGTATCCATAACTAAGAGAGCAGTTAGCTGTCTCTTGGATGCAGACCATGACATATTATGTGGCAGTTAGGAGCAACAAAGACCATGTACACAATGAAAGCAGAGTTTAGTGAAAACAAGATGGAAACAGTATAGTATCATCCACATAAATAAAAAATGTGCACAGTTTGTAAAAATTCATTAAAAAGTGTACACTGAATATAATGTAACAGTTATTTATATGGCAAGGAAATAGGAGGTGGGCATGGAGATAACTGAGAACAGATGAATTAATAAGAAAAATGCCCACTGATAACTCAACACAATGAAAGAGAAAAGACCACACCAAGATAAATCATGACATTTCAGAGCATCTGAGTAAGATAATATTCTGTAAGCTTCTGGTGATTATTAAGGGGATGAATTTTATTTATACAGAATCTTGGAGTTAGGATGGCTTTGGATTTCTTGATGATATTGAAAGTTAGGAACCAATAGAAAACCTCCTAAAACTTTCTGAAGGAAAAAAAATTTCCAAGATAGAATTCCATACCTAGCGAAAATAGCAATTATTTGTGAGGATGAAATTGCAATATTTTGAGACACTCTTTCTGAAGAAGCTACTGGAGAATGTGAGTCGCTAAAAGTAAGGAATTCATTGAAGAGGGAAAAGGACATGTGACTTATGGAAACAAGAGATTCATTGGAGAGGAAGAAAGTTTTCCAGGATAATGATGAAGGGAAGTCTAGGATGCTAACTGTCTGAAAGTCTAGGGAACACCAAGTTCAGACTTGAGTAGGATGACAGAAGGCTGTAAAAATGATATCTTTAAGAAAAAATGGAATTAATAATTCCCAATATGTATTAGTATAGTTAGAAGAGTTTAATGTTTTTTCCAAAACTATATATATGTGAATATATAGATATTTGTATGTATTTTCACACACATACATCAATCTAAGCAAAGAATTCCACAGAATACAGAAGTGTTATCACCAAAGGAATATAAGCAAAGTAGGTACTCCATACAGCTCAACTGTCAGTCAGATGTGTATTGTTCACACTGGATTTTGAGATAACCCCTATGGTGCTATGGTTGCCTTGAGAGCATAGGAGAGAATAAGTAGGGGGAGGAGAAGGGAATGTCAGAGACTAAAATCTTAGGTTCCACAGTGGGAAAGTCCTTAAGCAATACCTAAAACTGAAAGATAAAGAAACAGCAGTTGTATAATATTTAGAAAATTGGAAATGAGTACTAGAAGAAGCAGGTAAAAGAATTACAAGTGGTTGCCTATGGGGCGTCAGATTCAGGGGTGAGAAAGGGTGAGGCTGTGGGCTGCTGGTTTTTCACTATAAGCTTTAAAAAATATTTGACCTTAAAGCACAACATGCATCACTTTGAAAAAAATAGAAATTAAATTTTATAATGATTGCACACCCACAAAAAGTATAGGACAAAAGGTGTGTATAAGACATTGACCTGAGAAAGAGACCAATCTCTCTTCCCCAGGAAGAGGATTGGCCTGGGGAGAGACCAGATACAGGAAGATTAAGAGAAAACTCTGATGTATTAGTCAACTTTGTAGTACTAAGAGCCTTGGGTGACTTGTGAAATGGTTATGAAGGAAAAACAGCAGACAGTATGAAGAAGTTCTTAATAGTGTGTGTCTGGAGTGGAGAGTCACAGATGTAATAGGATTTCTTAAGTAGGTGCTCATTCAGTGAGCATTCATTGACAGCCTTTATGCTCAATAGGTAATTATTTCCACATATCCTGTAGCTGCAACTCAACTACTCTATTTCAATGGCTGCCCAGGATGGGTCTGACCACAGACTTCTTTCTTCTTGTATTTCTACTGAGGGGATAATCTCCCATTTGTATAATCTTATCTGCTACATTTTGTTCTTACTTATTTCCTAAGTGTGTCCATGTTTTAGTTGGAAAGATTCAAGTCAGATTCTCACTTTTGAATAACAAGTCAGTGATGTTCCAGATAAAGTTCCTCTTTGGGTTGGGAATGTGTCTTAACAGAGCTGGAAAGGGAAAGAACACTGGCACAGAAAGACAATCCTGTGTCTGACTGTGTCCGCTCTGATGCACTAGCTCTAGTTTGGAATTGCCTCTTTGAATTCTACATATGTATCCTGGTTGGAAGGTGCCGGGGTCCAGCCCCGGTGGATTCAGAGGATTCGAAGGGGAGACGGCTTTGGTGATCAGGAGACAATAGCTTGATTAAGTATTAATTAGAGATATAAAGAGTGATTAAATAGGGATAGCTCAGTGAGAAAATTCAGTGAGGAAAAGAGGCTGAATAACTTGGTTTACGTGGAAAGCCAATAAAATTCCAAGACAAGGAATTTGCGTCACCTACGTAGGCCGCAGGCGTCCTCCTGTTCTCCCGAAGGAGAGGAGACACTAAGGCCTCCCCAGTCAGATCTTAGAAGCCCAGGCAAAATTAGTAGGCTTGACGAGCCTCCACACTCCAGATGGGAATTCAGCCAGAAGGTGAGAGAAAGAACAATATGGGGAGACCAAGCTTCGGTGAACAAGGCCCGCACTTTATTTTCCAAAGTAGTTTTTATACCTTAAGTTGTGCATAGAGGATAATGGGGGAAGGGGTGGAGTCATGCAAGGACAGCAGTCCTTGATCCCTATTGAAGCCAGGCTTTCAAACTTATCATATGCAAAAGTTTAGGTGATTAACATCATCTTCTGGCCAGGAGGCCTGTTAACATTTTATGACCCTTTCTTCAGAAAACTTATTTTTCTCTAAAGGTGATTATTCTAAAGTCAGGTGCCACCCTCCAAAAGCATTAGATAAAGTTGCATTCCTATAGGGCAAAGGTGTGGTGGGCTATAACAAGAAAAGAATTAACTCAAGGGTCCAAGGTTACAAACATTAAAGCTATTACTTACATTCCTATATACCAATTATATTAATCAATACACTCCCAGGGACACAGTAGGTAAGGGATATGGAAACTTAGCAGCAAACATTGGCCCAACAAGTGAAAAACCCTTCACCAATACAATTTCTAATCAATCTTTTAACTGCTCAAAGGAATCTGTATTTAGACAGTTTTAGAACATCTCAGGAGAAGGAAATGGCAACCCACTCCAGTACTCTTGCCTGGAGAATCCCAGGGACGGGGAAGTCTGGTGGGCTGCCATCTATGGGGTCTCACAGAGTCGGACACGACTGAAGCGGCTTAGCAGCAGCAGCAGCAGCAGCAGAACATCTCATGCCTCTCACGGTTGGGAGGCTCTGAACAAACACATGTGGCCAGAAGAACCTGTTCAGGCAGGCTAGAGAACTCCCAAAGGAGTTTGTGAACTAAAACACTCTTGTCACGCCAAGGAACTTTATTAACTGGAGCTGTAAGTTAACTCTTTTTCAGAGAAAGAGATGGTGGTGGGGGACAGCCCCCCATAAAGTCAGAGGTGTAGGTGAGAGCACAAAGCAGTAAAGTAGGCAGACTCTGGTTTTGGGGGTAGATGCTCGGGAATTTCCAGGGGGACTCCTGAGGCTTGATCCCGCCTTTGCGTATGCCGAGCCTCCTTCCTCATGACCTTTGCCACAGGCGGAGTTCTTCACGCTGGCTCCTGGCACGAAAGCATGGTAGGTTGGGAGAAGCGCAAGCTTTGGCATCTGACAGTCATGTTGTTTAGTTACTAAGTTGTGTCCGACTCTGCAACCCCATGGACTGCAGCACGCCAGGCTTCCCTGTCCTTCACCATCTCCCAGAGGTTGCTCAAACTCATGTCCATTGAGTTGATGATGCTATCCAACCATCTCATCCTCTGTTGTCCCCTTCTCCTCCTGCCCTCAATCTTTCCCAGCATCAAGGTCTTTTCCAGTGAGTTAGCTCTTTGCATCAGGTGGCTGAAGTATTGGAGCTTCAGCCTCAGTCCTTGCAATGAATATTCAGTGTTGATTTCCTTTAGGGTTGACTGGTTTGGTCTCCCTTGCTGTCCACGGGTCTCTAAAGAGTCGTCTCCACCACTGCAGTTTGAAAGCACCGGTTCTTTGGTGCTCAGCTTTCTTTATGGTCCAACTCACACATCCATACATGGCTACTGGAAAAATCATAGCTTTGACTCTGTGGACCTTTGTTGGCAAAGTGATGTCTCTGCTTTTAAATATGTGGTCTAGGTTTGTCATGGTTTTTTCTTCCATGGGTGAAATCCTAACCCTGCTGCTTATTAGTGTTGTGCATTTGGACATGTTACTCTGGGCCTGCTTCCTCCCCTGTGAAATGGGATAGCAATATCGCTCTCCCAGGCTGAGGCCTAAGTGTGGCATGGAGTAGCTGTCAGCTCTTACCCTCTCTGATAATATTGATGCTCATTTTCTCTCACTGTTAGCTGCAGGTGGCTATCATCCAAATAGCAGCCTATGATACTGGGCTTGAACCCACTGTGAGACTATGAGCTCCTCTCAGACCAGAAGGCGGCCTCCTCAGGTTGGGAGATGAAACAGAAGTAGCATGGGATGTACCTCCTTAGCACTTCTGGAGAAGGTTAGGAAGTGACAGCAGCAGCTGGGAACAGCTGGTGTGAAGAAATGCTGACATTTAAAAGAGTGTTAACAATAGGGGCCTTATGGGCTGGAGCTGGAATAGCTCTGTCCTGGTTTCTTTTTCTCCTTCTGATGCTCAACACCTATGTGGTTTCACTGGTGTGTCTACAGACAGTTCAGCAGCAGCTAGTTCCATGTACAGGGTGGTGGGGGTGTGGGCTCTGTCTCTTGCTTTGTCTGGTTCTCACATGCCCTTGAATGCGGATGTAGGTATTCTGCTTGGAGTAAGGGGTTGGTTGGGAGTTACATGTATAAACCAGGGAGAAGCTCTGAAGGTTTTGTCTCTGGGGCATATGTTCCCCATGACCTGCAGGCAGTGTAATGTTATGCCCTGAGGCTTCCTAAAGCAGAAAAAGAGCTATGGAAGGAGGAGCCCCTGTCAGGCAAATGATAAGAGTCTGGTAAGGGAGGGCAGGTAGCCCACACGAGTGCTCATGGCCCACCAGGCGTGAAAGTGACTGTGGCACCCATCCTAGAGGCACGGGCCTAGGTGGGTAGAGGGCTCAGAGGTATGTCTGAGAGTCTCAGTGTATTTAAACAGGAACTGTGGATAGAAGGACAAAATGGATACTTGTCACATTTGTACTTGTCTCAGAGGAAATGGGATTTGATGAAAACTATTAGCTTAGGCTTGAAGAGAAGCAGAGCTTCCTGTCTCCATGGAAACGAACCAGGGCTGCAGAAGCATGTCCTGAGGTGCAGTCAGGGGTGACAGGGCAGAAGGCTCATGCAAACAGAAAGTGACCCTTATCCCATCACCTCTACCCTCTGCTCCCAGGGTTTCTGGAGAGAGGGAGAGAGTCTTGGGGGAGCCATTGTGCTGTCTCCAAACCAGGGCAGGGATAGCCAAGCCAGGAACTGCTGACACATGCATATACAGGGAGCGTGTGTATAAAGTATGGCATAGTTTTCAGAGCACCTTTGCTTCCTTGCTCTTATTTGTTCCTTGTAACAGCTATGTGCAGTAGATAGATACTTTTTATTTATTTATTTACAGATGGAAAGAAGAGGGTTTAGAGGTTCTGAGCCCCAACTAGTTACTGGCAGAGGTATGGTCAGAGGTTGTATTTTCCCACCTGTGGTTAGAGACTTGTTCTGATACACCTATGCCACGTGGCCCATATCCAGGAATATGGGCTCCCAACATGGCACAACTAGAGAAAGCCAGCCAGTGGTTAATATAGAATAGCATCCTGACCATACAGATGTTGGTGCCAGTTTTAAGCTGTCCATACATTGATGCACATACTTATTCACACACATTGGTCTTCATATACTCAATGTGACCTGGAACATAGAAAGTCCCTTGGACTGCAAGGAGATCCAACCAGTCCATCCTAAAGGAAATCAGTCCTGAATATTCATTGGAAGAACTGGTTCTGAAGATAAAACTCCAATACTTTGGCCACCTGATGCAAAGAACTGACTCATTGAAAAAGACTCTGATGCTGGGAAGGATTGAAGGCAGGAGGAGAAGGGGACAACAGAGGATGAGATGGTTGGATGACATCACCGGCGTGATGGACATGAGTTTGAGTAGGCTCCAGTAGTTGGTGATGGTCAGGGAAGCTTGGCGTGCTGCAGTCCTTGGGGTCACAAAGAGTTGGACATGGCTAAGTGACTGAACTGACTGACATACAAGATAGAGGATGCTAAGACCTGCTGTCCAGGTTCTTTTACCCTCAGGTCTGGTAGGAAGTGGTGGACTCTCTGTATATGAGGAGGGATTCCTCTGGTTGTATCTCTTGAGTGAGTGGAGTGGCTCTTGTTACTGGTGAGATAACTGTCACCAGATAACTGGTGAAGTTTGTCCTGCCACTAACTCATTTGCTGGATAGCTTTGATAAGTTCAGGGCAATTCAACAAAAGCTGATTGTATGGCTACTGTGCTTAAGACAGTGTACTAGACACTGAGGTTGAAGTGAAGTTGCTCAGTCATGTCCAGCTCTTTGCAACCCCATGGACTGTAGCCTACCAGGCTCCTCAGTTCATGCGATTTTCCAGGCAAGAATACTGGAGTGGGTTGCCATTTCCTTCTCCAGAAGGAAATCTCAGACACTGAGATTACAAAGATGAATAAAATAAAAAGATTGTAGATTAGTTAAGGAAATCATTCAAAATTACATGTAATGGTGTCTAAATTCAATAGATCCAGAATTCTGGCCCTATCAAAAGTTTGATTCATGTGTTGTATATTTCGGGCACCTACTATCTTGCAAGGCATTGTTGAGTGTACAAAGGTGAATAGGACCTATCCACAAGGAAGAGGCTAAAGAATGTATCTTCAGTATTAAACCTTGGATCTCCTGAGCGACCTGCCATTTCTTCCCTCTGTATGTTAGGAGTTGGCACCTAAGTATTTCTCAGGCCTGACTTGAGGTAGGAATAGCTGGTGGTCTTAGGAAGGAAGTTATTCTTGTCCAGCTCAGTGGTTCAGATGAACACGCAACTGCTCATCTTGGAGTTGGTGGGTATTAGTTTGGCCTGTGTGTCGTGTTCCAGAGGCAAGCTGACATCAGAGGAGACTGGCTAAGATGCACCTGTGCAGGAACCACAGGGTAATTCTCCTTCCAGGATTCTGACCCTGGAATCCCTGGGAGAAACTCAGCAAGCAGTTCCTGGGTGCTCGCTCCACATCTCTTGCTGCTCGGGGCTGGGAATGAGATCAAACAGGGACAGGGAGCTGCTGTCCTCAAGGAGCTTGTAGTCTATGTAGAGAGATAGCATAGGTGAATATTTATATTCGATGGGGGCAAGGATCGGGCAGGGCCACTTGAAGAAGCTGAGACTGACACACTCTTTGAAGAATGAGTAATGGCCAGCCAGAAGAAGGGAGAAGAGCTTTCCATCAGGTTGGCTGTCAGGAACGTGTAAGAGGCTGTTCTGAGACTCTCTAGTGAAACACATTGAGGGGGATGTAGAGGAGGTGAAACTAGAGGTGAGAGGCTCATCGTGAGGGGCTCCTCCTATGGGCTAAGCTAAACCTGAGTTCTGACCTGACCCCTGGAGCTCATGATGCAGGGTTGGTTCTCAAGCTTTAGGCAAGGAAGACAACTAGTTTGCATTTGAAGGTGATTGCCCTGGAGGAGTGAGATTGGAGACAGAGAGGCATCTTTGGAGTGACAGTTGAAGAAAGAAGCAGTGAAACAGTGAGGCAGCAGAGAGTGCAGTGGAGTAGTGATGGAGAAGGTGGACCAGATCCAGGAGATGTTGGTGGGATGGGATCTGCATGACTTGGTGACTGTATGAGTGTGTCTGAGTGTACTGGGGGTGGAAATAAGAGGGAAGTCTCTTGGACTGCTTCTAGTATCTTCCTTCTTCTTCTTTTTTTTTTTTGGTTGTACTTGGGTCTTCGTTGCTGCGTGGGCTTTTCTCTAGTTGCGGTGAGCTGGGGCTACTGTAGTTGTGGTGCGTGGGCTTCTCATTGCAACGGCCTCTGTGATGGCCTCTCGTTGCAGGGCACAGGGTCTAGGACAATCCAGTGCAATAGTTGTGGCACATGGGCTCTGTAGCTGCAGCTCCCAGGCTCTAGAGCACAGGCTTAATAGTTACGGTGCCTGGGTTTGATGTTCCTTGGCGTGTGGGATGTTCCCAGATCAGGAACTGAACCTGTGTTTCCTGCATTGGTAGGTGGATTCTTTACCACTGAGCCACCAGGAAAGCCCCTTGATTTCTTTCTTTTCTTTTTTTAAATTTTTTTGTTGAAGTATAGTTGATTGACAGTATCATGTAAGTTTCAGGTGTACAGCATAGCGATTCAGTTATGTATGTGGACAGACACATACACATAGACTTTTCCAGATTTTTTTTCCCTTACAAGTTATTGTATAATATTGACTCTTCCCCCTATACCTCTTCATCCTATGTTCTCCCTAGCCACCTAGTGGCTCAATTCAGAACAAAAGAGACTTGCAGACAGAAAATAAGGTGAAAATGGGAAAATAAGGGTTATGGAAGGGATAAATTAGGAGGCTGGAATTACCATATACACACTGTGTGTAAGTCGCTCAGTCGTGTCTGACTCTTTGTAACTACATGGATTGCAGCCCGCCAGGCTCCTCTGCCCATGAAATTCTCCAGACAAGAATACTGGAGTGGGTTGCCATTTCCTTCTCCAAATGTATACACACTACTATGTGTAACATAGATAACCAACAGGGACCTGGGGCTTCCCTCATAGCACAGTTGGTAAAGAATCCTCCTGCAATGCAGGCAATCCTGGTTTGATTCCTGGGTTGGGAAGATCCCCTGGAGAAGGGAAAGGCTACTCACTCCAGTATTCTGGCCTGGAGAATTCCATGGACTGTATAGTCCACGGGGTTGCAAAGAGTCACACATGACTGAGCGCCTTCCACTTTCAACAGGGACCTACTGGATAGTGCAGGAACTGTGTGTCCTGCGCTGAGTCGCACACTAGTGCTTTATACACAGTATAAAGTATACTGTGTGTACTTTATATACAGTATAAAGTATGAGAGGTTGTGGAAAGAATCTGCATTTTCCCAAGATGCTGTTTTATGTGTCAATTGTCCGAGTCATATCTTTCAGTGTGATAAAAATTATTTGAGGCAGAAAGGACTATAAGTGTAGTTTATCCCTGCTGTTCATATTATAACTGGGAAAACCAGACCAGAGAGTGAAGCAGCTTCCTCAAGTCATACGCAGCTATTTAGGGATAGATGTTGACTAGAACCTAGTCTTCTGGCTCTCTATCCAGAGTACTTATCTCCTCTGCATGAGGGGGATAACTTAGTAGTAACATGCAGACTCTGTACGGTGTACATGGGTTTGAATCCCACGTCCATCACTTGTCATCTGCATGACCTTAGGCAAGTAGCTGCACATATTTATACCCTCAGTTACCCAATTGCAAATGAGGACTTTAGAATCCACCATACTGGATTGTTGGGGAAACTAAACCTGATCATTCATGCTAAGTGTTTAGTACCTGGGAGATAGTAAATATTTAATCAGCGTTAGTTCTGAGTGGCAGAATTCTTCCCTCCAGATCTTGGGTTATACCTCAGTAGTTGGGGCTGGGAAAGAGTCATTTTTACTTACCTAGTTGCCCTATTGAGCATGAACTTGGATGTTTTCAGATGTCACTGGTAGGGCTGACCATCCACCGCAGCCTGTTCCCTGGAGGAAACAGTAACGGCAGACCACTGTGTTACACCCCTGTGCCTCCGCGCATGACCATCACCTTGAACGCTATACTTCTTGCAGTTTCTTAGCAACGCTCTCTCCTCCTGTGGTCAGGAATGAGCCCTGCCCTGTTAGCTTTTCTTGCTGAATTCCTGCTCCTCCCTCAGGGCCTATTTCAGCTTTGACTTCCTTCATGAGATCCTTCTAGATCCATGCCCCTACTCCCATGCTGCAGTTAGGACTAAAATCTTTCTTCCATATTCTCCTGTCACACTGTGCTCCCCTCCATTAGAACCTACCGCTCATTATGTGCTGTGCTTAGTCGCTCAGTCATGTCCAACTCTTTGCGACCCCATGGATTGTAGCCCGCCAGGCTCCTCTGTCCATGGGGATTCTCCAGGCAAGAATACTGGAGTGGGTTGCCATGTCCTCCTCCAGGGGATCTTCCCAACCCAGAGAATTGAACCTAGGTCTCTCGTGTTGCAGGTGGATTCTTTACCGACTGAACCACCAGGGAAGCATTACTCATAAGATTATGCAATTTTATTATGTCATTTAATAATAATAATGCTAAAGAAAAGAGTTAACTTTTACTGAAAGTTCGTTATCTTCTTGGTATTCTGCTGAATACTTTATTCTGACTGATTTTATAACAGCCTCATGAATAAGTCACTATTGTTAGTCCCATGTTATAATAAATGAGGAAATGGAGGCTGAGAGAGTTTGAGAGTCTTGCCTAAGACTGCACGGTTGACAAGGGCCCGAGCCCTCCTGTCTCCTCCTCAGGGTGCACTGTCTTGCTTGTACTGGAGTGCTGAATGTCTCTGTCACCTGTTAGATTTTGTTCCTAGTGCTGGAGATGACTTTCCACATAGTTGGACCTCTCTTAACATCTCAGTGCCTTGTTCTTGTGCTCCGTACATAAATGCTGAATTGAAGGGAAACCCAGTAACGCCAGCCCCCTCTTAGGGGATTCCTTACCCCGTTGTGACCTTCTAGAGAATAATATGGCAAAGGACTGAGGAAGAGGCTGGTAGGATCTTAAAACCCTGGAGCATAATCAGTCGCACGGGAGATCCCGGCAGAAGCTCCAAAGAGCTGTTTACTTTGCAGAGGTGTTACAGACATGAAATTGTCGCATGTTGAACATTTTTTTCACACCTATTGTTTTTTTTCTTTTAGCTATTTTCTCATGTCCTTTGCCCATTTTCCTCTAGCCATATTTATTTTTTCAAATGAACGTAAAAGATCTATTTGTATAGAGAGGAAAATAATCCATTTATATCATATGTGGCAAATATTTAGGGAACAGTCACTTAAGGATAAAGCTGTCATCCTAGTGGGAATTGTGGGCAGCTAACTCTGTTGGAAACACAAAAGACTAAAGCAGTTGTTCTTTTTCTTTCTTTCTTTTTTTTTTTTTTTCTCACTGTAGAGCACTTCATTTGGAAAGCATTTCATGTGTATTCATTTGTTTAGTTCTCACAGCAATCCTAGGGAGTGGGTTGTTATATTACAAATAAGGAGCTTGGAGCTCAAAGGTGAACAGGCAACATGCTCTGTGTCATAAACCTAAGGGAGTGGTGTTCTGACCCTTGGTCCACTGTTCCTGGTTTCACACAGCACTGTTTCCCATATGGAGTTGGGTGCTTCCAGTGAAATCTTTGCTGCTCAGCTTCTATTCAGAGCATAGACATACAATTTATGTATACACTCTAACACAACAAAATGCTCATCTGAATTTAGTTATTAGGGCAGCAAATATTTACGGAACGCTCACTCTGTGCCAAACACTGTTCTAGATGGAATTGAAAAATCCCTCCCCTCATAGAGCTTGTATTCCTGTGTTGCACATATAATCTTTATTTTCTCGAATATTACCCCCCATTTCAAGTTGTACTGTTAGGGAGAAGTGTGTGTGTGTGTGTGTTAGTGGCTCAGTCGTGTCCGACTCTTTGCAGCCCCAAGAACTGTAGCATGCTAGGCTTCTGCATCCATGGGATTCTCTAGGCAAGATTAGTAGAGTGGATTATCATTGCCTTTCTCCAGAGGATCTTACTGACTTGGGAATTGAACCCTGGTCTCTTGCATTGCAGGCAGATTCTTTACCGTTTGAACTACAAGGAAGAAGTACGATCAGTACTAATACCCTGAAATTGCCTTTGTCGATAAATTTGTGGATTGAGATTGTGACTGTGAAATGTAATGCTTTGGAAAGAAAAAGACTCCAGGTCTCTTTTATTGTTTAAAACTCAGTTTCATTTCAAAAATCAAGCTCTAATGTGCTCTATTATTTATCTGGACAAGCAGAGAATATACTAGAATCGATAGTTCTGGGGACCTGGGCCAAGGTGGGAGGGTCATTGTCTGAAGATGTGTGGTGGGGATAGAGTGGTGAAGTCATATCTTGTGGAAGCGAGTAATCATATCTAAAAAGGTCAGCTCTGAGAGGTAGGGTCAAAATGGTAAGAGAAAAGCAACAGAGAAATTGGTGAGGAGGACAGTCAAGATAAATCATCAAAGCAAGGCACTGTTTTATATGGACTCATCCTTATAGAGAATTTTGAACAATTAGACTGGGAATTCATTACATACCTTTTTGGTGATGAAGACTAGAGCTAAATGTAAAAAATGATTCCACTCTCTGTTGAAAGATTTTTCATGCATGAAATTCTTGGTTGGCCAGATTCTTAGGTGACTGAAACAAAACTTACCTCCTCTGCCATAATCTAAATAACTTACTGTAGATTCACCCTGTCATACTCTGATGATGATGTTCAATCACCAAGTCGTGTCCGACTCTTTGCGACCCCATAGACTGCAGTACACCAGGCTCCTCTGTCCTCCACTATCTCCCAGAATTTGCTCAAATTCAAGTCGATTGCATTGGTGATGCTATCTAACCATCTTATCCTCTGCCACCCCTTCTCCTTTTGCCTTCAATCTTTCCCAGCATCAGGGTCTTTTCCAGTGAGTTGGCTCTTTGCATCAGGTGGCCAGGGTATTGGAACTTCAGCTTCAGCATCAGTCCTTCAGTGAATATTCAGGGTTGATTTCCTTTAGGATTGACTGGTTTGATCTCCTTGCAGTCCAAGGGACTCTCAAGAGTCTTCTCCAGCAGCCCAATTTTAAAGCATCAATTCTTTGGTGCTTAGCCTTCTTTATGGTCCAACTCTCATATCTGTACATGACTACTGGAAAAGCCATAGCCTTGACTATAGGGACCTTGCTCAGCAAAGTGATGTCTCAGCTTTTTAATACACTGTCAAGGTTTGTCATAGCATTCCTTCCAAGGAGCAAGCATCTACATCTGTTCATATACATATATACACACACATTTGTGTACATACACACACACACATATTTCCATAGTACATTATGCTTATATTCATGCTTAAACTCTGTATACATGTTATACTCCAGTCTCTGTCCCTCCATGAAGGGAGGGACTTAACCCATTAGGTGACGGTACTGTTCTCTGAATTTGCCTTATATGGTGTACGCTGTGTTGCACTCTTGCACACTATATTCAAGCCTCCTTAAAGATCGTTTCCATCCTAAAACCCCATTTTAGTTATCTGTTTTTCAGAGGAGGAGCTAATTTGTGTTTAGTAAAATAGTATAATACGAAATAATATTTAAGAAGTTGACTTTATTACCAGGCCAACCTAGATTTAATTTACCAATCTGCTGCTGCTAAGCCGCTTCAGTTGTGTCCGACTCTGTGCTACCCCATAGATGGCAGCCCACCAGGCTCCCCCGTCCCTGGGATTCTCTGGGCAAGAACACTGGAGTGGGTTGCCATTTCCTTCTCCAGTGCATGAAAGTGAAAAGTTAAAGTGAAGTTGCTCAGTCGTGTCCGATTCTTCGAAACCCCATGGACTGCAGCCCACCAGGATCCTCCGTCCATGGGATTTTCCAGGCAAGAGTACTGGAGTAGGGTGCCATCACCTTCTCCGACCAATCTGCTGCTGCTAAGTCGCTTCAGTCGTGTCCGACTCTGTGTGACCCCATAGACGGCAGCCCACGAGGCTCCCCGTCCCTGGGATTCTCCAGGCAAGAACACTGGAGTGGGTTGCCATTTCCTTCTCCAGTGCATGAAACCGAAAAATGAAAGTGAAGTCGCTGAGTCTTGTCCGACTCTTAGCGACCCCATGGACTGTGGCCCACCAGGCTCCTCTGTCTATGGGATTTTCCAGGCAAGGGTGCTGGAGTGGGGTGCCATTGCCTTCTCCGACCAATCTGCTACTAAGGTTGAAAAGAGATATTTTCACTTGGGACATCCCTTACATATCTCAAATTTAGGATGTTCTAAACTAAATTCATTTCATTGGCTCCTTGCACTACCCCAACACTAAACACACGTGTTACTCTTCCATACTCTTCCTCTGTTATCTTTTATCACTTTGGTAATTCAAGGTAGTAACACTAGTTAACTACGGTCCGTCCTTTTCACCTATTCTCTGCATCTACTTACTCATCAAAACCTACTGATTCTACGTTTGAAGCTTTTCATGAGCTGTATCCTGGACTGTAGCGATTGCTTCTTTAAATGTTCTCCTTACTCTAATCCAGCCAGCTCTCCATGATCAAAACAACCTTTCCTAGCTAGACATCTAATTGTATGATTTATGTATAATTATTTATAATGGGTTTCTATTGCCTAAATAATAGAATAATTTATATGTTTATTTGTTCAGTTTTTCAACAAATAGGTATTGTGCTTCTCCTGTGCTAAAAAGTGTTCTAGAAACTGCGAATGTAGCATAGAATTAAACAAACAGAAAGTCTTGCACTTGGGAAGTTTGAATTCCAACACGGGGAGATTCTGAGTTGTTTTTCTCATTTAGGTAAATGAGAATACAAACATTGTTCATGTAAGGGAATTCTTCAGATTGCAAAGATGTCTATTTTCCCTTGTTTCATCATTAACATGAATGTTAATAAATGCAAATAAGATTTTTACTGAATAGAAATTTGTATGAAAACTTAAGTATATAAGAATATTCAGGACATTTCTTAAAACAGTGAGGAACAGGGAGTTTTCTCCAAGTAGTAAAATGTATTCTAAACTGAAGTAATTGAAATAGGGTGGCCTGATGTACGAATAGGAGGATCAAAAGAGATTCAACTATGCATACATGAATTTACAGTATATGTTTCATTTCAAATTAGTGAAATGATTCCATGAATGGTGTTGATAACTGGCCAGTCACTTGGAAAGAAAAGGCTTAATTGGCTCCCTCTCTCATAATTTATAGCAAAATAAATTGCAGGTGGAGCAAGTATCTATGTTTTGAAAATTAAGCTATAAATATTCAAAAGGTTTGGACAGCTCAAAAATCTTTAAGGGGGAAAGCCTTTCTGAGTGTGATACAAAGCAGTAAGCCATTAAGGAAACAGTTGATAAGTTGAATTTGTAAAAATTAAAATGTACTATCACAATTCATTAATAAGATCAAGAAACAAAACTTGAGTTAGTTTTGAATTTTAGATTGAGGATTAGGGAAGGGGGTTAAAAAATGATTGGTTAGTAATAATTCTGTGGAAAGCTCTAGTTGTAGATGGAAAGTGAGAATCTCAGGCACTGATGGGTGAAATGTAAAGGGAAAACAGAGGTGAAGGATTCAGGTGGTAAAATAGTCAGGACAAGGTAAATGGTTGGCTGTAATGGGTGAGGGGAGGTCGTCTGGCATATCTCCCAGGTGTGCCGTCAGTTCAGTCATGTCCAACTCTTTGCAACCCTATGGGCTGTAGCCCACTGGCCCCTCTGTCTTGGGATTCTCCAGGCAAGAATACTGGAGTGGGTTGCCATTTCCTTCTCCAGGGCATCTTCCCAACTCAGGGATTGAACCCAAGTCTTCTGCAGCTCCTGCGTTGCAGGCATATTTCTTTGCCGCTGAGACCCCAGGGAAGCCCATACATCCCAAGATTCACTTGCAAATACCTTGGATAACTTTTGTTTTCCACTTACTAAGTTGACTAATATAGGAAGAAAAACAGCTCTGTTCCGGCAGGAAGATGCATTCAATTCCAGACAGTGAGTCTGAAGTTCAGGAGGGCCAAACAAGTAGATAGGATCGGCCAATATCTGTGTTTTAAGGACAGAGGGAGAACAGATACGACCCACTATTGGAACATAGTAGAGAAAATGGCACGAATAGATAAGGTTATCCATGGATGGCATGTAGAGAAGAAAAAACAGAACCAAGGATAGAGCTTTCTAGTAACACTGTTAATGTATTAGAATATCAAGATCGGTCGAAAGGGTATCACAAAAGCATCACATTGTAGAAGACAAAGAAATATAGGATTTCTAAAAGGAATGAGGAAATCCCAAATGCTGAATGTGTCATAGTGACTTGATACAGAGATGACTAAAAAATAACTGTTGAAGTTGTCAACGTGGAGCACCTGGCTAACTTTTTTCAAAAGGTTTTTTTTGTTTGTTTGATTTTTTTTTTTAATTTTGAAACAATTATAGAGTCACAGAAAGTTGGGGAAAAAAGTAGACTTGTATCCCCTGTACCTAATTTGATAACATCTTGCATGACTGTAGTATAATACCACAACTAGGAAACTGACTTTGGTGTGGTCCAAAATGTTTATTCATGTTTAACTGTTTTTTTTTTTAATGTGCATTCTTATGCATGTGTCCATGTGTGTGTGTCCATGTGTGTGTGTGTGTCTGTTTCCACGCAGATTTATCAAGTGTAGATTTGTGTAACCACCACCGTAATCAAGACACAGAACTATTTCATTACCATGAGACTTCCTCATGCTACCCCTTTATAATCACATCCACTGTCCTCCACCCACTACCCCCTCATCCCCTGGTAATCCGTTGTTCTCCATCTCTCTAATTTTGTCATTTTAAGAGTGTTATAGAAATGAAATCATACAGTACATAACTTTTTTAAATTGACCTTTTTTTCTACTCAGCATAATTTCCTTGAAATCCATCTAGATCTTTGCACATGTTAATAACGCATTCCTGTTTGCTTCTGAATAGCTTTTCATGGTGTGGCTGTACCGCAGTTTGTTTATTCATTCACCCCTTGGGAAGACATTTGAGTTGTTTTGAGTTTTGAGCTATTACAGATAAAGCTGTTATGAACATTTGTGTACATGCTTTTGTGTGAACATAAGTTTTATTTTCTCTGAGATAAATGCCCGAGAGTGTAATTGCTGGGTCATAGGGTAAGTGCATGATTAGTTTTATAAGAAACTGCCAATCTGCTTTCCAGAGTTATGTGCCTGCCAGCAAAAGTGAGAGTTCTGGTTTCTCCTTGTTCTCATCAGCTTGTTTTAAAAATTAAATAATAATTTACAATCAAAGCTAAAAAGTATCACAATTAATGTGGAAGTTTTAAGGTAATATAAATAATGTAAACCAGTGATTATTAGGTAGATCACATTTTTAAACATTTTTGACTAGTAAATTCTCAGAAGAAGGATAAATAATGACAAAACCAACACTGGGTGGGTTGGAAAGATGAATATGGAGTTAATAACTTTTCATTTTAACAGTTAAAGGCTTTAAGAAGGGATAATCACAAACACTGGCTCAGATGGTTAAGAATCTGCTCACAGTAAAGGAGACCTAGGTTCGATCCCTAGATTGGGAAGATCTCCTGGAGGAGGACATGGCAACTCACTCCAGGAGCCTGGCGGGCTACAGTTTATGGGGTCGCAAAGAGTCGGACACGACGGAGGGACTAAGCACAACACAATCACAAACACAGCTTCTTTAACCATCAATTTATTTAGAAGTCCAAAGAAATGGTTCTTGTCTTCCAAGACCTCTCAAAGCTTAGCTCAGCCTACGTTTCCAGCCTCAATGCTATGCTCCCTCTCCTTTGGCCACACACTCACTGTTGCTGGATTCCCCAGGAGCACACAGCTTTGTTCCTTTGTTCCTTTTTCTTAGAAAGAACCACCATATCCCCTTTCACATACCTGACTTGTTTGACTTGGGAGCTCTGACTCATCTTTGAAGGTCAAATTCCCCTTAAGTTTCCTCTTCTTGCACTATAGGTAATCCTCTATTAGAGCCCTTGTCTTGAAGTTATTTGTGGAGACCTTTGCCCCTTTCCTGGGCTTCCCTGATGGCTCAGATAGTACAGAATCTGCCTGCAATGAGGGAGACCCAAGTTCGATCCTTGGGTTGGAAAGACCCCCTGAAGAAGGCAATGGCTACCTACTCTAGTATTCTTGCTTGGAGAATCCCATGGACAGAGGAGCCTGGCAGGCTACAGTCCATGGGGTCACAAAGAGTCAGACATGACTGATGAACACTTTTTTGCCCCTTTCATAGCATTGTGATGGCAAGCACCAGGGTGAGTTCTTTTTTCTCCCTCACTTGGCAGACCTAACAGGCACTCAGTGGGCTCCCAGTAGATGCCCTCCAGTGAACGAATCAAAAGCAATCTTCCTGTTTATGGGATGTCTACATTCTTCAGAAATTTTCCTGAAATTTTGGGCACCATTTTCAATGGATATAATTCCCCCGAAACCCAAGTTTAACATTAGTTGAAGAGCAGAGCACAGATGACTGTAGCAGAACTCCGTTATTTTGCTGGTGTCAAGGGACAACTCTAAAAATTGTGCTTAGACTTTCTCTATTGCAGGGAGAAGGAGGGAACATTTGTCATTATCAGATTGATGGACATAAGCCAGTGTATCAAATCACTGCTGTTTGAGGGTTTTTAATGGATTTTTTTTTGCTTACAAAATTTATCCCATATGCTCATTTCACTGTGGCTTTTATGCCAAAATCTTAGTCTTTTCAAGATTAGAAATATTTTTTTTGCTTGAACCTATGGCTCTTTTTCTGATCTGTGGAATCTCATAGTAATTGATTTTGCCATGTGGAAATTCATAATAGTATCAGAGCCTCACTTCATTCTGAGCTTATAGCCCACAGTCAAGCCCCTATAATTAGACATGTTTTCTGTGCTCTTGCAGACATGTGCACACTGAGGTGGCTGAAATAATACCTCCCAATTTCCCCGGTTGATAATCACAGCTTTTACAACTTGGTTATATACTGGGTGCTTGGCATGTCTGGCTGTTAAGTTGCAAAGCCATTAGAGTTGTAGCTGAATTAAAAATTCTTTATTTTCCCCTCAGTGTCAAGTGCATCACTACATTCTCAACACTTAATTATTATCGCATCCCAAAATATTCCTCATTTAGCAAAAATATTGAAATTATTCTTTCCTGGTGAAGAAGCAAACTCTGTTATGCAGGGAGAACACAGAGATGGTGTGTTCCACAGAGGACCCGGGAAATGAACAGCCACTGAGAGCCGTGAGAGGGCCGGAGGGACCCCAAAGCTTGTTAAAGGGGCCACACTGCTCTAACCCATACTAAACTAACCTTGGTAACCAATTTACTTGCCAGCTGAGAGATCCCTAAGCTCAAGATGATCAGAACAGAGAGAGGAGAGCCCTTAACCCTCACCAGAGTTGGCAGAAATGGCAGTAAAATGAGACACAGTTCTTTCCTGCTCCCCCAACCTTGTGTGCTGCACACAGAGAAGTACCTCCTCCATCACCTGACCCCTACTTTTTCACATCATGCTCTTCCTTTAGATCAATACCCAATAATCAGATACCATACAAGAGAGGAGTGATCTTACTAGTGGACATCAGTGCCTCAGCCAGTAAATGTCTGAGATTCAGAACTGAGGAAAGGAGATCATCTTTTTTGTTTTTTTCTAATTTTTGTTGGAATATAGTCGCTTTACAATGTTGTGTTATTTTCTTTTGTACAGCGAAGTGCATCAGCCATATGTATACATATATCCCATCTTTTTGGATTTCCTTCCCATTTAGGTCACCATGAGCATTGAGTAGAGTTCCCTATGCTATGCAGTAGGTTCTCATTTAGTTATCTGTTTTATATGTAGTATCAATAGTGTTCATTGAAAAGACCCTGATGCTGGGAAAGATTGAAGGCCGAAGGAAAAGAGGGTGGTAGAGAATGAGATAGCATCACCAACTCAATGGACATGAATTTGAGCAAACTCCGAGAGATAGTGAAGGACAGGGAAGCCTGGTGTGTTGTAGTCCATGGAGTCATAAAGAGTCAAACATGACTTAGCGACTGAACAACAACAAAAAAATCAATAGTGTATTCATGTCAGTCCCAATCTTCCGATTCATCCCACCTCCCCTTAACCTCCTTGATGTCCATACGTTTGTTCTCTATGTTTGTGTCTCTATTTCTGCTTTGCATAAATTCATCTGTACCATTTGCACTCTGTAGTCTAATGGCTGTGACAGGAAACAGGCCGATATCCCTGTATTAATAGTACTTGTTATGAAGAAAGTGAACAGGCTTTGAATAGCAGCTCTAACTCTCATCTTAGGATGAAAAACATCAGACTGGCGAGAGCAACATGGGTTAGCTAGGTGTCAAATCTCTGGATGTACTTTCCTGAGCTGAAGCAAGGGCTCCTCACTAGAAAAACTATCTGTGTTTTGCTCTAGAGGGACAGTGTCTGTTATTCTGAAAATGTCACTTTCCAACCAGTGGGGCTACAAAAATGACCAAACAATAGTATCTTGAATGTGTTAATTAACCTGTGTGGGGTACCCCCTGTTCTGTATTTGTGGGGTTAAAAAGGGTGCCTCTGTGTTAACCAGCAGTGAAAGATGCCCCAGGGGATCAAGCAACTTAATATTCTTTTCAGAGATAATGAACCGGCATTCAGGACTATGCTTTTATCGATAACTCCACCTCTTCATTCCCTCTGCATATACCAATGAGCAGGAAAGAAAAAGTAAAACAGTCAAGGCTAGGTTGTGTCCCAGATTGTCTACCCCCTGGAGAGGAGGAGGGATGGTATTCATTCAGTCACTCGTTTCTGGCCCCTTTTCTCAGGACTGTCCTCAGAAGCAGTAACAAAAACCCATGTATCTGGGTTGGTCATTTTTACAGACAAGCAAAAATCATTCCTTCTTTCTAGGAATTTCTGGTCCATAATATTAGCCTTTTAATCCTGGTCAAGATTTGGTCCTCACAAAATTTGAAAAGTAGGCATTGATGCTTCAGATGACATACCTTTGCTCTCCCCAGTTTAATGGCACCCCTTCCATTTCCTCCATCCTTTTGTCAGGGAGGAAAATTATTTAACTGACTAGTTCACAGATAGTGTTTTGGACTGAGTTCCCCTGAAAGAAGATCCTAAGAAAGGGATTGAGTCTAGGTAGTTTATTTGGGAAGTGATGTCTAGCTGCAAAAGGGAGAGAATGGGGGAAATTCAGACAGAAGGGGAAAAGCAAAATAACATGTATTAATTGAGAGGCTTACTAGTATAGGTTGCTGAAGCTTAACCCACTGGGTACCTTCCAAGGAACCATATAAGATACATTTCAGCATTGCTCCACTGAGGACTGAGCCATGGCAATGTATATTTACATAAAATCTCCTTTAATTCCCATCCCTCCTTGAGTGCTGACACTTTGGGGCTGCCCTGCTTGTGAGCTGATCAAGCCTGTAGGGGACTGGAGAAGTCTCTCAGGCAGAGAAACAGGTGGGGGCTGTCACATTTGTCAAGGTGCCCAGGCTCCATCCACCGCAGCTTCGGGACAACTCAGAGGTGACTGAAGGGGTGTGGGGTGGGCCGTCCAGAGCATATACTGCTTGCTGCCCATCTAAGACATATTTCACTCATCCAGGATTTGTTGAGTACCTACTATGTGCCAGGAATCTGTGTTCTCAGGTTAGTTAAAAGAAGCAGAGTGGAACTAGAACCTGAGCTCTGGAGTGGGCTGGAGGAGCAGTTGGTCCACTTCCTAGAATGTGAGCATCCTTCAGTGGGGCCAGGAGGCAGGTGCTCTGGGGATAGGTGTCTGCTTAGAATCCCAGTGTGCACTTGTCCTGCTCAGCTTCCTGCCCTTTTAACCCTCCCCTCACCGTGAAGTACGGCATTCCCTTTATCATTATTTAGTTCCCTCTTCTTCACAGCTAATCCTGTTATGGGCCAGTTTAAGCAGTGCTAGAGTCTGGAGCTTTTATGACTTCAGCAATTGGGGATCTCCTTCTGTTAGCAGTGATGAATGATATAATAAGTAAGCAGAGTCTCAATTAAAATACTCATCCAAAAAAAAAAAAAAAATAAAATAAAATACTCATCCATCATGGTTGATGTCACAGAGTCTAATCTCAAACTCAGTAGGTCTGTAAATTAAAAATATTGGGCCTCGGTAGCCAGAGGGTCATCCAGTCCTAGAGCCTCAGGACACTGTCCCATAATCTGGGTCGGACTCCATCTGTCAGTTTCACACCTCCCTCAGCCCAAAATTCCTATATTCTCTGGCCCAGTCGTCTTCCCTCCCCATAGCGGGCAGGCCAGCAGAGACATGGGGCTGTCAGGAGGATGGATGGAGGGAATATGCTTGTCTTGACCACCTCTCTTGGGTCTCTCGGATCCCAGCCCACAAAACCAGAGCTGAGATTCTTAGGGTGTCAGCCCCTTTAGCAGCTGTGGGGCCCAAACAACCATTTCACCTACAGAAGCCCCAACCTTCTGGGGCTCATCACTTCCTCCCCCAACGAGTGAATGAAGCGCGTGGGAGCAGGGGCCAGCCTCTCGCGATGGCTTGTATGCAGTGTGGGAGTTCAGGCTCTCTCCTCTGTTTTGGTTTCTTTTCCCTCTCTGTCTGCATCTGATTTTTGATAGCAAAGGTTAATGTTATAATTAAACAATCAATTTAGCAAATTTTCTTTGGGGATTTCCTTGCCTTTCCTTTTGGCAACTGGATCTCCTCTGATTTCCAGAGATCCCCTGTGAAGTACATCCGCGGTGTTTTCGCTTTCTCTCATGTGTAGTTGTGGCCTTTTTTTTTTTTTTAATGCTGTTTTCAAGGGCTAACAAATGATAAATAAGACACAGCATGTGCGTGGTTTATATAAGCAGGAAGGGATATATCAGCTTCTCTCTGCAGGAAGAGAGGAGAGAGGGGCAGACTGATAACTGTCACCTGAGGCCTTACTCCCAAACACCACAGGGATTTGAAGTCTGAGAATCTTAATTGCATGTTGTGAGAACAGGGGCGATTTCAAATACCCACTGGGGACATGCTGTGCTAAGTAGAAAGTGTGTGAGAAAATTTACAAAATATTGATCGTATTTTCTTCCCTGTTTTGTTTCTTGTGCAAAACATATACGTAGCGAGAGATGGGAGAGGGAGTTCACGGAAGGGAGAAGAGGAGGAGAAATAAACTTTGAGAATTCTGGTTGCCATGACAACATAATGAGCTCCCAAAGTGGCATCTCTGAACTAGTTTTGCATGGGGAGGCAGGGGAGCCCAGAAGGAAAGAATTAAAATAATACAAATAATAAAGCAGCGATCATGAGGCCAAGGACACCTCTGAAGAGGCTCTTAGCACTCTCTGGGGATGTGGGCCGTGGAAGATGCTTGCTGCTGTCTGACCGTGGCAGGGAGTGCGTGGTTGCTCTGTCGTGTACAATGCTTCTTGCAACCTCCTGGGCTGTGGACAATGCGAGGCTGAGAGATTCTGACAAAGGAAAGTGCATTGTGTGTGCAGCGTGCTGTGGGGGAGAAGCCTCTGAAAGCCAGGCTCGCGTCCTCTCCTGCCCCTTCCTCACCTCCCCAACCCCCTGCCCAGCGTTCCTGCTTGCAGTGGGTACTCTGGCACCCAAATGGCAGTGTGTGCTGCACCTGTCTCACCACAGCAGGTCAGCACAGAAGGTCTCCATCATGGGGCACTCATTGTAACTAGATGGCTCTTTTCTTCAGCCCAGTGCCCCAGAATGTGTGGGATTCAGACAAAGGAAGGCAACACTGGGAAACATAAATGTGAGGGCTGAGAAGGACTTGTAAGTCATGGTTTGTCTATCTACCATTCTCAAGTTGGAAACATACCTGAAGCATCTTAGAATTGTTTACTCTTTAAAAAGGTTTACTGTAAAGCAATTACCCTCCAATTAAAAAAAAAAAGTGTATTTAATGAAGAAATCTCTCGGTGCTGTCTTGTCAGATCGTTCGTTTTTTTCTCATCAGAATAAACTGTGAGCATTGCAATACATATCCTTCCCTCATATAATCAGCTTTTATCTTACGGCATTTTGAACGAATCCACAAATTAACATGCATGTTCTTACAACTGAAATCGGGGATCCTGCTGCCACCTTGTGCTTGCTTGATATCGATACCCGTTAGTCTGTACGCTGTTACATCTCAACCGCCAAGCACAGTAGCTGGCACACAATAATTACTTGATACATGCTTGTTGAATGAATGAATGAGTGCTTGATTCCAGTTCAAGCATCCGGCCCTTCTTATTATGTGTGCTCTGACCAGACTCTAACAAAGGACTGTTTGGCCATAATCTACATCAAGCTCTGCGGATGATGTATGAGTGAGCCCCTGTACTCCTAAGGAGGATAGCAGTGCCACTGAAATTAGCAAATCATTGAGTGAGTTCTTTGGGTCAGCAGAGAATAATCTACTAATCACCCCTTCAGATATTAAGCAGTTATGTTGTTAGTATTTGCATTACACTTTCTATATTTTGGCAACCCACTCCAGTACTCTTGCCTGGAAAATCCCATGGACACAGTCCATGGGGTCACAAAGAGTCAGACACGACTGAGTGACTTCACTTCACTCACTTCTATATTTTAGACCCATTTTTTAGTGAGGGCACCTTCTTTTTCTCTGGCTTCATGTGTCCATGTGGAGGAAGTTCCTCTAGAAAATAGTCCGTCTCTTTCCCTACCCTTCATTCATTCCTCCTGACTCATATCTGGTAAGCTTAGAAGAACTGAGTGTGGTTCCCTCAGCTTCTTTCTCCTTTTTAGAGCTGGCCTGTCTCCAGGTGTAGGGATCCTTACCTCCTCTGGCTCTTAGCTTAGGGAGAGTGCCCTGTAATAGGGATGGCTTGGACTCATAGGTCATACCTATGACTGGGTGTCTTAAAAGTCATAGGGTGAAGGGATGGAGTGGAGCCATGGTCTCCACTGGGCTGGATCAGAAATAAAGCTGATGTTTTTGTCTTCTTGTATCAGACTCCTACATATTCTGTTTATCTCAGTTGGCTCTATAATCAGGAAGAGGAAAAGTAGTATATTGATCCCCACAGTACTGTTAGGCTTGATTAGAAAGTCATTTTTCCCCTTAAACGTGCAATTTAAAATGATACAGTATAATCTCAGGTATGATTTCTGTCACATCCAAGGAATCCAGAAATTTTAGTGTGCATGCCTTAGATATTTATGTTGAAGGTCAGTCAGGAAAGCATAGGTACAGAGCAGAAATTACATTGATAGCACACCACACTAGTGTATGACCTTCTGATCACCAGAAATAGGAGAATGAAAGAGCAGTCTGAGAACTGGTTCTTCCTCTTGGGGCTTATGTCTTCCCTAGGAAGCTTAAACCTGCCGTTCTTTCATATTGGCCATCACTGCAACAGGTGTTCTGTGGCTGCGGATCAACCGTGGCTTCTAGCAGAAGAGCAGCTTTGTGGAAAGAAGGAGGGTTTGAGCTGGGCTTTGAAGGGTGGCTAAGATGTAGATAAGCCAGGAATGGCTTGGAATAGGATTAAGGGAGAGGAACATTTCAGGCTGGAGGAACAGGATGAACCTCACCTTTGAGGCCCTAATTTATTTGTGGGATAGAGAGGACAGTGCATTTGACAGTGTTACAACCAAGGCTGGCTTCATTGAGTGTGGCCAGATGATGGGAGGGATTACAAAAGAGCCCTTGTGAGCTTTGGCTGGACCCTGCAGGTGGGTGAGTCATCTTGCGAGCTGGATGGAGGATACAGGATGACCATGTAGGATATGGTATTTTATTGGGTTGGCCAAAAAGTTCATTTTGGTTTTTCCACACAGTGTTATGGAAGGCAGTGGACTCACAGACTTGTCCTGTGGGCAAAGACACCTGCTTATCTGGTTCTTTTGTCGCCTCCCAACTCTTTCATCTTCTGAGAGCTCTGAGCTACCCCTACATGAGGACTATGGCTGTGTCCCTCTGTCACTCGGAACTGTGGCAGACATGCCTGGTATAGAAGGTAGGCTAGGCGGCTTCTGAAAGGACTGAAAGAGCTTTCATTCCACCGAGAACATGGCTGTGAGGTTTGAAGTTAGGCATGAGAATGTTTCAAAAGAAAGGCCTTTTTTTCAGATATGTGAAAAATCAGAAATAATAGTCAGCATTCCCCTATAAACACACTCATCTAGAAGCTGTAGCAAGAGACTGTACATCATAACAATAGCAATAATAAAGCCTCTGTTTGTAAAGTGATTGCTTAGTGTTAGGGCTTTTCTTACTGTGTTTGGGCATCTCTAACATATGTCTTTAACAAGGACATACTAAACAGTCATTAGGATTTTACAGTGCTGGGGATAAATATAGAAAAGAAAAAAAGGCAACCTCAGATGTGAAGGTTTTGGAAGAGTCTCTTACTGAAAGTCGGAGAGAGTCTAGCATAGTGGTTTTGGAATTGGAGAGTTCAGGTTTAAATCCTAACTCTTCATTTTACTATAGTATGATTACAGACAAATTTTCTAGCCTCAGTGAGCTTCAGTTCCCCAGTCTTTGAAGTGGGAATGGTAATAGTTCTTAGAATATTTTTGATGTCAGTTAAATGAGATAATGAATGGAATGAACTTTGCACAGTGTCTGGCACGTAGTGGATATTCAGTAACATATAGCTATTATTATTAAGGTCGTTCTTAACTAACTTCCTGTGGAAACACAATTTTTCTATTATCTACTGTATCTTTGAGTTGAGGCTTCATAAGAGCCTCTAAATAACTAAAATGCAATATATGGTGAGAGTTACATGTTTTCTCCCTCAGGCTCCTTTAACACCTTTGCATGACTCATTTATTAGCACCTTAGAATACCAGAGCCTCAGAAGAGTGGTAGCCAGGCAGGACAGAATCTTTTTAATAGCTAAGGAATGGAGCTGTAAAAGATAAAGGAGTCTGGAAAAAGCCAAACATCTTGTTCAAAACCAGACGTGTTGAGTAATCACAATATGATAGGAAATTTTTATATATTATCTATTTCATTCTCATGTCAACTCAGTAAGATAGGCTGTTCTCATTATATTACAGATGAGGTAATGAGACTACAGGAGGTGAAATCATTTGCCTGAAGACTCTCTGCTAATCAATGGAGGGATCAGGATTTGAACTCAGGGCTCTCTTAATCCAAAGCCTGTGTGTTTTGTCCTCTACTGTGTTGGCCCTGGGGAAATGCACAGAGCAATGATGCCTGTTGGAGGAAGGCAAATTCTGGGGGCCAAAGGCCCTAGGAGAGCCAGGGAGAGGCTTCAGGGTGTAAGGCCAAAGGGCCCAGTGTAGAGATATGAACGAAGTGAACATGTTAACAGGGAAGTGGGGGAAAAGTGGAGGGACGATCCACTTTCACAACTGCCAGTGTTCTTTAGGGCTGGCTTGGTCTGGGAGAGAGAGACTGAGGCCCTGACCACACTCCCCAGACACAGTGCCTATCAGGACAGTACAACAGGGTTGGGGCTACTCAACATCTGTCCCTTCTCAGTGGCTAGGCAGGGAGCAGGCCAGACTGGGCAGTGGCCTGGGGAGCTTAGGATAGGCAGGCCATTGGTTATTTAGCATAACAGTGTATAGAATTGACAAACATCCATGCCCAGAAGGGGACCGATGTCAGAGTGAGGACTGGTGTTCTAAAGGTGGGTCCCCATCTAAGGGGCTACAGAGAGAACAGGAATTGGGATACAGGCTGGAGGACCCAGTGGGCAGGAGGAGTCACTGAGCAAGGAAAATCAACAGGGACATGGGATGGGGAGATGGCCCTGGAAGGATCCCTGGGCAGAAGGTGGGCTTTTAGTGTGGTTTCTCTGACTTTCTTGTGAAAGCAGGCTGGGAACTTTGTAAGCAGCCAGGTCAGAAGTGCTGGAATGTACAAAACTGAAGATCCAACCCCAGGGGCAGGGGACGGGGTGTGGGAGGAGGGATGTATGACACACACCAAAGATGTGTCAACCCAATGGGCTTGAGTGAATGAAAGCTGCCACACTAAGAACCGTGCAGGCTGCCAACCAGCAGGGCCAAGGCAAGTCAAGGAACTGTGTGTTCTCTAATTCACACGCAAAGCAGCCCAGGCCATCCTGCCTCCCAGGCTCTCTGTCTCAAGCAATGAAGAGTCAAAAAAAAAAAAAAATAAGGAAAGGGAAGAAAACCCCCTGACAGTGGGTTCTACAATTTTCCTGATATAGGTCTACTCAGTGGCAGACTTCACCACACCTGGTACTTGTCTCTAGTTATCCCCCGGGAATCCCTGTTGCCAGGTCAACAGTCTCTTCAGTCTTGAAACTCTTCCATATCTTTGCAGTGTTTGAAAATGTTGATGACTTCATGGAGACCTTTCCTCCTCTCTTAGGTTTCTCTTTTTTGCTTTCTCGATTTCTGGTCATTCCCTCTTAGTATCTGTGTACTGTAGATTGATTAAGGGGCTTCCCAGGTGGCTCAGTGGTAAAGAACCCACCTGCCAATTCAAGAGATGCAAGAGACTCCTGTTCGAACCCTGGGGCAGGAAGATCCCCTATAGTAGAAAATGGCAACCTGCTCCAGTATTCTTGCCTGGAAATCCCATGGACAGAAGAGCCTGGTGGGCTGCAGTCCATGGGGTTGCAAAATGACTGAGCAACTGAGCACACAGCACAAGTTGATTAAGTTATGTGACTGAAACAACCCCCAATCTCAGTAGCTCAGAGCAGTAGATGTTATTTTTAACTCACACTGCAAGGTCAGAGCTGCATATCATAGATACCTCTTAGAGACTAGGGCTGACAGTTCCATATTCTGGTACAGAAGTGCCACCTAACATAGCAGTTCTCACATTTCATTGGTCAGAACCTGTCATTAACCTTGCCTAATGTCAAAGTTGGAAAAGAGCAGTCCTGCATGCGCTCGAAAGTCAAGGAGAACTATCAGTAATGTCTCCCTCATTCTGTTTGCTGGTCTCTCTTCCCCTGGGTCCTCGTGAAACATTGGTTCCCCACGGGGAGCCATTCTGAGCCACGTGTCCCTGCCCTTCCTGGGAAGTCTCATTTACTCCTACAGCTATAAGCCTTCCATGTCCTTCTGACTCTGAATCCCCATCCCTGACTTTTACTTCTCTCCTCTGCTGCAAAACCATATCCCCAATTGTGTGATAAATCTGAATAAATTACTTTAAGCTCATCATCAGTTCAGTTCAGTCACTCAGTTGTGTCTGACTCTACAACCCCATGGAGTGCAGCACGCCAGGCCTCCCTGTCCATCACCAACTCCTGGAGTTTGCTCAAACTCATGTCCATTGAGTCCGTGATGCCATCCAACCATCTCATCCTCTGTCATCCCTTCTCCTCCCGCCTTCAACCCTTCAAGCTCGTCATACTGCAAACCAAATGAACTTCTAGTACCAAAATCCCATACCTCCTTTCTCTCCTAATACACATGCTTAGCCATCTTGGGGGCCTTTGAAATTTCTGGCCTATCCGGTCTACAAATTCCTTTTTATTCTGTGAAATGTGTGTTGGTCTGTTCATCCTCCTTTCCATTGTCAATGCCCTTGATCATGCCAGGCCCAGATTCTCACCGCAGTCTACCAAATAGTGTTTCTTCTTCATTTTTAGTCTTTGGCAAAAATACAGCGATTTTCCCCAAAATAGATCTAATCATGTTGCTCCCTTATGTAAAAACCTTTGAGAATTTCCTCCAACCCACAGAATAAAGTAAATCACGTCAACTCCTTGGGGAGAACAGGGTTGTATTTGAACAGAGACAGACAAGAACCTGAATCCTGGTCTTCCGCCTACTAGCTGTGAGTAAGCTATGTAATCTCATTGACTCTCAACTTTCTAATCTATAAAAAGAAAATAATACCTATCTCATGGGTTGCTTTTTTTTGTTTGCCTTCGTGTCTATCATCCAGTTGACTGGGGGCTGGTTATTATGCTTCATCTTGAACCTGGGCTGATAGAGTAGCCTCTCTCTGACCTCCTCCTTCCCCATTGCCAATTGTACTTCAGCCACTGACTCACACCACAACAAGGGGGAAGAGTGTTCTGGAGGCTCTAATCCTAGTAGTGAAGTGTTTGTCCTTATTTGCCAGAGCTGGCTGTATGGCCGTATCTAGCCTGAGGAGCTGAGAAAGCTGAGAGCCAAAAATACTATGTGAGCAGCATGAATGACTGCTCCAATATCCCACAGCAGTCACTGCAGACCTTCGCCCTCGGGGTCACCTCCTTGCCTGATCAAGGTCTGACACGGAGACCACTAGTCAGTCAACCTTGGCAGATTTTCCTTAGCTTTCTTCCAAAGAGGGACACAATAGTTTTAAGTATGTCAAGGACTTTACAATAAGCACTAACCCTCAAAGATGCTCTGATTAGAAGGGATGTGAACTATCTTTGAGTCACTTCTCCTCATCACTGATGAGGAAACCAAAGGACCAAGAAGGGCAGGACCCCCCACCTCCAGCTCCCTAGCATCTTAGTCTCAGCATGTCCATTCTGAGCCCTCATTATTGCTGCCAGCAAATCCCACCATGCAGCCCGTGTTTTCTCAGTGGCTGTTGTTACCATTTATTTTCCACTTGTCTTTCAAAACACGTCTTCTTCCCTGGACACCTTCCCTTATTCCTCTCTCAGAATTGGAGCCTCTATCTCCGCTGTTTTATCCATGTCTTGTTTATAGCATATGCCATTTTTTATTGTTTCACTTGTCCGTCTCCTGGGAAGATTGGATTTACTTGAGTACCAGAATGGTATCTCACACATTGTTGTATTTTCCAATCTAGCAGACAGCACTTTATCCAGTGCTACTGGATAAGATTCTACGTCTGAGTGATTGGAAACAAAAACAATTCCCTCAACCATGCAAACAGGCAGAGCTGGTACTGAAACCCAAGACTCCAGATTCTTGTTCCCACGTACTATTGAATTTTATTCAGCTTGTAATTTTTCAGTCACTTACAAAATTGTGTTCCATGCTCTTATTCTTGGGTATAAGAGGCTGTTTCTTGTCAGATTTTTTCCCTCTATTGTTCATTAGGGTTTGCTGATTTGCTTTGTTCCTCATTTGGTAATAATACCGCTTTGCATTCTAGATGGATATACTCCCTAAACAAAAGATTTTGAGTTTTTGTTTTTTTGCCATTTTATTATCATGTTACAGGAAATAAACAGATTAATTCTAATTTGCAGTTTGATAGCCTGAATAAAAGGACTCTATATTGTTTGGGGGGTTTAATATTTTGCAAAGACTGAGTTACGCTTTTATTTTTTTTCCTTTTAATTGCTTTACGATATTGTGTTGGTTTCTGCCATACAACATTAGTTACTCTTGAGATACTTGAAGTTTTTTTGCAAACTATAAAGGATCATACTGTTATGTTACAAATATTATACTTAATATCCAGCATCATGTCTGGTGTATAATAGATGCTGAATGAGAATTCGATGAGCAAACTAAGACCTTTTTTCCTCTAGGTGTATGTTTGCAAAGAAAATGTTTCCTTACCTAGCTGGGTTGCACAAAGCTTGTTTTTAACTTTTCAAATTGTTTTTATATCTATTATTTCATGTTGTCCTCACGACAAGCTGTTTTGCAACCACAAACCGTACCCTGCGAGTCAGTCAGTGCTGTGTTCTGACAGCCTTATACAAGTCTCCGGGGGAAGCAACCTGGACCCTGTGAACAGCAAAGTATAAAGGATCAGTGCAGTCTACTTTCTACCAACAGCAGCCCACCACACCATATTCCTCCTTGGGGGTCAGTCCCCTTATCCGTATTAACTCAGACTCTCTTGGCTACCTCTTTTTTTTTTTTTTTTGACTTCCAGAAGGATCACAAGTCTTTTCCTTATGTTCTAAAGTGCCCTGTTTGGGGTAGGTGTTTCCAGTTGTGAAGATCGTATCAGCAAAGCCCTCCTCAACAGGTGTTTTCCATCCTAGTCTCATTCATTCAATATATAAATGTAGTTCCTACTATGAGCCAGGTGCTATGTTAAGTTCTATGGGAAAAGCATGACTAGACCTACTTTTAAGAGACCCTCTCAAACTTTGTCTCCAGGACTGTTTAGAATAATTCACCTATATCTCCTCATCTTATTATCCTTGGTGTCCAGAATTTATGAATTTTGTACCCTGATTGTTTTGCTTTTTATACAACGTGGACCGTTTCTTCATATGCTTCACCCTTGCAGCCTAGTTCTATAAATTTCACTTCCTGGGACCATCAGATGTGACTAATGCTGGTCTTCATTTGAGTTATAACCTAAGAATTCTCAGGCTAGCAAGGGCCTTAGAAAATATTTCACAGCTGAGCTAGAGTCATCTCTGTCCCACAGATTGTCTTGACTAAGACCTCGGAGTGGCAGGTGGCAGTTAGACTGGAATCGAGGGCCCTTGACTCCTATTCAGTGTTCATTGTTTATCCGCCCTTGTCAGTGAGCTTTTTGTTTTTTCACTTCCATCCTTGTTATCCCTTGCTCTTGATTTGGTGCTGAGGACCACAGTTCTTGCCCCTTATTAGATCCATTAGAGAGGCTTGGAGGCCAATAACAACCCGCATTTCCAAGCAGTGGCCTCAGGTCTCTGAGTGATGTCCTTTCAGGCTGATGTGCTATGGCTTATACCAAGTTGATGAGCTTCTTTTAATCCTTATTGCTACCCAGATACTGCAGCTTGGATTGCAGCTAGTAGGAATGATAAGATCCTCCGAACCCAGGGAGTTCATGTCCACAGGATAGGCCAAGATGGGGTTACTAGAAGGGCTTTTCTGTGGAGAATTCTCTTGTGTGGAGGTGTTTAGGAAGCAGGCTTGTGGGGCAGGGACAAAGAATTCTAAAAAGACTCTCCAGTGGACTTTCCTCTAGCTCCTCTCAAAGAGGAATGGAGATCCTGGGAACCTTGTAGTCCTAATTTTTATTGTTCTGAAGGGAAATAGCAACCCACTCCAGTCTTTTTGCCTGGAGAATTCCATGGACAGAGGAGCCTGGCAGGCTACAGTCCATGGGGTCGAAAAGAGTCTGACTCAATTGAGCAACTAACACACACATGCACTCTCTCTCTCTCTCTCTGCTGGTGCTATGGTTGGGTTTCTTTTGCCGTCTCCTTGGCAAGGGAAATGTGATTGGCTTGATTGGGAACATGAGATGGGGATGGGGGAATTTTTAGCAAGCTCCAATTAATTTACAGATTTCAAGAGAGGCAGTTGTTGGAGTTACAGAAGGGCCCTCTTGAAGGAAGAAGTATAACATCTAACCCCCACTAGCCAGATGGCAGTGGAGACCCTGGAGTTATCAGGGCAGCAGGTGCCAGGGCAGGGAGAACAGATGGCACTTTTGCACCACTCTTCACAGTCTTCTTTTGGGATTTTCTTCTTTTCTGTCTTAATCTTTAGCGTTCCTTTAATGAGCTCTGGATTCAATGGCAATATGCTTTGGAAAGTCACTCAGGGTGATACACTGAGAAGCCCGGTTTGCTACTTAGGAACTTAAATGGTCTAGGGGTTCCTCATAACTCCTCTGGCTTGTTAAGCCCACCCCTCAGTTGCCTGAGGCCTGGCCCTTTGAGAAGGTGGTCAACTGCAGGCTTGGGAGGAAGGCATGACAGAGGGTCTGTTTAAATGAATGCAGGCAGCTGAGTCTGAGAGCCCAGAGGCTCACCTCTGAACTTGGTGAGGGTAAATATTAAAGTGGTTTCTGAGAGTTTAATAAATTCTTGTAAAAAGGGGCTTTGGGTCAACTATAGAAGAATGTAGCTGACAGGCACAGTTTCTTGAACTGGAAGAAAAATTATTTCCTGCTTATGTTTTAGGGTCTCTCTCTCTATATATACATATATATATATACACACACACATACAGCTTATTACCTTTTCCAGAACACCTTTGCATATATATTCCTTTATTCACATCATAACTTCAAGAGAAATTATTATCCCTGTTCTATAAGAAATAGAGGTTGACTGGTGGCTTAGCCAGGGTCACATAGCTAGGCGATGTTGGAGCCAGGGCTGGAAGCCAGCTCTTCTGCTTCTAGTCAGTGCTTTTTTTCTTATTATTCACAGTAACTCAACACCCTCATAACCATGAAGCAATGTGTTTTCATGACTCATGTTTCATTGACTCACAAAAACCCTTCTGTCTGCAATATTTCGTATACACAAAAGAACAAATATGTATGTGATTTTGTATAAGGTTTGTACCATATATGTGCTATAAACACGAGTGCCATGAGTATCTGGTTATTCACAATAAAGCTGGAGAGGGAGCGTTATTACTGGAACCAGTGGGGTCCAGTGGCCTTTTTCCAACTGCTGCTCCCCCCTCTCCTCAAGGGGTAGCACTTACTATTCCTTTGCTTTTCATTAGTTTTACTATGAATACCTATGTCTGTTTCCTTACAAAATAAATCAGCTTGGTTATAGGAATTGGAATATAACGTGTGTGTTTTTATTCACCTGGGGTCATTGCTGTGTAGAATTCCACTGTATAAATGTGCTGCAAGTTGTTTATCCATTCTCCTCAATGGATCCTTCTTCTTTTTTTGCTGATGCAAATATGTTGCCATGAAAATTCTGGAAGTAGTTTTCTGGAGTTACAGAGCATATGCACATTCAACTCCATGAGGTAATACCAATTATTTTTTTTTAAGTAATTGTACCAATTTATAATTTCACCCGCAGTTTATAAGAGATTCTGTTGTTCCCCATCCTTGTTAACACAAACCTTTTGGCCTCTGATTTTGTGTGAACTTGAAGTGTATAAACAGCATCTCATGGTTTTAATTTGCATTTTCTAGATTCCTAATGAGGTTGACTGTGCTTTCAAATGTTCATTGCCCATTTGTATTTTACCTGTTTCCAGCTTTTGTCTCTATTTCTTCTGGATTGTTGCTCTTTTTCTGAGTTCTTTATAACTTCTAGGTAAACATTACTTTTCTTGTTTGTCTTGAAGTATCAGTAACTCTTCACAGTTAGTAGCATGTCATTATTGTGTTCTCGGGTGTCCTAACTGAACAGAAATTTGAAGTTTTAATTTACTCATGTTTATCTTATTTTTATGTTTTTTTAAAATCTTGTTTTGAAAAATCCTTCTCTACTTCAGGGCTTCCCTGGTGGCTCAGCTGGTAAAGAATCCACCTGCAGTGTGGGAGACATTGGTTCGATCCCTGGGTTGGAAAGATCCCCTGGAGAAGGGAACAGCTACCCACTCCAGTAATCTGGCCTGGAAAATTCCGTGAACTGTATAGTCCATGGAGTTGCAAAGAGTCGGACATGACTGAGCGACTTTCACTCTCTACTTCAAAGTTATAAAGATATTCTTATATGCTCTTCTAAAAATTTTGTAAAATTTTGCTTTTTATATGTAAGTCTTTAACCTACTTGGATTTCTGTGTGTGTGTGTGTGTGTGTGTGAATGATTTGGAAAAGGGGCCTATTTTCATTTATTTTCCATATAGACAGTGAATTGCCCAGCACCACTTAAAGGAAAACAGCTAACTCTTCTTGGTGTTTTTCTTTTCCATAGAATTTTAGCATCTTTATCAGGTTCCAAGAAAATATCTGTTAGGATTTTTATTGGAATGCTTCTCATCCTCTAGCATGATTTAGGGAAACTGGTATTTACAATAAGTCTATCCATGAACATATAAATATCTTCATTGTTGGTGCCTTCTTTAATGTCTTTCAATATACTTTCATAACTCAAGAAATGTCTTACATATCTTTTATTTGGTTTATTCCTAGGTACCTTATGATTCATGTTGCTATTACAAATGGTATCTTTTTATTATTCATTTTGTAATTGCTCTGGTATCTACAGTTTCCATTGATTTTGGAAATTGACAATTTGTGTTCATTAATGTTGTTACGCTTTCTTAATTCTACTAAATTATACATAGATTTTTTGAGGTTTTCAGTGTATAGTCTTATCATCCAAGGATCACATAGCTTTTTAATTGTTTTTTTCCACTTAGTCTACTTATGCCCTCTATCAGATATGAATTTGCATTCTGTTTATTTTCTTTCCGTGGCTAAATTTTAATTTTTTCCATGCATTTCAAATTAATGAAATTTTTGTAATCTCAATACCTTAATTCTCTTGCCTTGTCATATAAAAACTTAATTACTTATATTGCCTAATTTTTGGTTTCTAAGCCATTATTGGTCAATGTGAAACTCTAGGGTTTTGCTTTTTTTTCTTTTTCCTGGCCGCACCATGTGGCTTACTGGATTCTAGTTTCCCAACCAGGGATTGAACCTGGGTCCTCAGAGGTGAAAGCACAGAGTCCAGAGCCCTGGATCGCCAGGGAATTCCCTCGAATCTTTTAAATCAACAATTTAGAAATAAACATTACAATTTTAAACAAATATATTTGTTAGATTTATTGTATGTAATACTTAACATGCCTATCACTTTATTCGATTACCATTCTTTCTTCCATTGTAATGGAAGAAACTTTTTTTTTAATTGTTTTCTTTCTTTCTAAAGTACATCCTTCAGAGTTTTCTTTGGCACAGATCTGTTGATGCAGTTCCTTCAGTTTTTATTTATCTGAAAATATCTTTATTTTGACCTCATTCTTAAAGTTTGTCAGGATTCGTAATTCAAAGGTGGAAATTATTTTATCTTAGCATTCTAAAGGTATAATACCTGTATCTTGGCTTCCAAAATTACTGATGAGATCTAAATGATATCCCTTAATAAATGATGATACTTAAAAATCTCTTAGGATTCAGTACTCTTGCCTGTAAACTCCCATGGACGGAGGAGCCTGGTAGGCTGCAGTCCATGGGGTCGCTAAGAGTTGGGCACAACTGAGCAACTTCACTTTCACTTTTCACTTTCATGCATTGGAGAAGGCAATGGCGACCCACTCCAGTATTCTTGCCTGGAGAATCCCAGGGACAGAGGAGCCTGGTGGGCTGCTGTCTATGGGATTGCACAGAGTTGGACACAACTGAAGTGACTTAGCAGCAGCAGCAGCAGCAGCAGCAGGATTCATTAAAGACTTTGCCTCTGGTATTATATGGTTTTAGTCTAATGACACTAGTTATGGGTTTCTTTTTATTTATCCTACTTTTGATGTGTTGTGCTTACTATATTTATTTGAGTGTTTCATCAATTCAGAGACAATTCAGGTGTCTTTTCAAATATTTCCTCTCCTTCTATCTCCCCTCTCTTTATGGAACTCTGACTTGATCTATTTAAGATCTTTACCCAATCTAACATTTGTATTAACCTCCCTTTCGTCTTTCCTATCTCTTTATTTTATTGGGCTGCATTAAAAAAAATAAATCTCACAGTTTACTGACATATTTTTTCAGTGCTGTCTATTTTTCTGTGTAACTTATCTTTGAAATTAAATTTCAAAGAAATAAAAAACACAAGTGATCAACATTAGGAATGAAAAGGAGATCATGACTATAGATCCTACATATATTAGAAAATAGGGATAAAGCATGAGTAAATCTATACCAGTAAATTCAGCAACTTAGAGAAAATGGTAAGTTCCTTGAAAACATAATTTGCCAAAATTTATACAAGAAATTGAAATTTTAATTAAACCTGTATCTCTTAAATTTAATGAATAATCTAACATTTTCTCACAAAGCAAACTCCAGCCCACATGGCTTCCTCAATAAGTTCTGTCAAACATTATACCAAACCTTCATGAACTCTTTAGACTATGGAGAGAATAGAAAACGTCTCAGCTCATTTAATGTGGACAGCATTACCCTAATACTTAAATTGTTATTGTTGTTGTTCAGTCACTGAATTGTGTCTGACTGTTTGCAACCCCAGGAACTGCAGCATGCCAGGCTTCTCTGTCCATCACTATCTCCCTAAGTCTCTTCAAACTCATACCCACTGAGTCAGTGATACCATCCAACCATCTCATCGCCCCCTTCTCCTGCCTTCCATCTTTCCAAGCATCAGGGTTTTTTCCAATGAGTTGGCTCTTCATATCAGGTGGCCAAAGTGTTGGAGCTTTAGTATTAGTCCTTCCAATGAATATTCAGGGTTGATTTCCTTTAGGATTGACTGGTTTGATCTCCTTACTGTCCAAGGGGATCTCGAGAGTCTTCTCCAACACCACAGTTCAAAAGGGTCAATTCTTCAGTGCTTAGCCATTTTTATGGTCCGGTTCTCACATCCATACATGACTACTGGAAAAACCATGGCTTTGACTATATGGACCTTTGTCAGCTAAGTAGTGTCTCTGCTTTTTAAAACACTGTCTAGGTTTGACATAGCTGTTTTTCCAAGGAGCAAACTTCTTATAATTTTGTGGCTGCAGTCACCGTTTGCATTGATTTTGGAGCCCAAGAAAATGAAATCTGACATTGTTTCCACATTTTCCCCATCTATTTGCCATGAAATGATAGGACCAGATGCCATGATCTTAGTTTTTTGAATCTTGAGTTTTAAGCCAGTTTTTACACTCTCCTCTTTCACCTTCATTAACAGGCTCTTCAGTTCCTCTTCACTTTCTGCCATTAAAGTAGTATCATCTGCATATCTGAGGTTGTTGATATTTCTCCTGGCCATCTTGATTCCAGCTTGTGTTTCATCCAGCCTGGCATTTCTCATCGTGTACTGTACATATAAGTTAAATGAATCTATTGTTGTTCAGTTGCTAAGTTGTGTCCCATGGATTGCAACACGCCAGACTTCCCTGTCCTTCACTATCTCCTAGAGTTTGCTCAAACTCATGTCCATTGAGTTGGTGATGCCATCCAACTATCTCACTCTCTGTCTCCTCCTTATATTCCTACCCTCAGTCTTTCCCAGCATCAGGATCTTTTCCAGTGAGTCAGCATCAGGTGGCCAAAGTATTGGAGCTTCAGCATCAGTCCTTCCAATGAATATTCAAGGTTGATTTCCTTAAATCTGACAAACATGTAATTAGAAAAGAAGATTGCAGAGTAATACTTGTCATGAACATAGGTGGGAAATTCCTTAACATAACATCATCAATCAAATTTGGCAGACTATAAAGGATAATGATATTTAACCCATGAGCTTGAGGTTGGCTTGGCATTTGAGTATCAATCAGTGTAACACATTAACAGTATTAAAGGGGAAAAAACACATGTAATAACTCAATAGATGCCCGAAAAAAAGATAACAAAATCTAATATTCTTTTATGATTAAAAACTCACAGAACTTTCTCAATCTGATCAAACAGCATCTTAAAGCCTACAGCTGAGTTGGTATCATAGTTCAAGGTGAAATATTAACTCCTTTTTCCCCTGTGATATGGAAATCGGCAAGAGCTTTCACCTTTCTGTTCAACATTGTCCTGTAGATCTGAGCTATTTTAATAACAATAGGAAACAAAAATAAAGGGCACACAGATCAGAAATGAAGAAGTAAAACTAATTTTTTTTCACAGACAATATGATTGCATATTTTGAAAATCTAGCAATAGAATCTACAAACTACTTAAGCTAATAAGCAAACTTAGCAAGATCATAGGATATAGCTCATATACAAAAATTTAATTGGGTTAAATATACTGGCAGTGATCCATTTCAATGTAAGTGAATTAAAATTTTCTAATGTAAAAAAATTCAAACATCTAGGAATTAATCTAACAAAAGATGAGACCAGGCACCATATTTGCACAATGTGTATCTGTTTTTATCTTTTTAACCTTAGAGATTTCTATTACTTTCCTGTAAGATTAAGAATGTATTAATTAGCATGCATCTTCTAATTTACCCAGTATCTGGATATTTTGTGTAAAACGTATTTCAGAACATTATTGCATGGTTCTGCTTGAAGTTGAAGTCAGTTTTTTTTTGATTCTGCAGAATACCTGTGAGATACAACAGTTTTTGAGCAGCTTTAGGTGGAAATAAGTTCTAGCATGATAGTGACTATCTTACTTCACACTTAAGCAAAATTGTTGAGTCAAAACCTATCAGGCTCCCCCTTGAGACATAAAGCCTGTGCTTACTGCTTCCCAGACAGGAAGCATGCCTGCAAAGCAGTAGGTTAACCTCTGGAACACTGTCGGCCTGGTATGTGTCAGCTTTCCTTTAAGTGGGGCTCTGTCTATACATGCGTTTCGTGTTGATCCATCATATATGTGTGCCTTTTCATGATTGTGGATATAGCCACAGGTATGCAAAGATAACGTTTTCAGAAAAGATAAGAGTGAAGATTTGAAAACAAGTCATATTTTAACTTAAACTTAGAAGCCATGGTAATATTTGTATGCCAGACATGTGAAAAAATGATTAGTGTTTACGAGCAGAGTGTATTTAACTTACAAAAGGATATGGCCATGATTTATGCCATTGAAAATTGGTGCTTTTAATGAGAATTCATTTCTCGTAACTATCATTTGATAATAAAAGAGTAATGTAAATTTACTACTCCCTGTACATGCTAAGAATGTGAATTTCATGCCTCCTTATTTATGGCTTCAACCATTCAACTTCACAGAGCAGAGAAGGGCAAAGATATCCTGTAGTGGAGTCCAGGAGTTTTTGTGACCTCAGGGATGAGAGATGGAAGGGAAGACAGAAAACAAAGAATGAAAAAGAAGAAAAAAAAGCAGAGGAGGACAGCACCAAAAAAAAAAAAAAAAAAAAAAAACGAGTAAGATACATTGAAAAGATGTGACTGAATGCTACCAATATAATCATAAGGGCATCAAGTGACACTGACCTCCTACCTGCCAATCTGCCTCTCTAGAGCTATTTGTGGTCAAAAGAATCTTGGTTCTGTCACTGCTTCACCTTATGGACTTCAAACAGGTTTTTAAATATCCTTTGGCTTCTTTAAAAATGAGATTATAGCATGTATTTTGTGTCTTTATGAAAACTAAATGATATAGTGTTTTTAAAGCACTTAACAGAGTTTCTGGGACATCATAAACACAAAATAAATGGTAATTAATATGATGATCTCCATACCACATCTTCTAGACACACACACACACACACACACACACACACACACACACAAATCAGTTCTGCTCTGGACAATACTTCTCCAACTATCTGTAGTGAAAAATCACTTTTTCACATTCCCAGTCTAGTGTGTGTTGACAGTTTTGTAAAATGCAATTGTAACAAAAATGGATTGCTACAATAATAAAATGAAAATACAGAGACATAAATATAAGCATTCAACTTTTATTCTAAAATTAAATTTACATTAAATATCTATAAGTTATTATAGAAGTTACTAAGCACTTTTAATTTCTGAATTTATTTTATCATGTTCTAGTAGCACTGTACAGTGTACAGATGGGCATTGGTCCATGGACTATACTTTGAGTACCACTGATCTGCGAAGAGCAGACCTATGATGGCTTTATATACATTTAGGATAAACTTTGCTAAGAGAAGGGCTTGGAAGTTCTTACAAGTCTGTGTTGGGGTGAGGGGTTATGGCCTAAGCTGGCAGCTCTCCCTCTAATGCATTCATTAGCACACATGTCCCTCATTGTTTCAAACTCTGGAAAAATTTTCTCTAGAAATTCCCATCAAAAAGTCCTATGCAAGAGTGATTTCTTCTGCAGGTGGCCTGTTGTTGTTGTTCAGTCACTAAGTAGTGTACAACTCTTTGAAACCCCATGGACTACAGCACGCCAGGCCTCCCTGTCCTTCACTATCACCTGGAATTTGCTCAAACCCATGTCCATTGAGTCAGTGATGCTATCCAACCATCTCATACTCTATCATCCCTTTCTCCTCCTGCCTTCAATCTTTCTCAGCATCAGGGTCTTTTCAAATGAGTCAGTTTTTCACATCAGGTGGCCAAAGTATTGGAGCTTCAGCATTAGTCCTTCCAATGAATATTCATGACTGATTTCCTTTAGGATTGACAGGTTGGATCTCCTTGCAGTCCAAGGGAATCTCAAGAGTCTTCTCCAACACCATAGTTCAAAAGCATCAATTCTTTGGCCCTCAGCCTTCTTTATGGTCCAACTCTGACATCCATACATGACTACTGGAAAAACCATAGCTTTGACTATATGGACCTTTGTCAGGAAAGTTATGTCTCTGCTTTTTAATATGCTGTCTAGGTTTGTCATAGCTTTTCTTCCAAGGAGCAAGCATCTTTTACTCCCATGGCTGCAGTCACCATCCACAGTGATTTTGGAGCCCAAGACAATTCTATCACTGTTTCCATGTTTTACCCATCTATTTGCCATGAAGTGATGGGACCAGATGCCATGATCTTAGTTTTCTGAATGAGTTTTAAGCCATCTTTTTCACTCTCCTCTTTCACCTTCATCAAGAGGTTCTTTAGTTCCTCTTCATTTTCTGTTGTTAGGGTGGTATCATCTGCCTATCTGAGGTTATTGATATTTCTCCCAGCAATCTTGATTCTAGCTTGTGCTTCATCCAGCCTGGCATTTTGCATGATGTGCTCTGCATATAAGTTACATAAGCAAGGTGACAATATACAGCCTTGATGTACTCCTTTCCCAATTTGGAACCAGTCCCTGTTCCATGTCTGGTTCTAAATGTTGCTTCTTGACCTGCATACAGATTTCTCAGGAGGCAGGTAAGGTGCCTCTCATCTCTTTAAGAATTTTCCATGGTTTGTTGTGATCCACACAGTCAGAGTCTTTAGCACAGTCAGTGAAACAGAAGTAGCTGTTTTTCTGGAATTCTCTTGCTTTTTCTATGATCCAGAAGATGTTGGCAATTTGATCTCTGGTTCTTCTGTCTTTCTAAATCCAACTTGTACATCTGGAAGTTCTCGGTTCACATAATGCTGAAACCTAGCTTGAAGGATTTTAAGCCTTACCTTGCTAGCATGTGAAATGAGTGCAATTGTGCAGTGGTTTAAACACAGTTTGGCATTGCCCTTCTTTGGAGTTGGAGTGAAAACTGACATTTTCCAGTCTGGTGGCCACTAAGTTTTTTCAAATTTGCTGTCATATTGAGTGCACCACTTCCACAGCATCGTCTTTTAGGATTTGGAATAACTCAGCTGGAATTCCTTCACCTCCACTAGCTTTGATCATAGTAATGCTTCCTAAGGTCCACTTGACTTCACACTCCAGAATGTCTGACTCTAAGTGAGTGACCATATCATCATGGTTATCTGAGTCGTTAAAACCTTTTTTGTACAGTTCTTCTGTGTATTCTTGCTACCTCTTCTTAATCTCTTCTGCTTCTGTTAGGTTCTTACTGTTTCTGCCCTTTATTGTGCCCATCTTTGCATGAAATGTTCCCTTGGTATCTCTAATTTTCTTTAAGAGAACTAGTTCTCTAGAAATTTATGAGCTGAACAGTTAGAATTGAGAAACAGCTTACTGTTTACTAATAGTTTACTAATATTTTGGTAATATAGACTTTGTCAAAAGATGTATTTTTGTCCTCGCTGAACTTCACTGATATTCCTTCTTTTCTAGTGTTGATTTATATTATCCTTCACCCAAATACAAATAGTAACACCCAAATGTTTTGCGTTACTATCCCAGGGTGATAAAATAGCAAGAGTCATCCACTCACTGTACTTTATAATGTAAGTGAACTAGCTACTGTGGAGCTTCAGATTCAAATTCAACTTGTGTACATTTAAGATGTACCATGCTCTGCACCATGATGGATACCTTTTGATCTTTTGAGCCCACTGACACAACAGCTCAGTGAGATTGGTATTTTTATCAGTGCCATTTATTAGAAAATCAAGCTTCAGAAATGTTGAATGACGTTCCCATGGTCTATGATTCAAACTTAGGTGTGCTGCATCCAAATATAGTTCTTTTATACTATAGTACATGTTTAATTATCTCTCAGAACATCTTATTTCTTTGGGTGTATTAGGTATTACTACAGAGTCCTCACTGGAAATTGTATAGTAGCCAACAGTGGTCCTAAACAGTAATGTCCACCACATTCCAGCCTTTCAGGAGAACATCTTTGCTTAAACACCACCTGTTTTTGTAGCATTTGTTTCTAATAGACATTGAAATTTTCAATAAAGTAATAGTGAGTTACATTTTAATGAAGAACTCCAGTTAACTGTAAGACAAGCTAAAAAATGTGGTGATTTATTAACTATTCCCGGTGGCTCAGACAGTAAAGAATCCACCTGCAATCTCTGGGTAGGGAAGATCCCCTAGAAAAGGGAATGATACCCGCTCCAGTTTTTTGCCTGGGAAATCCCATGTACAGAGGAACCTGGCTGGCTACAGTCTAGTCCAACTGAGTCCAACCCTCAGTCCATGAGGTCTGAGGGTTGGACATGACTGAGAGACTAAGCATGCAGCACAGCTTGAGAAAGATTTCTAAATAAAAGATGATATCCTAAACATAAGTGAGACTGCAGAAGGATAAGGTCTCAACTGCAATAGAAAATATTTAAGTAGAATACACTAAAGAATTGCCTGCCCTGATGATGCTTTACAGCTTTGGAGTGGTTTTGAAAGTTCATGTTCTAAGACACAGTATAGATTTTACTCTTAGATTGGATGGAGAATTAGTTCTTGAAGGTAGACGGATTGATCACACTACCACTAGATAGGATCTGCATTGGTCATGACTCATAACAGTAACTTACATCCAGAAAAAATATATATAATTCTGCATGTTTGGTTACTTTTATTCATTCAACAAGTATCTATTGCATTCCTTGCTCTTTTCTTGTGTGTTTGTTTATTTGGCTGCACTGGGTCTTAGTTGTCCCCTGTGGGATCTTTTTAGTTGTGGCATGCAAACTCTTAGTTGCGGCATGTGGGATCTAGTTCCCTGACCAGGGCTTGAACCTGGGCCCCCTGCATTGGGAGCTCAGAATCTTAGCCACTGGACCACCAGGGAAGTCCCCTCCTTGTTCATTCTTATGCGTGTGTGTATATGAGTTACTCAGTCATGTCCGACACTTTGCGACCCCACGGACTGTAGTCTGCCAGGCTCCTGTGTCCATGGAATTCTCCAGGCAAGAATACTGGAGTGGGCTGCCATTCCCTTCTCTGATGGATCTTCCTGACCCAGGGATTGAACCCAGGTCTCCCTCGTTGTGGGCAGACTCTACTGTCTAAGCCACCAGAGAATCTTATAGAAGGACGGAAAACCAAATAGTTGAACAAGGTAATCTTTTAGCAACAAATGTTGTTAACAAAGCAGATGACTGTAATAGAGTGTAAACAGGTAGTGGGATTACTAATTTTAGTTCTCTGAATCAGAAAGATCCCCTAAAGTCAAGGATACAGACGAGAGAGTCAGACTCATGTGGGGTCTTGCAGACAACTGTGGGGTGCCACGGGAGAGTCTGAAGCAGGAGGGTAACATGGCTAATTTGTATTTAAAAAGTGGCTCCTTCGTTTTCTGTTGTGAGGGAAATAGGGGGATTGAGGCAAGAGTAGAAACAGGAAGTAAGTTAGAGAGGTTATTGCAGGACACTGAAGGTGGAGAACATTCAGTTAGAAACTGGGGCTGCTTGGGCTCAGCGGCCAAAAGTTTAAGGGAGAGAGTAGGAGGGTAGGAATTGCTGTTTCACTGGACTAGGGCTGCAGCGAGAGAAAAGAAAGAATTGATAATGACTCCTGCTGCTGCTAAGTCACTTCAGTCATGTCCAACTCTGTGCGACCCCAGAGACGGCAGCCCACCAGGCTCCCCCATCCCTGGGATTCTCCAGGCAAGAACACTGGAGTGGGTTGCCATTTCCTTCTCCAATGTGTGAAAGTGAAAAGTAAAAGTGAAGTCGCTCAGTCGTGTCCAACTCTTCATGACCCCATGGACTGCAGCGCACCAGGCTCCTCCGTCCATGGGATTTTCCAGGCAAGAGTACTGGAGTGGGGTGCCATTGCCTTCTCGGATAATGACTCCTAGGGTGGGTGATATTCTTTACTGAGGTGGGAGAGTCTAGAGGAGGAGTGATTTGGGGGAGAAATAAATTCGATTTTGGCCATGTTAAGTTTAAGATGCCTGTTGGACACCCAGGTTGCTGAACACAGAAGACAGTTGTGTAAATGGGTTTGGAGCTCACTGGAGAATTGGGGCTGGAGTCATAGATTTGATAGTATAGAGATGATGTTGACTCTGTGGGCCCGATGGGATCATCTCAGGGGAACACGGCTAGCGGAGAAGACCTAGGCCTGGACACTGGGGCACTCCGATATATTGAGGAGAAGCAAGGAGATAGAGAAGAAGCAAAGCAGAGGAACCTAAGAATTTTCTTTCTCCTTAAAGAATAAGCTGGCATTGCACACCCACATGTTCCCCCTGCCCCTTGTTGACCTTGCATATCCAGGGTCCAGTACTGAGACACAGCCCAGGCCCCACCCACTCCACTGGGCCCAGTCTCACCTCTTGTTCCAGAATGCGAGCCTGCTGTGTGTCCAATGGTTGCCCCTCCTGTGAGGTGCCCTTCATTCATTTAGTAAACCTTTGTTGAGCAGCTTATTTTCGCTGAGACCATGAGTGTAACGCTCAGCAAGAATGGTTCGGCACAGACCCTGCCCTCAGGGTCACCAGCAAGTGGACGATTACAATGAACAGAAATGGTGGAGGTATAGCTGTTTTAGTATAGACTGTGTGACCCAGGCAAGTATTCAGTTCAGTTCAGTCGTTCAGCTGTGTCCAAGTCTTTGCCACCCCTATGGAGCGCAGCATGCCAGGCTTCCTTATCCATCATCAACTCCCACAGCTTGCTCACACTCATGTCCTTTGAGTTGGTGATGCCATCCAACCATCTCATCCTCTGTCGTCCCCTTCTCCTCCCGCTTTCAATCTTTCCAGCATCAGGATCTTTTCAAATGAGTCAGTTCTTCACATCAGGTGGCCAAAGTATTGGAGCTTCAGCATCAGTCCTTCCAGTGACTATTCAGGACTGATTTCCTTTAGGATTGACTGTTTGGATTTCCTTGCAGTCCAAGGGACTCTCAAGAGTCTTCTCCAACACACAGTTCAAAAGCATCAATACTTTGGTGCTCAGTTTTCTTTATGGTCCAATTCTCACATCCATACATGACCACTGGAAAGACATAGCCTCGACTAGATGGACCTTTGTTGACAAAGTAATGTGTCTGCTTTTTAATATGCTGTCTGGGTTTGTCATAGCTAGTATAATTGCTGTTGTAAGCCTAAATTTCCCATTTGAGGGAATGGAAATAAGTATGACAGGCTCTCTGATGTACCCTAAGGCTGTGATGGATGGATGAGCAAATGAAAACTCTATCTAGCCCCTCATGGAACATCTGAAAAGACAGTAAGTGGGGAGGCCTGGTCAGCGTCTCTGTGTGGGGAGTCGACACATGGTGTGTTAGCCTACAGCAAGTCTCTGGTTTTTCCTTCAGATGCCTGCTCTTCTCCTCACCCTTCACTGTTCCTATTCTGTCTGCCCTGGGTCTTCTCTTTGGTTCTATTTGTCTATCCCAAAGCAGAAGAAAGGGCTGGTTTTAACAGAGAAGAATCTTTTGATATTGAACCAGGAAGATGGGTGGCCAAAAACTTCATTCATGATTTTCCATAAGATGTTACAGAAAAACTCAAACATTTTGGTCAACCCAATACAAGGAACCTTTAATGTTTAAATAATCTGGGAAAGTGAAACAAAGGATTCTGGGAAATTCAAGGCTCTTTACACAGAGTACCAAGTGCCCACACAGTGTTCTGTGTACAATGGCTGAGCTTGGTAATAAACTCTCAGCCACGCCCTTAAACCCAGCCACACCCACTCCTCACACACCTCAAAACCTTTCAGGGAGGGTACCGATTGCAGCAACTTCTCAAAGGAGTGCAGAAAGTGTCTCTGAAAAGAACACAGCCATTTGTTCTCTGTCAAGATGCCTCTTTCATACTGTAATTAGAGTGCTGTGGAGGGGGCGAAATGGGGGAGGAGGAGGAACGTGAAATGCTCTGACTTCCCTCATGGCTTTTTCTTCCTGCACCGCAGGGCCTTGAACTCACTGAAATACTGTGACTGAAAAACACACTGTTATATGCACAGAGAGGGAGAAAGCAAAATGTGTGTCCCGCTTTTGTGCCTCCAAAGTGTCTGTGTGCTAAAGCGAGGAGGGGCAGCTTGGGATGGGGGCAGGGCAGCATTCGAAGAGGAAGGAGATCAGAATCCCACCTTGTAATCTGTGTCACTCCAAAAGTCACACTGGACTGATGTAGCCTGCATCCTGAGTTTTAAAGAAGAATGAACAGATTCTTCAAAATAAATTCTGGCAATATGTTTATGTTCACATCTGAAAACATTGATACAAATAATATATGCCTAGCAATTCATGGGGTCACAAAGAGTCTGACACGACCGAGCGACTGAACTGAACTGAAGAGTGTTGCATCTTCAGGCCTTTATTTTCCCAATCTGCAAAGTGGGCGTAAAAAAAGTGATGATCCCTTAATTCCCTTCCTGAAAGGTATAAGGACAAGCTTGTGAGAACTCAAAACTTGTCACAGGATTCATAGTTCCTGCTGTTCCATGGTCATCTTTGCTAATACAAGGAAATGATAAAGCTTATTGGTGTGAAGTAGTGCAGCATTCAAGAGTATTTGTGGGTTTTTGTTTTGTTTTGAATTGTATTTGCAGCAATAGCAACAATTTCTTGATTCCATCTTGCAGAAAAATCAGTTAGCATCTTTCTAACACTTGCTGGCAGGGGAGGAGAAAGAAGGGTGTGGAGATAGTCTTCAGCCACTGTTTCAGTCACAGCAGATGACGTTTGAAGTGACTGGCGCATTTCTTGTAGGTAACAGAATTGATGCTCTTGGGCCCAATGATGTTCAACATAAATGTATCAGGATATCCAGCTGACTTAATACACAGCTGAACTCCTGGTCTGCCCTCTAGAAACGACTCCTCACGGTATCTTTTCCATCTCAGTTTCTTGAACTCCATGCTTCTAGTTGCTCAAGGAGAAAACCTTGAGGGTCTTCTTTGTCTCACATCTCTCTTATAGTCTGCGTTTAAGGTGTCAGCAAGTTTTCCTAGCTCTACATCGCAGTATACCCAGAATCCCAGGATTTCTCAATGTCGCTACTCCCGCCACTCTGGCTAAGGCAGCTGCCATGATCTGGAAATAACCTGGGAGGTCTCCCTGCCTTCACCTGTAGCCTTCATCAGTCTGTTCTCAACAGGCAGTCAGAGACAGTCTGTGAAACCGTGAATCAGATCCTGTGACTCCTCTGCTGCAAACCCCCCGCCCCATGGTTTCCAGATGACACCAAGTGAAAGTCAGGTTATTATCCATGGTCTACATGGTCTAGCCCCCTACCTCGGTGTGGCCTGTTACCCTCTCTGAGCTCACCTTATTAGATTTTTCATTTATTCCATCCACTCCAGCCATATGGGCTCCTTTCTGTTCTGTGGAAGCTCCTCCAGGGTGTTCCTGGCCCACAGCTTGCCCTGGCCACCTCTTCTGGAATACTCTTCTTCAGATATCTGTGTGGCTCAGTTCTCAAGTCTTCTCAGGGAGGCCTTTCCCAGCCACTCGACCCCTAAATCCCAGACCCTCTCCTCATACTTACTATTCTTCTATGCTTTGTTTTTCCACCTTTTCAGTATTGAACATACTTTATATTTGTGCTTATTACCCTGGTTATTGTCTGTCTCCTTTACTAGAATGTAAGCTTCATGAGGCTAAGGGTTTTTGCTTTTATGTTTGGTACTGTATCCCCATGTGCTAAAGCAATGCTAACCAGGTAGTAGGCACTCAATAAATTTTATTTTGGAAGCACAATTAGTAGATAGATAGATAGATAGATAGGGGCCTTAATAGTAGGTTGTGTATACTGTCATACATTCTTAGGAATGTCAGACATACTTAAAATAGGCACTTGCAATACCTATTCTGTGCTAGATACTATACTTTGCACTTTCCATCTCTTATTTAAATTAATCCTCAAAATGCTTTGAAAGAGGTGTGGTGTTTATTGCTACTTTACAAATGAGGAAACACTCAGAGAGGCTTCAGAACAGGTCCCACCCTGATGGAGCCATGATTCAAGCCCAGTTCAGTCATGTTTCAGGACTTCTCATCATTGTGCTATAACGGTCTGGATTATACCAACTCCAAGGTTAAAAAGCAAAACAGGGAAACATAGCTCCTTTGTGATCTCCTTTATGCTAATTGCCAGGCCTTTTATTTTTTATTTTTATTTAAGATTTATTTATCTCAAATAAATGAGATCTCAGTGTCAAGAAGAACAAGAAAGAAAAAGATCATGAAAAATTCCCCAGCATCTTAAAATCATCTGCCTCCTGAGGTCTCATGACTGCAACATCATGAAGATGTGAATGGCACTGACTTTGAACCTGGAGATGAAAGTGATGCTGTAGATCAGCCGCCACATGCACTGTCGGCCTTGGGCCAGCAAGCCCCCTGACCTCTCTGCACCTCAAGTTCCTTGGCTGTAAAAGGCAAGACTCGGGAATGTGACTCGTCAGGTCCTCCCACTTGATATTCTGGCCTATGAGACTCATGGCCTTTCTTTCATCGCTGTGGGAGTAGTATGGCAGAGTCAGGGTGGACCATCACACTCTGTGCAAGGCTATTTATTTGCCTTCTCTGCTTTAGGGAAGGACTTCTGCTCATTGGAGGAGCTCTTCAAAAGGCCCTGATCTCTAAGGAGAAGTGACATAGTGTGATGCAGTGACTCAGTTCGTGCATTCCTCATCCTCCAGCATGCCCATCCATTCTGCTTATTAGAGTCAACACTGGATGGGATTTAGAGGATCGGCTGCTGTTTTGGCCTTTATTTATTGACATCCTAAGTCTCCTTAAATCCTTTCTGGAACAAATCAAGGGATAAGGTGTAAATAACTGTAATACAGCTGAACCGTGTGACCTTCAGTAAGCTATTTACCTTCTCTGGGCTGTGTTTGCTCCTCTGAAAAATGGGAGAAAAGGTTCCCCGGCTCCTAGCACACTGAAAAATTGTTTTACGGGCCATGAAACTCATGCCACTCAAACCCCCACTCATGCCATCCGCCAGTGAAATTGAAATGAAAACACTGCCAACACACAATTGCCTGTATGACCTTCCCCAATTTCTTTGTTAATTTCAGAACAGGTAGGGTCAAAGAGGTTTGGTTTTTTTTTTTTTTTTTCTTTTATGTCCAACCTAAATCCTCTTTCCTAAAGCAAACGTGTTATAGGAGGACTGGCAAGGTTCCCCTCATGCAGTGAAGCACTTTAGAAATGTGGGCTTTGAATATTAATAGGAATATGACCACGTGGTCATTTGTGAGCTTGGCAGAGTCCGTCGTCCACATACGCTTCTGCATGCCAGCATGAGCATGTGCTTGTTCATGCCAGTGTGTGTGTGATGAAGCGTACAAGTGTGTACAGAAGTGAGGGTAAACAGATCTTTGAGTCACAGGGGCCAGCCCCTCCGGGCAGGCTTTATCTTCCTTTTGGTTGCCATGACAACAGCAAGGGCCTCTGCATCAGTAAACAAGGCTCCTTGCTTGGACTGAACCTGGAGGAGGGGTCTGGAGCTAGAAGCCAGAACTGAGAGCCATGTAGTCATCCGGTAGAGTGTTGTTAGAGCAGACCTACCAGAACATCTTCCCCATTAGGTGAAGACAGAGATGCCTGTCCAGATACCCTGAGACTCTGAGGTGACATAACGTGGGCAGGAATTTCCAGCTGGAGCAAGGCTTCAGTGAAGCTCACTCTAACCCCCAGCAGTTAGTCATCTCACCGAGAATTCTAGCAATGTGAAAGGCCAAAGTCCCTCCCATCCCCCTGTGGATCCATACCAATCACTTTAGTTTATTAATAGGCAGAAGAGCCGCTGTGTGAATTATCTGGGGCTCCTCTGTAAGTCTAGAAGTTCATCAAATAGAAATCAATTTAATATTAACCTAAATATGACTTCACATACCTCCTAGTCACATATGATAAACACATGGATAAACACACCTCGTCTGAGATTATCTTTATCATTCTTCCACTTTAATCATGAATAATATGTAATTGGCTATGTATGAATAGTTGATTTGTACAAATTATGCCTCTCATATAAACTGCTAAAAAACAAAAGCAGTCACAGTGTAAATTTACTAACTTGGATGTAAGAAGAAAAGTGTACTTAACCATGCAGTGTGGTGAGATCAGCCTACTCCCTAGTTCCAGTAGCTGAAGTTTAGAAACCCAAACCTCGCATGCACATGTGACAACCAGAATAGAGGCTCAGCTCTGCTCCTCTTCACACCATCCTCCCTCTATGTGGTAACTGTAGGTTATCTTCCCAGGGGAAAGAAAAAGACAACCAAATGTTATGAGTAACAGAATTAGTTAAGAAGTATTCCAATGAAATGTGATAGATTATCCCCCCCCACCACCAGTTTTATTGTGATATAATTGACATATAACACTGCATTAGTTTAAGATGTATAAAATGCTTTGGTATTTGTAGGTATTGTAAAATGATCACCACAATAGGTTTAGTTAACATCCATCGCATCACATGGATTTTTTTGTTATGATGAGAACTTTCAAGATTTACTCTCTTAGCAACTTTAAAGTATGCACAATACTGTTAACTGTTGTCTCTGTGCTATGTGTTACATCTTCAGAACTTGCTTATCTTATAACTGGAAATGGGTACCTACTGACCCCCTTCACCCGTTTCCCCCAGCCCCTACCCCCACCTCTGGCAACCACCGAAATATTCTGTTTCTGAGTTGTTTTTTTTAAGTTACACATATAAATGAGATCATAAAGTACTTGGCTTTCTCTGTCTGACACATTTTACTTAGCATAATGCCTTCAAGGTCCATCTATACTGTCCCAAATGGCAGGATTTCCTTCTTTATCATGGCTGCATAATATCCTGTGGTGTCTCTGTGTGTGCACGTGTACATAGATGGAGATTTCGATTGTTTCCCTGTTCTAGCTGTTATAAATAATGCTGCAATAAACATGGGATACAGAATCTCTTTGAGAGAATAATTTCAATTCCTTTGAATATATACCCAGAAGAGGTATTGCTAAACCATATGGTAATTCTATTTTCAATATTTTGAGGAACCTTCGTGCTGTTTTCCGTAGTGGCTGCACGAATTTATATTTGTGCGAATAGTGCAAAAGGGTTCCATTTTCTCCACATTCTCCCCAGCAGTTGTCTCTCATCTTTTTGAGAAGAACTCTTGTAACACGTGTAGTTTTGATTTGCATTTCCCCGATGATTAGTAATATTGAGTACCTTTTCATGTACCTGTTGGTCATTTGTATGTCTTCTTTGGAAAAAATTTAGTTCTCCTGCGTATTTTAGTTCCTCTGCGTATTTTATAATGGTTTTGTTTTTGTTTTGCTACTGAATTATGTGAGTTCTTGATATATTTTGACTATTAACCCCTTATCAGATATATGGTTTGCACATATTTTCTTCGTTTCCATAGGTTGCCTTTTCATTCCGTAGCTTGCCATCTCATTGAATTTTTATCATTTTACAATCTCTTGCAAGAATCCGTTCAGGACTCTCAGACTAAAACATATTAATTCCTACTCTGGTTATGAGCAGAGCTTATTTTGTGTTTTTCTAATGTCAGCCTTGTCTGAAGAGGAAGCTGAGACAGAGAGGTTTACTGCTCAGTTTTTTAGCACCAGCGGTTACTGGAGTACCTCGCTGCAAGAGTAGACTTGGTTGTATTTATGCTGCATCACGTGGGGGTTTATTTTTGTTTGCCTGGTTTGAAATTCTGAAGTCTAGATGCATCCTAGTCTGAATTCTGTTACATCTAGGGCACAGAAACACTGGATGGAGCAAATGAAAAGGAGCTGATTACCCATCCTCTTTCCTTGAACCGTAGGTTAATGCCAGGTGGACTTATGGGACATGAACACTCTTCTCATGTCAGATTTTCTCCTTTGGAACTTCCTGTGGCTTAATCCAAAGAAACTGGATAAAATGAGATATTCATAGGGCCATTCCTTGAGGCAGATTTCATTAAGAAGTTTGGCAGTGGATGGCTAAGTAAGGTAACAGCCATATGTTTTATCTTTGCAAAAGCATCATCATCTGAATAACTCCAGGATAATCCTCTATGAAGAGGAGAGAGTATTCAGGTCCTCAGGGAAGAGAGGAACCAGAAGGAGGAACACACGTCCCTTTCCTCAGTCTGGCTACATATATGCTCATGAGATTGGCAAGCGTGTTGTATCTAAGGTTAGAAGAATCACTTATTTTGGGCAGGTAATGGAGCTAAATCCTGTTTGTCCCTGCTTTCTCCAGAATGCAATATACATATAAATGGTGACTAGGATACACAAATTCAAGCAGTGCCTCATTAACATGACTAATGCTACAAGTTTTATAATAGGTCCTTATTAACCCAACACAGAACAACGGAGTATATGCTGCTCTTTCAATTTAAAAGATAGTCTTTTTAAAAACACAAAATTTTGTTTTTATGTCTTTATTTTCCTCAACCTCTGGCTGAAGAATAAATCCCTTTTGTGGGTTTTAAATGTGACTGCTAGACACATGGAAGACAGCTCAGGCCTTGTAGAAACAGCACTTAATCTGGAATCAAAAGACGTTCGTTTAAATTTCGGCTCTGTCTCCTGCTAACTTGGTCATTTTGAGCAAGTAACCTTTCTGATTCTCCCAGGGTTTCCGCAAATCTACGTGAAATAATTTACATGAAAGTAATTTAGAAAATGAGACTTTTACAAATGTGGCTTATGAACATTAGCTGTCCTTAATATTTTATTTTTGTAATCTGTGGTATCAGCTATAATACTCGGCTGTGGATTAAACTTCCCAGGTCCTTGTTGGAATGTGGTGTGACTCCGACTCTACTTGGCCTCATGGAACCTTCAGACCTGTCAGAGAGAGAAGCCTTGGCACAAACACTGGGGCAGCAAGGGAGGAGTGGGAAGTATCATGAACAATATGGTGCCACACTTTGTGCCCTGGGCTCCCAACTGAAAAACAAAACAAGCTGATTGATAAACATCATACAGAAGGCCTCCAAACACAGCCCTTCTTCCCCTCCACTGACGTGCAGAGAGCTGCTTAGAAAGTTTCCCTGTTGGTGCACACTCTGTTTCTTTTAGCCAAGAGGCTTCTTAAAAAGTCCAAGCCAGATTTGTTGGGCTCTGGGCCTGTAGGATGCCAGGTGGGAGGGTGGGAGGAAACGGGGGCCTACAGTGGCAGAGGAGAGCAGGGAAACCAGCTGGTGAGACTGGAGCCAGGAAACTTCCAAAGATAAAGAGAGATGAGGCTGGGATGACTTGCCTCTCCTACCGGAAATGAAGCCACGTGGTCCTTCTGGGGCTTGGGTAGAGGTGACACGCTGCACACTGCATAGGCTAATGCTGCAGAGATTTTAGTGGAGCCAAACAAACATAGAGGTGGCCGTGTCCAGGAGTTACCTGGCAACTGCTCTGTTCTTGTTAGTTCACCTGGCTCTGCTTGGGTCCGTGCAGAGATGCTACGTCCCTTCATTTAAGCCTTTGGAATTCAGGGCAGATCTATCAGTATGGTTTTCAAGTCAGCCTAGATATTGTAATTTAAAAAAAATCTATTAAACAAGTACCACACACCAGGCCTAGTCTAGTCCTGGAGGATGCAAAGTTGAGTAAGACAGAATGTTTCCACAAAAAGCTCACAGAGAGGGGGAGAGACAGTCACACGTATAGCTCGCCGCCATAGACGTCTGGCTGTAAGATGAGCTATGAAGAGACAGGGAGAAAGTATAGAGCAGAGGTCAGAGGACGTGTGGCAAGGGAGAGGGGCAAGCTAAACATCAGAGGTGACATTTCAACCTGGCCTTGAAGGATTTTAACAGACTCAGACAGGTAAGTCTGGGTTCTAGGCCAGTGTGAATTAAACCTTTAGATCCCTCACTGCTCTTTCAGGAACCGTGGGAAGTGTGCTGTGGCTGGAGCTTGGCTGGAGTGGGGCTGCAGGTCGGCACGAGGTAGATCGGATTGATGGGGGGTGAGGTTTGAAAGAAAGGACCATGAAGGACTTTGAAAGGTCTGTTAGGTATTTAGCAGCAGGTGGAGCAGATGTGAAGGAAAAGATAGAAGAGGGAATGTATAGGATCTGAGGGTCATGGTTCTTCTTAGTGGCACTGTGTCTTAGGACACTTGCCCTTTCAAATGACCACTTAACGCCCGTTAGATTCAGTTTTCTGAGCTGGAAAATGGAGATGTTGGTAATAATGCAGATGCTAAAGGATTATCGTGTTTCTCTGCTCATAGCTCACGTATGTATGTGTGTGCTCAGTTGTGTCCAACTCTTTGCGACCCCATGAACTGTAGCCCATCAAGCACCCCGGTCCATGGGATTCTCCAGGCAAGAATACTGGAGTGGGTTGCCATTGCCTCCTCCAGGGGATCTTCCTGACCCAGGGACTGAAGCCATGTCTCCTGTACTGGCAGGCGGGCTCTTTACCACTGAGCCACCTGGAAAGCCCCATAGTGTGCTTAAATTCTCCTGTTTCAAGGTCTTGCTCAAAATACTGCATCCTGCTAAACCCTCCTGAATTCCCTTAGAGCATAGTTGAAAAATGAAGGCACACACATATGAAAAGGTAAAAAGCTGCATATAAATATGCCATTGGGCTGGGCAGATATGTGGGGAAGCTGGGCTCTTAGAGCAGAGAGGCCTAGGGTTCTAAACCTGGCTCCATCTCTTACTTAAACTTGAATGAGTTGTTTAACTTTTATGTTGAGGCTGAAAATACCTGTTTTGCTGCCTTCTCATTTTGGTTGCAAAGATTAAATGTCTGAAATGGATGAAGGTACTTGGAAATTAGAAAGTGCTCCTCCAATGGCACTCAATGTGGTTGTTATTTTAGGTTTGGACATAGTAAGATCCAGTGCATATTTTAGAAAGATAATTCTAATTGCTGTGAGGTGGATGAAATGAAGGGAAGAGAGGCAGGTGGCCAAGAGACTAGGTACATGCTATTTCAGTAGTCCCGGCAGGAAAAGGTGAGGTCCTAGACCAAGGCAGCAAGAATGAAGAGGGAGGGTGGATCCAAGTGCCATTTTGAAGATAGAACCAACAGAACGATGACAGGGATAGAAAGACTAAGAACCAAAGGTAAGAACTTTGGTAGATGGTAACACCATGAACCAAGATAGCTCCTTGTTGCTTTCTTACTTGCTGAAATCCAAAAGAGGAGGTGGAAAAAAGAGGTGCTCCAGGGCTTAAATTCTGTTACCCTGACTCTCACTGAAAGTGTGAAAGAAAGTGAAGTCTTTCAGTCATGTCCTACTCTTTGCGACCCCATGGACTGTAGCCTACCACTCTCCTCCATCCATGGGATTTTCCAGGCAAGAGAACTGGAGTGGGTTGCCATTTTCTCCTCCAAAGGATCTTCCTGACCCAGGGATCAAACCCAGGTCTCCTACATTGTAGGCAGACGCTTTACCATCTGAGCCACCAAGGAAGTCTGACTGTCTCAGTTCCTAGTCAACTCTTCCTTCCCCCAAGACACCCTTGGTAGAACCCACTGAACCTGACACCAAGTCCAGGAGAATTTCTTCTTCTAGTCTGCCTTGTCCGGTGTCTTTAGCCTGATTGTGACCTCTGTAAGGTGCCTGTGCCCAAGGAATCCCCTCTGTCTTGGAAGGAGAGGCCAGATCAAGCACGAACTGGTATCCCCCTGCCTCACGGTAGACTGGCACCTCTCCCTCTCCTGCACTGGGGCTGGGGCATGTCCCTTAGCCCCTGGTTCCCCTCCTCCTCCCTGGACATGAGGGAGTAGGTAGCAGGACCCCCAGTGGGTGCTGAGCTCTGTTATCTTCAGGTTGCTGCTCTTTGTTGATGGAGAGCCTGAGAATAAGTGGAACAGCCTTCAGGGGAGTAGGAGAGTGCATGAGCCGTGGCTGGGAGGCACTGTGCTAGCAAGGGGTGTTCTGGCTGGACAGGTGTTTGATGATGAGAAGGGCATTGGTGCGAATGTGGCATCTGGAGGGGCCTACTAGCCAGTGACTATTTCATGATCCCCATTTGCTCACTCATCGAATCTCACCATCTTCCTCTCTGCCAGGGAGTCCTCATTCCTCTTCTCTCTTCTTTTTCCCATGGGTCTTTAGTGGGTTGTTTTGTTTTAATTGTCTTTTGCCGCAGAGTGGCTCTGTCCCCTGTTAGGGGCTGTGTCTTCCGTCTGACCCTTATGCTGGTTTTATCCCCCTGTCTTGTTTTCCCCTCCACCCCACCCCATCCTCCCACTTTCTTCTGGAGCTGTGTGCCCTCTCCTTTCTTATTCAACCTTGACCAGCCATCATCAAACAGCATTTCAACCCTTCAAGGCATCAGTGTCATGGTCTTCAGTGGCAGCACATACTAAGCACCAAGCTCAGTGGGTCAGGCCACCAGCTTGATGGGTAGCGTTCAGATCCCAGTAAGTGACAAGTGACCCCCCCTCCCCTAAGCCTTGGTTTCCCTATCTGTTAAATAGGGTTTTAATAGTGCTTACATCATGGGGTGATTGTGAAGATCAAATGAATTAATGGATATGAAAAACTTCATATAGGACTGGCACATAATCATCAATCAACAGACAGTAGTCACTGTTGTTATTAAAAGCATAAAGGATAGTTTGACCCCTCAGAGGGTTGAGTTTCTGTTGTAGCCAGAGCCACATAATATATAGCATTCTGGAACCTAGCTTGTCCCATTACTAAGTCAGTAGCTTTCAAAACAGAGCAAGCAGATGAGATCAGGCACTTTGCTATACAGCAAAAAACATTGTAAAGCAACCATATTCCAGTAAAATTTAAAAACCAAATCTCACCTTTATAAGTACAAAAAAGGAAATTAATGCAAATGTTATTAATTTCAGCTTTTTAAAATAGTATTCTAGTATGTTTCTTTCCAAGAACCTGATATACGTATAGTACAAGTTTTATATGCATGATTGTTATTTTCTAATTTCTATTTAATTTTTTTCTTTGATGGATTTCTTAATGGTGTATTCATTCATTTCCAAATATATGAGTGTTTTCTAGCTGTCTTTTGGTTATATTGATTTCTAGCTTTATTGCATTTTATTTCAAGAAGATAATTTATATTGAAAAAAAAAAAGAGAAAAACAGAGCAAGCAGAAAGTTTTAGTGCTGACTGAAATGAAACTGATCCAAGAAGACTTCCTGCAAGAGGCTGAACGAAGTTCATTTCTGTACAACATTTTAAGATTATAGTTGCAGGCAGGGACAAAGGGAATGGGGTCTACACAGTGCCTGCTCAAACACTGTCTCACCTGCTTGCTTCACTCTTTCTTTTGATCATGGCACTGCCCAAACCTAGTGAATCTTATCTGCTTTGTCTGCAGGGAATTTGCCAAAGAGAGAGAGAGAGTGGAGAACCGGAGAGCCTTCATGAAACTGCGGCGCCAGCAGCAGATCGAGCGTGAGCTTAACGGGTACCGCGCCTGGATAGACAAAGCAGGTAAGACCTGGGGGCTGGAGGAGGCTGCTGATGGGCTGCACAGACATCCGGAACCTACCCAGTACCCATTCCCAGTACTTCTGCTCAAAGGGCCAGTCTAAAACAGGGCAGAGAGAAGCTGGAAATGACTCGTTGGCTTTCGGGGTTCCCAACTGGTCCCATTTTCTCCCTTTGAAGTCTTGTTCTTCTACCAAACATCTTTCAGGAGACAGATATTTTAGCAAGGTGAACTGAGTAAAAGTTCGCATAACCGAGTGCGTGAGCTAAGTTTGGGCTGATGCCATTTCACACACTACCGTTACTACTAACAATAGTCCGTTCAGTCCACAGATATTTATTGAGAGCGTACTTTGTGCCAAGTCCTGTTCTAGGCATTTGTGGTACAGCAGTGAGCCAGAGCTCTACTCTTGTGGAGCTCAGTTACCCTATAGCTGGGAAGGCAGTGATGAACAAAATAAGGAATAATTTTTCATAGGGTAATAAGTACAATGAAGCGCTTTCCTGGTGGCTTAGATGGTAAAGAATCCACCAGCAATGCAGGAGACCTGGGTTCAATCCCTTAGCTGGGAAGATCCCCTGAAGAAGGAAATGGCTACCCACTCCAGTATCCTTGCCTGGGAAATCCCCTGAATAGAGGCACCTGGCAGCTACATACAGTCCATGGGGTCACAAGAGTTGGATACGACTGAGTGACAAAAGTTTCCACTTTCAAGTACAATGAAAACAGATCAAGATAGGGTTAGGGGTTTAGGGTGAGTTTCAGTTTTAAATGGAGAGTCAGGGTAGACCTGTTTGGGGAGGGATGTGAAGGAGATGAGAGGGTGAGCCACAGGGAGCCCTGAAGGAAGCATACCCAGTGTCCTGGCTGTAATGTGGGAGGAGACCCAGAGGGCTCCAGAAACTGCCTGAGGTGTGAGCAGTGGAGGGTAGGAGCTGGGATGAAGGCATTCTCATGGTGGGAGCAGGCGGCAGAGCCTGTAGGACCTTTACCGGTCCTTGTAAAGTTCAGAGCTTTCCTGCGACTCAAGTGAGAGCCACAGGGGGATCTTGAGCAGAGAAGGGACATGCTCTGTTTAAGATGTGGTTGCTGCATTGAGAACAGACAGTAGGAAGACCCAGGCCTGAGCAGGGAGACCGATAGTGAGACTACTGCAGTAGGGCAGCTAAGAGATGATGCTGAGAACTGGTTTTCCCTGTTACTTGCTGTCATCAGCTCCTTGCTCATGGCTCAGCCTTGGGAATAATTGTTGCCCAGCCCTGAGGAAAGGTCCAGGTTTATCCTGATTTTATGAACCCACAGAGAGCCTCCAAACTCAAGAGTGACTGCGGCTCTGCTGTTTATGAGGGGCGTCAATCACCCCATATCTGTCAGTAAAGAGGATACATTTGCTTTCCTTATTATTTTAAAAGTTGCATTGCATTGGTGTTATATATCTTCATTTTCTTACTGAACAAAGAGTACATTTTTTTTTAATTAAAAAAAAAAAAGCGTGACAGTCAGCGTCTTTGCTCTGTTCCTGATAGAAAAGCAGAGCACAAAGAGATCTCTCGGGAAGAATTTGGAATAGGATTGGGTACTTAGTGGCCTGACCCTTATTCTTCTCTAAGCTTTGGAATGATGGATGTTATGACTCCTGTTCTGACCACAACACACGCAGGCTGTCTCAGCTCAGGAGTCGACATTTGATCATCTGTCTGGTGAGAGAGCAAGTATGATGCGAAGTGCCATGCCAAAGCCAAATAAAAGCCACTCTTCATTTGGGACTATCTGCAGTTCTTTGCTGCTTCTGGAAGCAAGAGCCATGGAGTGGTGACTGTACTCCCATTTCATCCTTGCTCCTCTGAGACTCTTGTGTGGACATGGACTTGAATCTTCTCTCCCTCTTCTGGGAACAGTAACTCAACAGATTTGCCTCCAGGCCAGCCTGGCAGCTTAAACCTCCCAACTGCCCTTGGCTTCCTGGGCAAGGGAGCCATCTGACAGACCACCCTAGTGAGCAGGCTGGCAGCAAACCCCAAAGAGAACCCTCCACGCCCTTCTCACAGCCCCCTTCAGGGTCAGGGGGCTCAGGATATTGCTCTTTGCAGCTCTGCTTTTCAAAATAATGCAGAATTCCAAGGCTCCACTTTATTCCAGTTGGCAAAGCCTGCTCTCTTCTCCTTCTAAGAAAAAAAGACGCACTGCGACGTCAAATTGTGCTTCCTGGCCCTTTCCTTTACAAATGGAGCGTGAGTGATTCAGAGACATATGGGTTACGTTTCCCTGGAAAGACACTCGCAAGTTCCAAAGTGAACTTGGCAAAAGACATTGGGGGAGGGGTGGTGCCAGCCTATCAGGAGCCCTCGAGCGCTCCCCAGAGGTACTCAATGGCACCATCCACCCTCCTCCTGCCTCGGGGGTCCTTGAATCTGCCCACCCAAAAGCCCCAGACACTGCGCAGAGTGAAAAAGACTCTCTGGCTGAGGTCATTCATGTGGCTATGAGGTATTTAACAAGCACCTAATTTTAAAAAGATGGCCTCCAAAAGCCAGTGCTGTCAGTGACTTTCAAACCTTCTGTGTGCACATCAAGGAGCATCCCACCAATAACACTTAACCTGTTAACTTAGTTTTGCCAGAGGGCTGTACTTAAAAAAGAAGACTAAATGTTATGACTTTATAATGGCCACCCTGCATGGTACGTTCCGAGCCTCATCATGTTCCCCTCCCTGGGAAATACATTACATACTCTCAGTTTTATATGCAGGTGGAATTATGGTAATAACTTTACCCTTTTATGCTTGTCTTTGTACTTGTTAGAAGTGCTTAAATTAAACCATTGCTTAATAGAACTGCTGCAGGCTTATCCCCAGCAGCTGGGATCTTAGGGAATGATTGCTGGCACTTCCAGCTCCCCTCGCTTATGGCTGAGATAGGAGCGGGGATCAAAAACTCATCCACACCACTCTCAATACGGGGCTCAGAATCCCACTATTTGTGCGACAGAAGGTCTGTTTTGTTGATACATTTGAGGGATGTTGTTCTTGTTGTTCGGTCACTAAGTCGTGCCCAACTCTTTGCAACCCTATGGACTGCAGCACACCAGGCTTTGCTGTCCTCCATTATCTCCTGGAGTTTGCTCAAATTCATGTCCATTGAGTCAATGATACCATCCAACCATCTCATCTCCCCTTTCTCCTGCCTTCCATCTTTCCAAGCATCAGGGTCTTTTCCAATGAGTCGGCTCTTTGCATCAGGTGGCCAAAGTGCTGGAGCTTCAGCATTAGTCCTTCCAATGTATATTCAGGGTTGATGTCCTTTAGGATTGACTGGTTTGATCTTCTTGCAGTCCAAAAGACTCTTGAGTCTTCTCCAGCACCACAGTTCAAAAGCATCAGTTCTTCTGCACTCAGCCTTCATTGTGGTCCAACTCTCACATCCATACATGACTCCTGGAAAAACCATGGCTTTAACTATATGGACCTTTGTTGGCAAAGTGATGTCTCTGCTTTTTAATATGCTGTCTAGGTTTGTCACAGCTTTTCTTTCAAGGACCAAGAGTTTTTAATTTCATGGCTGCAGTCACTATCTTCAGTGATTTTGGAGCCCAAGAAAATAAAGTCTGTCACTGTTTCCATTTTTTTCCCTATCTATTTGTCATGATGGGAGCAGTTCCCGTGATCTTAGTTTTTTGAATGTTGAGTTTTAAGCCAGCTGTTTTGCTCTCCTCTTTCACCTTCTTCAAGAGGCTCTTTAGTTTATCTTTGCTTTCTGCTATTAGAGTGGTGTTATCTGCATATCTGAGGTTATGGTATTTCTCTTAGCAATCTTGATTCCAGCCTGTGCTTCATCCAGCCCGGCATTTCACATGATGTACTCTGCATAGAAGTTAAATAAGCAGGGGGACAGTACACAGCTTTGATGTACTGCTTTCCCAATTTGGAACCAGTTCATTGTTCCATGTCCAGTTTTAACTGTTGCTTTTTGTCCTGCCTATAGGTTTCTCAGGAGACAGTAAGGTGGTTTGGTATTACCATCTCTTTAAGAATTTTCCAGTTTGTTGTGATCCACACAGTCAAAGGTTTTAATGTATTCAGTGAAGCAGAGGTAGCTGTTTTTCTGGAATTCCCTTGCTTTTTCTGTGATCCAATGAATGTTGGCAACCTGATCTCTGGTTCCTCTGCCTTTTCTAAATTCAGCATGTACATCTGGAAGTTCTCAGTTCAAGTACTGCTAAAGCCTAGCTTGAAGGATTTTGAGCATTACCTTGCTAACAAGAGAAATGAGTGTAATTGTATGGTAGTTTGAATATTCTTTGACATTCCCTTTCTTTGGTATTGGAATGAAAGCTGATCTTTTCCAGTCTTATGGCTGCTGTTGAGTTTTCAAAATTTGCTGGCATATTGAGTACAGTATTTTAACAGCATCATCTTTTATGGTTTGAAATAACTCATGCCAGAATTCCATCACCTCCACTAGCTTTGTTCATAGTAATGGTTCCTATGGCCCACTTCACTTCACATTCTAGGATGTTTGACTCTAGATGAGTGACCATACCATCATGGTTATCCAGGTCATTAAGGCCTTTTTTGTGTATTCTTGCCACCTCTTCTTAATCTCTTCTGCTTCTATTAGGTCTTGTAATTTTTGTCCTTTATTGTGCCTATCTTTGCAAGAAATGCAAAAAAGAAACTTCCCTTGGTATCTCCAGTTTTCTTGAAGAGATCCCTAGTCTTTCCCATTCTATTGTTTTCTTCTATTTCTTCTCATTGTTTGCTTAAGAAGGCTTTCTTATCTCTCCTTGCTATTCTCTGGAACTCTGCATTCAATTGGATATCTTTCTCTTTCTCCTTTGCCTTTTGCTTCTCTTCTTTAGTGAGGCATATTCTAATAAGTCTTGGCAGAAAATGGTGTCTCACCCATGATGACACCTCTGTGGAGCACAGGACTGCTCCTGGGGAGGTCAAGAGGGGAGTCCAGGGAACTGAGTGGTGGTTTTACAAGTGCCAACAACCAAATAATGCCATCCTGACGCCAACCAGCCCTTTCCCTCTCTATTACCAGTGGAGTATCCAGCCATTCAATTCAGTTCTGACACTAAACACCACCCAAAGTGAGTGCAGACCCCACAAGCGAAGGGCTCCACCGAATGTGCCTCTCTCTCCTTCACACACCAGCCACAGTAGGTCCCCAGGTGACCTGTACTTCTTCCTGGCTGAGGACAAGTTCAAAGGGTTCCAGATTTGCTAATTCATTAGCATGACTTACAGAACTCAGGAAAAAACTATCACCAGTTTATTACGAAGAATACAAGTCAGTAACAGCCAAATTCAAGAGATACACAGGGTATGACATAGGGGGTAGGGATAATGGGTGAACGACAGAGCTACACACACGTCCAGGCACGTCACCCTCCTAGCACCCTGATGGGCAACCTATCAGCAACCTGGGCCCCATCATATAGGGGTATGTTTTGGTTGATTTTTTAAAAACGACTTGTTTATTTGTTTTTGATTGTGCTGGGTCTTTGTTCCTGTGTTCGCGCTTTTTCTAGTTGCAGTGAGTGGCGGCTACTCGCGTTGTGGTGTGTGGGCTTCTCATAGCAGTGGCTTCTCTTGTTGAGGAGCACGGGCTCTAGTCTTTCGGGCTTCAGTAGTTGGGGCACATGGGCTTTAGTTACTCCATGACATGTGGAATCTTCCCCGACCAGGGATCGAACTTGTCCTGCATTGGCAGGCAGATTCCTGTCCACTGTACCACCAGAGAAGCCCCATGTAGGGTTTTAAATGGAGGTTTCCTTGTGTAGACCTGATTGATTGCATCATCGACCATTGGTGTCTGATAGTGTCAAGCCCCTCTCCCCTCCTGAAAGCTACAACCTTCTAATCATGTGGTGGTGTCTTTTGAGTGACCATCCCCCCTCCTTACACTATCTAGGCCTCTCCCTCTGTGAGTCATCTCATTAGCATACAAAAGACAGTGTGTCCCACGGGCTTTGGAAGCTCTGTGCCTGAATGGTGAACAAAAACCAAATATTTATAGTTTATTATGTCACAGGGACAGTTTCATGATGGGCTTAAGCCTCTTCAACTCAGGCTTTGCTCAATAAAGCAGGATGGACATGGTGGGGGGAGAAGAAGCAAGCCCACGAGCCTGCTCCTCTCTTTGAGGGGCGGTGAGCATCTTCCTACGGCCCTTCCTGAAAGAAGTAGGCTAGACCCCATAAACGTGGTCTCATCTTCTGAGTGAGGGGGAGGTGTTATGACCTGGGGGCTACTGCAAACAAGCAAAATTAAGGAACCTCCTGTTGCCAGAATAGCTTTAAGGAACCTGCATAAAAGAAAACAGAAATGGAAATTTTCATTTTTTTCAGTTTAGGAGGATTTTAGTTAAAAAGATCAACTCTCGCTCTCAGAGCTGTTTATTCTCCTAAACGGTGTATCAGACAAAGAGCTGAGTCTTAACCCATCACCCCCAGTGCCCCCTTCACCAAAGACCTTCCTTTCTGTTTTGATGCTTGTCTGTGACCCTTGATGTCTTTCTGATGCTGGTGCCTGCAACCAGCTCTGAACTCCACTCTCTCTCCACGTTGCCCTGGAGCCAGAGCTGTTCCTCAGGGATTTTCATCTCGCAAAATAAGTTGGCATTTACCCATAATTTACTAAACCATTTGTTTCCATATAGAGGAAGTCATGCTTGCTGAAGAAAACAAAAATGCTGGAACGTCAGCCTTAGAAGGTAAGGAAGTGCTCCAAGGCCTCATTGCTCTCTCATCTGCCCCCTCATCTGCGGCGGCTATGTGTCTTGATCAAAAGAGGAGAAAGAAAGAAAAGAGGGGTGCTTTGGGATTTGAAATGCGAGTCTCTCTGTCATAAAATCCCTCATGCTTTAAAAGGAAGGGAATTGAGTCATGAGTTTAAATGCTTTTTAAAGTGATGAAAATGAAATCCAAGAGTTGTTTTGTTCCAGGGCGTGTGATTGATAATGGGCAATGAAAAGGCCATCATACAACCAGTGGTTCAGAAACGGATCTTCTTTGACAGTTTGCGGGGGGCATCTTGGGACCACTTTCACTGGCAAGAAGTGACATTGTTTATGAAGAGCCAGAGCAAATAGATACAGGGTGCCTGTTTACCTACTGCGTTTAGAAGAGCTCCCGCAAGGAGTCAGGAGCCTTGTTGCATGGGATTCAAGAGCCTCGTGTGTCAGAGGCGCTGCTGAGCAGGGGAGCCGCATTTCTGTAGACGTTTGCCACTTCTCTCACCCTGATTCGGGTATTTAAAGGCAGGCGCCTGTGTCACAGGTGCCTCTAGGCCACAGTCCTGTTTTGACCAAACTGATCCGGTGGTTCTCATGTCCTCTCTCTGCCTCTCGCTTCCCTGGTGTAGTGCTTCGGAGGGCAACCATCAAAAGGAGCCGGACCGAGGCCATGGCACGGGACTCCAGCGATGAGCACTGCGTGGACATCTCCTCTGTGGGTGAGTGGAGGTTGTTGGATCATCTTTCACTGCTCTGAACCTCCCGTGAAAGGGAGCATCCTATCTTAGGAGAAACGCCACAAGGAGGAGGGGAGCCCAGAGAATCCAGAACTTTGGGATGTAATTAGGGAAAGGCACTGGAATCTAATCTCATCAACAGTGACTTAAAGAAGAAAAAAAAAAATGGACCAAGGGATAATGTTTATGTGAAACACGGGGTTTGGGGCCAAGAATCCAACCCAGATTCTTCAAGTGTGGCAGATGTATCTCTTCAGCGTGTGTATCCTCTCTCCTGGATGTGCTAATGAGCACCCACTTTGGGATATTGTTCACTGAGGAGGCCCATATGAGAAACTGCAATCATTTGCTTAATCATAGTAACATCTACCTACTTGCATCACCTGCTTCCATGTGATGCTTAAACAGATTCCCACTGACAACCCTATAACTTGCCTGCTGTTCCATCCGAGGTTCTCTTAGCCTGGCCGATGGCAGACTTTTCTTCTTCAGAAAAAAAGGGAAGGGTCTTGACTTCATCCTGAAAGGCAGAAGAGGCGTACAGAGCTCATCACTGCTTCAGGTTGCCAGGGGTAGAAAAATCACAAATGCAGCAGAATGATTCCAGTGCCTGAAGCATATTTAAAAAGAAAAGCTCAATCTGTTACAAACATAAACAGGATCCTATTAGAATTCAAGATACCGGCTGGATGCCTGCTATCCTGCCCCGGGGCATCCTTCCATTTCCTAGGACCAAGAGTGCCCAGAGGAAAAGCAGAATTCCCTGCTGCGCTGTGGAAACTCTTAGCTCGTAACATGGGGCTGCCCCAGGGTCTGCAACGGGGCAGTCCCCTAGCCCTGGGACCAGAGCTGCCCACCTGGACCTATGAATGCCCCTTTGTCATGGAGGGTGACCTCTTTTGCAGCCTCATTCTTCCTCCTCCCTTCTCCCTTGCTAGGCACACCTCTCGCCCGAGCCAGCATCAAGAGCGCCAAGGTGGACGGGGCCTCCTATTTCCGGCACAAGGAGCGACTTTTGCGGATCTCTATCCGCCACATGGTTAAGTCCCAGGTCTTCTACTGGATCGTGCTGAGCCTGGTGGCTCTCAACACCGCCTGTGTGGCCATTGTCCACCACAACCAGCCCCAGTGGCTCACCCACCTTCTCTGTAAGTGGATGCTGACTGCTGGCTCTCACGGCTGCCGCTCGATTGGTGTGTGAATGTCAAGAGAGCAAGGTGTCACGTGGGCTTGGCAGTGGTTCTGCCCGCCCAGAGTTCTGCCTCTCTGCCACGTTGTGGCCGAGGCCAGAGTTGTCTTCAGGGATTATCCCATGACTGTTTCCAGCTGTCATTCATTATTGAATCGGATAAATAAATCTTCAGTGATGAGTCAACAACATAGTGTTACACCTTGCATAATCCAGGGCCTTCACTTAGTGCCTTCAGGAGGCTCAGGGATTAGGGAGTCTTGGTCACCCAAGTCCTAGGGGCAAGTTCTTAGGGAAATGGATACTTTCAGCAGACCAGAAAGGAAACCTGTACAGGTCAGCCCTTGGTAAGGCTGCCCCAGGGTGCGGGTGAGTCTCCTGGAGGCTGTCACAGCTGGGTGTGTGAAGACTAAATCCAGCTCTTTCATCAAAGCCATGCTTAAGCCCTTTCTGTCTCCTGAAAGCCATCTGCCACATAAATGGCAGTGACAAACCCACCTGTCAGAAGAGAGCAGAGCTGACCTGTGGAGTGTGCTGGGACTCAGTCTGGGCCTGAGTGTGTTCAGACAAGGAGAGGTTTTGCCTGGCACTGACCTGGCCCGTGGTCACTGACTGTCCTGCCCGTGTGGGTCCCGCTGCTCTTGAGGGCTCCTCCGTAGGTGGTGGGGAGGGGTCGGGGAGGACAGGAACCCATGCCGTCCATGGAACCAATGCTTCTGCCTTTAATGCTTTCAGACTATGCAGAGTTTCTGTTTCTGGGGCTCTTCCTTCTAGAGATGTCCCTGAAGATGTACGGCATGGGGCCTCGCCTTTATTTTCACTCTTCCTTCAACTGCTTTGACTTTGGGGTAAGTGCCCTGGAGCCGCCCATCTTTCTGCCTGGGGTTGCTATGCTGTGGTTTGAGATAAGCACCTTGCTCCGGGGCTCAGCATGGAGCCTTGAAATCAGAATTTATTAAAGGAGGATAGATAGGATTAGCCAAAGGGAGGTCAGGAATGAGTGAACACTTGCCGTAGGAGGATTTGTTTGGGTTTTTGAAATGCTCTTTTATTTTTAATGTTTTTACTGAAATGTGTAACACGCACACCAGAGAGTAAACACTTCAGTGTATATAGCCCAGTAAATTTTACAAAGCTCCCCATAGCCAGAATTTTGAACTGCTTATTACCTTGGAGGAAGCCTGGGAGAGAAGAACAAAAGACTTGTTTCCGGAAAGTGGTTTGATCAAAACTGAGAAACAAATATATTTATTTTTTAGTTCAGTTTAAAATTGAGAAAATTATCTAGATACACCCTTAAACATTCATACTCATATGCACACACACCCTCTTATATTAGCAAGTCCCCACATAGACTTCACCCAGTGTCCACATTCCTAAATAATAATGACATATAAATGTGTGCATTATCAATGCTCTTCAAGGTGCTTTCACATGCATTTTTCTCCTCTGTCACTTTCAGTCCTGCCCACGATGTGAAGCATTGGGAATTAGGCTACCCATTTACACATGAGTCAACAGGGGACCTCGTGTGCAAGTTCACACAGCCAGCTAGCAGCAGAACTAGGTTGCAAAACTTTGGGTTCCTGAACCACCTCTCCTCCTGCCAAACCCACTTCTTTTTCTGCCAAATCTCCAGTTAGGTGCTAACGATTTTGAGCACTTGCCAACCTGCATTTTAACTTGGAACATATGCTTCTGGGTAGAGGCAATTTTCAGGCATAAGAACTAGTGAAAGACCATTTTTATCTTAGTTCCCTTATGTACATACTTTTCAGCATTGCTGCGAGGATTAAATTCTGTTATTTCTCCTAGTGCAATGTGGGGAATGTATTAGACCTTCAATAAACATATAATTAAAACATAAAACAAATTGAATGGCTAATTTGACATTGCTGCTTCCTATAGCAATCAGAGTCTATGCCATAATTAGTACCATCACATCCAGGTGTGTGGGGCCTGAGTGACTGAAAGGCATTTCATGCACAGGTGACTGAAATATTCTTGTTAGCACTAAATTCTAGGCCAGTGAGAGAATGTGGACCTTCTCAGAAGTTTTTCTATTGGAAAGCAACCTGTATTCATTTAAATTTGTTTTCTTGTTTGAGGACTGCTCTTTTGTCTGTCTGTTCAAGGTGTTTTAATAAGAACAGTACAGCTGTCAAATCTATGCAGAAGTGGTGAATGACTTGTAGTTTTCAGGAAAGACAGAGCAGTTGGTAAAACAATCTACAGTATGAAGGAGGAAGTTTAGCGAGGAGAGTGGGGAGAGAAGTGGTAGAGTCTCATTTTTCCTTGGCAGCCTTCACAAATAGGTGGTCCTGTTGGAGGTGGGCTTCCCTGGTGGCTCCACTGGTAAAGAATCCGCCTGCAGTGTGGGAGACCTGGGCTCAATCCCTGGATTAGGAAGATCCCCTGGAAAAGGGCACGGCTACCCACTCCAGTATTGTGGCCTGGGAAATTCCATGGACTGTATAGTTCACGGGGTTGCAAAGAGTCAGACAGGACTGAGCGACTTTTGAAGAAGATTGGAGGGAGGAAGAGTGGGGAGGGAAAGGTTTAACTTCAGAATAGCCCAATGAGAACTGTTGATTGAGGAATCCCTCCTCCCCCTCCCCCTCCTTCCCCCTTTGCCTTTTCTTCTCACTGTGGCTGGCTTTGGCTCTTTAGGTCACAGTGGGCAGCATCTTTGAAGTAGTCTGGGCCATCTTCAGACCTGGTACATCTTTCGGAATCAGTGTCCTGCGAGCTCTCCGGCTTCTAAGAATATTTAAAATAACCAAGTAAGTGATTAGAAGCTAGACTCTTCCCAACCACCCCTGGGCGTGGAAGCTCCTCTCTGCCACATTATATTGCGTTACATCCTCACCACAGGATCCCTTTCCTCACCCTACTTTCTACTCCACGCTTCAGCTTCTCTTCCGTCTCCAAAGACCAAACCCGGGAAAATGCCTGAGTGCCAGCTCCTGTGCCACCTCCCCAAGGGAAGCCACATTATTGCTCCATCTCTCCTTCCTACAAGTATACAGATGCAGCTTAACTCATAGGTCTCCAGGCAGATGCCCAACTGGGCCTGGGGGTAATTTGGTATCTGGTTCACTGCCATAACGCTGTCTGGGTTTTTGTAGGTATTGGGCATCCCTCCGGAATTTGGTGGTCTCCTTGATGAGTTCCATGAAGTCTATCATCAGTTTACTCTTCCTCCTTTTCCTCTTCATTGTTGTCTTTGCTCTGCTAGGAATGCAGCTGTTTGGGGGCAGGTAAGCACCAATGAAGTTTCCAGCCAAAGCAGCCTCAAAACCTCATCTTCATCCTGTGAGCTCTGGGGTCACCAGTTTGTTCACCATATTTCCATGTGTTTGTTCTTGTCCATGGCCCAAATCAACCATGCACCTTATGTGTGAAACGAATGTCTCTGTTTTTAATCCTTCCATACCATACGGGGTTCTTATTGAGGGGACCTCTCCCTTTGGAGCTGCCCCTGAAAGGAGCAGCTTGGGGTCTTGTGAGTCAAGATAAATCCAGATCCCATCACCAGTGCCCTTCAAGTGCACAGTTCCCGGTAGTAATCACTAAAACCATCTTCGTAAGTTACTGGAATGGGAGGAGAGTAGGGAAGACAGGGATGTGAAGAAAGGGGAAAGGGGTGATGAAAATGGCATAATTTTGGGAAGGGAAAACTTGGTGTGAGATTTTCATTTCATTCTCTCTGAATCTCCTTTTCAGGTTCAACTTTAATGATGGGACTCCTTCCGCAAACTTTGACACCTTCCCTGCAGCCATCATGACTGTATTCCAGGTATGAGGATGTTAAAAATGTTACTTGGGATCCCTTGGTGCACATCCTTCAAGGTGATGATGTTGTAAGAGAGTCCTCCCTTTCCTCTCCAGGCTCCTCTCAGACAGTACTTACTACTTTTGCTTATTGAGTAGTCATCACCACTGTAATTCCTAGGATTTCTATAGCTCTGTTAACGAATAATAAAAGAGCTCTGTTGTGATGATCTTGTTGGCCTTCTCCCTACATTTGTGAGTTTGCAAGAGATGTTAAGTCAAAGACATTCAGTAACATCACATTTCTGGTTTTATGAAATTTGAAGTACTTTCTAACTTACATGTCCATTTAATGAAGAATCTTTTCCACCCCCATCCAATCCTTTTTTCTTTTTTTTTTAATCATGGGAGGAAACTTAAAACTGGTGATGCTTAAGAGCTAAAGGAGAACTCTATTTAGCCAGAATATGAGACTGAACCAGAACTCAGTTTTCTGGAACTGGAGCCCTTGAGGCTCTTTCCAGCAGTGCTGCTGCCTCAGGAGCTGTATCTTGGCAGCTCCAGAAGATGATCCATCAGTGCCTGAACCACCTGATCTGTGTGTTTCCCGTAGGCTTGGCAAAGCTGAGGTGTGGGATGGGAGACCGGAGATTCTACGTTTTGAGGAATAGAACTTTTCCTTTTGATATTCTGCTTCCATTTTCAATGGCTAAAATTCTCTTACATATCAGAAGGCAATTGAGGATTATTCATGGGTGTGACTTTTTTCCTCCCTGACAAGAGGGTAAATGGAAAACACCCTGACTCAGAATTTTCCCCTTTCCATTGACCCCATTTTCTCATCCAACCCAGGGCTCTAATTTGCCTGTTGTGTGCTTTGCGTAGATCCTGACGGGTGAGGACTGGAATGAGGTGATGTACAACGGGATCCGCTCCCAGGGTGGGGTCAGCTCGGGTATGTGGTCTGCAATCTACTTCATTGTGCTCACCTTGTTTGGAAACTGTATCCTTTTTAAAATGCTTCTCTATTCTGCTGGCCTAGACCAGCATGTGAGGAGGAGGAGGAGGTGGTGGTGGTGGTGATGCTGGTGATAGTAGAGGGCGGGTAGCAACGGGGTAGACAGTGTTAGGTGAACTAAGAGAAACCAGGATCCCGCTCTTAAGGAACATTTGCTATTTGGGTAAAAGATGAGTATAAATAAGATAGAGTATCATCCCAATTATCATATATCATAACATCCAGGTTATCAGATTATCATCACAGATAAAATCATGTGAGTCTGTTACAGTAAATAATTGGAGGGACTATGAACTGGGGAAAATAAGAGAGGACAGAGATCACTATAGGCTGAAATAGTAATAACCGATTATAATATTAATGAATTAATTATATGGTTTTTTTTTACTTAAACATTTATTTTTGTTTAAGTATAGTAGATCTACAATGTTGTATTAATTTTAGGTTACAGAAAAATGTTTCAATTATACATATATATATTCTTTTTCAGACTCTTTTCTTTTATAGGTTATTACAAAATATCAAGTATGGTTGTGGGTGCTATACAGTAGGTCTTTGTTGGTTTTCTGTTTTATTTATAGTAATGGATGTATGTTAATCCTAAACTCCTAATTTATACCTTCCCTTCTTTCCCTTTCAATAATAGTAACCGTGAGTTTGTTTTCTATGTCCATGGGTCTACTTTTTTTCTGTGTATAACTTCATTTGTATCGTTTTTTTTAAGATTCCACATATAGGTGACAGCATTGCCTTTGTCTGGCTCACTTCACTTAGGATGATGTTCTGTCGGTCTATCCACGTTGCTGCACGTCATTAGTTCATTAGTTCTTATGGCTGACTGATATTCCACTGTATAAATGTCCCATGTCTTCTTTATCCATTCATCTGTTGATGGACGTTTAGGTTGCTTCCATGTCTTGGTTATTGTAAATAGTGCTGCAATGAACATCAGGGTGCATGTATCTTTTCAAATTATGGTTTTCTCCAGATATGTGTCCAGGAGTGGGATTTCTGGATCATATGGTAGTTCTCTATGTTAACAGAGAACAGAGCCTTCCACCTAATAAGTTCTCAAAAATATTCAGTTCAGTTCAGTCGCTCAGTTGTGTCCGACTCTTTGTGACCCCATGAATCGCAGCACACCAGGCCTCCCTGTCCATCACCAACTCCTGGAGTTCACTCAGACTCATGTCCATCGAGTCAGTGATGCCATCCAGCCATCTCATCCTCTGTCATCCCCTTCTCCTCCTGCCCCCAATCCCTTCAGCATTAGAGTCTTTTCCAATGAGTCAACTCTTCACATGAGGTGGCCAAAGTACTGGAGTTTAAGCTTCAGCGTCATTCCTTCCAAAGAAATCCCAGGGCTGATCTCCTTCAGAATGGACTGGTTGGATCTCCTTGCAGTCCAAGGGACTCTCAAGAGTCTTCTCCAACACCACAGTTCAAAAGCATCAATTCTTCGGCGCTCAGCCTTCTTCACAGTCCAACTCTCACATCCATACATGACCACAGGAAAAACCATAGCTTTGACCAGACAAACCTTTGTTGGCAAAGTAATGTCTCTGCTTTTGAATATGCTATCCAGGTTGGACATAACTTTCCTTCCAAGGAGTAAGCATCTTTTAATTTCATGGCTGCAGTCACCATCTGCAGTGATTTTTGGAGCCCCAAAAATAAAGTCTGACACTGTTTCCACTGTTTCGCCATCTATTTCCCATGAAGTGATGGGACCAGATGCCATGATCTTCGTTTTCTGAATGTTGAGCTTTAAGCCACCTTTTTCACTCTCCACTTTCACTTTCATCAAGAGGCTTTTGAGTTCCTCTTCACTTTCTGCCATAAGGGTGGTGTCATCTGCATATCTGAGGTTATTGATATTTCTCCCGGCAATCTTGATTCCAGCTTAGTTGCTTCCAGTCCAGAGTTTCTCATGATGTACTCTGCATATAAGTTAAATAAGCAGGGTGACAATATACAGCCTTGACATACTCCTTTTCCTATTTGGAACCAGTCTGTTGTTCCATGTCCAGTTCTAACTGTTGCTTCCTGACCTGCATACAGATTTCTCAAGAGGCAGGTCAGGTAGTCTGGTATTCCCATCTCTTTCAGAATTTCCCATAGTTTATTGTGATCCACACAGTCAAAGGCTTTGGCATAGTCAATAAAGCAGAAATAGATGTTTTTCTGAAACTCTCTTGCTTTTTCCATGATCCTGCGGATGTTGGCAATTTGATCTCTGGTTCCTCTGCCTTTTCTAAAACCAGCTAGAACATCAGGAAGTTCACGGTTCATGTATTGCTGAAGCCTGGCTTGGAGAATTTTGAGCATTACTTTACTAGCGTGTGAGATGAGTGCAATTGTGTGGTAGTTTGAGCATTCTTTGGCATTGCCTTTCTTTGGGATCGGAATGAAAACTGACCTTTTCCAGTCCTGTGGCCACTGCTGAGTTTTCCAAATTTGCTGGCATATTGAGTGCAGCACTTTCACAGCATCCTCTTTCAGGATTTGAAATAGCTCAACTGGAATTCCATCACCTCCACTAGCTTTGTTCATAGTGATGCTTTCTAAGGCCCACTTGACTTCACATTCCAGGATGTCTGCCTCTAGGTCATTGATCACACCATCGTGATTATCTGGGCTGTGAAGATCTTTTTGTACAGTTCTTCTGTGTACTCTTGCCACCTCTTCTTAATATCTTCTGCTTCTGTTAGGTCCATACCATTTCTGTCCTTTATCGAGCCCATCTTTGCATGAAATGTCCCCTTGGTATCTCTAATTTTCTTGAAGAGATCTCTAGTCTTTCCCATTCTGTTGTTTTCCTCTATTTCTTTGCATTGATCACTGAGGAAGGCTTTCTTATCTCTTCTTGCTATTCTTTGGAACTCTGCATTCAGATGCTTATATCTTTCCTTTTCTCCTTTGCTTTTCGCTTCTCTTCTCAGTACTGTGATTAATGCTCATACTGCTGAGCATAGCTAGAGTTTATCATACTTGTGTTATTCATAAAACCTCATACTAAATGGTTTTTGGCACTATTTCATCTAATCCTTACCTTACAAATCTTAGAGGAAATAAGTTGATCAAAGTCAATTACTAAATTATAATGGGAGACTAGAAAAAAAGTGCATTTAATTCCCAAACCCATGACTAGTCTTGGGATCTAGACAAGGAAGATTTAGGTTTTAATCCCAGCAGCTCTGCTTACCAGCTGTGTGGCCTTGGGAAAGTCACTTAACCTCTCTGAACTTCTAGTTTTCACATCTGAAAAGAGGAAACAATATCTATGTCCTTCATTAGTTGTAAATAGTAAAATGAGATAGTTTACTTGAATATTCCACAGACCAGAAACTTCTACATGATGTTTTGGGCAAGTGGGACTTGTCTTGAATTGAGATCACTCAAGTGAAAAGGGGACAGCCATGTGTTGCAGATGTATTTTTTGCCTTTTGCACAGTCTCACGGAGCATAGATGTTCCTCTAAGTTTTATGCTCTGAAAACTTCTAAGGGTCAGAGCAGACTATAAACAAACACGAGAAACCCATATACAGAAAGCTAGGCAGTGAGTCACAGAAATGGTAGGCCAGTTTGCCGTAATAGCAGCACCTTAATTTTCCTGTTACTCTAAGAGTAATCAGACCTGGACTTTTGTGCTAAAACAGATGTATGTTCCATAACACATGAGCCTCGAGGATAATTGGAAAATTGGGACATCTGAGGTTAGAGCGTGGAATAGAAATGGGCTCCATAATGATCTTGTGTGCCCTGAGACATTTTGTTAAATGAAATATGGGCGCCTCCCAGGACAAGAAGATTGAGAAATGTTAGCATCCCATTACTGAGAGATAGTAATGAGTCTGTAGAATCTCTTTTTTTGTTGTTGTTCATCTTTAAGGTCAGACTAGCATGACTGGGCTTCAATTCTAGCCTCCTGGAAAGGAGAGATGAACTCCTACCTCTTGTTCTCTACCCGTCTTGTTCAGTGGTTCTCTATTTGATGTTGCTGTAATTAGAGGCTGTAACTGTGCAAAGGCCTCCTCCCTCCATCTCCCCCTTCCCTGGGGGGTTTGATTCAGGTATATTTCTTTGTCCGGTGCAAAGAGATGATATGTGGAAGGAGAGAAGACGTATTATCCTTCAAACAGAGCTGCATAATATCTCTCCCCGCCCCTGCTCACAGTCCCTGCTCAAGTGACTCTTTGGGGTGACTGTCCCTGCTGGTGTTCCAGACAGGAAAGGCATGGAGATGCCTTTTCAGCCTTGCTGGGGCTCCTTTTGCTTTTCTTACTTGCCCATCCTTAACTCATTGCCCCAGACACACTGCTGAATGTGTTCTTGGCCATCGCTGTGGACAATCTGGCCAACGCCCAGGAGCTGACCAAGGTGAGCCTTATTCTCCAGGGATCTAATGGTTCTCTGGGCCACTGGGTGCCCACTAGGCTTTGGGGCTACATCCAGAAGCCTGCACTGCCTGTCTCGGGCCTGCAGGGAAGGCCCCTTCTGGGAGCTCACGGACACCCGGAGAGCTACATGTGTCCACGAAGGGAGCCTGGTTCACTCTCACTGAGTTTGCTGAGCCTTGGACCAGATGGGGTCTCTCATTGGATATTGAGGATGATCACTTAGTCACTGCAGACTCTCAAAGATAGCCTTTGCAGGCTTGTGACTTGGGAAATAGAGAAAACACCAGAGTCTTGGATTTAAGTTCCACCTCTGCTCCTGTGACCTGTGGCTGTGTGACCTCAATCATGTGCCTTCACCCTTCTGGGTTTGAGGGTGAGAGGGTCCAGGACTGTGGCTGTTGGGGTATTCCAGTGCTTACTTCATCTTGGGGGAACTTTCCGTGAGTTTCAAAGAAGCCAGACACCATATTTCTCAAAGTACAGTTCCTTTCTTTCCTCTGAGTCATGTCTTCAGGGGTAGAGGCAATACAATTGCAGTGGGATTGTCTGGGGAGATGAGTGAAACCTTCTCCCCGCATAATACAAATTTGGTTTAAGGCAAAATCCATAGCATCCTAGTGATGTTTATGAGCTTTTTCCATGTATTCCTTGAGGGTTACCTGCTCTTCTCTGCATTCTCAAGGGTCTTCTTACCTGCAGACAGGGTAAGCTCTTGTAGCTGAAAAGCTGGCTGTGAGTCACACATCTGTCCCTTACTGGCCCTTTTAGCTTAGGCATGACCCCTGGTCTCTATTAGTGTTGCTTCCTTCATCTGTAAAAAAAAAAGGAGGGGGGGGAATGCTATATCTGCCTTGCATACCTCTTAGGAGGACAGCAAGGATGAAGCAAAAGGACGTGTGTAAAAACCAGAGCAGTCTTTGAAAACATATGCGATCTTAGTAGCTCTAGTCATTTTACCTGAACCGGGTTTCCGTGCCGTCATCACATAGAAAGACATTTATAAGCTGGAGTGTGGGTGAGGGGCTGAGATCCCTGCCCGAGCACCAGGGTAGGGGTCACTTAGCTGTGCAGGGAAGAGGGTGTGATGAGGACTGTGGCGTTCATCTCAGGAGCTCTGCCTGGAAGGTCCTTCTCCATTACGCCCGGACACTGAAGAGCATCCGAGAAGTGTCAGCTCTGGCCTCTGACCTTTACAGCCCTGGCCACCTCCACCAAGGGCTGGGGTTTGGGGTAGACCTTCAAGTCTCTCCTGAGGAAACATGGGGGGCCTGTGGGGCAGGATGGGGGCCAGAACAGCTGGCCACACCAGGGCTGTGGAGGCTGCTGTCTCAGGAGGCCTGACTGCTAGTTGCTGGAGGTCTGTGAGCCAACATGACCTCACTCTGCCTGTTTCACCTCTTGCTCTGCTTTCCTCGCTTCTCCAGGTCTCCAGAAGCTCCCTCAGCCCTTCTGGGCAGGGCCGAGGAAGCTACTCTCCTTCATGGGGATCCCAGACAACGCCATCTCTACTTTGTGTCTAGGATGAACAAGAAGAAGAGGAGGCCTTCAACCAGAAGCACGCACTGCAGAAGGCCAAGGAGGTCAGCCCGATGTCTGCACCCAACATGCCTTCCATCGAGTGAGTCGCTGTCCCCACGTCACAGACCCCTGAGCTCCTGTGTCGACAGCCCAGTGCTCAGCTCCACAGCTGTTGACCCTTGGAGGGAGCCTGCTCTGTGCCAGGAAGCGTCCTGTGAATACAGTACTGAGCAAGACAGGGTCAGGGTCTCTCTTTTCACAGACCTTTTATTTCAGTGAGCAAGATAGCTGATAAATGCACAGAAATAATTGTAGATAGAACTTCTATAAAATAAGTAAAACAGGGTACTAAGGCAGAGGAATAGGAATTGGGTGCAGTACCTTTGGGCAATTTGGGAGGAGTTCTCTGAGGAGAGGATGTTTAAGCAGAGACCGAAATGTGTAGAAGATGGTTGTGTGATGTTATGAAGATGGAACATTCCCAGTAAGGTCCCAGTGTGGCTGGTGTGGAGGGAGCAAGGGGAAGAGAAGGAGGTACGGCCGGGGAGGTCCTAAAGGCTCAAGTGAAGGACTTTGCTTTTGTTCTGATTGCAACTGTAGGAGGGTCTAGAGGGGAAGGACGGGTAGGTTTTGATGTATACTTGAAAAGGTCACTCTGCTCTGTGGAGAATGGACTGGAGGCAGGAAGACAGAGATTGGCTCTGAGTAAAGCAGTGAGAGTTAGTGGTGGTTTAGACCATGATAGTAGCAACAGAGGAGATGAGAGTTCATCTCATTCAGTCTGTATTTGGAGAGAGGACAATAGGATGAGCTAATGGAATAAATGTGATGGAAGTAGAGATGGAAAAAAAAAAAGGAGAAACAAACATTTCTGCCAGGTATTAAGGTTTGATGCCTGTGTAACTGGAGAGGTGGTGGTGGTATTTATGGCTCACTTGAAGATGGTGGAAATCCAATGTTCCTTTTGATGGCATTAAATCTGAGATGCATATAAGATGAGCAAGTAAAGATTCCGAATGGGCTATTGGCCACGTGTGTCTGAAGCTCAGAAGTCAGGGTTAGAAATAAGGATTGGGGGTATAGCATTTGCATTTGGATGGCATTTAGGCTGTCATCCCAGGAGAGCTGACCCAGGTAGAGGTGGGCTGAGAGGCTGAGGCCAGGGGCCAGAGAGCACCCTGTGTTCAAGGAGAAACCCACGAGATGAGCAGGTGAGCAGGGTGTCCTGGGGACATGGAGAAGAACATGCTTCTGGAAGGAAGAAGTGGACGGAAGAGCTCAGGACTACTGAAAGATCCCATGAGATGAGGACAGAAAAGGGAGCATTGAATTTGGCAAAATGCACACTGTTAGTGAACTTCACGAGAGCCATGTAAGTGGCCCAGTGGGAACAAAATCCAGTTGGAGTGCATTAGAGAGAGAATGGGGGGCGGGGGGGTGATACATTAGAGCAGCCAGTGTAGACCCTCTTTGAGGATCCAGCCTGGCCCTGGTGGCTGCTGGTGGAACTAGCAGACCGTGGGGCCCTTTGGGCGGCTGACCTCTGCGTGGCACTGGGGGAGGACCTTGGGGAGAGGCTGACCACAGAACCACGGAATTCCTGTTGGGGCTTCTGGGCCCACATGAGGACTGTGCGGGGCCCTGCGGTATGTCTGGGGAGGGTCTGAGGCACCTGGCAGCTGGACCTGTGTCCAGCTGGACCCAGACCCTGTCATCTGTTACTTGAAACTCAGCGAGGTGCCCTTCCCTTCCCAGAGCTCGTGTGAAAGGCTCTCAGTGTCCTCGGCCTCGCCCTGTAGGGACATTCCAGAGTTATGTGTGGGGCCTCCCCTGCACGGCTGTCCTCTTGTTCTCGCCTTTCAAAATTGAAGGCAGGCCTGGCCTCTGGGCCCCTCCTCTGTGAGTGAGAAAAAAACCCGCTCCAAAATTCGTTAAAGATCGATAAAGATGAAACGACTCCTTCTTCCCTAGAATTTTCTCTGCGCCTCGAGCAGTTTCTACCCCACTTTCCCTGCACTCGTGAGTTTGGGCTAAAAATAAATACATGCAGGTATCCAAACATGCTAGTGGGTGGAGCTGGCTGCCACTTTAGGAGTGGGTGGTGCTATTTCCTGAGATGAGGAAACCTGGAGGAGGAGTGGGTTTGGAGATATGAGGGGGAAGCATGCTTGGCCCAGAGTGGAAACTCACTATTTGTGGAATGAAAGAATGAATGAGATGCTGGTAGGCACAGGCTGTAGGGAGTGAGCTGCGTGCGTATCCGGGCACAGTGAGGTGGGAGGGACTTTGTGACCGTCCCAGGTGAGTAGAGATACAGGCTTTGGATGTGATGAGTGTGCTGCTGGCTGAACAACAGAGTGTGTTTGGACATGCAGGCCCAGACCCCTGACTTCCGGACTATATGACTGAGTGTGAATGTGGCGGCTAGAACGTTATTACAACCCAAAAAACCCGAGGGCTAGACCTAGCTCTGTCGCTCAGTACTGTGACATTAGAGCGAGAACCTCTTAGCATCTCAGAGTCCCTGTTTCTCCATCTTTGAAATGAAGAATACCAGCCACCTGTCCTGGTCCACATGGTTCTTGTAGGGTGTGTGTGAGGTCACATGCGTGTGAATTGGGGAGATGCTTCTCTGTGTGATTGTAGGAATGTTGAATATGTACTAATGGTTGTGATGGGATGTGAATCTGGATCTTTGTATGTGTAAGTGGGGAAGTAAAGTTTGAAGTGTGGATCTGATTTGTGTGGAAATGAGAGGTTGGTTTTCTCTTTGGCCTGGCCTCTGTGTGCGTGTGTATGTGTGCACGCACACTTGTGAGCATGCAGAGAATTCTTCCACGTATTTACCCTCTTCCACACGTGCTTCTGGAGGGCCAGTGTGTGACGACTTGAGAATTTGCAAATAGTTGGTGTAAGCGTTAATCGCTCAGTCATGTCCAACTCTTTCTGACTCCATGGACTGTAGCCTGCCAGGGTCATCTGTCCGTGGAATTCTCCAGGCAAGAAGACTGGAGTGGGTTGCCATTTCCTTCTCCAGGGAATCTTCCTGACCCAGGGATTAAACCCAGGTCTCATGCATAGCTGTAGAGCTATCACTGCATAGGTATCACTGCACAGCTGGTGGAAGGTGCTTTCCTGGTGGGCGTGCATGCTGCCTGTCTAGAGTGTGTGCTTCTCTTTCTCTCTGCCGCCATGCCCCTTGGCATGGCTGCCCCATGTGCATGGCAGCCACTGATGCTGAGGGATGCTGGGGATCTAGTCACAGGCGTCTCCACAGTCTTGGCCACATCCAGCCCAGGGGTGCTCCTGTGCCCTGTGCCTCTCCAGGCTCAGACCAGCTGCCTCTGTTCCCCCTGCCCACTGGACCAGGCTGCTCTGTGGATGTGGACATGGCGATTGAGCGACACTAGTTTGCCTGCATGTTTTCCATGGGTGGGTGTCAGTTTCATCAGGAAAGAAGCCACATTTGCCAACCTCCCAGGTCCAGGCAGGGTCCGTTGGGCCAGACTGGTTTTGTCACCCCAGGAACTGGGGCAGGCTCATTCCACAAGTGTCCCAGACATGTCTTTCTCCACCTGAGCGCTGACCCTGTGCTGACAGCTCCATTTTTCCTGTTTGCCTTTGTGGGTGATGCCCTCACCCTACCATTGACTTTCCATTGACCTTGTGGTCGAAAGGACATAGCACGTGTGTGTGTGTGTAGAAGAGATTTTTCCCTGCACAAGGCCAGGAAGGGTAATACGTGCTTTACCCAGCTGAATAGACAGAGTGTTCAAGGCCTTCGGCCAGGGCCAGCACGGTGCACACGTGCAGGGGACACCACTCACATCCTGAGGTATGCGGATGGCAGCCCACAGCGCGATGGCCCTGCCTTTGGCCACGGGCCAATGGCATGCACGCTAGACCATTTGTTCCCTGCATGTTGTGTGAGATGAGAGGGATGAGCTGGGGAGTCATACCTTTGTGAATATCCTAGATATGATCAGGAGTAAATGAACTTCATCCAAGTTTACAGGGTTTCCAGAATAGGTCTCTGAAGGACACTTAGGTGAAACCTGAGTGCCAGCAGGGCTTGATGACTGAGCGTCCAAAGCTTCTACGAACTGAGAAACCCTGTGCGTGCCTGCATGTTCGCTTCAATATATTAGATCATTATGTTTGCACACAGCAAGGAACCAAGGCCAGTCCCTTGGAGAGTTGATGGCTGGGCGTGTACAGAGGGCAGCAGGCACCTAGGGGATTCTGTGCCTCTCCCTGGAGATCGGCTGGTGGCCGTGGGGCTGGCGGGTCCTAGAGGTGGGGGTGAACTGAACCTGTCCGTTTTTCTTCCCCAGAAGAGACAGAAGGAGAAGACACCACATGTCGATGTGGGAGCCACGCAGCAGCCACCTGTATGTGTGTACCGGTCTGCGTGTTTGTGAGTGGTTACGTGTGGGTGCGGGGACACCGTGTCTTCGTCCTTGCCGGGGACCGAGTGGAGTGGGCGTGCACGCGTCCGTGTGGGCCGTGGCGTGTGTGTGTGTGCGTTCCGTGCACGTGGTTTGTGGATCCACCCCTCCGCCCCACCCACCGTGTGCCTTTCTCAGTGTGCGTCTCAGGTATGTGACCCCGTGTGCAGTTTGCTCTTCCGTGTGGCCTGTGAGTGGACACGTGTCGGCGTGGGTTGTTTGTGCCAGTGGGATGCCTTTCATGCAGGCGCTTGTGGACAGCTCGTGTGGGCCCCAGTGAGGATGTGCGTGGGCACCTGTGAGCATCCCCTGCACGGGCACATGGGCGTGCAGGTGTAAGCGTCCACCTTCCACCACCTGTGGAAGCCCACCCTGTATCACGTTTGAGTGTTCCTGCTGCCACGTGAATGGTCAGCTAGGCCTCCAAGCTGAACTGTTCAGCGGTGGTTTTGAGTATGAGCTGCTCGTGGGCCCTGGACATAGTGACCCTTGGATTTTATCAGTGGTTGTGGAAGAGACCCCACCACATCGCTGCGAGGGTCATGCCCAAACTTTTTGTAACATGGGTCTGCTCCCTGCTGTCGTCAGTCTCCCTTTAATAGGACCTGCCCTTGTATTTCTCAGCCTTAGCTCTCCCAGGCTGGCATGGGAAAGGGAAAGAGAGGGAGAGGAGGAGGAAGAAAGGCCTCTGACCTTGAACTAAGGGCCATTGCCATGCATAGAGAGAGTACAGGTTGATGCCCTTAAAGCAAAGGGGAGCAGGGAGTGAAGACCTGGCAACCTTCGTACTACTGTCTGCAGGCCCTGGCCACCGGGGCTCAGTCCTGGGCTGCCCTCGCCCCTCCTCAGCTACTTCAGGGCAGGGATCAGAGTGGGAGACCCCACAAAACTGGGGGGCACTGGTCCAACCACCCACTCGGCCCCTCACATTTTTCTGTGCTTCCTGTCTGCAGGTCCTGGGCTCTCCCGTTTGCTCCCCACCGTGTGTTTCCCCCTGACCCTGTGCCCTGGCCGCTGCAGGCTGGTCTGGGCCCCCGTGGCCGCCCTCCCCGGCCCTTGGCCAGCTGTTCTGACCTCGCCCTCACCTTCTCCCCTTTGGCAGGAGGGAGCGGAGGCGCCGGCATCACATGTCCGTGTGGGAGCAGCGAACCAGCCAGTTGAGGAGGCACATGCAGATGTCCAGCCAGGAGGCCCTCAACAAGGAGGAGGCCCCGCCCATGAACCCCCTCAACCCCCTCAACCCGCTGAGCCCCCTCAACCCGCTCAGTGCGCACCCCAGCCTCTACCGGAGACCCCGGGCCATCGAGGGGCTAGCCCTGGGCCTGGGGCTGGAGAAGTGTGAGGAAGAGCGCGTCAGCCGTGGGGGGTCCCTCAAAGGGGACGGAGGGGACTTGGCGAGCGCCCTGGACAGCCAGAGGAGCCCCCTGGCCCTGGGCAAACGGGAGCCACCCTGGCTGGCCCGGCCCTGTCACGGGAACTGTGACCCGACCCAGCCGGAGGCAGGCAGTGGGGAGACGGTGGTGACCTTCGGGGACCGGGCCCGGCACAGGCAGAGCCAGCGGCGCAGCCGGCACCGCCGCGTCAGGACTGAGGGCAGGGAGCCTTCCTCCACCTCCAGAAGCAGGTCTGCCAGCCAGGAGCGGAGTCTGGACGAAGCTGTGCCCAGCGAGGGGGAGAGGGACCGTGAGCCCAGGGCTGGCCATGGGGGCAAAGAACCCATGATCCAGGAGGAAGAGCGAGAGCGATGCCAGGACTTACGGAGGTAAATGCAACATAGGAGTGCCCTGGAGACAGATAGTGTGGCCCGCATTAGGGATTCTTCAATGTAAGCCTTTCTGAACCTCACTTTTCCCTTTTGTATAATGCATCTTTTACGAAGTATGTGTCAATACAATAGCAGTGAGATCTGTTCCCCTGGAAACCAGGGCATCCCCTGTTGGGAGTGGGGAGGACATGATGTGCAGGAGTCAGCCAATGGATGCTGCTCCGGTAGACCTCAGCTCCTCTGCCTGGTGAGGAGGGAGACAGCAGGTGCCACGTGCTCTCCAGCAGGGCCATGTGGACTCCCCCCACCTTTCCCTCTCGCCAGGCACAGAAGCTGTTTCAGAATCGCTTCCCGATGTGAGCAGCAGCTGTCTTCTCCTCTCTCCTCACAGGACCAACAGTCTGATGGTGCCCAGAGGCTCCGGGCTGGCAGGAGCCCTGGATGAGGCCGACACACCCCTTGTCCCACCCCAGCCGGAGCTGGAAGTGGGGAAGGACGCAGCCCTGACGGAGCAGGAGCCGGAGGGCAGCAGTGAGCAGGCTCTGCTGGGGGACGTGAAGCTGGACATGGGCCGGGTCAGCCAGAGCGAGCCCGACCTCTCCTGCGTCACGGCCAACACGGACAAGGCCACCACCGAGAGCACCAGCGTCACTGTCACCATCCCCGACGTGGGCCCCTTGGTGGACTCAACCGTGGTGCACAGTGAGAACACAGGGCCCGCCCCCTTCCACACACCGCCCCCTCCCCGCCCGGGGCTGGGGGAGGCATGCTTCCCCCACACATCCCCACCCCCCGAGGCTGGGGGAGGCATGGTTCTGGAGTCATCCCAGGAAAGCTGCAGGGAAAACCCCACCAGTGGGATGGAACCCTTCTTCAACATATGAAAGAATAGCAGCAGTTTTAGCCCCATGGCACCCCACTCCAGTACTCTTGCCTGGAAAATCCCATGGACGGAGGAGCCTGGTAGGCTGCAGTCCATGGGGTTGCTAAGAGTCGGACACGACTGAGCAACTTCACTTTCACTTTTCACTTTCATGCATTGGAGAATGCAATGGCACCCCACTCCAGTACTCTTGCCTGGAAAATCCCGTGGACAGAGGAGCCTGGTAGGCTGCAGTCCATGGGGTCACTAAGAGTCGGACATGACTGAGGGACTTCACTTTCAGTTTTCACTTTCATGCATTGGAGAAGGAAATGGCAACCCACTCCAGTGTTCTTGCCTGGCGAATCCCAGGGACAAGGGAGCCTGGTGGGCTCCCGTCTATGGGGTCGCACAGAGTCGGACACGACTGAAGTGACGCAGCAGCAGCAGCAGCAAGAGAACTAAGCTAGAATTTTCTCAATCTTAAATTTTATCCATAAAATGTCGTTCAGCCCGTGGCCCCCCCAGAGTCTTCAGAGAGATCACATGTGATTCTGTACCCCTTTGTCTATTCAGCTACTTAATTTATCTTGTGGATATCTGATGGCATATTCTCTGGGCCGCCCCTCCCCCAGGTGCTTGGCCACCTGATAAGTTAGGGGACCATTACTGGCAGGCGGGCCCATGTTGGCCCTGGTTCTGCTCAGCACGTGGCCTCCAAAAACCCTGTCTGTCTTGAGGCCTCAATTTATCATCTGTGAAGTGAGAGCGTTGAACCAGATGACCTCTGAGACCTTCCTCTGTGCTAACATTTCTTGAATCTTTTATTCTTATTGACTCTCTTTCTCCTAGGAGCTTTTAGTCACACTTTATCTCACAGTTCCCAGAGGTGGTGGATATTCATCTGTGAGACCTTAAAGGGAAACACAACCCAAAAGCACTTACCCCATCCCCATCCCTGCCCCAACCCCATACCCATCTCTACATAACCCCACCACCATCTGTCCCCTTGGCACTGAATTGTGACCACAGGATTCCACTCTTGCTTTTTTCCTCCTGTATTTTTTTCTTTTCACAAAGCAGTCCTCTCTCCCCGTTTTTCTTTCTCTCACTGCTCTGTCTCCATTTCTTCACCTTCTCAATTGAAATACCTCTCAAAGTATTCTTCGGAATGCCGGTACTACTTTATAATCTCACATGTCCAGTAACCCCTGCTGTCTTGTTTAATTTTGTGCACTAATAAGGAAGTGTTTTTGGACCCTCTTTTATGAGGGTCATAGTGGTGTATGTCTCATAAAAGAGGGTTGGGCTTCCTTGGTGACTCAGGGAAGAATCTGCCTGCTATGCAGGAGACCTGGGTTCCATCCCTGAGTCGAGAAGATCCCCTGGAGTAGGGGATGGCAGCCCACTCCAGTACTCTTGCCTGCAGAATTCCATGGACGGAGGAACCTGGCAGGCTAGCTACAGTCCGTGGGGTCACAAAGAGTCAGACACGACTGAGCAGCTGACACATACTCTTATGAGACACAACATTAAGAAAGTTTGACCCTCTTCTGTTCTCATTCTGGGGTTAGTCCCTGCCCTTGGCCATAGGTTAGAGCGTGTTATCAGAGGGGTTTTGGACGCTTTGGATGACTCACCTTTGGGAAAGACCTGAAAGGGGTCGGGACTTTGGAGGTTTGCTACTTACACAAGGCTCCAGGGCAGAACCGTTCACTGAATGGGAATGTGGGAGAGGTGCCCCTGCCCCGCTTGGATGGCCTCGTCCTCTCTGCCACTCACCCCACACTGGGCCTTCCATGTGGAAACTCAGAGCAGAAGCCCAGCAGCCCCACTTGGTCTCTGCTTCTTCATCCTCTCAATCCTGGGAGAAGTCACAGACCCATCTTTGCATGAATACTGCATTTTCATTTCTGCGTTAATCAGGACTGGAACACGAACAGCCAGAAGGGCAGCCACAGACAGAGTCATGGCTTCTTAAAATCTTCCACTGTGGTGTGGTTTCACTGAAAGGAGATAGAATTCTACATTGGGAATGTATACCAGCTGTAAGGGGCTTCTCTGATAGCTCAGCTGGTTAAGACTCTGCCTGCAATGTGGGAGACCCCGGTTTGATTCCTGGGTTAGGAAGATTCCCTGTAGAAGGGACAGGCTACCCACTCTGGTATTCTTGGGCTTCCCATGGTGGCTCAGATGGTAAAGCATCCACCTGCAATGCGGGAGATCTGGGTTCAATCCCTGGGTTGGGAAAATCCCCTGGAAGAGGGCATGGCAACCCACTCTAGTATTTTTGCTTGGAGAATCCCCATGGACAAGGAGCCTGGTGGGCTACAGTCCATGGAGTCACAAAGAATCCTCCACGACTGAGCCATTAAGCACAGCACCAGCTGTATGAGCTTAGGATAAGTCCTTGAATTCCCTGAACTTCAGTTTTCCCACCTGTAGAAGGGGAATAATAATATATGTTGTTCAGGTGTGCTACTGCTAAGTCGCTTTAGTTGTGTCCGACTCTGTTCGACCCCATAGACGGCAGCCCACCAGGCTCCCCTGTCCCTGGGATTCTCTAGGCAAGAACACTGGAGTGGGTTGCCATTTCCTTCTCCAATGCATGAAAGTGAAAAGTGAAAGTGAAGTCGCTCAGTCGTGTCCGACTCTTAGCGACCCCATGGACTGCAGCCTACCAGGCTCCTCCGTCCATGGGATTTTCCAGGCAAGAGTACTGGAGTGGGGTGCCATTGCCTTCTCCTGTTCAGGTGTACCAACATGAAAAATGCCCTAAGTAAATATATACAAAGAATACAGATTTTAGATAGAGGTAAGTTTGTAAATTTTACAAGAGAAACAAACATTCTCTCTTACCTAGGGAAACATGATTGTTATTTATGTGGCACAAAAGGCTCTACACCTGAAATTAGGGAAGGGGTAGGGCTAGGAAGAGAGCCTGGGCTTCACTCAGTGCAATTTAACAGACACCCTGACCTTCACAGGCACCTTGCTGGACAGTTACCTAGCTCCCTCTCCCACCTTCTCGTCCCATCCCCAGTGGAAAATGAAGGGCACCATTCTGCATGTAGCAAGGTTTCTCAAGAGTTCCACACGTTCTTCTTATAGTCAGCAACAAGACTGATGGAGAAGCCAGTCCCTTGAAAGAGGCAGAGATGAGAGAGGATGAGGAGGAGGTGGAGAAGAAGCAGCAGAAGAAGGAGAAGCGTGAGACGGGCAAGGCCATGGTGCCCCACAGCTCGATGTTCATCTTCAGCACCACCAACCCGTAAGACACCCTCCATTGCCACCTCCCTTTGGTGCTAGAGGTTTTGAGCCAAGATTTGAGCCAGGGCAGGGTGATGGGAAGGAGGGATGAGAGTCCAGTCTTCCTCCTGAGCCTTCCTGGTGGAGTATGGCCAGATATCTGAAAGCCTCCAGGGTGCTCACTAGTTGAGGTGGGTCATGGAATTAATGAGAAGCCTCTGAACTCTATGCCCATAGTCTAAAGAGTCATTTAGGATAGAACAACATGGGCAATGTCAGAGGAAAGGACCCTTCATCTAGTCTTTTGTTAGTAGGTTGCGGGGGAAGTTGGGAAGGGAGGACATCTATTTGGGATGTGTCACCAAATATTCCAGAGGTGGACAGAGCTGAGAATAGGAAGCTTAGGATAACTGGGTCATCCATTGGCTGCCCTGCTCATCAGTTTTGAAGTGGGTTTGTTCCTCAGACCAGTGTCCTGACCATGAGATAGGATGGGCAAGGAAGAATCTGGAAGGTTAGATTCAGAAAAGATGGGATGTTGAAAGAGAAGCCGCATTCTGCCCAGGAAGTCAGCAAGATGTATATGTAGACCAGCTTCAGGGTCTCGGAAGACAAGAAGGCTTTCAGTGACCAAGTGGGCAGTATTCCAGCATGGCCCTGGGAAGGAAGGAACCTGGGCTAAGAGGTGTCAGGCCAACCGAAGCCAGGATGCAGTCAGTCGATAGAATAATCACTTTGATTGGAATACCCGTGGCTCGGGAAAACCAGTTGCTGCTTTCATCAGGAATCTTAGAATCAAGGTCTGTTTTTATGTTTCAGAGTTCTTAGGATTTTCTTGCTCTGCCCTAGTCTCTGTACAGTGGGGGAGTAGACACTGAGGCACAGTGGAAGGCAATGTGTAGCCACCCAAGCGTGTATCTTTGGATGCTGGCTGCTGCTCCCCACGGTGGCTCAGATGCGCACGCAGATAATGTATCTTGGCTTGCATGCTGCAGCCTCTAACCAATCTGATTACTTTCCCCCACTGGGGCTTTAAATCAAGGGTGGTGCCTGAGAAATTAAATTGCTCTCCCCACGGCCTTCTCTGGCCAAGGCCTGGCTGTCTGGAGGAGGCTGATGTGTATGGGGGTGGGGCAGAAGGATGGGGTGGGAGGGAAGCTGGGCCGGCTCAGTGAGCTCGTCTGCTGCCCACAGGATCCGCAGGGCCTGCCACTACATCGTGAACCTTCGCTACTTCGAGATGTGCATCCTCCTGGTGATCGCAGCCAGCAGCATCGCCCTGGCGGCCGAGGACCCCGTCCTGACCAACTCAGAGCGCAACAAAGTGCGTGCACGGGGGCTGTCTGCCAGCCTCCACGGTACCCTGGTGCTCTCTTCTCCCAGAGCCTACCATTCCAACATTACAGTGAGCTAAAGAAGCTTCCTAGAGGACGGGAAGGGCTTAAGAAATTGCCCAGTCCTGTTCCTCGGAGCAAAGTATGAACCATTTCACGACCAGCCCCCACCCGAACCCTGACTCCCCAATCATACTTGCTTACCTTTATGCTCATCAGTGGAGCGTTACCCTGAGAGCTGGCCAGGGCTTTGAAAGGGGCTTCCATGGTTGCTCAGTGGTAAAGAATTCTGCCAACGCAGGAGATGCAGGTTCAATCCCTGGGTCAGGAAGATCCCCTGGATCAGGAGATGACAATGCACGCCAGTATTCTTGCCTGGGAAATCCCATGGATGGAAGAGCCTGGCAGGCTACATTCCATGGGGTTGCAAAGAGTTGAGCACGACTGATTGACTCAACCACAGCTGCCGCCATCCATGGGCTGGATGTGGAGTCTGACCTAGGGGCATGGGTGAAGGTGGGGCCCTGCAGCTCTACGTGGGGAGCTAAAACAACTTGTGGAAGCCCAGGATGGATATTAGGAGGGATGAGGGGGCAGGGAGGATTGGAGCTGACAAGGATCCCAGCAGGGGAGAAATCTGTGGGGCAATTCAGACCCAAGATGTTAAGTTCTGACCACGGGGAGGGAAAGGCCGAGGACTGGCCACCAGATCATGCGGCCCCAGCAACATCCATGGCTCCTCTCCTCCCTGCATCAGTTAGCAGTTATAACTCCAAGCTTCTGTTCTGAGGTTGAAATGAGTGGGCCTTGGGGTGGGCATGCAGGAGAGCCTGTGTTTGAGGACTGTATGTAGCCTGATGGTCTCCATGTTATGTGTCCTGCAGGTGCTGAGGTATTTTGACTATGTGTTCACTGGCGTGTTCACCTTTGAGATGGTTATAAAGGTAAGAGCAACTGGAGTGCACCTGGACTCCGGGGCTGGAGGGGTCACCCGTCTGCGCCTCTAGGACAGTGCCTTCCCCAGGGCTGTCACCTCCTGGCCAGTGACAGAAGCTCAGTAAGGCCTCTGCTGACCCCTCCTCCAGCCTCAGATCCTGGAGAGGTCTGTTGTGGCAGGACATGACCACGTGGCTCTCCTTAGACTGGCACAGACCTGTGGGAATGGCCTGGGGGGAGGGGTCAGGTCCCTCCCAGGCAGGCAGTGGGAGTCCCGCAGGAGTGGGGACTGTTCTCACCTTGTCATCGTGCTTCCTGGTTTGAGCCAGTGTCCCGGCCAAGGCTTGGGTAGGGATGAATCTTCCTGGCCTTGTATAGTCCCAGCCATACTCACTGCCCTCCACTCTGTTCCCTGCCACCCTCACAACCTGCACTTATATCTTGTTCCCATCCTCACCCATCTGGGATTGTTCCCATCTGTGCATATGCGGTAATGCCTGGTGCTCTGAGCCACTAATGAAAGGGAGGGCTGGTGGGGTGCTGGGAGCCAAGGAGTCTAAGGGAACCTTGGTGGCTCTGAAAAGGGCCTCGGGCCTCACAGTTCAGTGGAGAGAGCCCGTGGGGCCTGTCCTCCTGCTCTTTGGATCCTTGTGCGGGGTTGGGTTAGAGGCAATGGCAGTGGAGACACTGCCGTGCGGAGCCCAGAGCTCAGGGCCCGAATGACTAGCACCTTGGGGCTCATCGGTGGCCGTTCCCATCCTTCTCCTACAGATGATAGACCAGGGCTTGATTCTGCAGGACGGCTCCTACTTCCGAGACCTGTGGAACATCCTGGACTTCGTGGTGGTGGTTGGCGCATTGGTGGCCTTTGCTCTGGCGTAAGTAACTCTTTTTCCTGTCCGTTTTCCTTCCCTCCTTCTTTCCTGAGACTGACTGATCTGAGGGCTTCTCCAGGGCTGGTTCACTCAGTGGTGCCCGCGAATACTGCCCTGGGAGTCTGCTTCCCAGTTGCCCCTCGACAGAGCTCCCAAGAGCCTTACAGCTTCAGCTAACCTGCCCTGAATGAGGAGCACTGGCAAACGGAAAGCAGGGAAAAGTCAAAGGCCCTGGCGTTTCTCCCTTTGAGCTGAGATGAATGAGCCTGGACAGCAGTCACCTGTGTTCCCCCATGGATTCAGGGTGGGACCAGGGACAACTGGTGTATCCTTGTGTTTCTTAATTCTGTCATTAAAGGATCCACTTGAAAGAAAAATAAGGCAGGTAGACCAGAGTTGGGGACCACAGAATCCTGGGTGTGGGGAGATTCTCTGCTCATGAGCAGGGGTCCCGCAGAGCTATTCCAGGGACTTAAGAACCATGTTAATATGTGAAACTCCTGAAGGAAAGACTTTTCAAACCTTCCTTGGTAGCATACTTAGGAAAATAGTCTGAAACCATCCAGGTAGCTAACTATATTCATTACATTAGATTACATTACATTACATTACTTTTTTTTTTTTTTTGAACACTGATTCAGGAAAGGACTCTCCTAGCCCTCCAGGGTATAGCTAGGAAGTAGGCTTACTGTCAGTGCCTTTTCCTTCAGCTGGTGGGTAGAGGGCCCCAGAAGATGAGTTGACAGCCTTCTGGGCTCTGTCTGGACCTGTTCCACTGTCAGAGCAGCTTCACCCTCTCCCACTGGGGCAGTGGAATTCCCTCCAGCCTCTCTGAGTACAAGAAAAAGCCAAGTCTTCTAGGCAAGACGAGCTATACAGTGTGATGGGGCACAAAGAAAGCATGTGGGACCTGCTGTCATTGATGGCAGCTGCGAAAGGGAAGGAACAAGGCATCTCCATAGGCTTGACCTTCCTGGTCCAAATGGTCAAGTTTGGATCATCTGTCCTACCTTCTCCCCAGACACTGCCAGCTTTCATCCCTATCCATTCTGGCAGAGAAAGAAATGGGAGAAGAGTTAAGAATGTTCCTCAAGTGACTGAAATTGGGGAGTGCTCTGTCTGTAGGAGAGATGAAAGGTCCCCAGGTGTGCTAAGAATTTGAGACCTCCCAGAACCTGGAAGTAGGCTGTGTCCATTGCTGCCCCAGCCAGGTTCTCCCAAAGGAGAACCAGGCTGAATGTGACTTGTGCCCTGAGCTGGGCTGGCCATCAGGACAACTCCAGTGTCCCTTGTCCTCATGTGCACCAGTGTATTAACCCCATTAGACTCACGTGGAGTCACTCATACCCTTCACAAGGAAGCAAAAGATTGAAGACAGGAGGAAAAGGGGATGACAGAGGATGAGATGGTTGGATGGCATCACCAACTTGATGGCCATGAGTTTGAGCTAGCTCCAGGAGTTAGTGATGGACAGGGAAGCCTGGCACGCTGCAGTCCATGGGGTTGCAGAGAGTTGGACAAGATTGTACGACTGAACTGAACTGTTCCCAAGGAGATTTCACAAAAGTATTTTCTGGTCCCTGTGTGGACTGTCAGAGCAAGATAAAAATAAAGGCAACTCTGGCTCTGCTAAGGGGACTCCTAGCTCCTCTTCCTCCTCCTTCATGGAAAAAAATAACAAAGACTGCCTTTGTCCTAAGGAGATCCACTGTTTTTGTTAGAGGTAAATCTTACCCCTCAGTTTTTAAAGTCAAGCTCCCATCTCATTTTACCAATTCATTTGTGTACATTATTCATCATATTGCTCTCTCTTGTTTTGATCTCAGTAAAAATAAGTTTTCGCTTTGAAGAAATAAGGGACAAAGAGAGAAAAGCATATAGAAAGGAGGCCACCCCGTCTTGAAGAACAGAGCTCCCTGGGGTCACAGGGCAGAGTGGGAGGAAGGGGGTGGGCTGTGGAGTCAGGAAGGCCTAGCTCCTCCATTACCAGCTTCATGGCCTAGAGTAACATAGCAAGGTATTAACCCATTTAACTTTTGTTTCTCATCTCTGACAAGGAAACAAAATGATGTGTTTCAAACACTTAGTCCAGGGCCTGACCCAAAGTGATCAGTAAATGTGAATTCCCTTTCTTATGCTTCCATTCTCCATCACGTCATGAAGTGTGAATACGCAGCAAAATACGTTGATGCATAACGGATGCAAATAGTTGAAGATGAACACCGTCCGCTTTCCCAGACTTGGTTGTCGTCCACACACACCTGGTCTGTGTTGGTGCCAGTGGGGAGGATGTGTGTGTTAAAGGAAGGCTCTCTGCATGCCAGCCTCGTCTCCGCAGTGCAGCAGTCTCTTCTCCGATCCAGAGCAGTGACGATGGGCTGGAGGGGTGTCATCTGTCTTGTTCTTTCTCTCTGCCTCTTTGAAACATGGCGGTGGTAGCTTTGGTGCTGGCGGCAGGGGGAAGCCTTAACAGCCCTGGAGCCGAAGCCTCTGTTGGTCCTCAGACCAGGTACAGTGCAGGGGACCCCAGGATTCCTCTGGTTCTGGAATCCACACGTATGTGATGGATTGAGCGTTTTGATCCATCACTTGCTTTTAGTGATGTCACTTCTCGAATTTTTTTTCATTTCTCTCCAAAGTATAAATGGAACTGGCTCACACTCTCTCTTTTGTTAGCATCCTTCTAAGCTTGCCGTGCATAGCTCCTCTCCCCTTTCTCCTGCTTATGGGACACTCCCCATCTCCTCTGGCCTTCATCACGCTTGCTGGGATCCAGGTAATGCTGTCTCTTGCTTGTGTGCTCGCTCTTACTAATTCTGTTCCCTCCCTTTACTCATTAAGGGCCCAGAGAATTCAGCTATCTCATCATTTCAGTAGGGCTAGCCAGAGTTTCCCCTGCCAGCAGAGTGAGGGCCTCGCCTGGGGTAAGTTGACATTGAAATAAGTCCTATGTCCCACTGCATGGTGGGGTCAGGGGCTCAGGCCAGCAGGAACCACATGTGAGTCTTTCTGTAGGCTTGTCAAAGGCCTCCCTCCCTGTGGATACAGCTTTTATTGTCACTTCCCATATTTTTTCCCCTAGGAATGTCCACCATTCACATAACATTACTCCTGCCCTCTCTCTCCCCCAGCCCCGTGCCCTTGAACCTCACCATACTAAGGCTTCTACAAAGGCTCAATTTGAGCAGAACCGATGGTGATTGCCATGGTAACAGCTTCCCATGGCTCCTCAGAAGTCAGAAGTGACTTGGTATCCCTTCCACCACTGGCAGCCAGAGCCTTCTCAGAACCCAGCCCAAGTTCCAAGAGCAACACCCCAAACCAAGGGGAGAGAATGGCCTCTAGCTGAATTCTCAGAGAGAGCTGAGCCCTTCTGCGGCAGAGGTCTGCACCTGTCGCCATGTATGTTTTCTGGACACATGTGCTGTTTCTGCAGTGGCCGAAAGGAATCTCTCTTCTCTGTAGCCACGCACATCGAGCAAAGCGATTCTTTATAATGTAAACGCGACAAATTCCACGTGGGGACTTTATTGACTTTTGAGGAGGAGGGGACAGGGGTTTATTTTCTGCATGTGGGCATAGCAGGGGACAAGAAAATAAACGGAAAGATACCTGTGATAGCGCCTTTTCCGTTTTTCCCCGTCCACTTTTACATTATAAAGCATTTATAAGAACACTCAGGTCTCCCTCCCTAAGCCGGATGACCTGTGTAGAGGCTGGTGGGCTTCTGGCCAAGGGTGGCGCCCTCATCCCACTGCCCTCACAGCACCGCGCCTTCTTGGCCCTGTGAAGACAGAGTGTTTGCGACTATAAATGTCCTGACTGTGCCTTTTCCTCCCTGTGGTTTCAAGAAAAGTCTGGTGAATGACTAGGTCTCTGAAACCATTCTCTTTTTATCTTTTTCTATTTGAAAAAGAGGGCTTTTTTTTTTTTTTTTCCTGTTTGATGGTTTATTGTCCACCAAAAGACCGGAAACCGCTTTTCCCAGTCTTCTCACACCCTGTTGCCATCGCTTCTGCTTCCCAACTTGCTGGGTGGGAAAGCAGAGATGGTTCCAGCCTTGGCATTTCTGGGTATCTGCACATTGGTCCCCTCACTTTGGGGTGCCATGCCCAGAGTCAGCTGCCTGGTAGGGGGGTCTTGTGTCCACTATGCAGGTTGAGTTCACGAGCCTTGTGGGATCCTGCCCAGTAATGGCCCTGCTGTCTGGCCCCCAGGCTTCCTGTCATCCATGTTCAGCCAAGGGCTTCCTGGGCAGGCGGTGGGCGTGGCCGCCTCACAGGAGTGACTGCAGGGGAGGACGGGAAGGTGTGATCCTGCACCCCAGCCCGGGTGCCTCCCCCTTGTCATGGCTATTGCTCTACAACATGTTGCTTGACCAGCTCAAGTCACCAAGCGAGCTGTCCTGGGTTGGATTCTAAATAGTAAGTCTGAGGCTTATGATGGCTTCTCAACACAGTTTAAAAATGACCAGAATTCTGCTCCTGGATACAGGTCTGTACATCAGTCAGAGTCATGCAGGCTTGTGGGCAGCTGAAAGCTTCCCATTACCATTTTCCATCATAGCAGGGCACGAGGTAAGGTCAGGACTTCCTGGCACGCAGAGGCTCTGGATCACAGCCGCGCTTGGCCTTTCATTATTCAGTGCTTAGCCAGGAAAGTAAAACATGAGTCAATCTGCCTCTTGATGCCAGAAAGAACGGAATTCCCATATTAGCTTTTATTACATTCTTTTCATTGAAGTATGTCACTTTCTGACACTTAACCCTCTGCCCTAGTCTCTCAGATGGATAAGGTCTTTTGAATGCATTCCGAACCAGCCACAGCAGCAGAGCTGGTTCTGAATCCTTTCAACGAAATATACAAGCACAGACCATTTTAGACTTGGAAATGGCACTCTGCTTCTGGTTTTGCATTTGAGGTTTTGTGTTTGTGAAGGTGGGAGTGTGCACACATGAGAAAGGCGTGACTATTTAGAACTGAAATGCTGGTACGTGCTCACACTTGGCAGAGCTTGGTAACAATAGAACTGACATTTCACCTCACACCTGCCTGACCCTTTCTCCTGTCCTTTGCAGTCTGCTTTGTCTAAGGCAGTCCTCTCCACCCTCAAGCTTTGCCTTCGGGGCTTGTTTCTTGACAGCCCTCATTCTTTTAACCGTGAAAGGGATGTCTCCCACAGAAAGCTATGACTACACATTAATCTTGGAGGAGGGAGAAAGGTGGACAAAGTCCTACTCCATGCCAGGAAGACCCATTTACCACTGAGCCAGACAGTTCATCCAGTTCCAGTTCTCTGTGGAAGAGAATGAAGGATTAAAATTAAATTTAGCCGTCAGGTAGCCCATTAACTGTGGATTTAGGATGTCAGCTGAGCTTGAATTGGAAATTTCCAGCCATGAACAGATAGAAGGATGTCGTTGCTTGAGACTCCAGCCTTAGGATCCACCTCAAGATTGACTTTTTCTGACTTTGTGCCCCAGCAGGGACTCTGAAGATGATTAATGGCCATGGGCTCTTGGGGTTCCCACTGCTCTATTTTATACCCTGGCAGCCTTGCGTACTGGGTTGGGGAGGGAAAAAGGAGGGTCATGGTGGTAGCACATGGAGGAAGTGTCTGAAAGAAGGAGATAAGTTCCCAGTCTACCTGCTGTTGTCTTTAAGCCCCAGCATGCATGTTTTTTAATAAACATTGGAAAATGCATTGTCTGTTACAAGTGCCGTTGGTGCTGCTGGGGAACCCTCTGTAGAATGTGTGCTTAGGGACTTTTATCATATGGAGACAATGAGTGTGAACACCTAAATATCTCTCTTTATTAGCAAGCACAAATTGGAGAGTTGGTTGTTTGTAAATAGGATCTCAGCTTGTGGTCACAGAACCAAGCAAAATGAAATGGTCCAATCCACGTGGTACCCAACAGTTTGACTAACCAAACTCTGGTCCCAGAGTACCCAGCACAAGAAAATGAGGCTTCACAGCTATGGGAAGAGCCCACTTCTGCAGGATTAGTGGAAACTCATCACAGTGCCCTCCATATTTAAAAGTAGGTTTCAGAGTAATTTGGGTCAGAAGATTTCATGATGAGACTTGGAAAGTATCAGCTCAGATCATGTGACCTGCCAGCCATCTGCTTCATCCACACCCATAGAGGCACAGCCTAGCATTATGAATTAGTCTCCAGCTGAAGGGAGTGTATGGGCTGGACTTTAGCTGGCACCAGTGCCTTTGAAGAAAGATCAACAGATGAGGGGTCTTTGGGTATGTTCAGATTATGAAGACTAAGAAGCAAGATAAATCAGGCCACTGCTCATCAGAATGAATAACAAAATCACTAGGCAAGCCTTTGGTGGTGCTAGTGGTAAAGAACCCACCTGCCAATACAAGAGACATCAGAGATGTGGGTTCAATCCCTGGGTCAGGAAGATCCCCTGGAGGAAGGCATGGCAACTCACTCCAGTATCTTGCCTGGAAAATCCCATGGACAGAGGAGCCTGGTGGGCTACAGTCCATGGGGTCGCAAGAGTCAGACATGACTGAAACAACCTAATACACACACAGTTAGATGCTTTGCTATCTCTTGCTGCTTCCCAGTGCTTAGATAGAAATACCTTCCATCGAGAGTATAGTGCTGGTGTTTTGCAAAGGAGAAAGTTTGCAAAGGCAATAATCAGTGTACACAGGGAGCTCATGAGGTTCATATGCCAGAAGAAAAGAGTTATGCACTAACCACTTAGTGTAGAGCTAGTGCTCTGCTCACAGAACAAAGAAAGCTGGCAGGGACCCAAAGGATTTAGAGTCCTGGGTGATCCCAAGAGATGCTGAGGTATGGGTCAAGAATGAAAATAACCCCCAAAGGGCAGCAGCTGGTCAGTGACAAGGTCAAAGTGCCGGATTCAGATGCCGCACATAGAGGACCTAGCCTTGCTACTGAATACTAGAGAGTTCTGTTTCCACAGGCAGGCGTGGCCAATGCAAAGGGGCAACTTCTTCCTCGCTTCCATGGGGCTTTAGAATTTTTCAAGTGCTTTCACACTATTTCATTTGTCACTCTACAGTCCTGTTTCACAGTTGAAAAATGGATTGCCTGAGGTTTGGCTAGTTTGACTCATTTGAGTAATAATAGCAAAACCAGTTCTTAAACAACTGATCATTTTGATTTCGAGTTCAGGGCTTTCTGCATTACATTAAGCTCCCTTCTACCTCTTAGAAGGTAGTTCTAAGTAGTTCTACTTTGTTCCAAGCCATTAACCTCTGTAAAGTCAAAGTGGTGGCTTGGTATGGATTTCTCCTCGTCCCACGGACCCTCTGTTTCTGCCTGGAAACAGACAAGACCTGGTGGACCAGATGGAGAAAGCATTCCTGACCTTGTCCATCTTGCTGTTTCATCTTTATCTTTTTCTTCCCGTGAATCCTCACAGGCCCTAGGCTGATGAAGGATACTAGGATAGACGGCTCTGTATTTGAGCTCATGAACTGCTGGTTTCTTTTGCTGTTTCCTTCTTTGGTTAAAACCCTCCATTGGTTCCTGTGTGAAAAGGCATTGTAACATCGTAAATCGCAACACTGTAAATAAGAGCCTAGGTTTCAGAGTCAGGTGTTAAATAAACTTAGCGTTGTTAATTATTAACCCACCTTTGCTCTCTGAACTTCTATTTACTCTTCTATAAGTAGAAATTAAAAATAACTATTTTGGTCATGTGAGAATTAAGTAAGGTAAAATATATTGTGTCCAGTATAGTGCCAAATACTTTGTATTATATTAGTTAGGTGTTATTATTGACTACTTAATAATAATCCAGACACTTGAGGAAGGTTCAGGGTTTCTCACAGCATAACCCCTCTACCCCCTTACATTCCAGTACCCTGTCCATTCCCCTAACACAAGAGATTCCTTAAAATCCCATTACTGTTCCCTGCTGGGCTCAGAGGAGGGCAGAGGACCATTCCACTTAAAAGACAGAGGGGCTCTTCAGAACCCAGTGTCCTGGCTCTCTCCCCCACCCCCAAGCACCCTCCTATGAAAGAAGAGTCAGTTCCTAGCAGAAATCGATTTAAGTCTTTTGAGAAAGTATGTGGTGGGGGGAGGGGTGTGGGGCGGTGAAGCTGGAAAGCAAGAGTACAGTGAATGATGAGTGATTACACATGGAAAATCTGGAGGGCAGATTGACAGTTGAGCTGGAAAATTCTCATCTTTTACTGATGAGACAAAAGAGAAATGTGGCAGTTATTTTCTGGAGAGCAGCCAGGAACTTAACAAATAAGTAGGAAATACAGTAAATGGGGAAATGGGGAGCCCAACTGAACCCCTATTAAAGTGGAGCCAGTACATCCTCACATGTGAAATTATCCTCACGTTAGAGTCAATTTTTAAAACTGAGAAAATTTCACTAATTAGCTAGGCAGTGTAAAAAAAAATTCTGATTATACATCTAGTAGCAAAAACTAGCAAAGTGTTATCAAATGATTATATTTAGATGATCTGTAAAAAGCTCATGAATTTTTTTCTAAAACAATGTGCCTCAGTTGAAGTACTTGAAGAGGTTGTCCTCTTGGTTTGATAAAATCTTCCCTTGCAATCTTGTTGACTTGGAAAATGGCTTAAATGATTCTTCTATGCAAGGATTTGGGAGAGGCAGTTTGGCCTAGCCCTTGTGTAAATTTATGATATATTTTAATTAATGGGGGCTACATTGTTGATTGACACTTTTCCTGACTCTGTGGCTTCATTGGCAAGTATTCCTTTCATTTCAGTGAAAATTTTCAAACTGTACTGGAATGTATCTTAACAAAACTGAGAACGCAAGCGTGCTTTTTCACAGCCACTCAAGAGTATAGCTTTTCAGTGGCTCCTCTGCAGCGAGAGACCTGTGTGAAAGATGTGCAGAGCAATGACTAATCTTCATTTCACTTTTGGCCTGTGTCTAATTACCAGCCCTGGCTCCACTCTGTGGGAGTCAGAATGGGACAAATAGCCCTCCAGCCAGGACTTGGGCGGTCACAGTCAGCTGTTCAGATCAGAGTGCACCATCAAAGAATTCCACTTCCCGAAACAAGGGACACACAAGCATACTGGTCAGAGATCCCCTTTTTCCATAGCACGATATTTTACGAAGATCTTGGGATAGTATTAATTGTAGAAAGCAAATTTTGCCCTTTATCTGAGTGTGTGAGAGGAACAAAAATTATTGAATCTTCCTTCATACGATGGGTATCTGTGAGAATGAACCCGTTTAGACTCTACTGGATCTCAAGTTCTTGGGGTTAAAGTCCTGAGCTAAGAGGAAGGTGAAAGCCTGGACCTCCTGCCCATCCATTGATCCCACTCTTCTCTCACTTCAGGGATATGGGAGATTCTCCTTTAGCTTCTCCTCGAGATGCATGCGGCCTAGGAAAGAGATGGTGACCCATGTACTTGTTTTGGTAGAATTGTCAATCAAATGATTCTGTTTTTCCCACAGCATTTAGCTTGCAGTTTTACCTTCATTTGCTTGCTTGTTTATTTGAGACCTGTCTTCTCTCCTAGATTAGGTGAGCTCCAAGAGGGTAGGGACCTCGTTTGTTTTGTTCACAACCATGTAGCCAGTACTTAGGATAGTGCCATACATTTATTAAAGACTCCATCAGTGCTGTCAAATGAGTGGATTAGAGGTATATTTGGCTGACCTACCACGTGTCCAGTCTCATGCATGAGAAGACACTGTTACAACTCAGGAGAAGACATTACCTCTGCCTTCTGAGAATTTGGAGATTATCATGTGAGAGATTTAAGGTTTATAAGGCCCTGGGGTTTAATTCTCAAACAACCATTAATTTGACATTTACAGTGAAAAGTAATATACTTTCCAATATGGGGCCATTCCCTGAATAAAATCGTCACTAGAAGTCTTTGCTTGTGGCATATGGTGGTGTAACACAGGTTTATAGTACATAAAAAAATTAAAGGAAGAAAAAGTACCCTTCACAGCAGACTGTCAACCAAGAAGCAAAGGCTGAATTCTAGACACTTCTCCATAGCAGCAGGCCTGTTCACCCATGGCGCTGGGGCTCACTCACTGAGATCTTATGCGAGGCACATCTTCCCCAGGCTGCAGTTTTGTTTGCAGTTAAGAGGATTTCAGGGATCTCTTCCAGCTCTAGAATTTGGTGAGCCATTTGATAGAGCCTGGAACTGAAACCTGCTGGCGCAGAAGCTAGTGGCGCAGAGCGAGAGCTCTGAACGTCACGGAGACTTGGGTTCAAGTCCCAGCTCACCCTGCCAGTGCTGAGCGCTCGACCTCTCAGCATCTCATCTGTGAAACAGAGACAATAATACCTTTGTGCTAAAGTGATTAGGATGTCCACATAAAGAATTGCACTAAAAGTGCTTAACACTGAGTCTGGCCAAGAATAAATATTAAAGTTAGTCCTCATATCTCATATGTTTTATATTCATGCTCTCCATCGTGATGTGTGTCATTGTTAAACCCCACCGCTAGAGCAGGGGTGATTTGTCTTCCAGCTGCACAGTAAAAAGCTCACAAAGGACAGGTGGTCATTTAATTTATCAAAAGGCATCTCTTTGTGTGACATCAGGACCTTGATAGACAGTGCCTTCCCCTATAATTCAAGCTGGCTTTGTAATGTGGCTCTTCTGTGCTTTTGAGAGATGTCAGAGTAGCCGTCTCCTGGACATTGCATGTCCCTCTCCAAATGAAATCCTTCATAAACATAAATATGCCACGATGCTTTGAAACACCTTTCCCAACACATAGTTTCTGGCCCAGAGTAGGCATTTTTCCTCTAGTCTGAAATCTTATACATTCACTGGGAACAGAGTTTGACTGAAGACTACTAAGGAAGAGGACATGAAAGCTACATTTAGAAAACTTGAGTTCAGCAAGACTCCATGAAATAATGTGCAACTTGGGGAATGCCGTCAGGTTAGAGGCAGTGTCACTAATGCCTGCAGAGGGCCTTGGCCTTTCCAGGGTAGAGAGGTGGGTATGGAGCCATGGTGAGCTGGCCCTTCCTTTCACAAAGCGTGTGGACTCTGCAAGTGCCAAGGCTGTAAGCGGGATCACCCGGGTCTGGACTTCTCCAGTTTCCCATCACCCTAAATTCTCCTTTCTCCCTGAAGTTTACTGACTGTCTGCCTTCTCTCCATTCCCCTCCCCTCTTTTTTTTTTAACTGCTTTCTGGCTGGATCCTCCATAGGAATGCTTTGGGGTAAATATTTTTTTCTTCAGTTTTCTTTGAAGTGGGGTGGAGGAAGGAGAATGTATGATTGGGAGGTAAGGAGCTGACTCACCGAGAAAGCGGTGGGGAGTTTATGTGAGTGGTGTGTCCTCACTGACTTCTAAGAAAACCAAAACTAGGAGTCACCAAGCTTTCTTGGAAAATGATCATTCTTACTGGTTTGGATGTGTATTTGGGCTTTATGTTGCCTTCTTAGATAGTTTTATTGACCAACCTAATAAAGTAAAAGAGTTTATCAAATAGACAAAACCCATGGATGCAAAAGGCTATTGCTATCAATGTAATACTTTGGGTTATCTACAGTCAGATCTACAGTTCAGTAAAAGTGACTTATAGGTCATGGATTATAACCATTTAAGAGGGTCTCAAAATATACATTCTAGCCAGTCAGTATTCCATTAAATGTCTTCCTACCTTCCCTTGTATGAAAAAATAGATGGCCTTTGATCTTCCTGTTTGGGAGGATGGGTATGGCAGGGAAGACAGGGTGGAAAACAGGCAGAAGCCATGGAGTTTCCATCTGATGTTCTAGATGGATCCCATTTCTTCTGATTGTCGGTGTCATGGTAATCTGGGCCAGTGTGAGGGAAGAACCAAAGCCTGAGCTCACTATTTAGAGTCTCATTTCCTACCATCTGTGTGTTTTACAAATTGCACTTGTTTGACTTGAATGCAAAGATCTCGGGATGAGTGGGGTGGAGAGAGAAATGCAGGTTGACTTATTCATTTCCTTCCTAAAAATAGATGTATTTTGTCTACTAGGAGCAAGCATTTTTGAGAGGCTGAAGGGGGAGGGTCATAAGCTGTAAGGCAAGGATTAAGGTGGGCGGGGGCTGCAGTTTGGGCCTCCCCCAACTGTAGGCTGTCCACAGTTTGTGCTGGATGCAGAGGGCTTGAAATGGGAAGGACTGCAGGAAGAGCCAGCTGCACAGAGAGAATGGGGGTGTGAGCCAAGGTCCTGGCTGGAAGCCTGCATGACATGCTGTCTCTGGAGCAGGCAGCCTAGCACAGCAAGGGCATCGTGTCCCCACCAGCCCTCCTCACCCTGCTCTCCCTGGAACTGTGCAGAGGTGACCAACCTATAAACCAAAAGAAAGGACTAGGTTCTGATAAGACTTGTTCTCAACTGGGGCTCCCTAGTCAACAAATATTAGGTTGGCCAAAAAAGTTTGTTTGGGTGTTTCTGTTAAGGTATGGAAAAACCCAAATGAACTTTCTGGCCAACCCAATATTATTAGAGTCTTCTACTGAAGACTTCTAGGCTAGGCACGGTGCCCATCCACAGTAGGCTATGGCCCTGTTCCTTAGTCGATGGATCATCCATTTCCATTTGGCCAGTGTGGTCATGAGCAGCGTGACTCTGGCTGTTGGGAGGGGGAGAAGTGTTGATTAACATATGTGCATGGGTGCCTCTGTGGTGTCCCCATGTCTCCCTCTGCATGAGTATACATGGGGGTGTGTGTGTGTGTACATGCGTGCATATGAGTGTGTACACCCTGGGGAGTGATTGGGAAGTTTTCCCAGAGCATGTTTCTTGGGGGTCTCCCTGAAGGAGTCTACTCTGACCCAGTTTCTAGCCTCTTGCCCACCTCTCTCCCCTTTCCCCCTGCTTTGTTAATGCAGTAGTGTGACAATCTCTTTAATTCTCCCCTGTCCTGTGATTCCCTGGGGCTTCTCTGCAGAACTAACAAGGGCCGGGATATTAAGACCATCAAGTCCCTGAGGGTTCTCCGTGTCCTGAGGCCGCTGAAGACCATCAAGCGCCTGCCCAAGCTCAAGGTGATGTTCACCAGCCTCTTCCCTTCATCTCCCCTTTGTCCATTTTCCCTTTCTAGCCACCACTGGCCTGCTTTGGGAGAATTATTTCTGGAAATATTCCTGTTGCTCCCATGAGGACTAGGATTCTTTTTGTCTGCTAAAACTAAGGGTCTTAGTCTCAAAGGAAAATAACCAACGTCCTAAGAACCCTCCAAGGAGGCTTTCACCCCTTGACTCCAAATCTAGGAGGTATTTTCTACCCACTGTGGCGAGTCATAGGAAGAACCTTGTGTGGCTTTGTCCTGGGGCCTCCCGTGTGGTTAAGGTGGGTCAGACACCAGAATGGAAACAGCAAGAGCCCTGTATGTCATGGTCTGTGTATTTGGTCGGGCAAAGTAACCTGGGATGGTTTCTTTCCTCGTGATTCTAGAGAAACAAAGGACCTTCTAGCCTTGATGCTTCATATTTTTGAGGCATGAATAGGTCAATAACTTGCCCAAGGACAGAGTCACTTTCGGCATCAGCAGAGAAGAAATGGGGAAGTGAGCTTCCGCAGCTGAGTTCTCCCTTTTGCCAAGACCTGTGTCTGCATAGGTCTGAGTCTGGCTTCCCCTGCCCCCTGGCCTGATGGCCCATCCTGAGCTCCTTCCCCGAGGCTTCCTGCCCTCAGGTTGCTGACATGTGGAACCTGCCTCTCCTACACACATCCACTGCTGTTACGGAAGCCAAAGCCTTATTGGATAGAAGTTCTTCCTCCCTGTATTCCTGTGAATGAGAGCCAGTCACCACTGGACAGGGAACTGGGGACCCCCATACCCCCCATTCCTCTGTCCCATTGAATTTACATCACCTCTAATATTCCCCACCCAGTCCTCCACCAGCACCACCCCAGCTGCTTCCCTTTCAGCCCTCTGGCTCTGAGGGGAGATGGTAAGCCAACCAGGTTGATCAGAGGCTTAGGATCACAGGAAGGTCTCTTTTGAAAGACCCCTAACTGACTGAGACATGGCTTCCTCTCAGAACCCGGGGCCCTGGCCACTTGTATGGGTTCCTGAGGAGAGAGGCTCATGCCTCACAGGAAGTGTCCTCACTGCCTGCTCCCCTCCTCCACTGCCCGGCCTCCCCTCCTGGATGAGCGCCTCCCATGGTGATGGGCCCAGCACAGGGCCTGGCCTGGCTCAGCACCCGTGAACATTCATTCCTTTCTGCCTCACCTCCAGCAAAATATGGCCAGGAGCCCTGGGGCCCGACAACCACTGTCATTAGCCACAGCCCAGGTCCACTGGTCTCATCTCCTCTGAGCTATGTTGTGGTCCAGAGAAGAGCTCAGACAGGCGGATGGTATTACTCACCAGGCTGGAGAAGGCACCCCCAACCTTGGCTAATTCCAATTAATTAGGAAGGGCTGGCTCTTCGCTCTGCAGTTCCATAACCTGAGGGAAGTGTAGGTGGATCTGATAATTCCATGAGTCTGCGTGTCGCTCCCATTCCCTGCAGTGCTGAACTAATTAAACCAGCAGTGTTCACCCAGCACTGTGAAGAGGCAACCGCTCAAATGCAGGGCCACTGTGGGGCTAGTCTCGCCAGTGCGCCAAACCTGCAAACCTAGAAAACAACCCAAAAATGGTTTGAAATACGTTGAATTCCCATGTAGCTCTTCATGGCGTAGGGCCTAGAAGGCATTCTCCAGAGGGAGATTCAGTGCCTTGAACTGAAGTGCAAGTTTCTGGTTCTGACCTTCAGTCCTCCTGTCTCTAAGAAGGCAGCTCTCACCCCTTCCCACATCACCTGTTGAATCTTTAAACCCAGCACAGCTAGCTTTAAACTAGAGAACCTTTATCTGAAGTGTGGAATGCAATTGGGGGTAAATCTATGAACTTATTACAGAATATCATTAAAGTGAACAAAGATGATAGTTTATCACTCCCTGCTCCATTTAGAAGGCAAAGGAAAAACAATACATATTCAATATACAAAGCAAATCTAAGAATGTGCCCCAAATAAAGGAGGTTTATAGATAAGCTATTTAATGTATTGCAGAAAAGGGATCCTTAAAATCATTTAGCCTATCGAATGCCTAAAACAGGCTAAATGATTTCAAGGATCCCTTCTCTGCAATGCATTTCTGTTTCACACTAAGTGAAGTGCATGTAATAGAATTCCACAGAGGACTCCCTTCACTGCCTGCTGCCATCTGGTCTCTTCTGCTTCGGGTTTCCTTTCAGATTCAGAGCATGCGTTCCCCTCCCAAGTGGCAGGTTCCTGTAGTCATGACCAGGGTAGAGGCCAGGTCTGAATCCTGTGAGTGTCGCTTCTTAGTAGGGTGGTATCTTCTGGGGCACCTTCTCCGAGCACCCGCTGCCAGTTGTGTGGGTCCCGTTCAGCTTCAGGCAGATCCACAGGCCATTCCAGGGACTCACACACCAGGGCTCTCTTCTTCTGTTCTCAGGCTGTCTTCGACTGTGTGGTCACCTCCTTGAAAAACGTCTTCAACATACTCATTGTCTACAAGCTCTTCATGTTCATCTTTGCTGTCATCGCAGTTCAGCTTTTCAAGGGCAAGTTCTTCTACTGCACGGACAGTTCCAAGGACACAGAGAAGGAGTGCATGTAAGTGCCACTGGCATGCACCACTCACTTTCTGCTCAAGTGTGTTTTGATAAGGTCCACTCCTCCCTTTATAGATAGGTCATTTCTTTCTCTCTTACTTAAATCCATTCCACTTTGGGGGGAAACAAAAGTCGAAATATGAAGTTGCTACATTTTGATTGAGTACCTCTTTTGTGTCAAGCATGGACATTTCACATCAGGTTTAAATTTTAAATCTTTCTCATGACCTTCTGAGATAAGTCTTCTTTGCACAGTATAGATGTGGAAGTTGAAGCACAGAAAGTTTAAGTTGCTCAGATTACCCAGCAACTGGGCTTCCCCTGTGGCTTAACTGGTAAAGAATCTGCCTGCAATGCAGGAGACCTGGGTTCGATCCCTGGGTTGAAAAGATCCCCTGGAGAAGGGAAAGGCTACCCACTCTAATACCTGGAGAATTCCATGGACTATATGGTCCATGGGGTCACAAAGAATCAGACATGACTGAGCAACTTTCACTTTCACCCAGCAACTAATGAAAAGATTAAGATTTAATCTTCCATGTCTGTTGGGCACGAAATCTCATTTTTGTTCCATGATAATATGCTGTTATAATAAAATCCCTCCTTCCTTGCATTTGAATGCCAATAATTCAATAATTACTAGGGTACGTTACTGTAGTCCCTAGGATTTCTTTGCTCTTCTGTGAGCTATAGTGACAAGGTTCTGGTCCATTTCTGCTCTGGTTTTAGAGGCAACTATGTAGATCATGAGAAAAACAAGATGGAGGTGAAAGGCCGAGAGTGGAAGCGCCATGAATTCCATTATGACAACATCATCTGGGCTCTGCTGACCCTCTTCACTGTCTCCACAGGGGAAGGATGGCCTCAGTGAGTAATGGGGTTTGACTTGGCGTGCTTTTCTATAAGCTGGACTGGGACCAGATGTTTGCCTTGAGAAGCTGATTTAGGATAAACAAGGCTAACCCTTGGGTATTGTACCAAGGAAGGTAAGTGGTTATGAGTAGGTGAGACAGGCAGGAGAGAGGAAGAATGAAAATCCCTCAGACAGGAATCAAGCGGGATCTGATGAAGTCAGGGAAATATCTGGTGCACTTCATGTTTTCGCTGATTATCGAGTTGAGTGGAGCCATCTGACTCTTACAGAACAAATGAACTTTGAACAGCTCTCCACACCTTAGGAGAGTCCCTGAGGACTGTTTTAGACACATTTATCATCCAGGTTGACCCTGGACATGAGAGAGGGTTGCGGGTTAAGGATGAGCTGGAAGAACCCAGGGACGCTTTCTGTGATCATACCTTATACGGCAAAAGTAACAGAATGCAGTTTTTTTATGCTGCTCATGGCACTAGTGGTAAAGAACCCACCTGCCAATACAGGAGACGTGAGAGACGCTAGTTCGATCCCTGGGTTGGGAAGATCTCCTGGAGAACGAAATGGCAACCCACTCCAGTATTCTTGCCTGGAGAATCCCATGGACAAAGAAGCCTGGCAGGCTACAGTCCATAGGGTTGCAAAGAGTCAAACGTGACTGAAGTGACTTAGCACATAGCTGCAGGCTGATTTTTTTCAGAGACTTGGCAATAACCAAGACACCACTTTTTGGTGGCAGCATACTCTGTTGGCAGCAAAATGCCAAAGGGGAATTGTGGAATCTTGCTATTTTATAACAACCTCAACTATAAAATAATGTCACTCTGGTGCTTAGGAGTTGGATCCATGATGGCACAGGGGCTAGAAACAGCAGTGGCTTGGGGGTCACCAGATCCCCACCAACTTGGTTGTGGAGCCCCAAATTCATGGAAGATCCATGAAGTTTAAAGAGTCAAATAAGAAAATGCTGGGGGCTTCCCTGGTGATCCATTGGTTAAGAGTTTTCCTTCCAATGCAGCATGAGTGAGCTCAGTCCCTCACTGGGGAATTAAGAACCCACAAGTGTAGTGGCCAAAAAACCAAAACATAAAACAGAAGCAGTATTGTCATGAATTCAATGAAGACTTTAAAAATGGTCCACATCCAAAAAAAAAAAAAAATCTTTAAGAGTATATGTATTTAATAGGGGGCATATCAGCTAATGAAGCCTTGAGTCAGAGCAGCTGCCAGGACCGCCCCCACCACTCCTGCCTCCTCTTTCTGTCCCCAGGGTCTTGCAGCACTCGGTCGATGTGACAGAGGAAGACCGAGGCCCAAGCCGCAGCAACCGGATGGAGATGTCCATCTTTTATGTGGTCTACTTTGTGGTCTTCCCCTTCTTCTTTGTCAACATCTTTGTGGCTCTCATCATCATCACCTTCCAGGAGCAAGGGGACAAGATGATGGAAGAGTGCAGCCTGGAGAAGAACGAGGTGAAGCAGGGGGGTCTGGAGCATGGGGCAGCGGGGGCTCCAGAAAGGACTGTCAGACCAGCAGCGTTAGGAGGAAGACAGAATGTTCTCTACTCTCTTATGAATTAGAGAATTGGGGGGAAATGTTTTAGTTGGTCATCAAATAAACATCTTTGGAGCATCTGCTGTGTTTAAAGCCCAAGGATAAGTCATAGGAATGGGCTTCCCTGGTGGCTCAGATGATAAAGAATCTGCCTGCAAAGGGGGAGACCTGAGTTCAGTCCCTCGGTTGGAAAGATCCCCTGGAGGAGGGCATGGCAACCCACTCCAGTATTCTTGCCTGGAGAATCCCATGGACAGAGGAGCCTGGTGGGCTGTAGTCCATGGGGTTGCAGTCCTTACTCTTATGCAGCATGTAGTCTAGAGGTTGGGGGTGAAAGACATGTGCTAACATTGTAACATTAAGACATCTGCTTCCCTGGCAGTGTCCCTCAATGGTGTGTATTTGCTGTAAGGGTAGGGAATAAGTCTGACTTGTTACTGCTTTTGTAGTAACAAGTGTGGTTCTGGCACATTGTCGAGTTCATTGTTTTTATCCTGGAACTGCCCTAGAAATCATTAAGAGTCTATAAGACAAATGCAAAGAAAGTGCTGTGGAAATGCACAGGGAGATAGATTTTTACTTCTGACTGCAGGCACCAGGTACAGCTTCCTGCCTAGTCATCTCAGCCATGTGCTGTGTAAGAGACCACTATTATCAATAAAAATATTAAGTCCTTACTATATGGGACTTGCTGTATGACAGTACGAAGTCCTTACCATATGGCATCCCACCTGTAGCTTTGTCCGGATAATTTCTTTTGCTACTTTCACCTCTGCTTGCCCAGTCCTAGCCTCTTCTACACTGTCCTCTTCTCCTAAGCATCTAACAGAGAGCCCCCCAGGGTGCGAGGTTTGGGGGATCTGAGCCTGGCTAACCAGTGTGACCCTCCCGCAGAGGGCATGCATCGACTTCGCCATCAGCGCCAAACCGCTCACCCGCTACATGCCCCAGAACAGGCACACCTTCCAGTACCGCGTCTGGCACTTCGTGGTGTCTCCATCCTTTGAGTACACCATCATGGCCATGATCGCCCTGAACACCGTCGTGCTGATGATGAAGGTGAGAGGGTGGTGGCTGGGAGGCGCTGTGGGGAGCTGAGCCTCGGAGACTGCCCCCTCCCAGGGCACTTGTGTGTGTGCCCAAGACACTGAGAAAACCCTCCAGGAGAGTGAGGGGGAGGTAGGGAGGACGAATGGGGACTTGGTGTTTAATGGGAACAGAGTTTCTGTTTAGGAAGGTGAAAAATTTGGAAGATGGTAATGGTGAATGTACTTAGTGCCACTGAACTTTACAGTTAAATATGGCTAAAATTGTGTGCTTTGTATGATGTGACTTTTGCCACAATAAAAAACATTAAAAAAAAATTCAAGATTGGGAACTCTGGCAGTCCAGTGGTTCAGACGCCTCACTTCTATTGCAGGGGGTACAGGTTCAATCCCTGCTCAGGGAACTGGGATGCCACAAACTATGTCCCATGGCCAAAAAAAAAAAAAAAAAACGGCTTACCAGTCTGTTGCTTCCTTACCTACTTTTCCATCATGGAATCTCTCTTTGATCTTGTCTCCATCAGCAACCCAGCCTTTAGGTCCTTGGGGTAAAATGCAGTGTAATACATAGCGGCAGTCATGGAACTCTGAAAACAAAGGCTGGTGATGCAGTCAGATACAGGTGAGGGTGGAAATGTCAGATGTGGGTGATCGTGGAGTTCTAAGAGTCAGAAGAGGTTTGATGTTATTTAATACTAAATGGTAAAGTAATTAACTCTAGGAAATGTTTCTGCCCTTCACGCCTTCAGTTTTGGGAAGACTGGCCATTTTGCTAATAAGATTTGTGTTCTTCTCTGTATCCTTTTGCTACATAGGATGTATACTTCTCCTCTCTGGCCCTAAATGACCATCTTTCCTTCTACATCATGCAGCAGAATGTCTCCCTAGGGCAGGGATGCCAGATGGCCAACCTCTGTGACCTGGATATGCCTCTCACCTTCCCTGTTTTCTCTTCCTGGCAGTACTACTCTGCTCCCTGTACCTATGAGCTGGCCCTGAAGTACCTAAATATCGCCTTCACCATGGTGTTTTCCCTGGAATGTGTCCTGAAGATCATTGCATTTGGCTTCTTGGTATGTCGTAGGATTTATCCTGGCCTCATGCTTATCTTCCCTTCTCTTTGGGCTCATTCCCAGCCTCTGTTGGAAGGGAGGGGTGGTCGCTGCTATTCCAGAAATGGTTCACACACCCACCCACCTAACTGTAAGTTTGTTTGGACTGCTCAATAAAAGGTCATAGAGACAAGATGCTGTGTGAGGGTGTTAGGAGAAGAGGCAAAGGGCACCAAAGCCCTCACAGAGACTTCAGCCCCGTTCCTTTCAAATTCTATCAGTGGTCAAGAGGCCACCAATATTGGGTCTTACTGGAACTTAGTAAGATTTACCTGTTGAGGAGGAGCCAAGCAAGGATTGGACTAGTAAACCCAAGTGCTTACTGATGGAAGGCTTAAACTCTTATAACTCAAATGGAAAGATATCTGTCCCTCTTAGCCTCCAACATAGAAAATAATAGATTTTATTAATACCTAATTGTCCTCCTCCCTTTAGTTACGTGAAGAGTAACTTTTGCCAACAAAAATAAATGTTTAGTACTAAAGCTTACAAAGACTAGTGACCTTTAAAGTGTCTGTATGTGAGAGAGAGAGAGGTGGGCATTCTGGAATAGGTTTGGGGAGCATTGGGATGAGTTTTTCTGGCATGAGTCTTCCTTTTACTTTTTTTCAACTGCTAATTATAGTTTTGGCAGATTCTCACATCTGCCATCAAGCGTGTTAAGCAAACCTAGCCCTTTGCTTCAGTGTCCTATAAACAAAACAGTTCTCTCTGCCACCCCACCCTTGGCTCAGTGTTTACAAGTAAGATCAGTGGGATACAGATAAACCCACCTGACAGCTGTTTCACACTTATTTTGTGTGTGAGCTACCATTTCAAATTATATGTGTATATGGCATTCCCTGAAAGAAGAGAAACTTAGCTTATTATCTGCATGTGGGTTTGACTGCTGGCAGCTTGGGCAGGGACTCTGACCTCAACGTGGTGGTTGTGAGTGTTAACGCTGGGGGTTGCTTCTGGCTTCCTAGTGGTTCTTTGCAAAGTCATTGATTTGATGGTGTAGGGAGGAGAGTTGAAGGGAACCCATGGCAGGCGGCTGTATTGTTGGTTGTTGGACTCCCTTTTGAGTCTTAGAGAAATCAAAAAGTAAACTACCAGCCACAAAGATGCCTTTATAACACAGTCTAGCCCTGGGCAGGGGGAGCAAGGGGCGGGGGAAGCTTATACAACAACTGGAAAAGTTTTCCTCCGCATCTTGATTACTTGCATGTTGGATTGATACTGTCTCTGCTTAAGCCCCCAATTATGTGTCAAATTATAGGGAATACTGAATACCTACTTATAAGCTTAACTAGGTGATTCAGCCCCAAAGCCTGCCTCCTTCCCACCCTCACCCTCATATTTTCATTCAAGGTCTAGAAGCATTCTGAACACTATAAAAGGCACCACTAGCCCCAAATAAGTCTTTTCATTGATATGGTACTGTGGGTTTTCAGAATTCACTAATATGTACTGTTCTGTCAGATCTTAGCAATGACTCTGAAATAGACATGGCAGAAACTATCCTTGTTGTTGTTGTTATTTTAAATGAGGAAATTGAAGTTCAGAAAAATTATGTTGCTTTTCGAAGGTTACAAACTAAAAGGCAGTAGAATTGGATAGTGAAATGGGAATAAAAAAGGGAGGAAGAAGAAGAAAGAAAGGGAGAGAATTAAAATACATTGGTTGTCTGGAAAAAGAAAAGTGAAAGTAAGTGTTAGTTGCTCAGTCATGTTCGGCTCTTTGTGACCCCATGGACCGTAGCCCACCAGGCTCCTCTGTCCATGGGATTCTCCAAGCAAGAAAACTAGAGTAGATAGCCATTCCCTGCTCAGAGGATCTTCCTGACCCAGGGATTGAACTCAGGTCTCCTGCATTGCAAGCAGATTCTTTACCATCTGAGCCACCAGGGAAAAAAGCTTTACATATTATTCATTTTACCTTCATAAGAACTATTTTATTAGATCGGGCATTATGGTTTTCTTATTATATGGATGAGCTGAGGCTCAACAAGATTCAGTACTTTGCATAAGTTTACTAAAAGGCAGAGCCTGTGATCAGATCCTGGTCTATCTGGCCTCAGAAGCCCACACTTTGTCCTCCATAATCTCCTAGTGTATACTATACGCCTCTGTGCTTTACCATGCTGTATTGTAAAGCCTCCTCTACTGGAATCTAGTGCTTCTGTTCCCCGAGATTTAGATTTGTATTCTAGCTCATATATGGGAACTATCTAAGAATGCAACACAGGAGACCCATATTCAATCCTTGGGTTGGGAAGATCCCCTAGAGAAGGAAATGGCAACCCACTCCAGTATTCTTACCTGGAGAATTCCATGGCCAGAGGAGCCTGGCAGGCTACAGTCCTTTGGGTTGCAAAGAGTTGGACATGACTGAGCGACTATTGCTCACTCACATCTAAGAATTAGGAAGCTCACCCCAGGTTGGAAATAGGAGAGCCCTGAGATGTGAGGAACTCAGAGACTCAACTTGGCCCCAGTCCTGAAGGAGTAGGCACCCTTAACAGGTGAGTTTGTGAGGCTGGATGTCTGGTTTATCTACATGCCTGGCAGGTGCCTGTGACTTTTGAATCAGACAGACTTTTCCAAGCCTCAGTTTTCTCATGCATTAAAGGAGGATAACAAGAACTGCCATGAACAGCCGTAGATCCTGTGTGTGTGTCCAATCAGGGAACATGCCTAAGATGTCTGGTCCTGAGTAGGTGCTCGTAAATCTACCTTCTCTCTCCCCACACCATTTCTCTCCATCATATCTCCCTCCCTACTCTTCATGCCAGCCCTACCAATCGGTAATTTGTGAAGTATTTATCACTACCTACTTAGAGCATCCATGGGAGGAATAAATGAACTGAAAGAATGCTGAGGAAGGGTCTGGCACAGAATCTGGCATGTATAGTAAGGATTCTTGAATGCCAGCCGTGGGGGTGGGAGAAGGTATAGTTGCACAGTCTCAAGGGTCACTTACAGGAGCTGTCACCCACGGGTAAGTGGGTAATGTTTTGGAGACCCAGGTATTCTCTTTCTTTTAAGGAATATAGTTCAAGGTCTGTGTTCACCTGAGCCCTGGAGATGAGAGCAGAGCCCACTTTGCTCTAACGTTCCAGAGCTGAATGTTGTCTGGTTGGTGCATTTTCCAGGTCCTTTACGCCTTCGTCTCCTTTAACCTTCTCATCTCATTACTGCTTCCTTATATTTTATTTATTCACACTTCCTCGAAAGGTGTAACAGAGCCGAGAAAGATGGGAAAGATGATTTCGTTCATCCTATGCCAATCAGAAGTTGGTTTGAAAATGTTCAATGAAGTTAGGAAGAGATTTTTGGCACATCTTTGATCTTTAGGCACTTAAGACATCTCTGACTTTTATTGTTTGTTGAAAATCAGAATGGTGTATTTATAGGGTCCCATTATACTATTTAAATAGTTTAAAAGTTGTAGTTATAGAAAACCTTAGACTAATACTGTAAATCATTTTATTGTCTTGTGGGTAACAATGACGATCTTTCTTTTCTTGGAGGTCAACATGTTCTAGGCTACAAATCACTTTCTTGCATATTTTTATGTAGTATTACATTAAAAAATCTTATGTGTTCTTTATATAGCTTTTTAGTGACAGCTTCAAAAAACAAGGTCTTCAAATAGTGATGAAACTGCTTCCCAAATGAGAAATTCTCAAATTAGTGAAGGAGAAACTGCATTTTTGGTTAGAAATAGGAAACTAAAGCCAAAGTTAAAATGAACTTGTCTTGGAATTGAAAAGCTTTAATTCCAAGTGAAAGAATTATATCATGAAAGATATATTTTCTTCATTTTTTCCCCCTTGTTTTCTTTTCCTCGCCCCCCACCCCCACCCCCAATGCTCATGGCTGAATTCACTTGGCAGAACTATTTCCGAGACACCTGGAATATCTTTGACTTCATCACTGTGATTGGCAGTATCACAGAAATTATTCTGACGGACAGCAAGGTAAATAGCTCTTCCGTCTTTCTCTTTAAGCTTGGCCCTGGAGTAGCATTAAAACAATCCTCAGCACATTCAGTCCATTTTTAACTCCTCAAACCCAATGTGCAGCCCCCTATTCACTTCCTCAGTCCTGAGCTTTCCCCAGAAAATGGGACCATTGGATGGCACTGGATCTCATGGAAGGTGTGGGCCCGTTTGCACGACTCAAATAGGTGAGTGGGATAGAGGGCCCAGGAGAGGCCATGTCACCGTGTTCTGCTGGATTCTTCAGGAGATACCAAGAATCTAGGCACAGGATCTTTGCCCTCAAAGCTGTTAGATCTGAAGTGGTTCCCTGAGATGGTTCATCCCAAACAAAACTTGGAGAGCTCATCACAAAACCAGCATGTTCTAGAGGGATTATGAGGTCTGCTCTCTGACACCCACGTGCAGAGTCAGGACCACTCAGAGAAGACTGGGGAGGCCAGTTTTGCCAACTGTTTTCCGGGCACCCATCTGGGGAACTTCTATACCTTCCTGCCTGGGAACAGAGGGTGGGCCTGGGGAGGCTCGGAGAGATGGTCCTCTCTGGCCAGCCAGCTGGAGACAGGGTTAAAAATGAAAGACACCATTCATGTTCTATTTAATGATCTGAATGAGGGATAAAGGCACAAATGCCAGTGCTTAACTTTCCTAAATGACCCAAATGTCACTAATGATATGTTTCCTTCTGGTCCACCAGCTGGTGAACACTAGTGGCTTCAACATGAGCTTTCTGAAGCTCTTCCGAGCAGCCCGCCTCATCAAGCTGCTGCGTCAGGGCTACACCATCCGCATTTTACTGTGGACCTTCGTGCAGTCCTTTAAGGTAAAAGGCCTTACCAGCTCCTCCTCTGAGGCTTGAGGGGCTCCTGTCGCATCAGACAGAACACTGGGCAACACAGCATTATTCTGCAGGTCCCCTCGCCTCTGGGAATGGGTGTTTGTCAGAAGCATCAGATGAACACAGCAGTCCTCAGCTACAGTACAACTCGGCCAGGAGGTGGTTAGCTTATGACTGATTGGTTAGGATCTCATTCTAGAAAGCATCCCAACTTTGAAACTGAGTTATCGTCTCTGTTCGCTGAGGCAGGGGGCTTGTCTTATGAGGTGTGTTCCCTCCCAAGTATTCCAGAATGCCCGGAGCAATCCTATCCATGGGCAGAGCCAACCACCTGTAGTCACATACCCTCTGCATTTTCAGAGGTTCGTCCGTGGCTTTATTTCACCCAACAGTTTTTCAAAGGACTCCTTGGGTTGTGTTTTGTAATGAGATGATTCATACCATTCCCACATATGTCATCATTAGTATGTAATTCCTGAACCACTGAGTATATGGCATGCTAATGGCCACCTCTGTGTCCTGCAAATGAATAGGACATCTGGGCAAGGTTAATATGGTGAGCATCTGTTGAATGACCTCATGGAGTTGTACAGAGGTATATGTGTAATAAACAAGTTAAAAATTGAAACCTGAGACCCATGTAAATGGCAGAGACTTGCAGTAAAAGAAATTTTCCATATTTAAATATTTGCATGCTGTAGCAAATATAATTAGTTTTTGAAGTTTGGGGAGTGTTGATGCTGTTCAAAAACGTACTATTTTCTTCAAAAAAATAGAGTTTTTCAATAAATGTATTTTTAAAATCTGATGAAATTGATTCAAAGATGAAAAATCATGAATTCAATAATTGCCTTCTTTACTTTAATTATTTGTACATTTTAATTTTATTATTTGATGTTTGGCTGCACTGGGTCTTCATTGCTGCATGTGGGCTTTCTCTAGTTGCAGAGAGAAGGGGCTTCTCTTCATTGTGGTGCTTGGGCTTCTCATTCCAGTGGCTTCTCTTGTTGCTGAGCACAGGCTCTAGACACATGGGCTTCAGTAATTGCTGCTTTCAGGCTCTGGAGCTCAGGCTTAGTAATTCTGGTGCGCGGCCTTGGTTGCTCCAAGGCATGTGGAATCTTCCTAGACCAGGGCTCAAACCCATGTCCCCTGTGTTGGTAAGTGGATTCTTAACCACCAGACCACCAGGGAGTCCAATTATTTGTATATTTTAATTCCAAACTGAACTGAAGAGAGCTTGTCAGTGAATCCATGGTTTCTCGTTATTTGAAAGGGACTTCACCCCACACCGTCATGACTGAATTACTTCTCCATCAAGTTCCTGTGCATCTGAAATGTGAGACCAGTTGTAAGGATGTTCAGGTTCCCACGAGCAACCTTGACATCTTTATTGTATTCATCATAATTGTATGGTGTGATAATTCCCACAGAGGCCTCACCTCAGTGAAAACTGTTTCTCCAAAACTGAATGACAGAGGAGAAATCAAAACCCTTAGCAAGAATTTAACCGTTTGAGTCTTGAATGGAGCTGGATTTAGAATTTGAAACACAAGATGCTCTTAAAACCTCTTTGTAGAGGCCTGCCCAACAAGTTACAGCTGTTAGTCTCTTAAGAAATATGTGTCAGCCTGTCATAGTCTCGTGATCACCAATTCTCTGTGAAAGTGTGTACTACTGAGGGCACAGAAAAGCGTGTCATAAACTGATGGCCAAATGGTTGGCTTATTCCAGTGAATAGAGAAGATTGGAGGCAGTTGTATCTGTCTCCAGGTGACACTGTGATGGATGGGTGTTTGCTTTTGGAGCCACTCTGGGACACAGTGTAGAAGTTGTTTTCTTGAAGTTGGTTTAACAAAGGCTGCCTCTGCACACACACAGCAGAGAGTCACACCGTGTAGACAGCATTGTCCCGTCTCTGCCTCCCCCTCCCTCCCCCTGAGCATCACCTCATTGTCCGCCACTGACTCCTACTCAGTGCTTCTCTCTCTTCCTTATTTTTTTTTTCCTTTCATAATTTAACGATGACATTTGGCTGTCTTCCGGTTTGCATATTTTCTGACCGGAAGTATGTTGTTATTCTTTGTTCTGTGAACGTGTCCTGTCTTTTCTTTCTCCAGGTGGTTTACAATCCTTTTTGAAAACAAAATTTTTGGCTGTGCCACTCCACATGTGGGGTCTTAGTTCCCTGACCAGGCATCAAAACCACGCCCCTGCATTGGGAGTGTGGAGTCTTAACCACTGGATCACCAAGGAAGCCCCTCTTTTCCTTATTTTGTGTTGGAATGTATGCCATGACAAGAAGGGAGATCAGGATGGGAGAGAGGTACCAGGAACTAGAGATGATGGGATGGGGAAGGCAGCGTAAAGGCAGGAAGCACGACATAGAAGGTGATGGGAAGAGGCCAGAAACCTGCCTCCCTGCTCTCTCCTTTCAGCAGAAGGTGTCTTTACATGCCCCTGGGGAATGTAGCCACTCCTCACAGACCATGAGAATCAGCACTCCATTGGAGAAAGGGTTCTCCCACCAACTCTCAATTTCATTTTCATGTTTATTCTTTATTCAAATTGTAAAAAGTCTCCCAGGACTCTTCATTTAGTTAGCACCGTTGAGAAGCTCTGCCTGGCTCATGCAGTCTGAAAGCCTTCAATTGCCCTCCTGGGAGTCGTGCTGTACACATTTGAGAGAATGAAGACCTGGAGTTGCACGAACTGCCAGGGAGGCTTCCTGGGTGGTGAAAACAAGGGGCTTCCATTGTCAGCACCAAGATCCCCCAGAATTGTAGTGCCCACCCTGACCATCAAACCAAACTGCCCTATGTCTTCACCCTCCCCCAGCCACCAGGGGTAGCTCCCTGCCTGCCTTTTCCTCCACTTACCGCTTCACCTCCACCTTTAAAGAGTTGTCATCCCTGAGGGGCAGGTAGCTTGCACAAGATGGAAACTTGTGCTACGTAGCTTCCCAGCATGGTTTTGTGGTCACTCACACTTTGAAAGGTTTTTTGGAATTTTACACAAAACAGACTGAAAGGTCAGCAGGCTTAAACATTGGAAAAAGATGTTTCATCAGAGCTTGAAGGCGCCTTCTAGGAACTGACCAATGCCTGAGACCCCAGCCGATTCATTCTGCTTCCAGATTCCATTAGGAGCCTCGTGTTGAGTGAAGGAGTGGGAAGGGTAATACGGAGATTTGGGAGTCAAAGCTGAATGCTTGCTGTGTAATTGGCATCATAATTGCCCAGGTTATTAATATTCTGCATACAGAGTGGGATGAAGCCCAGACCCAGGAATTTTTCCCAGCTCTCCCTCAGAGACCCGGCCATACACTTTTCTGGGTCTGAGAATATTCTTGGTGAGGAAGGAAATTACAAACCTCTCTGGGGCCAACAGCTTGCATACCTATCAGACAATGTGGACATCTGCAAAAACACAGAACTCCAAAATAGAACATCCCAGGGGATCAGAGAGCTGCTGCCCTGTGTTTAAGTCAGTATCAGGGCGAGACTGAGACTTGCACTGCCTGGAGTGCAGTTTGTTGACCCCGGAGCTGCCTGCCTTTAAATTCATGGTTGTGTCTCTGCTTCCTTCCAGGCCCTTCCCTATGTCTGCCTTCTGATCGCCATGCTTTTCTTCATCTACGCCATCATTGGGATGCAGGTGAGTGGGTGCCTTGGGAACCTGATGGGGGACAGCTGTTGCCCATGTTGTCTCTGACTTTCCAGCCTGAGCCTGCAGGATTCAAGGTGCTTTAAAGAATCCCTTCTTACCCAGAGGTTGAAGTGTTAGTAGCTCAGTCGTGTCCGACTCTTTGCAACCCCATGGACTGTAGCCCTCCAGGCTGCTCTGTCCATGGGATTCTTCAGGCAAGAATACTGGAGTAGGTTGTCATTTCCTTCTCCAGGTGATCTTCCCGACCCAGGGATTGAACCTGGATCTCCTTCATTGCAGGCGCTTTCTTTACCACTAAGCCACCAGGGAAGCCTCTTACCCAGAGGCTGACTTTAATATCTTGTTGCAGCATGACCTTGGGAAGTCACACACGCAGTTCCCCACTCAGGTTGCCCAGGTGATCAGAGTGGTCTGATACAGGGGCTTCGTCTGTGGTTGTCAGGTCCTGGTGCTTCCTCACAAGCAGTTGGACTCCACTGAAGATAATGCTGTTGTTCTTGGCCAGAGGGTGCCCCCTGAAACTAAGGAGAGGGTGAGACTCCTGATCGTCCATATCTCAGGAGCCTCCCATATTTGAACCAGACCTAGAAGAAGATTTGGTGGTTGCTCTCTTATAGACACAGACACAAAATGTATGTGAGTTACACCCCAAACAGCTGAGATTGGGAACAACTCAGAATCCCTGGCAGTGAGCCCAGTCCTTGGGAAACCCATGGGCCACATTCCAGCTGATACCTCTCAAAGGACCATGCAGCCTGCCAGATGGTTCTCCTGGGTTAGCACATCCTTTCTGGTTTCAAGATTGAGACATGGATGAGGTTCCCACCCTGGGTACTCATGCAGGTAGCCAGAGGCCCACTGAGCAGAAGGGGCCGAAAGATCTTTCAAAAGGCAGTGGTCATTTGTGGTGGGTGAACACCTACCATAAACACCCTGCCGCACATCCCAGCACCTGTCCAGTTGGGTACACAGGCTCTGCTGGGCTCCAAGAGGCCAACTTTCTGACTTGGAGATATGGAGGCTACACCCTGGTGTAAGACCTCAGCCACGTGGCCGTCTCCTGCAGTCAGGCAGTCTGGCTACCTTTGGATGGCCAGCTGCCTTCTCAGTGGTGGCTGCCACCTGGAGCCACTGCTCACATCCCCCAGACTTGCCATGTCGGCAGCCCTTTCTAGAGCTTATCTGAAATGTCGTCTTTTTGCTCCTCTCTCTTGCCTGCACTTCCTAATTTTGTTCATCTTTTAATCCCATTACTGGAGAGTTTTGTTCTCCAAAAATACAATAGAATGTCAGATGTCAGAAAATGTGAGACTTGGTTGAAAAGTAATGAGTTCTTCACAAAGGATATTTCAGTAGAGCTTTAATGATGATGTCAGGGGTGTGTTGCAAGCTGAATCCCAGCTGAAGCTTGTCTTGCTGACTTCTGTTAAGTCCTTTCTAACTCGGAAGCATTTGATTCTAGAATTTAAATGTTCTTTAATAGCCAAATGAAACTTAATTAAATTAGGTTGTTGTTGTTGTTGTTTGTCCACACTTAAGGGGGAAGATCCCCTGGAGAAGGGAATGGCAACCCACTCTGGTATTCCTGCCTGGAGGATTCCATGGATAGAGGAGCCTGGAGGCCCCCAGTCCATGGAGTTGCAAAGAGTTGGACAGGACTGAGCAACTAACACTTTCAAAATAGTTCTTATCCCTTTTCATCTTCAAGCAAAATAAACTAGAATAACACCATCTCTAATACCTGTTAGTGATACTACTGATAATGATGAATACCATTTACTATCACTTGAATTCCTAAGTGTTTTAGACACTGTGCTGAATGTGTGCTCTTACCTACTCCTGCCTCTCCCTTCCTCTCTTTCTTCCTCTCTCTCTCCCTTCTATATGTATATATTATACACAAACACATAAATACAGGACACACAAGATACATAACTAATGTATTCAGGAATGATGTGAAAATGTTTACAGGTGGGTTTCACTGTTTCCATTATTGCTTAGCATGGTAAGGAACTTGCAACACACTCCAGATCTTAGATAGTAAGTGGGAGAGATGAGTTTAAATCTCAGCTCCGTCTGCTCCACAGCCCATGTCTGCACCTTCTCTGTGCTGTCTCTCCTCCCACCAACAAGGAAACACAAGTATTTCTTTGACTCTTCAGTGGTAGGTGGAAAGTTCTTCAGTTGTGACATTGTGATATTTACAGTAGCCATAATGTGTAATAATGTATTGCCTGTAGACCTATTTCCAAAAAATAAAAGCACTGTTCCCATTCTACCGAGACAGGAATGGCATCCCCATTTTGACATACCTTTAGCTGGCTGTCTTCATCGTGGCCCTTGATAGAGAACCCACACCGTGAATAAAGAAGATGCCTAAAAAAAAAAAAAAAAGCAGACACCTAGCTTGTTACTAGAAAGATTTCTCGTACAGCCGTAACAAAGCAGGGGGATCCATACCAACAGAAAAGCAAAAGGAGAGTAGAGAAGCATTGGAAAGACAGAGATAGCAACAGGATGTATCTCTGAGAAGTATTGTTATTCTGAATTCTCAAGGGCTTCATGGAAGAAGAGAGCTTTGCAGACAAACCTGAGGGTAAAAAGGAGTAAGGTGCTGGGTTTGGGAAAGAACCCTGGGGCTGCTAGTAGTCAGGAGGTGTGGCTTGTAGGCCTCAGCTCCACCGTTGACCAGCTGTGCAAACTTAGATCACTGAACCTCTCTTGGACATCATCACCACCAGTGCAGCAGAGGAGTTGGATAGATAGCTTTATGGATCCCTTCTAGTTCTAAAATTCTGTATGTATGTGCTCAGTTGCTCAGGCATGGTTGACTGTTTGCGACCCCATGGACTGTAGCCCATTAAGCTTCTCCGCTCATGAAATTTTCCAGGCAAGAATACTGGGGCAAGTTTCCATTTCCTACTCCAGGGGATCTTCCTGATCCAGGGATTGAAACCTTGTCTCCTGTATCTCCTGTGTTGCCAGGTGGATTCTTTACCACTGTGCCACCTGGGAAACCCCAATCCCAAGTGAAAACAAGAGTTAAGCCTATAATTTCATTAAGTGTTCAGATGGGTCTCAGCAAACCTTCTTTCTCTTCCATAGCCTTTCCTTATGATATAGGAGATTTGGGTTAATGACAAGGACTAAGTGACAAGCTTTAAAAAAAGGTGAAAAAGCTTAAAGGCCACCTTTGTAATAAATATGCACTTTCAGCTTAACAATAGCTCCTTGACTATTATACACATAACTTTTATAAAATAACAGTGTGCCCTCTGGCCAGTTCATGATTGGTAAGGTGTTTGAGAAAATCGTAGAGAGGACAACTAATGAAGTCTTCAGGAGAGTCATAGGGAGAAAAAACACCAAGTTGTGTGTGTGAAAATCAGGGATAAGTCGTGGATTGTGTTTTAAGAGGATGAAAAGAAAGACAGAAGGAGACATGAACATGGGCAAGGATATGTGACAGTTTCCTCCTGGGGCATCCAGAACTAGGTTTGATTGTTTGGCTGGGATTTTTTTTCAGTGCTACTATTTGTCTGATTGGGAGCCCTCAGCCTTCTTATCTCCCTTCCCTCCTTCCCCAGTGCCACCTAGCTTGCCACCTCCATTCTCCCTGAGAGAGAAGTAGTATTTAGGTTTTGAAAATCAGCTATGAGAACAAATTCCCCAAGCAGGTGTCAGTGGGAGTTATTTGAGCAAAATAGCAGAGACTGTTCCTCAATTGCACATTCCAGACACTGTTAGGAGGAAAGTGTGTTCCATTTAGCACATATTAGATAAGCTGAAGCATGTTAAATACAGGCTGAAAATTATCCCAAAAGGCTGGAAAAGTGACCTGTAAGCCTTCAGTTGCACAAACATTGCCTTGTGAGAGCAGACCCTGAGGTAGATCTGAATCATGTGTACATGTGTAAGGATACCCTTCCCATCTAGAGAGGGCTTCCCTGATAGCTGGCTCAGTTGGTAAAGAATCTGCCTGCAGTGCAGGAGACCCCAGTTAGATTCCTGGATCAGGAAGATCCTCTGGAGAAGGCATAGGCTACACACTCCAGTATTCTTGGGCTTCCCTTGTGGCTCAGCTGGTAAAGAATCTGCCTGCAATCTCTGGGTTGGGAAGATCCCCTGGAGAAGGGAAGGGCTACCCATTCCAATATTCTGGCCTGGAGAATTCCACGGACTGTATGGTCCATGGGGTCGCAAAGAGTCAGACACGACTGAGCGACTTTCACATTACTTCACTTCCCATCTAAAGAGATGTGGGATACACCTTGGCTCCAGGCAGCACTGTGTCTAGGAGTTCATCCTTATTCTCTGTGGCCAGAGGTCTTGTGTGTGCCTCTTATTTCCATATGAATTTACACAGTAACCACATTCTAAGCCCAATGAGCAACAGCAGATTAGAAAACTCACTCTGTAGCCAGATCTGCCCAAACCTGTTTTCTTTTTCCTTTTCCAAGTATCAAGTTTTCCAGACTTTCTTCATCTGATGGGCCTGGGTTATAGACGTATCACACTTCCAAGGTGTGACTCTTTGGATGGGAGCACACCCCAGGAAGATAAGGATGCCCCTCTCTGACTTACACTGCTTGCAAATTTCAGGGTAGCATCTGCCTATTTCTTTTTTATAAAGAATAAACCACATCTTCTGCAAATACATATGCTCTGATCATTACCAGCTGAGACAGGAAGAGAGGTGGGTAACGTGTTCCCTGCACGCCTATCATGGGGTAATCTTGTTGACAGACAGCTTGAATGCCATGGTGAATAGGTATCATAGAAATTAAAAGACCAAATTAGGTGTGGGAGGAACTACATCTAAGCAGAATGACTTCCAGAGATCTTGCCTTGTATGGTCCTTGCAAGCATTCCTCCTTGCTTCCCAGGAGAATATAACTCTTCACACGTATCAGGCCAAGAACGTGGGGTCTGCCAGCCTTCCTGGGTTTTGAGTTGTCTGCTTCAGGGTTAGGCCGTCAGGAGGAGCCATGTAGGTGAAGTTACTGCCCCTGCCAGTATGTGCTCGGTCAGGTCGGACTCTTTGCGACCCCATGGACTGTAGCCTGCCAGGCTCCTCTGTCCATGGGATTTCCCAGGCAAGAATATTGGAGTGGGTTTGCCATTTCTTCCTGCACAGGATGTTCCAGCCCCAGGGATCGAACCCACGTCTCTTGCGTCTCCTGCATTGGCAAACGGCTTCTTTACCATGATGCCACTGACCCTGCAGGTCCCACTGCTCACTGATGCTCAGGGCTTTCTGCTGTTTTTCTCATCCAGGTCTTTGGAAACATAAAGTTAGATGAGGAGAGTCACATCAACCGGCACAACAACTTCCGGAGTTTCTTTGGGTCCCTCATGCTGCTCTTCAGGTACCTGGATCTGTCCCTGTGGTGGCTGGAGCGCTCCTGAGAGAGAGAGACAGTCACCCACCTTTTCTGCCTGTTCCCCTTTGTCTGCCTGCTCTGCTCCTGTGAGGATAGATGGGGGTGGGATGGTGGCGGGGCCTCCAGAAGACCGCCCTGCTGACTTCAGGAAGTTTCCTCTGCATCTTTGACTCCGTATGCAAATGGCAACTTCTGCACCTCCTCTAGGGCTCAAAGAGGGGGAATCTTTGGACAGAGTCCATTAAAAGGCTGAAACATAGATGGCCAGGTTTACATGGGGTCTGGGAGTCTCACAGCCCTCTCTACCACTGTCAACAGAAGACAGAGAAGCAGTGTGTGAGGTTGCAGAGCCCCAGGAGCCCTCCCTGGCACTCTCCATCACAGGATGGAGAGCACAGGCAGAGGCTAACTGGGCGAAAAAGGAACCTAGGGAGGAAAGAAGGGATGCAGGAACTGGGAAGATGGCCAAGGAGAGGATGGGCCGTGCAGACCTGCTACTACTAACCGAGTTGTTTCTGCGTTCAGGAGTGCCACGGGTGAGGCCTGGCAGGAGATAATGCTGTCGTGTCTCGGGGAGAAGGGCTGTGAGCCCGACACCACTGCGCCATCGGGGCAGAGCGAGAGCGAGCGCTGTGGCACTGACCTGGCCTACGTGTACTTCGTCTCCTTCATCTTCTTCTGCTCCTTCCTGGTGAGCAACCGTGTGCTATCAGCTCAAGAGGGGTCCAGCCCACCTGTCTGATAAATAGACGAGAGGTTTCCTCCTGTGTACATTCAGTCACATGCTCTAGCCCGTGTTGAGAAATAGGTCCTCCTCAAGAGAGCTCTTGGAGGCCAGGGTGCTTGTCAGACACCCGGGTGGGTCGCTTTTGTTGGCTGAGAAACGTCTTTGCTCCTTCTAGGGTAGGACTGCGTGAGGAGAGGTGATGAGGGGGTGGATGGGGTTCAGCAAACATAGTATTAAATGTCACACTGAAGTGGTGGTGACCCAGAGTAAATCTTTCTCTTCTGTATCTCCGGTGTTTTATCTTACAAGCAGAGCTGAGAATCCCATCTCTCTTTCGGAGACCTTTGGACCCTTTGAGAAAATGTACCGTGAAACTCTAAGGGGACAGCATTAATCGAAGCAGGATAAATGACAATGTACAATGGAATAGGTGTGGTTCTTTCGTAGGTTGCTATGTTTGATGGCACTTGGCCAACTTGATAGATGTGAAAGGATACAATTGCTCTAGCACTGGTAAATATTGAGTAATGTATGAAGCACACCCATCTAGAAAATGGTGAGAAGCCCCAGGTGCCTTCTGAATTCTGTTTTTGGGAGAAAGCCTGGCTTGGCACAGCAGCTTCCAGAAATCTCTTCCCTGCACCGTCAGATAAGTGGTGATAGACTGATGGGCAAGGTGCTACCAGGTCACTCAAAGGGTTAGTGCCGTGTTTCTGGCCACCCTGACATCCCTCAGCTCAGCTCCCCTGCTAATGCCACCAGCTGCACAAAAAATGTCTCAAACTAAAGTGCTGCCATTTAAAAGCGGCCAGCTTCATGATGGCTGGGCATCCCGAAGTGACTTGCCTGGTGTTCAGGCGTTTCTACCTCTTTCAAGTGACCCATAAGGGACTTGGCACATGTCCATGTGTGAAGTGGCTGACAGACAGACTAGTAAGGGTGTCAAGCAGGTTGGTGTAGCAGGGGATGAACTAATCGGAGATGTGGGGAGCCCACATTGGTCATGTTGCTTTCTAGCTTTAGCCAAGGCACCTTCCCTTTTGTAGCTTCTGTAAAATAGAAAGAAAAAGTACTCAGTGATAAGACTGGTATCTGTACAGTGAACTGATACATGTGGATGTGCAACGTTTTTTAATGAAAAAAAGAAAAACATTATTTATAAATAGGAAATTATAATGAAAATGACTGCAAGGAAATTTAGAATAATGATATAAATTAGAGTTTTCATTTATTCATTCCTGTATTTAGCTCATTTTTACTGAATGGCCATTAAAAGGTTCACATTGAGCTAGGCACTGGGGTGAAGCCATCCAGTCCCTCTGTCACCTAGGATTGAAAGGTGACAGTCATAAAGGAATATTAGTGCCCATCATGAGGGAAGGGGAGCATAGAGAAGGCCATGCAGACATCTCCATTTTATCTTCCATCATTTAAATGTTTAATAATAAATATTTTAAAAGAAACCAAAGATATAACTGGAAAATTAATTAGAGACTATAAAGTACTTTTAGAATTTTGAGTTAGAGGCTATTGCATAATTCACATTAATGTTATTTTTAAAGAGGCTATATTCAGTATGAGATGATAGGCTTGCAAATCTCAGCCCTACACTGACTTCATGACCTTGGGCAAGTCACACAGCTTCCTCAAGACAAACCAACCACTCTGGAAAGATTTACCGATGCGCTGGGATGTACCCAGCTGTGTGCTTAGAGCTAAAGAATACAAATGTGTATAGGAAGTGCTTGTGTCCTTGAAGGGCTGATGGTAATTAAACCTGCCTCACAAAAGGTTAGAACAAGCATTAAAATGTATGATAGGTGTGAATATATACTACTGCTGCTGCTCAGTCACTTCAGTCGTGTCCGACTCTGTGTGACCCTAGAGATGGCAGCCCACCAGGCTCCCCCGTCCCTGGGATTCTCCAGGCAAGAACACTGGAGTGGGTTGCCATTTCCTTCTCCAACGCATGAAAGTGAAAAGTGAAAGTGAAGTCTCTCAGTCGTGTCCGACTCCTAGCGACCCTGTGGACTGCAGCCCACCAAGCTCCTCCGTCCATGGGATTTTCCAGGCAAGAGTACTGGAGTCGGGTGCCATTGAATATATATACAGTGCTATAGAAGACTATGCCAATGTAAAGGAATAACAATACAAATAGATAGTTTTTGCTAACATTAATAATAGAGTCTGGAAAGGAGTGTAAAGAAAATGTGTGGATACAGTCGGCCCTTTCTGCGGGTTCTGGCTCCATGAGTTCAACCAACCTCAGACTGAAAATGTTAAAAAAAAAAAAAAACTCCAGAAAGTTCCCAAATCCAAAAGTTGAATTTGCTACATACCAGCAAATGTCCATTGCATTTACACTGTGTTAGGAATCATAAGCAATTTAGAGATAATTTAAAGTGTACAGAAGGCTGTGCATAGGTTATGTGCAAATACTACACCATTTTTTTTTTTTTTTTTTTTGCCACACTGTGCATGGCGTGTGGAATCTTAGTTCCGGACCAGGGATCAAACCTGGGCCCCCACACTGAAAGCATCAAGTCCTAACCACTGGACCACAAGGGAATTCCTGGTACTTTACCAGCTTATATAAGGGACTTGAGCACTTACAGATTTTGTTATCCGGGAAGGTCCTGGAACTAATTCTCAGCAGATGCCAAGGGATAATGGTGCTGTGTACTCAGTCTCTCAGTCATGTTCAACTCTTTTGCAACCCCATGGACTGTAGCCCACCAGACTCCTCTGTCCATGGAATTTTCCAGGCAAGAATACTGGAGTGAGTTGCCATTTCTTCCTCCAAGGGGATCTTCCTGACCCAGGGATAGAACCCGTGTCTCCTCCATTTCCTGCATTGGCAGGTGGATTCTTTGCCACTAATCCACCTGGGAAGCCAGTTGTATATGGAAAACCCTCTATAACCTGGACAGTGATTAAATAAATTTCACTGTGGCTCCAGTCACAGTGACAGAAAGAAAAGTCCATGTTAGGATTAGATTCAGCTGCTTGAAATGGAACTCTTCAAATAACAGTGGTTTTACCAGGGGGGATGTTGTTTATTTTCCTGGCATGTCAGTGAAGCCTGGAGGAAGGCAGTGCGGGCTGGTTATGGTGACGTCACAGAGTGTCTGGTACCCCAGACTCTTTCCCTCCTTCTGCTTCCTCACCTCCACCGAGAGTCCCTCAGCTTTGTGGTAAGAAGACAACTGGATTCCAGGGATCTGCTTCCATTCTAGGCAGTGGAATGGAGAAGGGAGGGAGGGAGGAGACTGGTTATTAGGATGCAACCAGCCATCTCTGTATTGCAGAGGAGACTCCCAGCAGGCCCTGGCTGCAGACTTTCTCTTGATCCTAAGTATCCTGTCTGCATATCCTGTCTGTTGGGCACTTCCACCCACCCAGCCGCTTCACCTGGGAATCAGCAGCAGAGGCTCCATTTGCTCACCCCCCACAGGCGATTCATTTCTGTCAGGCAAGATTCTTTCCTTTGCAAGTGACAGAAAGTCCAGCTGCATCCGACATGAACAGAAAGGGATTTTATCGGCTTATATAAATGAAGAGTTGGGCAGGACAGGCTTAAGCGAGCTTGCTCTGAGGCTCAGATGACATCATCCCCAGGATTAGGTTTCCTTCTCTGTTGACAGATCTCTTCCCCAGGTTTTTCCACACGAGCTCTTTCCTCCAACAACCCCAGCCCATGGTTCCAAGATGGCAACAGCAGCAGCAGCTCTAGACCTCAATCCTGACATATTCAAGGCCAATAAGGAAAAACAAGTTCTCTTGCTCAGAAGACTCAATGCCATTTTCTTGGCCTTAATTGGATCACCAGCACTGTAGCCCAGGGGACAGGATTCAGTGGCTGGTTGAGGCCTGGGTCACGGTAGTGCCCCACTAAACTGTATTAACTGAGACTAGGCAAGGGGTGTGTCCCTGGGAAACTGGAAATAGTGCTGGGTGCTACTGTTCACTGTGGCCGAGGCCTGTTGAGTCCACCTCCTTTAGCTCTGTATCCAGGCTGCTGTCCTGCCACTGGCCTGGTTCAGGAGCACCTCACAACTCTCTGCCTGGACTGCCAGCCACCGTCCACCCTGATACCGATGCAGCCTGAATGCACATAGCTTTTCTCTTTCTCCTAGGTCAGCCTCTTTAGTGGTTCCTGTTGCCTCTTGCATAATCTAAATGAGAGCCCAGCGAGTTGTGGACCACAGGCTAAATCCAGTTTGCCAGCTGTTTTTGTATGGCCCGTGAGCTCGCAATGATTTTTACCTTTATCAGTAGTTCAGACAAAAAAGATGAATGATATATCCTGACATGAAGATTACGTGAAATTCAAACCCATACACTTTTCTGTCCCTGTTGTGCATGTTTCTCTCATGGCTCTCAAAGAAGTCTATGGGAACTTCCCTTGGGGTCCAGTGGTTAAGAATCTGCCTTCCAGTGCAGGGGATGTGAGTTCGATCCCTGGTTGGGGGAAATCCTGCATGCTACAGGGCAACTAAGCCCACTTGCTGTACCTAGAGAGAAGCTGGAGTGTGGCAACAAAGAGACCCTGCGTGTTGCAACTAAGACTCGGTGCAGCCAAATATATATATAAATATATATTTAAAATCTGTAACATTTGTATGTTGCCAGTCGTCTCTGCAGAATACTAAATGTCTTTAAGAATATTCAAGTAACAGCATCTAGTGAACACCTGCTGTGCTTTAAGGCATGTGCTAGTCATGGAAATATATCTCAGACCTGAACTTTCTTACCTCCCACCCCTGGCACCTGGAGCTCTGTCTGGAACACAGAAGGTGCACAATAAATGTTGTTGAACAAGTAAGCAGGAGAACAGGGTCTCGGAAGCACTTGAGAGCCGTGAACAGCTTCAGGTTGCTGCACAGTAAGCCCAGCATCCACTGTAAGGCATCCCACCAGGTCTCTGATAAGCAGCTGTGGTGAGCGCAGGTAGGGAAGGGAGACTGGAAGAGAGGCTTGGTGTTGGGCCTTGACTTCCTCTGGCCTTTGAGAATGTGTTGCTACTGCTGCTCCCTCTGCTGCTGCAGTAACAAAGAAAGAAATTGAATAGATAACAAAAGTGACTGAGGAGTTCTATGCAAATATAAAGTGGCCTAGCAAAGCGGATTCATAGCACTCGCACCGTGAGATGTGTGGTTCAGTTGTGAAAATGCATTGCCTCCAGCAGGATCAACTGGGCTATGGTTAGGAACTTTTAGCCTTACAAACTTGTGAATTCTTTACTTGCCTCGCAGTTTGTTTTTCTGCTCTGGGTCTCCCCTAACTCCCCTTCTCCCCTTTGCCCTCCAGATGCTCAACCTGTTCGTGGCCGTCATCATGGACAACTTTGAGTACCTGACTCGGGACTCGTCCATCCTGGGGCCTCACCATCTGGACGAGTTTGTCCGAGTCTGGGCAGAGTATGACAGAGCAGCATGGTGCGTAGGCCTCTTGGCCACCCCCTCTGGGGCCCATATCAAGGGCCCTGGGGTTCTCAAGGAGGAGGTTGGGGTGGGAGCCACCCCATTCTTGCCTGTTGCAGAAGGAGAGGAGAGTCCTCCTGGCTGTGGTCCGGGGAAGAGGCCAGGTCCTCAGACTGGCTCTGGGATCAAGCATGCCATGGACCACTTAGCTTCTGCGTTTTCCTTTCCCTGTTCTTTCCTTCTGTAACGGGCATTTTCCTTTGACAATCTCAATAGACAGTCTGCAACTCAGAGTGTTTGAGTTCAATCCCCAGAGGAGCTTCCAGAATGGTTAGTGGACTCCTCTGAGTCACAGAGGGGTTGACAAGGGTTCTCTGGGTCAGCTGGACATCTGGCCACCTTAGTCCTTTCTCTCTCTCATCCCTCTCAAAAGTACAATTTCAGATAACTCTGAAATTATAGAGACAACCAAGCAAGTTCTTCTTCAAAATGATGGTTTAAACACATGTGGGTTTTTATTACATGGAACTGAGTTAAATGGCAGAAATTTGCAGAGATGACCTCCCCGGATCTTTTTCACTTTCCAATAGTTCTCAAGTGAAATTGTGCCTTCTGGACTTTAAAGCAGAGGCTGGAAAACTATAACCCATAGGCTCAGTGTGGCTCACTTTATCTGGAAATAAAGTATTATTGGAGCACAGCTATGCCCATTTCTCTATTGTTTATGGCTGTTTCTGTATATTGTGATAAAGACAGTATGATCCTCAAATTAAAAATAATATATTTATTATCTGACCCTTTACTGGAAAAGTTTGCAAATCCCTGCTTCAAGTTCAAAGGCAACCTTTTTGGTCCTCACAGTGGAAGGCAAAGTGAGAGTGCTGTGAGCACGCATTCCATGGGACCTTTGTCCCAACTTATTTTAGTCTTAGGATCTTATCTCACAAATCTACCCATTCTGGCCCCCCTCTGAAAATACTATAAGAAATGCCAACCTTCATAGGAGCGGACCACGTTGCTTCCACCTGGAACCATTTCATAGTCTGAGACTCTTCCCCAAACCTGTCCTCCTGTGAGGCTGTTGTATTTGGGTCACTACTTTAGGCGTTGGAAGAGCACATAGGAATTCCTCATCCCCTCAGTAATTATTAACACCTTAGAGCACAGAGTTCTCTAAATCCGTTATTGTTACAGTAGCTGAGCAATGGTGGTTACTTTCTGGGCCTGCTTTCTAGTAGGATAGGATGGTTAGAAGGCCATGGGCAGTGTGTTACAGGCGAAGGGAGCCAGGCCTGCATCTTGTCAGCTGTGTGGCCTTGGACGAGTCACTCCACCACTCTGAGCTCCCATATCTGCTGTATAATAGTGGTAATGATCCCCCTCCATGAAGGCTGGTTGTGAGGATTATATTAAATCATGTATGTAACTTTTGTTATCATTAATAAGCATATGGGAAAGGAAGTAGAAAGTATGAGACATTGGTGTCTGTAAAGCTGGATGGCCGTGGGATCAGGACACCAAGAAGGGACCTCTAGCCCTCACCTGAAAGAGAAGAAACTATTTGCCAGCAAAGGTGTTCTTTGCTTACCTAGCCTCACTCAGGTGAGAGCCCTTGGCTCTCAAAAACTTCCACTTCCTGTGGTTTCACATTATTTGGGGACCCAAGTCCCTTGTTCATTAAACATGCTGCTCCCCAGTTCTTCCATCTGCTGGGAAGAGCAGTTCCATGAGGACTAATCATGAGACTCAGACACATGAGCTGTGAAAGACCAAGGAAAACCTCTTGCATCTGCTTTGAAATTCCCAGCGTGACTTGTCCTGGTTAGTTTCCCTGGCCTTCTCTAGGAGATGAGAGGGGAAACTAACCAAGGTGCAGTGGGCCAGTGTCTTCAAAAAGGAGATAGACGGGTTGCAAAGTACATCAGCCTATGGACCACAGAGCCAATGGACTCACGCCTCAACCACCATAAGAACCAAAGAACACGTGGTAAAATGAACCTCCTCTCAAGAGTCAAGAGACTTGGAAGTACTGCTGAGCTATTTGGAAGAAGAGGAAGAATCAACAGCAAAATCAAGAAAAGATTAAGAAGAGCAGAGCTGGGGCAAAGTTGGTGTCTTGACATGGCTGGTGAGGACTGGATGTTTGGAGGTGGAGGTGTGCGCTTATGGTTTGCGGTGGAAACCTGGATCTAAACCAGGGTGTGTCCAGACCCACAGATCTCTGGCTGTTGCTGACTGGTTCTGACCCCTCATGGAGCAGATGCTTTAGCCTCTGAAAATGAATCAACTGTCGATTCTCTTCTTTCCACAGGAAGCCAGAAGTCTCTAGCAGGCTCTGTGAAAGGGGGTTGATGTGACAGGCCACTGTGGTCCTGGAATTCTAACTGGATCTGACCAGGCTGTCTGCGGGTGGGGTGGCAGGAGCAGGACTGGAGGGAGAGCCCTGTGGCTCCCTCGCAGGCTGCTTTTTGGGCACAGATCCTGGCAAGCTCCTACCACATTGAGAAGCGTTTGCCCAAGTGGCACTCGGGGGAAAATCTGCCACAAAGAGAAGCAAAGTCCTTCACAGGTTCCCTCCTGCCAACTGGGAACCTTGCTAATTAGCCTAATGGGAAATTTCTCTCTCACACTCTGGAGAAAGATGCTGACTTCCCACCACCTGACACGCAGGTCTGAGTAGCTGCCTGTAAGCAGTGTCTGTGAAAAGCAAAGGGCTCTGCAGTCTGCTTCACAGCAGCCTGGTATCTGCTCCTGATGGCGGTCGGAGGCATTTGTGAACTGGTGGACTTGGTTCTTAGAGGCCTAGCTGGAGCCAAACTCCATTTGCCGCAGCTGGCCAGGTACGGGCCAGACACATCATGGGGTGCTCATGGTCACTAGGGATTGATTTCCTTGGAAAATCGGAGGCAGTGTAGTTCGCAGAGTGATGGTCCGTGCCGTTTGCAAGGTGCTGGTTCTCTGATGCTAACCGTCCTCCACCTCTCCTGGTCTGGCTTTGCCAGGCCCCAGGAAAGAAGCCACCCATCCCCCTCCGGCCGTCCCTTTCATGGCTAGGCTGTCGTGTCTCTCCTCCCCTTCTCTGAGTGTCCTATTAACCCACCTGTGCTTCCTTTACAGCGGCAGGATCCCGTATAAGGATATGTACAAATTAGTGCGGGTGATCTCGCCGCCTCTGGGCCTGGGAGAGAACTGCCCCTACAGGGTGGCTTGCAAGGTTTGCCTCCGGTCCCCAGCCATGACCGTGACCATGACCGTGGCCGGCAGCGGGGTGCAGCCTCCAACCCCCACCCTCCGTTTTGCTCCACCACCACTGCGCCACATGAGGGAACCTTCATGTTGCTTTCCTTTGAGTTTAAAGAGGTCCAAACCCTTCCAGAACCAGCAGCTGTTACACAAGGAAGAAGGGCATTTTGGGGGTGGGGGGAGGGACATGGATAAAAAAAAGAGCTGAGGACTTAATAACAGAGGCTGCTTTGACCTCTGTTTTCTTCACACACACTCATTCACCTCTCTCTCTTTCTCACTCCACCTTATTCTGTGGATTTAGAGGAACCTCAATTCAGAGGAACCTCTCCCTCCTCCACAGAAGGCAGAAATCTTTTTAATTCAGCAAGAAGTTCTGGTTTCTTTCCCTTAGAGATAGAGCGCCTCCTTCTCACACTTGAGTAGTATCCTCCCATAGAGAAAGTAGAAAAGTGTGATGCTAACCACACTTACCCCTGCCCCATTCTGGACAGTTTGGTCCCAAGCAATTATTTTGGGTCGGTTGGGCAAAAAGTTTGCTCGGATTTTTTTCCATAAGGTCTAACAGAAAACCCTGAACAAAACATTTGGCCAACCCAATGAAAGCTATAGGGCAGAAAGCTGAGAAACAATTAAAAAAAAAATGAGGGCAGGAGGTGAGGATAAGTAAAGAAGGTGAAGAGGATAGTCTATGGGGTGTGGGAAAATTTCATAGCTCAGAGGGTCTGGGAAGGTCTCAGTAGAGCCCAGAGGGCTCCAGAGCAGAGTTCTTGCCTGAAGGTCCTGCTGTATATCGTTGAGGGGTCTGTTGTGACTGCCCGGTCACTGCTTATTTGTGAGACCAGGAATATGGTTCAGGGGCACACAGGTGACCTCCCTCTCCAGCTAACACAGTGGCTCCACCCAGCCCCGGGCCAAGGCCAGGCCCCCGAGATAAGGAAGCCTTTCCTGGTATGCCGTGAGGGATGCACAGGCTCCCTGGGGCGCAGCGCAGTCCGGCAGCTGGAAGACAACTTAGGCCCAGAAAGATGCCAGCCTGGGCGATGGGGGAAGAACTGGCCAGGGATGGCGGCAAGTGATTCCTGTACTCGGGCAGGCCGAACAGCTGCCTCTGCAGAGACTCTTTAAACTCCACCCTGGTGAACCCATCGCGGCCGCATGTGGGAGAGCCCGGGAAGGCAGCATGGCATGCGAGATGCTCCTCCTCCTCCTGGTTTTGTTTCTTCTGGCCCCAGCATGCCGCCGCCCCGGGGCATGCCGGCACACAAAGAGCACTCTTACCCACAGAGCCAGGTGGAAGCAACGGGCCAACTGAGCAGCAGCCTCCATCCACCACTTTCAGCACCAGCCGCCGCCTCCTGCAGCACTCACACCTCAGAGCGGGATACACGATGCCCCCGCCTATGGGTTCAGAGCAGGAGAAGGGCCTGACTTCCAGGCCAAGGAGAGGGGGCCAGAAACCCCTAACCCAGGGCTGGAGCACCGTCTATCTGGTTTATACCGCTCGCACACAGCCCTGGGAAGTGAAGACCAGCTTGTGTTGTAGGGGGCATGGCTGGTGTGAATAGGGAGATGGGGTGATGCTCCTCCCGGAGGGGAACACCAGTCCCTAGGACAGCGCGCGGCAGAGGGACCTAAGGTTGCCGCCACGTTCCCGGGTCTGTGTGGGGCGTGATATAAATCCGCACCAGGATGGAGACACGTGTATGATTTGCCTTGATTAACAGGTTTCCTATTCTTTTCCTGTTTGTCCATTTTGTTTCGTTTCTTTTCTCCTGTTTTCTGTACTCTTTTGTTTGTTTTGGCTCCCCCCGGGAATGCCTGTTCTCCTCTCCTCCCTGTCTGCATTCTTCCCTGCCACCCTCCCTGCCCTGCCCGCCGACCCTCGACCCCCACCCCCACCATGAGCAGTGGCCGCATCCATTACACTGAGATGTATGAAATGCTGACTCTCATGTCACCGCCGCTAGGCCTCGGCAAGAGATGTCCCTCCAAGGTGGCATATAAGGTAGACCACTCCTTCCTTTGTTCTGGGCTAGTGACCAGCAGGAAATGGGATCCCGCTGTGGGGAGGTCAGAACGTGGGGGAGGAAGCTGGGCTGGGAACGGTGGGAGGAGGGAACCAAGGAGAAAAGAAATGATGCGATGCAAAGGTCAGGAAGGTTCCCGGAAGGATGATACATAAGGTGGTTTGTAAGACTTTCAATGTGTTATTCTGTTTCTACAAGTGTGTGACTTCTTGTGAGTGGGTTACTAGAAAAGAAGTAAGTAGCACGTTTCCTTTAAGAGGAAGCAGAGTGGTGGCCTGCAGAATAGCATATTTGGGCAAGAAGGACAGCAGTCAGAGCTTATAAAAAGATCTTCCATCAGATAAACTAAGAAATAGGAAATATGCATAAATTCCACTAAATATGGTCCAAAAAGAAATTTTTAGGAGAGAGGAAAACTCTTAACAAATTTCTTCCTCCATGACATAGGAAGGAACAATGGTATGGTTTCTTCTAGGTATCAGGAAAAAAAAAAGAGGAACACGACCTCCATCCCTTGATACATGATGAAGAATGCAGCTCCCTTCCCCCATTAGCCCAACTACCCATTTTTCCTGACAGTATCAAAGGAAAGGGTGATGATGGGCACAGGTTGCATTCAGCCTTAGACCTGCCTTCTTGGCATGACCGAGATATGGATGGACTCCCCTCAGTCTGCTTAGAGCAGCGTTGTACATTAGGAGTCACCAGCCATCAGGGTGCTCAGAGCCTCAAGGCCTGAACTTTTCCTCCACGTTCAGTACTGTGTGTACTCAGTCATTTAGTCATGTCCGACTCTTGCAACCCCATGAACTATAGCCCGCCAGGCTTCTCTGTCCGTGGGATTTTCCAGGCAACAATACTGGAGTGGGTTGCCATTTCCTACTTCACATTCAGTAATAGTTACTGTTAATCCCCCATTGCTATTTAGACTGACTCAGAACTCTGGAGCTCTTTCATTCACCTAGCAGTATGCCCTAGCAATGGCGCCTGGAAGCGCCTAAAGCAGTGGGAGAGAGGTGGAACTCAGATAGAAACCGGAAACTGGCCTTACACTCGAAGATCCCATATTTGTGGTGTCATATTAAGCGAGATGTTTCGATGGAGTGTTAGAAACCCTGCCCTGGAAAGAGACACTTGACTTCCTGCTAGGCTGGTGGTTCTGCTGGAGGACCTTCTCCTGCTGCTTCCTCCAAGTTTAAAGCTCCAGAGAGCATCTCATTGGAACAGGGGGCATCTATTAGGGACCCTCATCCACCCCACTACATGGCTCCTCCTGTGCAGCTTAGGAGCCGACATCCTTTATGCTCATGATTCCACATCTAACAGGTGATGGACTATATGGCCCTGAGTTCTTTGAATTTCTGGGGTGAAGCTTGGGACGGGGGCACCAAGGGTTGCCGGAATCAGAGGAAAAATTCATTCCAAAAGCAAGATACTCTCTGGAAAGTGGATTTGGCCATTTCCGTTTGATCCCCTTCCTCCGGGTGAAGGGGACAAGGCCTGCCCACTCTGCTCCTGCCTCGGTCACCCTTCTCTCCTGTCTTCTCTGCTCTCCCCAGCCCTCTTCCCCTGGACCCTGTTTGCATTCTCTCACTTTTCCATTCTGCTCCACCTCATCCTTTGGATAAGCTGGACTTCTGCATGTTGAACCATGTGCTGGCAATTTAAAGACTCAAAAAGGGGGCATCAGGATGCATCTTTCAAGTCAGATAAGCAAAGTAAAATCTACCCCCCCATCACTGTCTTTTCACCTGAGTTTTTGGGGGTCTTCATGGGACAAGTGGGATTGTAGAACAGCCCTGAAGCAGGGAATGGAGCCACCTCCCTGAGCTGACTCCTTTCCCTGAGACATTGTTTTTAGGATCCTGATTAAAGACATTCTTAGGACCCTGGAGGAGTCCTACAGAATGATGAGTCCCTCTTCCCTTGGAATTTGGCATCATTCCCTAGGGGAAAAAAAAAAGAAAAAACGGCAGCCAATGAGCCTTCAGTGAGAAGCAGGGCGGGACAGGACTGGGAGGGGACGGGGGAATCCTTGCCCTTCTTTTTCGTCTCTGCATCTGACCTCTGCTCTTTTCCTCCCTTGTTGCCAAGGTTTCTTTCGATATATGTTTTCTCCTGCTGTTTCTTTTCTCTTTTTCACACAGAGGTTGGTCTTGATGAACATGCCAGTGGCCGAGGACATGACCGTCCACTTCACTTCCACGCTGATGGCTCTAATCCGGACAGCTCTGGACATTAAAATCGCCAAAGGTCAGTAACCTTAGGAAGGAAGAAGATTCTGGAACAACTCACCCGGAGTGATGCAGGACAGAGATATTTGAACTTCATCCAACCATGAAGTAACCTGGAGGTCAAGTAGTTTTCACCTCCCAGTTTTCACCTCTGAGATACAGTAACTGTTACTGTATTATTTAACTTTTGCCCTTTCCTCTTAATGAATGACTTGATATTCGTTAAGGCTCCTTTGAGCTTTAAGAGTATGTGATCTTCGATGTCTGTACTATGTAAAATGTCTACTATCTACCATCTACCATCTAAAATGTCTGCTGCTAAGTTGCTTCAGTCGACTCTATGCGACCCCATAGACGGCAGCCCACCAGGGTCCTCCGTCCCTGGGATTCTCCAAGCAAGAACACTGGAGTGGGTTGCCATTTCCTTCTCCAATGCATGAAAATGAAAAGTGAAAGTGAAGTCGCTGAGTCCTGTCTGACTCCTAGCGACCCCATGGACTGTAGCCCACCAGGCTCCTCCGTCCATGGGATTTTCCAGGCAACAGTACTGGAGTGGGGTGCCATTGCCTTCTCCTCTAAAATGTCTAATAGTAGACATTTTAGTAATATTTGTTGAATGAACAAGTGAATTTCCTTTCTGTTTTTTTTTTTTTCTTACATGGTGTTTTTAACGTCTTGGAAGGCTTCTGTGGCCAGTGCTATCCTTTAGTGATTTAGGAAAGAAGGGTTTGCTACTTCAGCAGGGCCTCCAGTTTTCCTGCTCTTACCTGATCCAAGTCCTTTTTAAAATTGGTTCCCCCAGACTCTGGGGTTAGATCACTGGAAGAACTGATACACGTATAATGAGGCAGAGGAGGCGGGCTTGTGGCGCTCTGCATTTCCCCTTCTGATATACTGAGCAGCTGGGAGGCTCCGCAAATGAACGAGGAAGCTGATCTTGGTCCCCAGGGCCTCAGCTCTCTGTGGCGGGATATCCCTGAGTCACTGAAAACAGGAGCCAGAATGCGTTCCGCTTCTTCAGCAGAAAGACCCAGGATTGCAAGATCCACAGTCACGAAGTGCCAAGGTTTCCTCCAAGAATCCGAGGGGCCATGCTGACGCAGCCTCTGTCCCGTCTCCTCCCTCTGTCCTTGTTACTTCTGTGTCTGTTTTCGTTGTTAATGAATGTATCCTCTCCCAGGCGGTGCAGACAGGCAGCAGCTAGACTCAGAGCTCCAGAAGGAGACCCTGGCCATCTGGCCTCACCTGTCCCAGAAGATGCTGGATCTGCTCGTGCCCATGCCCAAAGGTGCAGGCTCTCCTGGCTGTCCTTGTCACTGTGGGCCCAGAACGCCAAGACCACATCTTTGGGGGGAGCGTGGAGTGATCAAGGAGATAAGGGAAGGGTGCCCTTTTATTCTTAGGAAACAGAAATCCCTCACTTCTCAATTGTCATTAACTGAAAGCAGTTTCTTTTTGCTTATTGAAGTATAGTTGATTTACGTTGTTAATTTCTGCTATATAGAAAAGTGATTCAGTTATACATATTTTCTTTTTTATATTCTTTTCCACCGCTGTGCTATACTAACCTTGTCATTTATCTATCGTGTATAGACAGACAATACTAACCCCAAACTCCCAACCTTCGCTCCCCTTTGGCAGCCACAGTCTGTACTGTGTTCATGGGTCTGCTTTGTTTTCTTAGATAGGTTCACTTGTAACATTTTTAGAATTCATATAAAGTGATATCATATGATATTTGTCTTTTCTGAATAATTTCACTTAAGTGTGATCATTTCTAGTTGTATCCGTGTTGCTGCAAATGGCATTATTCCATTCTTTTTATGGCTCTGTAATATTCCACTGTGTAAATGTACCATTAACTTTATCCATTTATCTGCGGATGGACATTTAGGTTATTTCCATGTCTCGGCTACTGTGAATAGTGCTGTTATGAACGTAGGGGTGCATGTTTTATTTTTGAAGCATAGTTTTGTCTGGATATATGGTCAGGAGTGGGACTGTGGGATCATACGGTAGTTCTGTTGTCAGTTTTCTGAGGAAGCTCCATCCTGGAAAATAGTTTCTTAAGATAGGTCACTGTGGTTGTGGGTGAAACTTCTTGGGTGCACAGCTCTATCCTCCCACATAACACAGTTCAGCAGACCTTCAAGCAGTTGGGGAAAAGGTGCTGTTACTAAGAGATGGAAATCAAGACCGTTCCAGGGGGTGGGGGAGTGGTGCTTACTAATGTGTTTCTTATCATTAGTAACACGGCCCTCCCTGGGTGGCCATGGCAGTCCCCTGAGGATAGCTCTGGGGGCCTGTTTACTGTGTCCTCAGTGCCTGGCGCAGAAGGAGCCCTCCATAAAGGCTGGATGGCTGGGTAGTGGAAGGGGCAAACCTGCTTCCCAGGCGTCCTCACTCTCTCCCCATCTTCTCCTGTTTCCCTCCATGCCACACTGGTGTCCTCAGCCTCTGACCTGACTGTGGGCAAAATCTATGCAGCAATGATGATCATGGACTACTACAAACAGAGCAAGGTGAAGAAGCAGAGGCAGCAGCTGGAGGAACAGGTGAAGGGCAAGGACAGGCCGTGCGGTGGGTGGGTGGGTGGACCCCTGAGGGGGCAGGCCAGTGCATCCCTGGGGGACCGTGCCCCGCAAGTGCACAGAAGCAGAGGCCAGGCCTTGCAGGGCCCAGGAGCTGCCTAGGATCGGGGGATTAGAACCCCAGTGGGGCAGAGATTCAGGCAGTCACACAGAGTACCAGTCATATTCCCGTTTCACTCAAGTCGCTGGCATTTCCCTCATAGTCATTTGAGTTCCCTTTTCCTCCTCTCCACTTTTAACACAGAAAAACGCACCCATGTTCCAGCGCATGGAGCCCTCGTCTCTGCCTCAGGAGATCATCGCTAATGCCAAAGCCCTGCCTTATCTCCAGCAGGACCCCGTTCCAGGCCTGTGAGTATAACCAGAAAGCCCACAACCCCCCGCTTGCATTGTGACTCGTGTCATCAGGCAGACCCACAGATTCATCGCCTAGGAGTGCCCGAGAAGTAATACTGACTGAGATGAGTGGATGCGCCCCCTCTGAAACTGAGAAGGCAACATGTTGTATCTTTATTTTTTAACTTCTTACGGCAGCTCTTTTAATATCTTTAAAATTTTTATTTACTTAGTATTGGTTGAGCTGGGTGTTCATTGCTGTTGTCAGGCTGTCTCTAGTTGTAGTGCATGGGTTTCTCATTGAGGTGGCTTCTCTGGTTGCAGAGCATGGGCTCTAGGGAGCGTGGGCTTAGTTGCCCCACGACATGTAAAATCTTTCCTGACCAGGGATCAAACTCATGCATTGTCAAGTGGGTTCTTAACCACTGGACCAGCAGAGAAGTCCAACGTGTTGTATCTTAAAATGGCTATTCAGCGGGGAGTAACAGAAAAGCAGACTGAGAACATATTGGTGCCGTGGCCAGCTCAAGAGATAGAGAGCCCTGTGAACGGACAAAGGAAGAAGGGGCTGTGTTAGTATCACCACTTTACAGAGAAGAAGCTGGTGGCTCAGAGAGATTCATTAAGTTATCCAAAGCCACATGGCTGGTAGGACACTGAACTGGAATTTAAGTCCGTTATTTCCAAGCCCAGAGTCTTCCCTTTACACTATGTTATCTGAAAAGAACCTTTTATCAGACAAAACTTTTTTTTTTTTTAATTTTCTATATTGAAAGCAGAAACAAAACGCTAATTGAGGAATGTACCAGTTCTTCTGAGTTGTAAGCCTTAGCCCCAATGTGGCCATGAGTCATAAAGGATGTATTATTATATACACACCTCATTATAACACCGTCTCATCACACGCATGTAGTGAGTACTCAAAGGGCAAGAGTCCATCTTCCCAACGTAAATGGCATTTTGTAGTTGGTTGTGCTAGTGGTAAAGAATCCACTTGCCAATGCAGGAGACATAAGAGACATGGGTTCAATCCCTGGGTGGGGAAGATCCCCTGGAGGAGGGCATGGCAACCCACTCCAATATTCTTGCCTGGAGAATCCCATAGACAGAGGAGCCTGGAAGGCTACACGCCACAGGGTCGCAGAGTTGGACATGACTGAAGTGATTTAGTGTGCACGTGGTTAGTGAATTTTTCCAGTCTAGCTTTTATGGAACCAATAAATCACTAAATATCATCACATCTTCAGTAATTATCAGAGGAGTGAAATCCCAGGCTTGGGAACGAGACCTCTGTCAGAACACCATTTGGAACCTCTCACACCATGAATTTCCTTCTCCCTGTGGTGTCGGAGATCTGTTTTTGAAAAGCACTTTTCATAGGTCACAATCCACATTTGAAAGTGAAGAAAGATGACCAGGGCCGTTGGTCATTTTTACAAAAACACGTGATGTGTTGAAGTAGCAGGTGTGGATTCTCCTGTCTACAGAAAGCAAGTTCATGTTTCTCTCTGGTCTGTGCAGAAAGGTCAAGAGGTATGATTAGAGCACTAGTACTATCTTCTTGGAAGAGTTTATGGTGTTTTTCAAGGGTCTTTGGCTTAGAAATGGAGGAAGCCATCCCTCATCTAGATCTGTTTTGCCACGACGATTTGCTGTGCAAACTGTAACTCCCACCATTGGATCATCCCAGCCTCTCTCCCATATGTTTATTGATTCATTCATTCATTGATTTGACCAATATTTACTGAGAGTCAATGTAACCCAAAAACTGGTTTAGTCGCTGGGGATTCAGTCAACATGATCACAGTTTCCATGGATACAGTCCTTGAAATAGAAATTACAAGAGTGGTAACAGGTAAAATGTGCGTGTGTGGCAGGGGGGCGGGGTGGGGGGGTCGGCTATTGTGATGCTGTGTAAAGGAAGCAGCGCATGTAGTTTGAGGGTTTGAGGAAACTTCCTGAGGAAGCAACATTTGAGTAAGACTCAGAAGCAAGTACTTCAAGAGATGAAATAAAAATCAGGTTAAGTTTAAGGAACCTAAAAAGGGTCATGATGGATGGTGCACAGAGAGGTCAGGGCAAGTGGCAGCTGACAGATTTGGCAGGGCTAGGAGACAGAAGTGAAGTCTAGTTTCATCCAAGGGTAATGGGAGACACAGTCATCAGCGTGACGTGATCAGGTTTCAGCTTTCCAAAGGTCATTCTTTAGTCTGGTGTGGGCTCAGTGGGTTGGAGGGAGGCGGTTTGAGAGATGGAATATCACCTAGCACATGGCTGCAATTGTGTGAATTATTCAAGACTGTGGCTTGGATTAATAGGAAATGGAGAGAGAGCGCGCCAGACTGGAGAGGTAATTCATACACAGAATGGGTCAGGTTTGGTGACTGACTGGCTACATGGCATGCAGAAGGGGAAGGAATCAAAGATGACCTTTGGGTTTCTGGTTTGAGCTTTAGGCAGATGATGGCCCATCTCCTGAAAGGAGGAGCGCTGGTGTTCCTCAGGACCGGCTGTGTTTCTCAAGCCCTGTAGGGTTCAAGCAGTGACTGCTCTGGGGGCAGCGTGGTGAACATGACTGGGCTCCTCTCTCACTGAGTTTACACCTGGTAGAAAAACAGACATGAAACAGAATTATCAGAAAGAAAAAACAACAACAACACGTCATTTCTGATGATTTAATCACAATCCTAGTAAGTATGAGGATGGAAAAAAGTGCATTATGATCTGAGTGCATGTGAGAGAGGGCTCTGACCAGTTTATCAGATAAGATTTCCTTAAGGAAGTGACTTCTAAGAAAAATTTTGAAGGATAAATTAAAAAATGGCTTGCAAGGGACTGGGTGTGTGAGAAGCATGCTGTATGCTGGGAACAGCCTTTCTTAAAGTCCTGAGGCAGAAAAGGAGTCTGACACATTCAACCAAATGTGGTTGAGAGAGCCCAGCATGTTGGACTTCAGGGAATAAGGGAAAGTTATGCAAGAGGAGGGGCTTCCCTTGTAGCTCAATTGGTAAAGAATCTACCTGCCATTGAAACATGTATATTACCATATGTGAAATAGACCACCAGTCCAAGTTTGATGCATGAAACAGGGCACTCAAAGTCAGTGTGCTGACCCAGCCCGGAGGGATGGGATGGGGAGGGAGGTGGGAGTGGGGTTTGGGATGGGGGAACACACGTACAACTCGTGGCTGATTCATGTCAATGTATGGCAAAAACCACAATATTCTGAAGTAATTATTCTCCAATTAAATAAATTTTAAAATAAAAAGGGAACATTCACAACAGAAGGAAAAAAAGAGAATCCTCCTGCAGTACAGGAGACCCAGGTTCAATTCCTGGGTCAGGAAGATCCCCTGGAGAAGGAAATGGCAACCCACTCCAGTATTCTTGCCTGGAGAATCCCATGGACTGAGAAGCCTGCCAAGGCTACACAACTGAGCGACTAAACCATGCAAGAGGAGGATGGTCAGGCCTCTGGACTCTTCCCTATCAACACTGAGGAGCTGGACAAGGTTTTCAAAGTAAGAGGTCACTCAGCGTTCAGATTAGTCAAGTCTAGAATGTTGTTCAGTGATTTCAAGGGTCCTCTCTACCCATTGGGGACCCTGCAGTTACTCATTTTCTATAGGACAGAAAGGGGCCCATTTCCTGTAGAGCTGTGCTCATCTGTTCCCTGTGTTTCTCAAGCCAAGGCCCGAGGAGGAGGAGGAGGAGGATTGACATTTCAGCGGTTGTTTCAATAGCAGATGGCTCTCTAGCAGTTGTGAAAATTCAGCAGAAGCCCTCACCAGCAGCAAGGGGACAGGTCGGGTGAAAAACCTGCTCTTCAAATCTTCCCCTGTGCTCCCAGTCTAATGAATTACTTCTAAGTAATTGCAGTCCTTGCTCAGGCCTCAGATTTTCCAGTGGGTTCAAGAGTCATATAGCAACAGACCCTGCAGCAGCTCTTCCCATCTCATCTCTCCCTTCTGACCCCACTGCGAGCCGCTGCCGCATCACTGTGTCCCTCTTCTCGAGATGAGGAAGCTCAGGCTGCGTGCTTGCTTAGGGCAAAGGGGGTTCGTAGCAGTAAATGGTGATGGCAGCAGTGGCCATATTCTCAGGACAGGTTCTTGGCTGCCTTTTTTTTTTTTTTCCCTAACTAGCTGGGTGGATCTTATTGGCTGACAGTGTCTGCAGGTACCAAACGGTGGTTTACTCATAGGCACACGGCAAAAGGTCTCTGCACTTTTCATTCAGAGGACCCTAAACACCTGGCCAACTTTGTCTCTGTCCTTTTACCTCATCACCACCGAAGCATCCTCCTACATAGCCATCGACCCAGATGTTGTCACATCTTCAGCATCGCCTCCGACATCATTCGACACAGTATCTGGTACAGAGCAGTCCTTCAGTAAATGTTCATGGCATTCAGTTGTTTCATTTGGCCATGGATGTTGGCACAATAGAACCATACTCTTACTGAGAGTGGAGGAAATTTCTTAAAAGACCGTGACTGCTTAATATTTAAACAAACTGTTCACTGTTTAAACTATGGCATGTTTCCGCCGAATGGAGAAGCTGAGCAGAAACAGGTTTACAATCTAGCGTTGGTCTTCCATATGGCTGAGTGTGACAAATGATGTCATTTGTCACAGATATGCCAGTCGCCAGCAAAATGACGAATCATTCCAAATGCAGGTTGAAAACAGTGGTTTCTCTTTTCCAGTGTTCTGCACCCCCGCCCCCCGCCCCCCCAAGGCTAGCCACCTGTAAGCTGACAGGCTTACAACCTAGCCAAGGCTAAAGGGTATTGCCTTTGCTGGGAAGAAAGTCTTGTCTGGGTGGGAATTAGTAACGGCAGTTATGTCATGACTGTTTCTCTCTCATGCACACATTACCTCTGAATGTGGCATTGCTTTGCAGGAGTGGCCGGAGTGCATACCCTTCGATGAGTCCACTCTCCCCGCAGGAAATATTCCAGTTGGCCTGTATGGACTCAGCTGATGATGGACAGTTCCAGGAACAACAATCTCTGGTGAATGAATTCAAAAATTACTTCCTTGGTTTCCTAATCCCTCCCACTCTTTTTTTTTTTTTTCCACGTTCTATTCCATAACCATGATCCATCAGAAAAAAAAAGAAAGAAACACCTTTCTGATAGTCCAACCAATTACCCTGGGAGTTTCCTGCCATCTCCACTTTCCTGGATGAGTTTCTCATGTTCTCTGACAAATGCTCCCTCTTCAGGTTTTAAAACCCCAGAGGCCCCTTACCTGCTGCAGGAACTTATAATGCTTCAGGCCAAGCTCTCTTAGTTTGTGTCCCTGGGCGTCACATGGAGAAACAGAAGTAACAAATTAAATCTTGCCTTTGATTGGGAGCCTTAGGATGAGTCATCATAAGAATGACTGGCACCAACCAGGCAGAGTCATGTGGCCTAGGAATGCCACCTGTCTCCTGGAGAACTCGGGGGTGGTCTGTACCAGTGACTAGCTGTCTGCTGGGAGATACAGGAGAATCTCATGCCTCTGCTCTGTGTGGGTTCAGAAAAATTGGCCCTTGTGGTCACAATTCTACAAGATCAAATACATTCAAAGAGGTCTCTAAGATCACGCTCGTGAACCTAAAGATTTTCATCAGCAGAAATGGGCAAAATTTCTAAGAACTCTATTGAATAGAGTTTAAACTTAGAGATAAGAGAGCAGATGGAATTTTGGATTTTACTAATACAAAGCTAAAATAGGATTCCCAGAGATGACAGACTTTACTATTATTAGTTCAGAAGTCGTGAGGTCAAGTTCCCTCTGGAGCTTTGAATTAAAGCCCAGGTGTTGATTGGTCTGGAGAGAAAAAGGGGTGAGACCTGACCCCTGCAACAGTCTATATAGACAGTTTGTTTTAAGTGAGTTCCATGTCACATAGATTCTGATGCACCTGTGTTCTTCTCACCCCTTCTCATCCCTGTGTTCTTCTGACTGCTCCCAGGGCATGCCTCTGCATACCCCAGGGCTTCGCGAATGGATGTGTGGGTGGAATGTGGGTATGGCCTGCTTGTGAGTGGCATGTCTGATGGGATGGGTACCCTTTGGAAGGGAAGAGATACTTCAGTAGCACCAGCAAATGAGTGATTCCATTTCCTGGGACTGAGGAAACCTGGAATTATGGATGGCTGTACTGGGGAGACCACCAGACCAGAGCCTCCCCTCCCCTCAGTGTGTGAGTGGCAGCCTGAAAGTGTTCTTGGTAAGGTAGGTAAAAATACCTGGAGTCATTCCCTGCCTTCCTCTCTGAGGAAATTGGCACCAAGGCCCTGGCCTAATTGGTACAGACAGTTTAAAGGGACCTCTCATCATTTTATGGCTTGCCTGCTAAGAAAAATCTCAATCATGTGTTCTTTCTTTCACAGGGAGGCTTTATTGCATCATCCTCCCTGCAGGCTCCCCAGGGCTGAGCTGTAGCGCCAGCCCCTTCTGGATCTATGTTCATCTCGTTGTCAGTCCTAGTGTCTGTAGTCCAGTTCAGGTGTCAGCCCGTGCTACACACTCACCACTGTGTGCTCCTGCTCCGCGTCCTGGGGCATGGCTGTGATCTGTGTGTGTCTTGCACCACCTCTGACACCCATAGAGCGCAGTATCGTTACCACACAGACCGCAGCATTATCACATGTTTCAGGTGGGACATGTGTACTATATAAAGCATACGCTGCAAACACCCTAACTCAAGTGCACATATCCTGTCCCGTGAAGGCAGTGCTTCCCATTCACACCAGGGACCCCTCGGCCAAACAGTCATGGAGGCCAAGGGGGTGTCTTGACACCCTTAACTTTAACAGTACCCTACTCATACACCCATGCCTTCAGGGTGTCATTTCCTAAATATAAAATGCTCTTTTTCTGGTATAATCTCCAGATGTCCAAAATATTCCTAGCTCTCTTTGTTGGGTAGCCAGGATAAACATTTTTAAAGCAGCTCTACTCTTTATGCAGTGATACTAGCTGTCTATATAGAGCATGTACATTTGCCAAACTAACATTCCTTAACCAGGAAAATTAAATGATTTGGGCAGGAATCTAGAGATTTCCAATCCAACTTCTTAAAGCTCTCAAATGCTCTCATAGTCCAGTACAATAGCTACTGCCCACATGTGGTAACTGAACACTTATAATGTGATTAGTCTAAACTGAGATATGTCATAAGTGTAAAAATACACACCATGTCAAAGGCTTGGTGCCAAAAAATGTAAAATACCTTATTTTTATATTGATTATATGTTGCCGTGAGAATATCTGTATATATTGGGTTAAACAAAATCTATTTTTTCATATTTATTTTTGCCTTTTAAAATGTAATTACTAGGAAATTTTAAATTACATAAGTGGTTTGCAGTATATTTCTATTGGACTGCACCAGTCTAGAGCATTCTTGAAAGATGGCTACCCACACCCTTTTTTGGTTTTAATCATAAGAAAGCTCTTAAAAGCATGTCTTAAGATTTCAGAAATTGGTGACTTTCCTTAAAACACTGCTTTCTATTTAATTGACAAATTCTTCAGATTAAAAGAATAAACCCAACACTAGCAACTTACAGAAAGTAAATTTCATAAAGTGGTAAGATCTGATGCATTGTTTAGTAATAATTTAGATGGTCCTTAACTAGAAAAGGTAATCTTTTACCTCTGAATCCTAGTTAGAACTTTCTGTTTTGGGACATCTGGTATACCACATATGTGCACACAGAAACACAAACCTATGTATGCCTACATCTGAGACCTTAGAGATGGATGTCTCTCTTCTGAAAGCCATTCTTCTTATGGAGGAGGCAGAATCATCCACTGAAAGTGAGAAGCTATGGGATGGAACCAATTCCCACAAGCTTGGCTGTGTGTTTATTTCTAGGAGCCAGAGGTTAGTGAATTAAAAAGCGTGCAGCCCTCTAACCATGGCATCTACCTTCCTTCGGACACCCAGGAGCATGCGGGCTCTGGGAAGGCATCCTCTATGCCACGCCTGACTGTGGATCCCCAGGTAAAAGGCAACCACCACTGCTGTGTTCAGTGGCATCCTGGGCTATATTGGATAGGTGGGTTATGAAAACACATCTGACATCTTCAGGTGAGCCCTTGACTTGCTCCCACGCCTCTCTAAGAGCTGGATCATGGGCCTTCTCTGCGGACCATGCTCCTCCACACTGTGTTTCCAATGACAGTCTAGCCACAACAGGCCAGCCAGCAAAAGGGCGGGGCCTCTGGATGGGCTCCACATCCTCACGACTCCACTGGCTAGGCAAGAAGTACTCTCCAGGATGTTCCCCATGGGTTTTCCTTCCTTTTCTCTGTTCCTGGCTCTTCTAGCACATATGCAGTTACTTACACACAGCTCTGTGTCAGGACTGTCTGTCCTAACCAGCACAGACCACACCTCATTCCTTTGTCTGTTTTCCTGGCTTCTTTTTTTCTGTCTGTCTGTCTTACATCAAAGTTTTGACAGCGACAAGAAATTTTTGTGGATCTGTTTTAATATCTGTGGCAAATCAGACTGCCCGAGTTTAATGTGGAGCTGGGGTGGGACTGATGGAGAGAGCAATGCATTCTCAGGAGCCTTGCGGTATCTATTCAGTTACCAGCTCTCCTAAGCTCTAGCACTGTAGGGCAGCACCTTCTCTGAGGAGGGCAAGATACAAAAAGGCAAAGCCATGCCTCTTGCATCGTGGAGACTTTCTGACAGTAGCCCTCACTTATTTCAAAGCAGCTCAAGGTTCACGGCAGGTCCTGGCTGGGTCCCTGGGGTAGATGGCTCTGGGCAGCTTGCAGAGGACGCTTAGCTCCCTGCTCCCCTGAGCATGACAAGGAGCCCTGCAACAGCCTGGTGACCATGCTAACGTAAAGATGCTTTCTGGAACAGCCTCCTCCAGCATAAGCTCTGAACAAGAGGGGGTCATGGGAGGTGACAGTTGGCAATCTTCAACCCTCTCAGTCTTCTATCTTCCTTACTTTTAGACTCTTTCAGTAATTAATCCATACCTTGTGTTCCTGGGCGGGGCGGGGGCTCATGTTTCCAGGTGGTGACAGACCCCAGCTCCATGAGACGTTCATTTTCCACCATTCGCGATAAGCGTTCAAATTCCTCGTGGCTGGAGGAATTCTCCATGGAGCGAAGCAGCGAAAACACCTACAAGTCCCGGCGCCGGAGTTACCACTCCTCCCTGAGGCTGTCAGCCCACCGTCTGAACTCGGACTCAGGTGAGAAGGTCTTCACTCTGTGGTACTCCTGCTCTTGAAGGGCTGCTCCTGATGAGGACTGAAAAATCATGGCAACAGAATCCAGACAAAAGACAGGGTTATAGGAGTGAAGGAAGAATGCTTCTTAATCAAAAGGGTTCCCTATCTGACTCACATCATGAAACACAGCAACAAAACTCTCCCTAGTCATCACAAAGGCTAATGAGATTTCTTTCTGCCAGACCAGGCTGTAGAAATCATGAAAGTGGAGGTTTCTCAAGGGGCTTCTACAAACCACTCCTCTGCCTTAGGTATGTATTAGAGACCCCCTGGCAGGCTCTGGGTTTCACCCACCAACTCCATTTCAACCCGGACAATGCTACCTGGAATCGGTTTATGTATTTGAGTTTTGTGTCTTAAGGGAAGGGGTCATATTGATAAAAACAGAAAATCACTAGTTTGGTTCAAGCTGTTCTTCAGCCAAATAGCTATTCAAGCTGTTTCTTCATTTTACTAAACGAAGAAAGAAAGATAAAAAACCAATGACCTGCGCCATATCACGGGGCAGGTAAGTGGCAGAAAAGGAGCGTGTATGCTCAGTCCCTCTTTTTCGACCCCATGGACTGTAACCTGCCAGACTCTTCTGTCCATAGGATTTCTCAGGCAAGAATACTGGAGGGGGTTGCCATTTTCTCCTCCCGGGGATCTTCCTGAGTAGAAGTGAAATCCTTTGACTTCAGTCTCAGGACATTATAGTAACTATCCATTATTTCATTCATAGCAGCTTCTTAATTCCCTTCCCCTAATGCCATTTTCCCCCTAAAAAGTTTAGAGGATTCTTGGGCCACACTGCTGGCAAAGATTCTACCTTAATTATATCTAGCACAAACAGAAGCAGAAGAGAACAGTTGCATCCTTGGATTTGTAAGTCTTTCCAGTGACAACTTGCATACTTACCTTTTCACAAAGTTAATTTTCCAGCCTTTCTCTTCTGCCTCCCTTTCAGATCACCTGTTGACATGCCTGCAGAAGTCAGGGTCCTTGAGAGGCTTGGTCTCAGGCTGTAAGAGTTGTTCAGCAGCCAGGATGGCAGAGTTATGATTCACTGCTTTTTCATCTCTCATAGGCCACAAGTCCGACACCCACCGCTCAGGGGGCAGAGAGCGGGGACGATCGAAAGAGCGAAAGCATCTTCTCTCTCCTGACGTCTCCCGCTGCAACTCCGAGGAGCGAGGGACCCAGGCCGACTGGGAGTCCCCAGAGCGCCATCAGTCCCGGTCTCCCAGTGAAGGCAGGTCACAGACCCCCAACAGACAGGTGAGCATGGAGAGGAAGCCAAGCCTCTGCAGGAAGACAGGGAAGGGCGGGCTTTTAACACTGGATGCAAAATGCGTGCATCCAGCACTCACACAGACCTCGCCTTCACAGGAAACGATATCCATTGCGCACAGAGGTTAGCTACTTAATGCCTATGTATTCAGAAATGATATAAATTCACAGAAAATCAGAGAGTACCCCAAGAAAGACAGTGGTGTCTAGGGGTCAGTCTGACTGGGTCCTCAGAAATCAAAGTCACAACAAGTAAGTTCATAAATATCTCAGGCAGATTTCAGAGGAAAGGAACATTTTTTAAGGCAAAAAAAAATGTCTTTGGCTAATTGCATGATTCTTAGTATTGGTTGGAATGGTGATTCCTCTCTCAACACAGGATACAAAAGATCAATCCAATTTCATTTATCTAGCTTCCAGCTATCCCAAGAGGAAGACCATCTCTCCTTCTGCCCTGTTACTGAAACAAAGCCCAGTCTTAAGAAATAGCTACTAGAGCTGTGTGAAAACATTCCCTGGCCCTGTTTTCCTCCTCACCGCCATCCCTGGCTCCCTGCCTTACCTCACTCCAAGGCTGTCAGAGGCCAGATGGCAGACCCACTCAGTGGCAATGGGGAAGAGGAAGGGCTTCCATAGACAGCTTTTAGAGGCTGTTGAGAAGGGTACTTCTAGAGCAGTGCTGGTGAGTTTCAGTGCAGAATGGAATCACCTGGGCTTGTTATAACTGCACATTCCTGAGCCCTTCTGCTTCACCAGTGACACTCACCAGAAAGGAGAACCCAGAAATCTGCACTTGGAATGACCCAAGAATCTCCCAGAAGATCTCGAGCAGATGGTTCCTAGGTCACACACACCTTGAGAAATGCCTCCCTGGAGGTCTGTTTACCATCTCAGGGACCTTGGGGACTAGGTGAGTAGGTCAAGTCAGGCCTGAACCAGCAGATGAGTAGCTGGGTGTACAAGCCAAGCTAACATCAGCACACCAATGAAAACACAGATGAAGAAGGAGATGAGGGAAGGTATTTGCCATGTCCTGAGACCCAATTCCCAAGAACTTACCCCAGACAGAGCAACTCTAGGGCACTCATTCACCTTCCATGGAGTTGTCTTTCCTAAAACTGCAAGATTTTCTTTTAGTGTGCCACGTGATAGAGCTTTCTGAATCTTTGCTACTCAATGTTTTTATTCCATGGAACAAACATCTGAGAGCTTGTTATTAGTAGAAATGAAGGAGCTCAGGCCCCAGCCAGACCTTCTGATGCCAGAGAGGCACATGTGCTTATTGCTCAGTTGTGTCTCTTTGTGACCCCATGGACGATAGCCCGCCAGGCTCCTCTATCCATGGGATTCTCCAGGCAAGAATACTGGAGTGGGTTGCCATTTCCTCCTCCAGGGGATCTTCCGAACCCAGGGCTTGAACCTGTGTCTCCTTCATTGCAGGCAGATTCTTTACCCGCTGAGCCATTAGGGAAGCACAGAGATGTGTAAGCATAATGAAAGTTGACGCGCCCAGTAGTACTGGCTCCTCAGTCTCCTTTCATCTCTGCATCCCTGAGTGGCTGTGACTGGTATTGCATTGGCCAAAAAGTTCGTTCAGGCGTTCTGTTACATGGTACTGAAAACCCTGGACGACCTTCTTGGCCAACCCAATGACGGGGCGGGGCGGGGGGATTCCAGTGGCTCTCGGTAGGAGGGGTTAGAGAGCTTAACCAGGTCTCAAGTAGGGAGGATGCCAAACCCAGGCTAACATGCCATGTGTCTCCTGCCACACAGGGCACGGGGTCCCTGAGTGAGAGCTCCATCCCCTCTGTCTCCGACTCCAGCACCCCACGACGAAGTCGGCGGCAGCTCCCCCCAGTCCCTCCCAAGCCTCGGCCCCTCCTTTCCTACAGCTCTCTGATCAGACACGCTGGGAGCATCTCCCCACCAGCTGATGGGAGCGAGGGTGGCTCCCCACTGACCTCCCAAGCTCTGGAGAGCAATGACGCCGGCCTGCCCGAGTCTTCCAACCCCCGGCAGGGCCACCCCTCCCCACAGCGCTACATCTCCGAGCCCTACCTGGCCCTGCACGAAGACTCCCACGCCTCGGACTGCGGCGAGGAGGAGACGCTCACCTTTGAAGCAGCCGTGGCCACCAGCCTGGGCCGGTCCAACACCATCGGCTCGGCCCCGCCCCTGCGGCACAGCTGGCAGATGCCCAATGGGCACTATCGGCGGCGGAGGCGCGGGGGGCCTGGACCGGGCACGACGTGCGGAGCTGTCAGCGACCTCCTGAGTGACACGGAAGAAGACGACAAATGCTAGAGGCTGCTCCCCCCTCCGATGCATGCTCTTCTCTCAAACGGAGAAAAACCAAGACCCGAATTGGGAAGCCAGTGCGGCCCGGGGGGGAGGAGGAGGGAGGAAGGAGCTGGAAGGACACCGCGCAGTTATCAGAGGAGAGGAGGGGAAGGACAGAAGGCAAACCACTCAAACCCACCAAATCGCTCTATTTCCCTTTGCAAGATGGGCACTGCCATAGTTCTGCCTCTTTGCTGGGGAAAGAAAACACAAGAACGACGGAGGGTTGTTCCCAGGGGAGAAGGGACACGGGATGGCTTTGCCTCCCTTTGCCCCCTTCCCAGTTTTATGCAGCCATTGGGGGGAAATCGAGCCGGCCTGTGTCTGTGCCCATTGCCCCAGGAAGCCTGGGTGACATTCTGGCTCTTCCCTGGGGAAGTCGTGGAGACCCCGGGAGAGGAATCGCCTCCCTCACCAGCTCCTCCTCCTCAGCCAGCACCACGGCCACCAGGGCCACCGCGACAGCATCTCACGCGTTTCCCTGTGGCTTGCTTCCCCGCAAGGAGCACAGGCCAAGTTCAGGAGCATTGGATGTCAAGGGCGGGAGGCAGAGAGGGAGGAGAGCAGCAAAGGGGAAGGGGTCGGGGTGCCGTGGTGGCAGCAGCAAGGGCTGGTCTGAATGAGCCAAGCCATAGTCTGGCAGTCCTCACTATAGAGGCAGGGGCGGAGATGCGGAGAGCTGGGGTGCTGGTCGCTACAGTCCTGTCTGAGCCTGTCACCCGCTCAGGAGGTGCTGTGTTCATTAGGATAGGCTAACAGGCCCTCCTAGTCCAGGGAGGTGCCTGAGGCGCTCTGGTGAGGGTGATATTCTCAGAGTATGTAACAATCGGTGTGGCCAGGACACCAGATGATAACAGAGTTCAGCCTTAGCGCTGGTGCCCCATGCCACAACAGGCTTCAGCCTGGGAGATGCCAGGCACAGGGGAGCCCTGTGGCGGGGGTACTTCAGGGATTCAGCAAGGGTCAGTTTTCCAACCAGTATGGAGGTACTTTGGTACGTGGAGCGGGGTGGCACTGTCTCGCACATACTGGCTGAGTGTCAGCCCAGACTTTGGTCCACGAGCAGGCCCATTGCCGTGCCAAGGCCAGTGAGCCCAGTGCCAGGGGCCTGGCCACCCCCCAAGAGGGCCACACACACCTATACAAGGTGGGCTACACCTCACCTGCTAGGGGCTTCCGTAGAGATGAGAAAGGCCGAAACCAGAGATGCTTCGATGAATCTGAGTTTACCGAGGCGTTCCTGTGAGGGAGGGACCCTCGGACGGGCAGCTTCTGCAGCTGGTGTGTGATTGAGGATCAGTCTGTCAGGATTCTTTAAGGTGATGAGAAAATATACCTCAGCTTAGACCTGGGCTGCTGCTTCTAGCAAAGCAGGCTCCGGTGGGGCCTCAGAATACAAAGCGATATGCGTGGAGCCCCAGTGGCCCTGAATACTCCCCTGGGTGTGACCCCTTCCCGGAGTAGGAGCTCAGCAGAAGACAACCTCAGGACTTTGTTCCTAACCCCCCAAACTCAGAAGCATTGAGAAAGAGAGTCCTTTCTAGGCCGATCAGTGCTCCTTTCACTGTATCAATTATCCATTAGGGGACCATCCCTTTACACCCCTCTCCAGTTCCCCAGCACCATCACCATTAGGTGGAAGGATTTCCTGGAGGCGGGGTACTAGGCAGGGCCCTCCTCCCCCAGCCAGGAGTGGATGGAGCCTGCCTTCTGGGGCTCTCCCTGGGGAGATTCAGAGGCTCCCTGGCTGAGATTATAGCAGATAAATACTCTATCCTCCTCCAGCCCTGGCAGACTTCACCTCTTAGGTAGAGCAGTCAATGGCTGTTATTTTTCTTATGAAATTGGGGCTTTTTTTTTTTTGCTTTGTTTTGTTGTTGAAATAGAAAGAAGGTATCATTGTATCAGCTCTGAAAAGCCAGATTCAACGCTGTGGCTGCAAAATCATTTGTAATGGCCCTGCCTTCTGCCCTAGACAGGGATGGCGCTTCCTGGCCACAGTCAGCCCACAACCAAAGTCGTCCCCCGCAGGAGACCAGTGAGGCAGACACATAGGCCGCCGGCTCTGAAGCACTGTTTCCCCTTTCCTCTCCGGCTCAGCACACCCGTGTGCCCCGGGGGTCACTGGGATCGGGACCCTGTAGCACCCAGACCCTAAGAGGCGGAGTTGTGACCTGAGACTCAAGACGTGGGGCCTTGTGCTGTCTTAAAGGTTTCCTCCGCTCAGTGTCATTTCCTGCCCAAGTGCTGCTATTATGGGCTGCTTTGCACAAAACTGCTTGCTTCCACCTTGGCAATGCAGCTTTCCCAGTTAGCCCGTCGCTCTGTGTTTTGAGAAAAGGCATTGAAATAACCCCTACGCCATGGCGACAGGAGACATGGAGGCTGGCAAAATTACCAGAAGTGGGACTTGCCTGCACACGACATTACAGACACTCAGTGTGCTGTGCCGGGAAGCCTTCCTGGACACCTGAACTCCTTCAACTCACATCCACACGAGCACCTGGTCCCAGAGAGGGGGTATCATGCACCATAGATGCAGGTCCCTGGCCAGCCCCCTGGGCTTTTTTTTTTTTTTTTTTTAAAGTACACATGAACTTACCAACTCATCTCTTATTCCACTTCCCCTGACCGAGAAATCAGGTTCCTTATCCTTTAGCCTGCATTTGCCCTTCTATTAAGACCAGAAAATAAAAGGCAATTTTCTGTTAAGTCACGGAACACATTAGCATAATCTTATAATGGTTTCCTTCCACCTCTGAATAAATATGAACCCAAACCTTGCCTGTCACAGCCAACCAGGAGATCCATTCCTTGGTAGCAGATTCTGCCTCTTTCCCTTGGGAAGAGGCCCCCTTTGAATCGCAAAACCTCTGCTTCTCTTTGCATTAAAAAGTATGGCAGCATCTTGAAAAATTCCAGGTGGACCACCACCTTGCTTGAGGCACACAGCATGATCAAGCTTAGCACTGTAGGTCCCCTCAGAAGAGTCTCCGGCTACGTGTCCAGTTTCCTTTGCTAATATGAGTCTTCAGGATCCCCTCAAAATAAGAAGGGAGGTGATGGGGAAAAGAAGGTGGGGGGGGAAAGGAAAAGAAACCAAGGCAGAGAGAGATTCTAACTAGCTTGGTATATAGATACTCCTCTCTTCACTTAAGGCTCCAGACAGACTTCTGGTGGGAAATTCTTCTCTCTTTATAGATATACTTGTCCCTCTGCCAGTCTCAGTCACTGAGGGGGCCAAGTGCCAGCAGACCTTCAGACGGGGGTAGAGCTCTAGGCCAAGGTGCGCTGTGAGCTGGGGTCAGGATAGAATCACCTACACTGTGAAGGGACGGTACCCTTGAGGGTCCCCCACGCTCAATGTAAACCGTGAAATAGCTGCCCACTGTGGGGCTGTGTCCTCTTCTAGCTGAGGAATCTGTTTCTATTCTGGGGTTTGCTTCTCCCCATTCAGCGTTCCTATGAGGTTCCGAGATCCCTGATACCACCAGTTCTCTGAAGCTGAACTCCAGATCTTCTGGTTTTGCCTTCCCTTGACACAGGGATCACAAGAAGACCCCATGTTCCACCACCTGGCCGGCACGCATCCTCCATACCCATCCTCTTTAGCACGGGCTTTGTGATGAGCCTGGATGCCCTCCCAGCAGAGCCCTCATCTTGCCACATATTAGCAGTGACACAGCTCCTGAGAAGGTTTTGTGTTCATGTCAGACTCTTTGTGACCCCATGAACTGTAGCCCACCAGGCTCCTCTGTCCATGGAATTCTCTAAGCAGGAAAACTGGAGTGGGTAGCCATTCCCTTCTCCAGGGGATCATGTTAAGTCCACCCAGTCCAAGCTTATTTGCTGGGCTCTCTGCCCTTTCGGGCATGCCTGAATCTCATGAAATACAGTCGGGACTCACCTGGTGATTATTCATGAGATGATCAGAAACAGTATAAGCTGTAGAACTGCTGCTGGTGTGTATAAAATGTCCACATACTCGATGAACGCCCATTGCAGGAAAATGAGGTCTCTCCTGGAATAACGAAACAAAATTGAATAATCTGATGTTTTAAGAAAGTTTGCAATTTTTTTTTTTTTTACTCCATCCTTATTTCTAAAGCCTGCTCTGGATGTCTCATTTTTGGACAGACTATTTCTTTAGTGGGTCATGCCAGGGATAAATTGAGAAATTCTTTAATTTCTTACCTCATCTTTTAAGGTTGTATTGGAAAAGGGCATATGTATCACAGGAGGGGAGCAGAAAGTCACCTATTTTGCAGGGATTTTATGAGACCTGAAGATTAAGGAACTTTCGCTGCTATTCGTACCAGTTTCATGTCTGTTAATGTTTTGTGATCCTCAAAGGCCCAATGCCACTGTATGCAAAAAATCAGGGTGAGGAGAGACATGTCCATGCCTTGGGGTAGATTGTTCTTCACTTGCTTTTCATCTATCCTGTTCATATTTCTCTCCTGAATTCCAGAACACCGAGCACTGTTCTGGAGTTTCAGAAGGGGACTTTATGCTGTCAGAAAGGAGGATGACGTGGGCCCCCTGCAAGTGGACAGTCAGGGCATGATGGTTTAACTCCAGCCACCCAGAAGGAGTCAGGTCCAGATTTGGATAACTGTATATCCACACTAGAGGCTCTTATTTTAACAAAAGCCAAATGAGATTAACTCAGGAGTTATGACCCAACCTTTCCACGAGGTGATCAGAGGAGATCCTACATGAATAAACACTGCCCCTGTCAGCCGTGTGGACATTTTGATTTTTGTTTTTTCCTCTCTGAACCACCCAGTACATCGTAGCCAGGTCTAATAACCCTACAGAGCAGCAGCCAATGGTTCTCTGCTGACTCCAGGGGTGGGCTCACCTCCAGCCTGCCACGGTGATTGTCAGCTGCCCTGTGCTGCAGTTCACCCGCTCAGAGAACACAGACATACCACTTGTGGGGCAGGGGGACAAAAGACTAGGAAAAGACAGAACCATCCTTGGTATCCGATGGCCGTCTTTTTCTTCTCTTGAGTCTGTTCTGCTTTGAGCCTCTGAAGCTTATGCATCTTAGATCACTCCAAGCCAAAGAGAACAGATTCATAGATTCTCCCATCCTACCCAAGGGCCTGGAACGCTGCCCTTAAAATTCACACCAGTTAAGCAGCAGGAATGGAACTCAGATTAAAGTCTCATCACGTTGCTGGAGTGTCCCCAAACTGCCTATTTTTATAGTCTTGTTTCCTTCTATTCCCTCCCCACCCCATGCCAAAAACATGGCTAGTATCTTGACCTTCTAAATGCAAGAAGGGATTTTATAATAAGCTGTGTTATTATGTAAATTACTGAGTTTGAATTCTTATTTCTGGGGGTTTGAAAGAGTTGAGTAGATCAGGTAAAAAGAGAAAAGGGGATTTGTGTTTATTTTAATTTGGATTTTGGTTTGGTTTGGCTAGTTGCATTTTTTGGTACAAGACCTACTCTAGAACAGCAGGGAGGGATAAGTACGTGCTCTGCAGTGTTTCTAAATTAACTTCTCTTTAGGAATTAATTTCTGTCCAGTTTAATGATGTGATACTTAAGTCAAAAATCTGAGGTTACACAGTACCAAATCTAGCTTCTCTCTCTGGGTTCCTTTTTATCTTCTTTTTCCTTCTAAGTCAGCTTTTGTCTCTTGTTTCTTTTCCTTTTAGGGACTTAATATGTCATCTAGAATACTGAAAAACTATGAAAACATAGGGGAAGCCCAGGAAATAATAAAATGGATGTGGGATTTTTATAGGACATCTTTAATAATTACAAAACTTATGTCTTTATGAAAAGATTAAAAAAAAAACTTTTAAGGGCATAGTAATTTGGGAAATGAAAATTATTGGGAGTCAAAAATAATAAATGCTACCCCAGCCTTCTGTAGTAACTTATGCCTTCAGCATAAGTTTTCCCTTATTGGGAAAATTAAAGTACTAATGCTTGGCTAGTTCGTGGATGTGTTAAGTGTTTGGAAGTAAGTTAATAACTCAGCATTTTAATAAAGCACTTATTCTCTACAAATCACTTTAGAAAAGTCTTCACTCCCTATATTCCATTTAGTCTTGGCATTGCTCTAAGCATTTTTTTTTTTAAACTTTATGTTTAGTGAAACCTGAATCCAGGATTTGCTTTAATTTCACCCTCTATTTTTTCCCATCTTCCCCTTCCTCCTTTTTTTAGCTTTCTAATGACAACAGAAATCCAGACTTTCTGTTTTTAATCCAGAAAGGCAGCTGAGTGTTCATGCTCAGAGCTTCCCAGTGCCATCTTTGTGGACACTGAGCCAGTCTTAGGTCAGATGCTCACAACACGTAGGATCCTCCTGAGACACATTCTCCTACTCAGCACTGGAAATCTGGAAGGAGCTTTCTGTGTGAGTGAGTGTGTGTGTGTGTGTGTGTGTGTTCTGCCAGTTTGTCAGAGATAAGAATGGATTATTCTCTGTGTTCTGGACCAGATTCTAGAATGTTTCTAGAATGTATACCAGGCAGTACCACTTCCTTCTTGGTTCACTCAGAGGAAGACCCCCCAACCTGCAAGGGGACTAAGTCAAAGCTACCAAATTCAACTTTGACCTTCTCTGGTGACTCAGTTTTCTTTCCAATACTCTAATTTCTTCTAGCGATGGCCTGCATCACACCAAGAACCGCCACTCAAAGCAAGCCTATTAGATACCTTGATAAGGGATGAGCAGGAAAAAACACACTCCAAAACTTCAAAGTGCCATTAATCAACTTTTAAAAATAAAGGTAACAGGAAATGAGGGCTAAACAATGTAACCTAACTGCCAACTAAAGTCTACAGTAGTCTGGTCTTAGTTACATTTGATATGGAGCTATATAGTGTTAAGCAGATTCCAACAGATTTATTAAAAACATAGGTATTGTATTTTAATGGCTACCAATGGAGATATATACTTAGCCTGCAGGCCAAACATCAATCAGTGTTTTTCTATCCTGGGGTTTTGTCACCAAGCCAAAATTTATACAAAGCCACCCTAAGTGCTGTTGATTGCAGAGGAACCTCCCTCTTGGTGGCATTAGAGAGCTGTCCAGCCAGCTCCACTCAAACTGAGTCCATGATTTAGAACTCACACATAAAAACAAACAGGAGAAAAATCTAAAAAAGTTAGTATGTGGAGCATCTCATAGCTGGGACGAGTTGGGTAGAGGTGAGAAAAACAAACTCTAGAACAAAGACAAGGTTAAGGTGGGAAATACCAGCTGGTCCCAGAAAGAGGAAGGCATGTGACCTGGGATCCTCATTTTTGCCAGATCACGGACCAGCTTGTTAGCATGGTACTAGAGACGGCCTCTTTCCACTCTACGTGGTGGATTTAAAGGCCTCAGAGGATTCATAGAGCCCTGAAAAAAATTTTCCAGACTTGGGAGATGGAAAGAAAGGAGGTTCTTGCTTTCAAGCAGCCTGAAGACAACCTCAGTGACTTTAGCTGCTCTTCAATAAAGTAGTGCCAACAGTGGACAGATTTTGTTGACCTTCCGTGTGGCACAAGTGTCGTGGGAGGGGAGAGGGAGGAGGGGAGGGTAAAGGGAAGAGGGGCGGAGAGTGGCACAGGAGAGGAGTTTCATCATGAATAAATGTCAGACTCCACATGGCACTCTGCTAGTAGCCTCGGAGGATAACATTGCAAGGAAATGGACAACAGGGTGTCCAGGTCATACCCTCTGTCCTTTGGGATCCAAGGTCAGGACATTCCACCCCTTGGTTTGCTCTTACAGGATGCGCACTTCAGATAGGATCGAACGGGAAACTGGGTGCTCTGCCTTAGGCTGTTAAAACGCTGCCACCTGTGTTAGAAAACACGTGCGAGTCAAGGCACTCCAGATGCTTCCTTACGGGCAGCATCCACTGCGGTGTGGCGTGCCAGCCTGATGCCCCTTCAGTGACGTGCGTGACTGGCAGCCAGTGCTGGCCCGCCCACAGTATCGGTGCATCTCACCCAAAGCCAGAGTTCAGCACTGCATGTTGACCAGGTGGATATCCTGTAACATAGATGCTCGTTTGGATCCAAAAGGAAAACCATTAAAAATTAAAGAAAGACAAACAACTTTCATGTTTCTTTGGGGGGGTGTGGTCCAAGAAAATAAATAAAACCTTGTTGTAAAGAATTCATCAGCCTGATTTCCTTCTCTCATTCAATGTGTTTCTTTGAAAGTGAAATCGCTCAGTCGTCTCTGACTCCTTGCGACCCCATGGACTGTAACCTACCAGGATCCTCTGTCCATGGGATTTTCCAGGCAAGAGTACTAGAGAGGGTTGCCATTTCCTTCTCCAGGGGATCTTCCCGACCCAGGGATAGAACTAGGGTCTCCCACATTGCAGGCAGACAGTTTACCGTCTGAGCCACCAGAGAAACCATGTGTTTTCTTTGCTCCCATTCAAAAAGGAGATCATGGGAGTGAAACTTTGCTCTCAGGGATGCTCAGTAGGAAAGGGGGGATGGGAGTGGCAACAGCTTCCAGATGTGGATGTCTGCTCAATCCGTCTGGCTATGAGGAATTCCAGGGTTTCCCAAAGTTCCAGGACATCCTGTCCTAGAAGATTTTCTTGTATTATAAATGTTCGTCTTAGAGGAAATAAAAAATAAATAACCAGACAAACTGGTTCCCTGAAGCTGAAAAAGTTGGGCAGATTTTTCTGATCAGAAAAATACCATTTCTGGGGGAAGAATTTTAAAACAGGCAGAGGGCTTCTCTGGTGGCTCAGTGGTAAAGAGTTTACCTGCCAGTGCAGGAGACACAGGTTTGATCCCTGGTCCAGGAAGATCCCAAATGCCCATGGGGGTAACTAAGCCCATGCAACACAACTACTGAGTCTGTGTTCTAGAACCTGGGTACCACAACTACTGAGCCCATATGCCATGACTACAGAAGCCTGAACGCTCTAGAGCCTGTGCGTCACAAGAGAAGCCACTGCACAGGGCGAGTGGTGTAATGAATAATGCATCCAACTACAGATCAGAAGAGAAGCCACTGCAGTGAGAAGCCCACGTGCCACAACTAGAGAGAGTAGCCCTGCTCACCGCAACTAGAGAAATGCCTGTGCAGCAATGAAGACCCAACACAGCCAAATAAAATTATATATATATATATACACACATATAATACACACACGCACACTCTTATCTAAAAGAAGGCAGAGAATCTCTTTATGGAACACAGGGCTTCATGAATAAAACTATAATCAACTTGCCTCCCGAAAGGGAGGGAAGATGATGGGATACCAACTCCCTTCCAAGTTCAAGAGGGAGCAGACGCCCCAAGATTTTCAGGAAATGCTGTCCATTCTTCCCTTCCACTCATATCATTCCTCATCTAACATCATGGCTCCTTTAATACAAAGAATCAGTCCCTGGGTTCAGTGATCCCTTTGAGTTTCCATGCTGAGAACAACTTTTTGTCTCATTCTCCGCATCATCATCTCTTACTCCTAGTATTGAGTTTAGTATTTTAATTGGAATAATTCTTTTATCAATTAAATAAAACCCAAAATTCTAGAGTAAGCCCCCCATTTTTGCAGTTCCATCAAAAATAAACTCTGAAGCCCTAAGAAACATAATTTTGTTAAGTGAGCATTATTGCATCACATTTTTGGATAGTTTCAACTGTGAGAAAACGGCCTAGGTCCTTGGAGGCTGGAGTGGAAACCTCTAAATTCTTGTCCAACTCAAATTTTGTGTGTTTTCCGGTCACAATGTCTTTCCCATGGTTTCTATCACTGTGGGAGCTGGGAAGAGTGAATGTCAGCCACAGTCATCCTTACCCACATTCTTTATGGTATTACCAGTTGGTTTGTTCAGGCAAAGGGTGGTTTGCAAGGAATTTCCACAGGGTTTGTTTGGTTCCCTTCTCATCTAGAGCTTAGGTCCATAGTATTTCACAGGGTAATGGCACTAGGGAACATATATAAACAAAGACAGACACTATTCTGAACTTCTCTCTGGTGCTTCTGTATTATGATTCTGAGCATCTCTTGGTTACCCTAACACATGATCTTTAACCTAAATTTTCTACAATATTAAAAACATGTCTTTACTTGTATACCAAGTTCCTTTGCTGATAAGCTAGGAAAACTCCCAAACCAAATACCAAGATGTCAGTTCCTTAAACACAAAATATTTGGATGAGTCACAGGTGTAGTAGCTCTAGAACACCTCAAGCATATGAAGCAACACAGAGAAAGAAGAGAGGCTGTAAAAGCAGGTACTGGAGTCAGACCCAACTGAGTTCAAACGTGCACCACCATTCATGACCTGTGGGTCCTTGAGCAAGCCACTTAACCTAACACTTTCTTCATCTTTAAAATGGAACAATAAGAACTTCCCCAGTGGTCCAGTGGTTAAGACTTCACCTTCCAATGCAGGGGGTGCAAGTTCAATCCCTGGCCAGGGAACTAGAATCCTACATGCCTTCTGTCCAAAAACCCAAAACATAAACCAGAAGCAATATTGTAACACATTTAATAAAGACTTTAAAAATGATCCACATCAAAAAAAAATCTTAGAAAAATAAAATGGAAAAAATATAACAACTACCTCATAGGTGGTTGTATAGACCAGACTAGTTACTGCATATAAAGAGAATAGCCAGGACTTCCCAGGAAGTCTAGTTGTTAGGACACAGTGCTTCTAATAAAGCGGGTGTGTGGCCAATCCCTGGTCAGGGAACTAAGATCCCACACACCTTCGTGTCCACCCCTAGCCCCAAAAAGGAAAGAAAGAATAGCCAGGGCCTGCCCCATGATAGGCACTTGATAAAAGTCTGGGAACACTATCCCTGTCATCACTGTCACATAAAAGTACACTCCCCAGCTCCCCTAAACCCAAGAAACCTAACCCTTCAGTGTGTGTGTTAGTCGCTCAGTCGTGTCTGACTCTTTGAGACACCACGAACTGTAGCCCTCCAGGCTTCTCTGGCCATGGAATTCTCCAGGCCAGAATACTGGAGTGGGTTGCCATTTCCTTCTCCAGAGGATTTTCCCAACTGAGGGATCGAACCCTGGTCTCCTGCACAGCAGGCAGGTTCTTTATCGTTTGAGCTACAGGGAAGTCCTGCAGAAGAGTATGCTGGGTGGGCATTCCCCTTCTGTCAGTGAAACACAGAGGACAATCTGATCCATAGCTTTCTAATGAGAAGGAAATAAATTAAACTTTAAAAAGTAAGCAAATCATTATTATATATTTTTAAATAATGCCTCCAGTTTTGTTTGAGAAACAAGCCCTAATTTGCTTATTCTTCACTTCTATTTCCATTTTCATTTAATAACAAAATGGGAGAAACATTAGTGGGAGATAGTAATTGTAAAAGTAGCAATAAAGTAAATGGCAACATTAAAAATACTTCATACACATGAACGTAGCAATATTCAAGGCAATTGGAAACAAGAAGCAACTCAGGAATTAATGGTACATGCGTTAACAACTGAGTCCATCCAGGAAGGAGATTCTCATGCCTCAGGGCCTTGTTTCCAAATCTGTGGTCTGATGTTTTCAAACTGTGATGCTCTAGAAGATTATTGAGAGTCCCTTGGACAGCAAGGAGATCAAACCAATCTATCATAAAGGAAATCAACCCTGAATATTCACTGGAAGGACTGATTCTGAAGCTGAAGCTCCAATACCTTGGCCACCTAATTAAAGAGCAAACTCATTGGAACAGACCCTGATTCTGGGAAAGGTTAAGACAGGAGAAGGGGCGACAGAGGACAAGATGGCTAAATGGGATCATCAACTCAATGGACATGAGTTTGAGCAACTCTGGGAGATAGTGAAGGACAGGGAAGCCTGGCATGCTGCAGTCCATGGGGTCGCAGAGTGTCAGACAGGACTTGGAGACTAAACAACTGCTTCTGCATGCCGGACCACATATGTACATAAAATACCTATAGCCTCAAGCTGCTGATATTTAAGTGATTCTGTAACATATGGAAATCATAGAACCAGAATGTTAACGGAGGAAGGAGCTTAGGTGTCAATTCTGGCCCAAGCCAGTTCATACATGAGGGATGTAAGATTTAGAAAAACTCTAACAGGGTTTTTCCAGAGATTAAGGAGGTCTCCTGTGAATCTGGAAAACCACACGAGGCTCCAGCCACCCTAGCACAACTTTCAAAAAAGAAGAAAACAGCGGAGAAATACTGAGGAGGCCCTCTTGCTCACATGTCCAGAAGACTCCTTTGATAATCTAATGGAAGCTATGGACTATCTTCCTTGATAAAAGCACAAAATATCTGAGTCTTCACATCCCTCAATCCCATCCCAGAGCCTATTTCTAACTCCCCTGCAACAGTCCCAGGAGGTATTAGGGAAAGACCAAGCACAAAACAGAGCTACTTGCATCAAAGGAATTCAAAGGAAGAGCTGTGACATCAAACTATTTGGACCCAGAAATAAAGGATAGAATCCAGGCCCAGTTCCCAGGCATACTGGAAATACTGCTTTCCTCACCCTTAGAATCTGAGATCTGATGGCTTGACTTGGATGGGAGTACAGTGTGGGCTGGGAAAGTTTTGAGAGGGGGAAAGGGTGCCTTATGTAAACACAACTCAGTAAACACACTGACACAAAGCAAGAGATCTGGACCCAAATTCCAGTTATACATCGAATAATTCCTGCAGCCATGTTACTTGATGTGACACTGAAAGATGAACCCCCCTCCCAGGTCAGTAGGTGTCCAATATGCTACTGGAAAAGAGCAGAGAAATAGCTCCAGAAAGAATGAAGAGGCTGAGCCAAACCAGAAATGACACCCAGTTGTGGATGTGTCTGGTGGTGGAAGTAAAGTCTGATGACATAAAGAACAATATTGCATAGGAAACTGGAATATAAGGTCCATGAATAAAAGTAAATTGGAAACAGTCAAACAAGAGATGACAAGATTGAACATTGACATTTTAGGAATCAGTGAACTAAAATGGACAGGAATGGGCGAATTCAATTCAGATGACTATTATATCTATTACTATGGGCAAGAATCCCTTAGAAGAAATGGAATTTCTTCAACAGAAGAATCCAAAATGCAGTACTTGAGTGCAATCTGAAAAATGACAGAATGATCTCAGTTCATTTTCAAGGCAAACGATTCAACATCACAGCAATCCAAGTCTATGCCCCAACCACAAATGCCAGAGAAGATGAATGGTTATATGAAGACCTACAAGAACTTCTAGGACTAACACAAAAAAAAGATGTCCTTTTCATCACAGAGGACTGGAATGCAAAAGTAGGAAGTCAAGAGATACTTGGAGTAATAGGCAAATTTGGCCTTGGAGTACAAAATGAAACAGGGTAAAGGCTAACAGAGTTTTGCCAAGAGAACTGGTCATAGCAAACACCCTCTTCAACAACATAAGAGAAGACTCTGCAAGTGAACATCACCAGATGGACAATACCGAAATCAGATTGATTATATTCTTTCCAGCCAAAGATGGAGAAGCTCTATACAGTCAGCCAAATCAAGATTGGGAGCTGACTGTGGCTCAGATTATGAACTACTCTTTGCAAAATTCAGACTTTATTTGAAGAAAGTAGGGAAAACTACCAGGCCATTCAGGTATGACCTAAATCAAATCCCTTATGATTATGCAACGGAAGTGACAAATAGATTCAAGGGATTAGATATGATAGACCGAGTGCCTAACGAACTAGGAATGGAGGTTCATAACATTGTACAGGAGGCAGTGACCAAGAAAAACAAATGCAACAATGTAAAAAGGTTGTCTGAGGAGGCCTTATGAATAGCTGAGAAAAGAAGAGAAGTGAAAGGCAACTGAGAGAAGGAGATATACTCATTTGAATACAGAGTTCCAAAGAATAGCAAGGAGAGATAAGAAAGCCTTCCTCAGTGAACAATGCAAAGAAATAGATGAACACAATAGAATGGGAAAGACTAGAGATCTCAAGAACATGAGATACCAAGGAAATGTTTCATGTAAAGATGAGCACAATAAAGGACAGAAACAGTAAGGAGCTAACAGAAGCAGAAAATATTAAGAAGACATGGCAAGAATACACAGAAGAATTGTACAAAAAATATCTTAATGAACCATATAAGCACGATGGTGTGGTCACTCACCTACAGCCAGACATCCTGGAGTGTAAAGTCAAGTAGGCCTTAGGAAACATTACTAAGAACAAAGTTAGTGGAGGTGAAGGAATTCCAACTGAACTATTTAAAATCCTAAAAGATAATGCTGTGAAAGTGCTGCACTCAATATGCCAGCAACTTTGGAAAACTCAACAGGGGCCACAGGACTGGAAAAGGTCAGTGTTCATTCCAATTCCAAAGAAGGGCAATGTCAAAGAATGTTAAACTACTGCACAATTGTGCTCATTTCACATCCTAGTGAGGTAATGCTCAAAATCCTTCAAGTTAGGCTTCAACAGTACATGAACTGACAACTTCCACATGTACAAGTTTGATTTAGAAAAGGCAGAGGAACCAGAGGTCAAATTGCCAACATCTCCTGGATCACAGAAAAAGCAAGGGAATTCTAGAAAAACACCTACTTCTCCTTCACTAACTACACTAAAGCCTTTGACAGTGTGGATCACAACAAACGGTGGAAAATTCTTAAAGAGATGGGAATATCAGAACACCTTACCTGCCTCCTGAGAAATCATAAGAAGGTCAAGAAGCAACTGCTATAACAAGACATGGAACAACAGACTGGTTCAAAATTGGGAAAGGAGTACATCAAGGCTATATATTGTCACCCTGCTTATTTAACTTACATGCAGAGTACATCATGTGAAATGCCAGGCTGGATGAAACACAAGCTGGAATCAAGATTGCTGGGAGAAATATCAACAACCTTAGATACGCAGATGACACCACCCTAATGGTAGAAAGTGAAGAGGAACTAAAGAGCCTCTTGATGAAGGTGAAAGAGGAGTGAAAAAGCTGACTTAAAACTCAACATTCAAAAAACTAAGATCATGGCATCTGGTCCCATCACTTCATGGCAAATAGATGGGGAAAAAACAGAAACAGTGACAGACTTTATTTTCTTGTGCTCCAAAATCACTGTGGATGGTGACTGCAGCCATGAAATTAAAAGACCCTTGTTTCTTGAAAGAAAAGCTAAGACAAACCTAGATAGCATACTAGAAAGCAGAGACATTAATTGGCCGACAAACGTCTGTATAGCCAAAGCTATGGTTTGAGTTGGACCATAAAGAAGGCTGAGTGCCCAAGAATTGGTGCTTTTAAACTGTGGTGCTGGAGAAGACCCTTGAGAGCCCCTTGGACAGCTAGGAAATCAAACCAGTCAATCCTAAAGGAAATCAACCCTGAATATTCTATGAAAGGACTGATGCTGAAGCTGAGCTCCAATCCTTGGCCTCCTGATGCAAAGAGCTGACTCACTGAAAAATACCCTGATGCTGGAAAAGATTGAGGGCAGGAGAAGGGGGTGACAGAGGATGAGATGGTTGGATGGCATCACCAACTCAATGGACATAAGTTTGAGCAAACTCTGAGAGACAGTGAAGGACAGGGAACCTGGTGTGCTGCAGTCCATGGGGTCTCAAAGAGTCAGACACGACTGAGCAACTGCACAACAGAATCCTTAGTTTTCCCAATATGGAATTAGGATAACAAGACCAACCTTGCACCGTTGCATTTAGGATTAGAGATAAAAGCTGATCTTTGAGCAATGCAGGGGTTAGGGGCCCCAACTCCCTGAGCCACTAAAAATCTGCATACTACTATCTCTCCCTCAGAAATAGAGAAACTGATAGACGCCTCAACCCAGGGTAGGAAGCTGCAACAGTTTGGATAGAATAAGGATTTAAACCTTAGTTCTTTTGATTCCACATACTGTGATCTCTACTTGAATACAAATTTTTCCCCACACTTAATGATCTGTAAAATGAAAATACAGGTACTATTATATATTTATTGAAAAATATCTGCCTATAAGTAGAACCAGGCAGTTCAAACCAGTGTTGTCCAAGGATCAACTGCATACACGTATACACACAGACATGCACAGAGTACTCAGTTGCTTATCACTTAACAGGCATTCTATAAAACATGATTGCTGTTATTCTTAGTTCACTCACCCATTCATCAAATGTATTTATTAACCATGCAGTGTCGTGCACAGCACTAGGGTTTTGGTAATGAAAAGCCAGATGAAGCAGTGGCTTTGAGTTGTCCACCATCTAATGAAATTTTAGACAACAAATAAACCTCTGCCCCAGACTGTGATTCTTATAGGGTAGGGAAATTTCAGGGTAAAATGGAAGCCCCTACGAGGGGCTGAGGAGTCAAAAATAGCCTCCTGGAAGAGCCAGTATTTGAACTGAGGGCTGAGGGGTGGCAGAGGTTAGTTGGGCCACAAGAATGGGGAAGAGTGTGCCAAATGAAGGTGTGGGAGAAAGTAGTCCGCTGTGGTTCAAGGGCAGAGCTCTGACAGGATGTGTGAAGGGATAAGTCTGGAGCCTGAAGGGAGAGAACTTCAACTGGGTTCAGAGCTTAGTCTTCACGCAACCACCATGTGAGTCAATGGCAAGCTTTGAATTATCAGAAGACTAGACACAGATACCACATGGGCGAGCCAGAGCAGGCTTGCTTGCTTGCTTGAAGGAAAAAGAAGAAAGCCGGGACAGTCAGTATACACCAAAGAGAAATAAGTGTTCTCCAAGGCACAGACACACTTCTGGCTACCACATTCTGTCCTGGGAATACACAGCTGAAGACGATAATGTGAGTGAGCGAGGGTCACATCAAACCCTTTGGAGGCTTCACCATCTCCTCCAGGTTTTCCATTCCCCAGCACGACGCCAAAGCTGTTCTCTGTGTGGGTTATCTGGAGCAGTGCCAAGGGATGCCTCCCGCTGCTGCACCCTATCAGTCTTGAAATCTCACTGTGATGACAAGGCTTGCACAGGGCAGAACACCCGGGCTGGAGGGCAGTTCCCGTTTATCACACTGGGCCCTACCCCCTCCCTCCTACCACAGTCCAGCCCACAGCAGTCCCCGAGTTTAGTCTGAGAAACCCAAGAGGAGCCCGTCTCTCAGGAGACGGTGGGAGCCGTGGTGTAACACATCCTCTGACCTGATTCTGTTTGTCCCCAGGACTTCATCCTGAAGTCAGTGAGCAGCCACTGAGGTGGTTAGAAGCAGAGGAAAGACACGGTCTGATCTGTACAAACAAAAACACTGTGGCTGAAATGAGACGAACTGGGTTCAAAGGGGAGAGATCCATTATCCCGGACAAGGATAAAGACAGCAGAGGTGGAAAGCAGTGGGCAGAACTGAGGAGTCCGTTTAGGAGAGGATTAGGCAGGATCTGAGGACTGGCTGGTGTGGCACACGGACACACGAATCTGTAGTTTCCAATGAGTGAGCCAGCACGTTAGTTAAGATGGTGTGTCAGTTTCTTTTTGCTGCTGCAATAAATTATGCAAACAAGTGGCCTGAAACCATGCAAATTTATTCTCTTATAGATCTGGAGGTCAAAAGTCCAAAATCACTTTCACAGGACTGAAGTCAAGACGTTTGCAGGGCTGGTTCTTTCTGAAGCCTCTAAGGGAGAATTCCTTTCTGAAGCCTCTAAGGGAGAATTCCTTGCCTGCTTTTTTCTGCTTCTAGTGGCCACCCGTATCCTTTAGCATCTGGACCCTTGCTCCATCTTCAAACTGTATCACTCTGAGCATCACAGTACCTTCTCCTCTCAGAAGGCAACCCCTCACTCCTAAAAAATGTTGCAATTACATCAGTCCTTACAGGTTATTGTAAGCCTATTCTTAAATAGGGCTTCCCTAGTGGCTCAGTGGTAAAGAATCTGCCTGCCAATCCACCTACGGGAGACATGTTTGTTCCCTGGGTCAGGAAGATCCCCTGGAGGAGGAAATGGCAACCCACTCCAGTCTTCTTGCCTGGAAAATTCCATGGATAGAGGAGTCTGGTGGGCTACAGTCCATGGGGTCTCAAAAGAGTTGGACACGACTGAAGCGACTAAACAGTAACAATAATTTTTAAATAATTCTCCCACTCTTGTCTCAAAGACAAGTCCCAATTGGCTTATTTTTCATTTCTAATTTCCATATTCATTTCACGACAAAATGGGAGCTGCTCTGCCAGATAGAGGTACTTGGAGAGGATTTTCAGGCACCATGATTGGCCATCAGCTGTAACTTCCCTTGAGACAGGGAGCGAGAAAGCTGGGATATGAGAGGAAGGAAAAGGAAGAAGTATTAATACAACCAAAGTACAACTTTACCATTACCAAGCATCACCATCGAGTCACCAAACATGGCAGAAAGGTTCTTTTGTAATTAGAAAACTCAGCGGGTTAGTCACATACTAATCGAAACCTATTTTTGCTTGAATTAGGTCAGTCTTCGTTAAATGCCTCTCTAGAAGTAGGCGGAGGTCGAACTCCCCCTGGGTGGTTTGCAGTGATGCAGCAGAAATGACTCACGTTTGCTGCTGCTATAAGCTACACAGATGGCTGGGAGCGGCTGATGGAAGCTGCCCTGCCAACTCCCCCAAGACTGAAGCCCACCCTCCCACCACCCCTACTTCAAGCCATGCAAATAGACTGCAGGTGGGCAACCGTGGTTTCTAAACTGACCCTCATGCTGCGGGGCACAACAGTTTCTTAATCCTCTGCTATCAGAATGCCAGGAATTATATCTCAGCTAGCTATGTATTTGTGACTGGCACAGAGAAGGTCCTGGCATCCTGATAGACAGGCATGTCTCTCTAGTGGAATAAATAATCACTCCAGTTGGGTTCTCGTGGGGTGATCAACTTGTTTCAGCTTGCCTGAAAGGTTTGCATCCTGGGTAAACCAATCATTGGTCAGTCTAGAGCTCTTCAGAAAGGATAAGATGCAGGGCCAAATCTCTACTTGAAAGTTATTCCAGGTTCTCCACAGTGTATGAAATAATCTTCAAGATGAAAGGGATATTAGTGAATATCTGATCTAGTAATTCTAAACCATAGTGTACACCAGAATCCCCTAGGCTATTTACTGAAAATGCAGATTCCTGAGTGCTACCTCCAGAAACACTGATAAAATAAGTCTTGGTGGGCTCCATATTTTGCCATTTTAAAAGCATCCTGGATGATTCAGATTAAAATGGTCCAAGAGGCCATGTTTGAGAAACAGGAATTTAATTCTAGCCCCTCATTTTACTGATAAGAAATCTATCCTGAACTGAATCACTTTGCTGTATACCAGAAACTAACACTACATTATTAATCAACTTTATTTCAATATAATATAAAAAATTCTAAAGAACAAATCTATCCTGCATAAGGCCACATAATAGGCCAATTACAGCCTGATCTAAAATAAAAACTCAAATACACATTCTCTTCCAAGTTCAGTTATTTCCATTTCGAGCATTTAGGGGCTACGTGAGCCTTCCTTTTTGAAGACGTCTGTTTATATTGTCCCTGCAGAAAATATCATCTGCCTGAGAAAATATTTAACAGAAAGGAACTGAGACTTATTGGATGTAAGCACATTTATAGGGCTTGGGCTTTCTTTTCTGTTAGTAGCTGATGTCAGGTTCAAAGAAAAAGAAGTTATAATGCTTTGTTTTCCTTCTTGAAGGGTTTCTTAGGAACATCAGCTGCTTTGAGCCAGTCTGCTCTTATATAAAAGGTTTGAGACCTCACACCGACTCAGCCAGGATAAGTGATGTTAATTATAAAGGTATCTAGGATTAAAACAGAACTTCCTGGTGGCTCAGACGGTAAAGAATCCACCTGCAAGGCATGAGACCTGGGTTTGATCCCTGGGTTGGGAAGGTCCCCTGGAAAAGAAAATGGCAACACACTCCAGTATCCTTGCCTGGAGAATCCCATGCACAGAGGAGCCTGGTATGCTACAGTCCATGAGGTCACAAAGAGTCAGACACGACTGAGTAACTAGCACACACAGGATTAAGACACAGTCACAAAATGCTTAATTCATGCTCTAAAATTTGTCCTTTGTGAAACTGGACCCAGGGCATTTCCTGTCCATGTGACTCTTCTCTGGTTTGCCCATACCATGTAGAGCCAGTCTTCAAATATCCAACAGCAAGCTTTTGAAAGTAGTGTTGAAGGTATGTATGCTCAGTTGCTCAATTGTGTGCTACTCTTTGAGATCCCTCATGGACTGTAGCCCACCAGGCTCTTCTGTCCAAGGAATTCTCCAGGCAAGAATATTGGAATGGGTTGCCATTTCCTACTCCAGGGGATCTTCCTGATCCAGGAATCGAATCCAGCATGTTCTGTGTCTTCTGCATTGGCAGGCAGACTCTCTACCACCGTGTCACCCGGGAAGGCCTAGTATTTTAAGGCGGCTCTGACTAAATAGGTGGCCATCTGAGATGGACCCCATTTGCTGCTGTTTTATTCCCCATCTGTGTAACTTACATCTACCACACATAGACCTGTCCTCTGGAGCTAATTCCTCATCCAGAAGACAGGTCATCAAATGTTTAAAGACCATTACCAAGACACCCAGGGTAAACATCCCTAATTCACCCAGGTGTCCTCTTTCCAAATTCCTCTTCCTCCTCAGGGTGTGATCTTCTTTCTGCTGTCTTGTCAAAGTGTGTCATGCAGACCTGAGCCCAATTCCTAGGTCCCACCCTCTCCCCTCACATCAGCATCCATCATTAGAACTGGGGGAGAGAGGTGAACAGAAGTGACATGTTTCACATGGAGACTTGAAGATTTTCAAGACTGAAAAGAGTTTATGAAAAGGGGCCCACCCCAAGCATGGAGGGAGAGAGCATCCATGCCTCCCACAAGCCAGGTAAGGACTGCTGCTGCTGCTAAGTTGCTTCAGTCGTGTCCGACTCTGTGTGACCCCATAGACGCCAGCCCACCAGGCTCCCCCATCCCTGGGATTCTCCAGGCAAGAACACTGGAGTGGGTTGCCATTTCCTTCTCCAATGCGTGAAAGTAAAAAGTGAAAGGGAAGTCACTCAGTCGTGTCCCACGCTCAGTGACCCCATGGACTGCAGTCTTCCAGGCTCCTCTATCCATGGGATTTTCCAGGCAAGAGTACTGGAGTGGGGTGCCATTGCCTTCTCCGCCAGGTAAGGACTAGGAATTGCTTTAGCAGTGCTGACAATAAACTGAAGTCATGTGGATTTGTCTCAATTAATCAATTTACAGGGACTTCCCTGGTAGTCCATGGCTAAGACTCCATGCTCCCAATGCAGGCGACCCAGGTTCAGTACTTGGTCAGGGAACTAAATCCCACTTGTTACATACAACTAAGAGTTTGCATGTCACAGCTAAAGATCCTGCATGATGCAAATAAGACCCAGTGCAGCCAAATAAATAAATAATTAAAAACAAAAAAACAAAATAGCTTTAGATACGGTTCACATATTGCATGGTACATCCATTTACAGTTATAACTCAGTATTTTTAAAAATTATATTCAGAGTTGTGCAACTATCACAATTAATTTGACAACATTTTCATCATCCTCCAACATATAATCAAATTTTAAATAATATCTTAATAAATTTATTTCCTAATTATTGATCATCATTTATAAGACCTTCACACTATACACTGATACTTAAACACTCAGTATGAAAGCATGAGGAAAAGAACAGAGCAAGGCAATGCACTTCTTAGAGACTATATGACCCTGTTGTGCAACATTAACTAGTAAGTATTTCACAGTTTCCTAGAGGCTAAGAACAAGGACTCTGGGGCAAAGTTGGTCATGTTCAAATTCTGGCTCACCACTTACTGACCTTGGGAGAGTCTGCTGCTAAGTCACTTCAGTCATGCCTGACTCTGTGCAACCCCATAGACGGCAGCCCACCAGGCTCCCCGTCCCTGGGATTCTCCAGGCAAGAACACTGGAGTGGGTTGCCATTTCCTTCTCCAATGCATGAAAGTGAAAAGGGAAAGTGAAGTCACTCAGTCGTGTCCGACTCTTAGGGACCCCATGGACTGCAGCCCACCAGGCTCCTCCGTCCATGGGATTTTCCAGGCAAGAGTACTGGAGTGGGGTGCCATTGCCTTCTCCAGCTCCATCCATAAAATGAGGATAATTGTTCTTACCTCATATGGTTCTTATAAAGATTACACAGATTAACATAGAAAGCACGTAGAAAAGAATCTGGCTCTGCATCACTGGTGCTAATCTAATTATTGTATGTATACTTTACTCTTATGGATACTGACCAGGGTAACCCTTTGTGACACTATGCGTTGTGAGATTTTGCATGTATATCTAATTTGTTAGCAGTTCAGTATGCACTGAAAGTCTGTGGTTAGAAAGAAAGTCCCTGTGAAATTAATGGTTATTGGGCAGTTTACCTGGGAGAAAAATCAGACAGTGTAGTCTTATTTCATGAACACAAAGAAATTTACATGAGAGATTCCAGTGACCTCCTCCTTGGGTTTGATTAATTCACTAGAGCGACTCACAGAACTCAAAAAAAACATTTTAATTTACTAGACCACCAGTATATCATGCAAGGATTTAACTCAGTAACAGCCAGATGGAAGAGATGTGTAGGGTAAGGTATGAGGAAGGGCACAGAGCTTCCATGCCCTCCCTAAGCTCGCCCTTTTGGTAGTATTTTGGAATGAGATTAATGCAAATCTTATAAAATGAATTAGGAAGCATGCCTTCCTTCACCGTCTTCTGAAAAGTTTTGTGTTGAGTTCACATCTCTTCCTTAACATATCCATGTCTTTTTATTAAAAATGAATATTTTGTAAAAAGCATATAGTTGGGTCTTGCTTTGTTTTTTAAAATCAAATCTGACAATCTGTGTTTCAATTCAGTTATTTGTATCATTTCTACTCAATATAATTATTTACATGATTATTCATCTATTTTTTCAAGTATTTTTTCTACCTTTCCTTCTCACATACTCTTTCTCCATTTATACATACGTTAGACTACTAATTATTTTCCACAGGACACTGAGGCTCTGTTGTCTTCTGTTAATCCCGGTCAGTGAGATTTTAGTTGCAAATATTTTATTTTTCTTATCTGAAGCTCCACTGATATTTTTTATATCTTCACTGATTTCCTTTAAAAATTAGAAGATGGTTGTAGCAACTATTTTACATCCTTTTTTCCCCTCTAATGCTATCATTTCTGTTCCTGTTGACTGATTTTTCTCTAATCGTAAGTTGTTTTCCTGTTTCTTGGAGCATCCAGTAATTTTTATGGAATGCCGAACTTTGTGAATACTTGTTGTTGAGTGTCTGGATTGTGCTGTCTTTCTTTAGGTGTTGGTCAGGGAGTTAGATAATTTATAGATCAGTTTGATCTCTTTAAGGTCTGTCTTTAAGCTTTTCTAGAGCAGGCCTAGAGTAGTTTTCACTCTATAATAGCACAGCCCTAGTGCTAAAGTGTGGGGTCTACCATGAATGCCCTGGTGTGATCACCACTGGCTCTCCAATTTGACCAGTCATAGTTTGAAGACATCATCACAGCTTAAACATTTCATTGACCTCTGGGGATTATTATGATTACAATTCTCTTTAGTATTCTTTACCTGACTTTGTATGGTTTCCTCTATGAATATGCAGCCTTGTGCTCAGCAAAGACTCATGAGAATCCTTTTTTAGGTTTCAGGAGTTCTTTCCCTGCTCACATTTTTCTGAAATTCTGCACTGCACGTCCACCTCAACTTTTACCCCAAATCTTTGTTCATCTTTAGTATTGTTTTGAAAGTATAAAAAATTAGATATTTTAGCAAGAGTTTTGTCTCATTGACCTATAGATAAATAGCACCTATTCTAAAAATAATTATGCTAACCTAATGACAACCCACTCCAGTACTCTTGCTTGGAAATTCCCATGGATGGAGGAGCCTGGTAGGCTGCAGTCCATGGGGTTGTGAAGAGTCAGACATGACTGAACGACTTCACTTTCACTTTTCACTTTCATGCTTTGGAGAAGGAAATGGCAGCCCACTCCAGTGTTCTTGCCTGGAGAATCCCAGGGACGGAGGAGCCTGGTAGGCTGCCATCTATGGGGTCGCACAGAGTCAGACATGACTGAAGTGACTTAGCAGCAGCAGCAGCAGTAAGCAAAAGGGGTTACATGCCTTGAGCGAGGTTCTGATATGACCTGTAAACTGCATATATTTAAAATTAGTTATGAGAAATAAACCCATCCTGGTGTTCCCAAAGTCCTTTCTACCTTAATACAAACCAGACTTCCCTGTGAGCCTGACAGGACAGTAAATATCCATCGATACATCCCTAAATGTGTGCAGAAGAGTATATAAAGACAGAAACCAAAAGTTCGAAGCCCTGGTAAGATTTATAAAATAACTAAGTAGATAAGTAAACAGTGTCTAAATAAAGCTGAAAATAACCTCTGCTAAAAACTTTCTTTTAAAAGTCCTCATATGTTATCATTTAGTCTGAACTAAAAGCTACTGGGAGAAACAGGTAATATCTATATATATCTGGACTTCTGTTACTACCACCTCAGACTGGAGCTGTAGCTCATCCATAGGAATGATTATGTCCCATAGATGTAAATGATTAGCACCATCATTCCCAAGCACAGTCTTCTTACAAGTATTCATAAGAAAGAAAACATTTTTTCATCTAAATTTAATAACCAGGGCCTCTTGGGGGACTCGTGCCTTGCTTTGATCTAACTTGCAGAGCCATAGCAGTTACTGCTGAGAAGGAACGACTTTTAGAAAGAAAAATATTATCTATTCAAAATTGTTTTCTGTCTGAAAGTCTGCCAAGTCAGTAAGTAGGGAATACACAGACAGAGTATATGTCTATATTCTCAAAAACTCAAATGTACATGCATATTTAAAAGTTCATTCCAAATGGAAATCCTTTATTGAGTTTTTCTAAATTCTGGAAACTGTGTTAAGTACTATAAGGGATATACAGATGTTAAATAAGGCATGGACTTTGAATGAAGTAAGTTCACAAGTCAGAAGAGAGATCACAATGTATGTGATTCTAACAGAAAGCAAAGAATAAGAAGGTATAAAGTGCTAAGGAGTGACACACATACAACCCATGGGAGTGGAGGTGCCTGGCACATAACAGGTGCTCAAATCTGTGGGTAAATAAATGAGGAATATATTTCTCTGATCATATATCTTAAATACTATCATCATTTCATAAACTATTATTTGGAAGGGAACAAAGACTGGGGACTAAAAAAACACTCATAAGATAATCTGATCTTTCATTCATGATTCAGACCTGTGTAGTCCAGAAATATCAGAAAGAGATATTTCTAAATAATTTTTCTAAGTATTTTCTCCGGGAGTTATGTCACAGTGAAATACTGTGTTGGTATGTCATCAGTTATCAGATCATTTCAGTTCAGATCAGTCGCTCAGTAGTGTCCGACTCTTTGTGATCCCATGAATTGCAGCATGCCAGGCCTCCCTGTCCATCACCAACTCTCGGAGTTCACTCAGACTCACGTCCATCACGTCAGTGATGTCATCCAGCCATCTCATCCTCTGTCATCCCCTTCTCCTCCTGCCCCCAATCCCTCCCAGCATCAGAGTCTTTACCAGTGAGTCAACTCTTTGCATGAGGTGGCCAAAGTTCAGGAGTTTCAGCTGTAGCATCATTCCTTCCAAAGAACACCCAGGGCTGATCTCCTTCAGAATGGACTGGTTGGATCTCCTTGCAGTCCAAGGGACTCTCAAGAGTCTTCTCCAACACCACACTTCAAAAGCATCAATTCTTCGGGGCTCAGCTTTCTTCACAGTCCAACGGTTATCAGTATTAGGTACATTTTGCTCTCTACCTACAGTATATGCCCAGGAAGAATGGTCCCAGAAAGCTGAAGCATTACATAAAGGCAGATGGCAGATTCAGCCTGAATACTAAAGAATATACTAGAAAAAGAGAAACCAAATTAATTTATGATGCTGAGACATGCTAGAGGAATGCGAACTCCTCTAGGACAGGCAGTATGACTTCTAGAATTCCATTCCTCTTCTTTCTTTCAATGCAAAACTGTTTCTACTCTTTAAAAAAAAAATGAAGCTATAGGGACTTTGGCTTCCCTGTAAGATGGAATAACAGGAACCATATCTAACCTTACATCTGAAACAATTAAGAAAGAACTAAACATATGAAACAAAGGTTTGCAAGACACTACATATCAGACAATGAAGGCAAGTGATCCTTGAGATACAGGAAACATCATATTCCTACGAGAGGTGATGGCCGTGGTGCAGGGTGGAGGGATGTGAGGGCCATCATGAACTCCCTGAACTGAGGAGAAGGCAAGGAGAGTTTGTAGGAAACCATGGCAACTCAACTTGGTAAAAAGAGAGTACCAGAAAGGAAAGTGCTACACAGAGAGAGAACTCGGGAGATACACAAAGATTTACTCTTGAGTATTTAGCTGAATACTGATTAGCACATGCATATGAGGAAACTACTCAAGGCTTGGCAAACCTATTTGAAATAATTAGGGATCAAGGTGTCTGGTGATCAGACAGGGCTTGGAATAATGTCTATTCACAATGGCCAGACTGAAAAAGCAAAAATTAAGGATGCTTTGTAGACACAAGTCTCTTGCATCATTAATAGGGAATAATTAGCCATGCATTGATAACTGCTCCAGTCTTTCCTTATAAATCTTAACAACAAACTTGAAAAGATCAAACAATTTTCATGTAACATAACTACAACCCATAACAAAGCTCAAGAATATTTATGGGACTATAAAAATATCCAGCATCCCACAAAGTAAAATTCAAAACATCTGACATCTAGTAAGAAACTGCCAGAATGAAAAGAAGTGGGACAAATGCAACCCACAGTTAGGAAATAAATTAATCAAATGAAATTGACTCTAAATTGATATAGATGTTAGCATTAGCATACCAGGACATTAAAGCAATTATTGTACCTGGGTACCAAATGCTCAAAACTTAAGAAGAGACATGGAAAATATACAAATGACTAAAACTGAGCTTCTAGAGATGGAAATTAAATAGGTAAAAAATTAAATAGGTAAAAAAAATAAACCATATGAAATGAATAGCAGGTTAAGCTTAGAAGGAAGATTATAAAACTTCAAGATACAATCAAAGAAAAATTTTAAAACCATACACACAGAGAAATGAGAATTTTAAAATGTAAACAGAGAGATTAGTTGAAGATAGATAGAGTAGAAGGACATGAGCTAACTCTTTTCTTATGAAAACACCAAAATCACAGCTAACTTCTCAACAACCACCAAAAAAACCCCACTGAAACCTACCCCAAAAAAAGATACCCCAGAACCAAGGACAAAGAAGCCACAGTGAGACACTAGTGAAGTACTGTCACTCAGTCGTGTCCAGCTCTTTGCCACCCCATGGTCTGTAGTCTGCCAAGCTCCTCCATCCATGGGATTTTCCAGGCAAGAATACTGGAGTGGGTTGCTACTTCCTTCTCCAGGGAATTTTCCTAACCCAGGGATCGCACCCTGGTCTCCCACATTGCAGGCCAACTCTTCACCATTTGAGCCACGAGGGAAGCTCAATGAGACAGTAGGAGGGGCACAACTGCAGTAAAGTCAAAACTCATACCCACCAGGTGGGCAACCCACAAACTAGAAAAAATTATACCCCAGAAGTTATCTCACAGGAGTGAAAGTGCTGAGCCCTACATCAGGCTTTGCAGTCTAGGAGTCCCCAAAGAACTTGGCTTTGGAAGCCAGCCGAGTTTGACTGCAAGACTTCCATACGACTGGGGGAAACAGAAACTCCATTCTTGGACAGTACACAAAAGTCTCACGTACACCAGAACTCAGGACAAAAAAAGCAGTGACCCCAGAAGAGACTGGGCCAGACTTATCTGCTAGTACCACAGGGACTCTGATGGAGGTGGGGTGGGGGTTGGTTGTCACTCTCTGCAGGGACAGAGTCACTGGCAACAGCAGTTCTGGGAAGCAGTCCCACCAAACAGCCTGTAGGCTCCAGTGCTGGATCACCTCAGGCCAAACCAACAGGGCAGGAACACAGCAACCCCACCCATTAGCAGACTTGTGGCTTAAAGTCTCCCTGAGTATGGCCATGAACTCTCCCTGAGTATATCATGAACTCCTTATTGCCAAATTCAGACTTAAATTGAAGAAAGTAAGGAAAACCACTAGACCATTCAGGTATGACCTAAATCAAATTCCTTATGATTATACAGTGGAAGTGAGAAATAGATTTAAGGGACTAGATCTGATAGAGTGCGTGATGAACTATGGACAGAGGTTTGTGACATTGTACAGGAGACAGGGATCAAGACCTGTTCAAAATTCTCCAAGCCAGGCTTCAGCAATATGTGAACTGTGAACTTCCAGATGTTCAAGCTGGTTTTAGAAAAGGCAGAGGAACCAGAGATCAAATTGCCAACATCCGCTGGATCATCAAAAAAGCAAGAGAGTTCCAGAAAAACATCTATTTCTGTTTTATTGACTATGCCAAAGTTTTTGACTGTGTGGATCACAATAAACTGTGGAAAATTCTGAGATGGGAATACCAGACCACCTGACCTGCCTCTTGAGAAACCTATATGCAGGTCAGGAAGCAACAGTTAGAACTGGACATGGAACAACAGACTGGTTCCAAATAGGAAAAGGGGTATGTCAAGTCTGTATATTGTCACCCTGCTTATTTAACCTATATGCAGAGTACCTCATGAGAAACGCTGGGCTGGAAGAAGCACAAGCTGGAATCAAGATTGCCAATTACATGCAGATATGCAGATGACACCACCCTTATGGCAGAAAGTGAAGAGGAACTAAAAAGCCTCTTGATGAAAGTGAAAGAGGAGAGTGAAAAAGTTGGCCTAAAGCTCAACATTCAGAAAACTAAGATCATGGCATCTGGTCCCATTACTTCATGGAAGATAGATGGGGAAACAGTGTCAGACTTTATTTTGGGGAGCTCCAAAATCACTGCAGATGGTGATTGCAGCCATGAAATTAAAAGATGTTTACTCCTTGGAAGGAAAGTTATGACCAACCTAGACAGATACTAAAAAGCAGAGACGTTACTTTGTCAACAAAGGTCTGTCTAGTCAAGGCTGTGGTTTTTCCGGTGGTCGCGTATGGATGTGAGAGTTGGACTGTGAAGAAAGCCGAAGAATTGATGCTTTTGAACTGTGGTGTTGGAGAAGACTCTGAGAATCCCTTGGACTTCAAGGAGATCCAACCAGTCCATTCTAAAGGAGATCAGTCCTGGATGTTCATTGGAAGGACTGATGCTGAAGCTGAAACTGCAGTACTTTGGCCACCTCATGCGAAGTGTTGACTCACTCATTGGAAAAGACTCTGATGCTGGGAGGGATTGAGGGCAGAAGGAGAAGGGGACGATAGAGGATGAGATGGCAGGATGACATCACCGACTCAATGGACATGAGTTTGGGTGAACTCCAGGAGTTGGTGATGGACAGGCAGGCCTGGCGTGCTGCGATTCATGGGATAGCAAAGAGTCGGACACAACTGAGTGACTGAACTGAACTGAGTATGGCCCTGCCCACTAGAGAGACAAGACCTAGCTCCAACCAGCCCTGGGTAGGAACCAGCCTCTTCCATCAAAAAGCCTTCACAAACCTTTAGACAGCCTCATACACCAGAGAGCAGACAGCAGAGGTAAGAACCTCAATCCTGAAGAATGGAAACCACAACGACAAAGTCAGAAAAAATGAGATGGCAGAGAAATATGTTCCAGATGAAGGAACAAAATGAAGCCCCAGAAGAATAACTAAGTGAAGGGGATATAGTCAACCTATCAGAAAAAAAGAATTCAAAATTATGATAGTGAAGATAATGCAAGGTCTTGGGAAAAGAATGGAGACAACCATCAAGAAAATGCAAGATATGATTTAAAAAGACCTGGAAGAACTAAAGAACAAAGAAAGAAATGAACAATATAATAACCGAAATGAAAAATATACTAGAAGGAATCAATAGCAGAATAAGTGAGATAGAAGATAACATTTGTATGGAGGCATAAAATGCCCTGAATAGCCAAGGCAATCTTAAGAAAGAAAAATGGAGCTGGAGGAATCAGGCTCCTTGACTTCAGACTACACTACAAAGCACAGTCATCAAAATAGCATGGTAGCGGCACAAAAACATTCAATATTATCAAAATAAAGGGCTCAATCAAAAAATGGGCAGAAGACCTAAATAGAAATTTCTCCAAAGTCATACAGATATCCAGAAGGCACGTGAAAAGATGTTCAACATTGTCAGTTATTACAGAAATGCAAACCAAAACTACAATTAGATATTACCTCACACCAGTCAGAATGGACATCATCAAAAAAATCTACAAAAAAATAAATGCTGATGAGGGTATGGAGAGAGGGAACTTTCTTACACTGTTGATGAGGATGTAAATTCGTGCAGCCACTGTGGAGAACAATATGGAGGTTCCTTTAAAAACTAGAAATAGAGCTGCCATATGATTATTCAATCCCACTCCAGGGCACACATCCAGAGAAAAACATGGTCTGAAAAGATATGTGCTCCCCAGTCTTCACTACAGTACTGTTTACAAGAGCCAAGATATTAAGCAACCTTAATGTCTATCAACAGAGGAATGGATAAAGAAGATCTGGTACGTACATAATGGACTATTACTCAACCATTAGAAAGAATGAGATCGTGCCATTTGCAGCAACATGGATAGAGCCAGAGATTATCATACTAAGTGAAGTAAATTAAACAAAGAGGAATTTTGAATGGTATCACTTATACACAGAATCGTTTTTTTAAAAAATGATAAAATGAACTTATTTACAAAACAGACAAAAATTCACAAACTACTTAGAGAAAAAAAAATTATGGTTACCAGAGGAGAAGGATGGGAGGGAGGGATAGTTAGGAAGCTTGGAATTGACATGTATACACTGCTTAATTTAAAATGGGTAAGCAACAAGGACCTACTGTATAGCACAAGAAACTCTGCTGAGTATTATGTAACAATCTAAATGGGAAAAGAATTTGAAAAAGAACAGATACATGTATATGTATAGCTGAATCACTTTGTTGCACACTTGATTGCTAATCAACCGTATTCCAATATAAAATAAACAGTGAAAAAGTCTACACAAATTCTTTCAGAAAATTGAAAAGAAGGGAATACTCTCCAAGTCATTCTATGAGTTCAGCATTTACTGTAAACCAAAACAAAACAATGATAAGAAGTGAACTACCTATCAATATCCCTCATAAACATAGATGCAAACGTTCTAAGCAAAATTTTAACAAATCAAATACAATATGCAAAAAAAGATAATACATCATGGCCAAGTGAGGTGTTCCAGGAATGCGAGGTTGGTTTAACATGCAGAAATCAATAAGTATAGGAGGATTCTGGGAAGATGGCAGAGTAGGAAGCACCAGAAATCTGTAACCTTACCTAGACAATAACAGCATTGGCAGAATCTGTGTGTTGCAACTACTGTGGGACACTGAAGTATAGACTGAAGGCTTGCCACTTACAGGAAAAGTCTTTGATGGTCAATTGCAGTTCGTTTCAGTCAACTTCAGTTCTTGACACAGTAGCAGCTATCCATTCCCCGCTCCTCCAACTCGTGGCAGGCATCCATTTTTTTCCCCTGGAGTCACTTGCATACAGTTTGCAGGAGCCAGGGTGGGCAAAAAGAACCCAGTCCTCTAAATGTGAGGTAGCTCTTCTGACTGCAGATTCTGATCAGAGATTTGCAAATAAAGAAGTCATAGCTTAAATTGTTGTATATCCCCCCATTTTTGCAAGCTCTCCTCCTCTGACTAAAGTGACTCAATGGGATTTATAAAGAGTCAGTGCCATTTTTCCTTCGTCTTTGTTTTACCCTTTGTGAGGCAGATATTGAAGCAACAATATTTAAGGGGAAATTAGAAAGTCACTGTGTACTCCCAGGGAGGGCACAGGCTCAGAAAAGACCTGAGAAGACTTTGCGTTTATATCTAAGGTGATTTGTCACAGAGAAATAGTCTAGAACAATAAAAGAATGAAACCAAACCAACAAAAACAGCAAACCATGGGAAAGGCAGAGAATCGTTTTGAGAAATACTGCAGTATTAGATTCAAATGTCCAGTTTCCAACTACAGCATCACAGGCATACAAAGAGACAGGAAAATATAACCCACTCAAATTAAAAAGCAAACCAACAGAATTGTCTCTGAAAAGGAACTGATCCTGCATCTACTAGACAAAAACTTTAAAACTGTTCTAAAAATACTCAAAGAACTACATTAAGACAAGACAGTCAATAAAATAATGAGCAAAATGGAAAGATCAATAAAGAGATATGAAATCTAACCAAAAAATAAAAAATTATAATTTAGAACTGAGACATAAAATAACCGAAATGAAAAATTTACTAGAGGGATTCAAAGGCAGATTTGAGCAGACTGGAGAAAGAATGAACCTTAGTTGACTGTAGGATTATAAAATTACTGGATCTGAAGAATGGAAAGAAAAGGGATAGAAGGAATGTGAACAGAGCCTGAGAAACCTTTGAGACACTATCAAATGAAATGAACCAACATATACATTGTGGAAGAGACAGAGAAAGGGGCAGAGATAATATTTGAAGAAATAGTGGCCCCAAATTTTATGAAAGACGTGAATACATCCATCAAGAAGCTCAACAAACTCTAAGTAGAATGAACTTAAAGAGACCCATACAAAGATATATTTTAATCAAACTGTCAAAAGCCAAAGGCAGAATTTTTAAAGCAGCGAGAGGAAAGGAACAACTTGTTACATACAAGGGATCCTCAATTATATTATCAGTGTAGTTCTCATCTGAAAATTTGGAGGCCAGAAGGCAGTGGGCTGATATAGTCAAAGGACTAAAAGTATCAAACAAGAATCTTATAGCTGGCAAAACTGTTTTTCAAAAGTGAAGGGGAAATAAAGACATTCAGATGAACAAAAGCTGAGTTTATAACCACCGTATTTTTGCCTGGAAAAAATAAAAGGATGTTAAAGGGAGTCTTACAGGTTGAAATGAAAAGATACTAAGACTATACACACAAGAAAAATGAAACAGTAAATTAAATGTTTCACTACAAAAAAAAATCAACTAAATAAAAGAACACAGTAAAGCAGGCGACTGGGGACAAAAAAAGCTATAAGGCATATTAGAAAATATTAGGGATAATTACTGTAAATGTAAATAGACTAAACTCTATCAAAAGACATAGATTACCAGAGTGAATAAAAAACATGCCCCAAGCATATGCCATCTGCAACAGACTTATTTTAGATAAATGATACAAATAGCTTGAAAGGCTAGAAAAGAATATTCTGTGCAAATATTATAGTCAAAAGAAAGCAGGAGTGGTTATAATAATATCAGATAAAATACACTTTAAATCAAAAAACGTATACAAGGGCTTCCCTGATAGTTTAGTAGTTAAAAATCTTGCAACCAGTTTGATCCCTGGTTTGGGAAGATCCCACATTCCGAGGAGCAACTAAACCCATGAGCCACAACTACTGAGCCAGTACTCAAGAGCTTGTGAGCAGTAACTACTGAGCCCACAGGCTGCAGCTACTGAAGCCTGCATACCTTAGAGCCCACGCTCCACAAAAGAAGCCACTGCAATGAGAAGCTTGCATATGCAACTAGAGGTAGCCCCCACCTGCCGCAATAGGAAAAGCCTGTGCAGCAACAAAGACCCAGCATAGCCATAAATAAATAACTCTTGGAAAGAAGTATATAAGAGACAAAGAATGTTATACATTAATAAAAGTTTCAATGTAGCAAAAATATAATGATTATAAACATTTATATAGTAAATAACAGGTTGTCAAACACATGCAAAAACTGACAGAATTAAAGGGAGAAATAGACTGTTGTACAATAATAGGTGGAGACTTCGACACCCTACTCTCAATAATGGATACAGCAACCAAACAGAAAATAAGAAAGAAAATAGAGGACTTTACAACACAATAAATCAATTAGATCTAACATATACAGCCTCTACCCAAGAACAGAATACACATTCTTCTAGAGTGCACATGGAATATTTTCCAGGACAGACCATAGGTCAGGCCACAGGTTAAGTCTCAATAGATTTTAAAAGATAAGACTCATACAAAATATCTTTTCTGACTACAACAGGATGAAGTTGGCAATCAATAACAAAAGAAAAAACTCTACAAATTTGTAGAAATCAAACAACACATTTTTAAATAATCAATGTATGAGAGAAGAAATCACAAGAGAAGTTAGAACTTGGAATTGAGTGAAAACAAAAGCACAACAAACCCAAGGGTACAGAACACATGAAAGCAGTACTAAAGGGGATATTTATACATTATAAATATAAATATGGAT